>NC_051176.1:39041222-39641222 GCF_013339695.2 Rhipicephalus sanguineus
GATATATCGAACGCGGCACCACGCCCAAGGCCTCAAAGTGCACTGCACCACACGTGGAGGAAGTCCGCGCACGCGTAGCGTAGAGTGTGTAGAGCCTGTCTTTTGTTCCTCTCCTTTTAAATGCGAAGCATTTCTTAGCGAACTTTTGGCACTTTGAGCGTTTCTATCTACGTATCTATCTATCTATCTAGCCGCCTACGTCTGGGTGCTCTCATGATCGCCTCCTTTACTTGGTGTAGACCAAAATTGGCATGGCAGGGTAAGAGCATTTGACGAATATGACTGTCTGGTCAAGACATGAATAACGTGAAAATCCTGTAGCGTACGTCGTCAAACCCTTTCCTACAGACACGTGTGGCACCCACCAGTTTACCACGGGTCGCGGTGTACGGGTATGCGCCACAGGTGATTGACAGTTTATATCTACCAAGGAACAGCGCGAACAGACATTGGTAACTTAAATGCGAGAGAGTTAAAGAAAACAGACATGGGCGGCGTTGACCCGACGAGTTTAAAGAACGAAAGTTAGGATCCGAGCAGGAATCGAACCCAAGCATTCTGCGTGGCAATCAGGCATTCTACGATAGAGCCACGCTAAGTCTATAAGCTGGTTTGGAAAAACAGTCGACGCAGGAGTAATGTCGGTGCGACGTCAATTGTGGTTGTGTTGCTGGCTATCTAATTTTGCAAAAAAAGGAATAAATACAACATATGTACTCCTACGATACAGGCGTCATATCAGATTAACGTCTGTGGTTCCAATGTTGGCTGTGCTTCTTTAGCAGTCTAATAAACATTACATTAGTATTGTCACGTGGTCGTGACGTCGACGAAGGCAGCAGTCAGCGCGTCAGAGATGAAACTCTTTATTTGGCCGAACTTGTGGCCGGGAAACTGAAAGTCAAACTACAGCAATACACTGGTGGCGGCGAACAGATCGTCGACCGTCGATCAACTGACTAGCGGTGAAGCGCGTCGGCATTTATACATGTGCCGTCGAATATTCCAGCGTTATCGCTGGTTGTCGCGCAAGTTGTAGAATAAGCTCGAGTCTTCGCGTCTTGCGCGTAATTTTAACAAAACGATCTACAATAATCGAGAAGCTTCTCGAACAATGATGCGCGGATTGTGCTGAGCATTGCTGACAGTCTTTGTGGGCGAAAACCGAATAGAGCAAAAGTGATAATAAGAAACGCACGTGGCAGTATTCCTATGATTCAGCAAGCTATATTGAAGACTGATCGACCCCTGAGGAATACATCAACGATGGTTACGTATGATATTCACATCATCGCACTGTAAAGTGCGCTTAGTCCTCCAGAACGACGCAGGGTCGTCATTTCTTACGAGGCTGGGCGATGGCCTCATGCTGACCGAGGATGATGCCAGATTGACTGACAGCCGCTTTGTAGAGTAGGCTATGTAGACAACATACGCCCAGGTAGTCTACAAATACGAAAAGCGCCATCCACTGATGTTGGTCTACTTAGCACTATCCAGGCCTACCAGCGTCGATGGCCTATACCTCACCAACGCGAACGGTGACTTCAGGTTCCGACATGTCGCCGGCTTTATCGATAGACAATTTGTCGATGAAATGACCGAGGCAGCCACGATTTTCAACAGCTGTACTATACCTCATACTTCACTACACATGGACCCCTCGTCACCGCGATCACGACTGAATCCAACAACAATCATGCCCAGCTGCTGGTGCTCACTGACCACGGTGATGATCATCTTGTTCAACAACTGTCAAGAACGTCTTGCACACATGTACACGGGTTCGTGAAAGGTGCGTCTGTTCTCCATCATAAGGGACAATATAAGCACTGCATATCAGCTTACCGCTTCTGGTATCGGCAATACCCACGTTGCCGTTAGCAGCGTTACCCTACTGTAAACAACTGGTCTCTTGAACATATATGTGTGCGTATCAAATTTATACGAATCTTTGGCGTCATTTTGTAACGTTTCGCTCATTAAGAAAAATTACGCTGCAGTCACCTTCCCGCCGCATGCTTCGCATAACATCGACTCCCACGGTACGTGGGATCTGCCGAATCTTTTTTTCTGTTTCCTTTTTTTTTGAACTTTGCGCTACTACAAGATATGTATGCGTGGCGACAGATAAGTTATTTTCAGGGCCACAGTCTCAGAGGGTGTCTTTCCTCACTGCTAGCTCACTAGGTTCTTCGTTTACTGACCGACCCACACGCCTCAGCGCGCTTATTGGTTCGCGCCTGGGTTCGGGAGTGTTCGACATGACTCATCTGTTCACAGTACAGCAGCCGCAGCAGTGACTTGGAAAAGATGTTGAGCCAGTTCGGCGTCGCCGGCAGACGCGCCGGTGAAAGCGGTGTCGCTTGAGACGGCGTCACGCCTCGCCTTCTCGAACTTTCGAGGCTCTGCGCGCGCGCTTTGTTCGGAACACACTGGCTGTTCTTGCACGCGTTCGTCCGGCGTTGTGGGGAGGGTGGGTGCTTTGAAGAAGTGGATGGCCTTTGATTAATGCGCGCTCCGTCGAAGCTACCGGCGCCGTGATTGGACGCTGGATTTTGAATGTGGTATTAGCGCCTACTTCTTCGAAACACGCTGGCTCTTCTTGTACGCGTTTCTCCGGCGTGGGGGGAGGGTAGGTGCTTTGAATAAGTGGCGGCTTTTGATGGACTTGCGCTCCGTCGAAGGTATCGGCGCCGTGATTGGACGCTGGATTTTGAATGTGTTGTAAGCGCTTACTTGTTCGAAACACGCTGGCTCTTCTTGTACGCGTTTCGTCGGCGTGGGAGAGGGTGGGTGCTTGTAAGAAGTGGCGGCCTTCGATGAATTTGCGTTCCGTCGAAGGTATCGGCACCGTGATTGGACGCTGGATTTTGAATGTGTTGTAAGCGCGTACTTGTTCGAAACACGCTGGCTCTTGTACGCGTTTCGTCGGCGTGGGAGAGGGTGGGTGCTTGTAAGAAGTGGCGGCCTTTGATGAATTTGCGCTCCGTCGAAGGTATCGGAGCCGTGATTGGACGCTGGATTTTGAATCTGTTGTAAGCGTGTACTTGTTCGAAACACGCTGGCTCTTCTTGTACGCGTTTCTTCGGCGTGGGCGGGGGTGGGTGCTTGTAAGAAGTGGCGGCCTTTGATGAATTTGGGCTCCGTCAAAGGTATCGGCGCTGTGATTGGACGCTGGATTTTGAATGTGTTGTAAGCGCTTACTTGTTCGAAACACGCTGGCTCTTCTTGTACGCGTTTCTTCGGCGTGGGAGAGGGTGGGTGCTTGTAAGAAGTGGCGGCCTTTGATGAATTTGCGCTCCGTCGAAGGTATCGGCGCCGTGATTGGACGCTGGATTTTGAATGTGTTGCAAGCGCGTACTTGTTCGAAACACGCTGGCTCTTCTTGTACGCGTTTCGTCGGCGTGGGAGAGGGTGGGTGCTTGTAAGAAGTGGCGGCCTTTGATGAATTTGCGCTCCGTCGAAGGTATCGGCGCCGTGATTGGACGCTGGATTTTGAATGTGCTGTAAGGGCTGGCTTGTGACTACAGGGCATGTCTTCCTCAGCGCCAAATTGGCATTTTTTTTATTCAGCACTTCTTCCTTCTTGCGTATATCACGTGTGCTTCCACTTGAGCCCCGTGGAGCTGTTCGGCTTTTTGCTCATGAAATAAATCATTGAAGCACACGCGGCGGCTCGAGAGCTCAAGAACCGAGCCGTTGCGAACGCCGACGCTGCTTCGACTGAGGTCCCACGCGGCGAAGAGTGGGAATGGGAGGAACGTATGACTAGCTACAATGAAATGACGCAGCACTAGAAGCTAGGAAGACGCAAATACCCACCGCCACACAACAGGTTAAATAAAAAGCAGGCACTTGCGTGGCGGCAGCTCCAAACACACACTTACTTTAAACCCAGGTATCTTTCGTCTCTGTTACCCTGATCTCTATTTGACAGACAAATGCAAGATGTGCGATGCGAGGGCAACACCGGGCCACATACTATGGGAGTGCTCGAGCTTAGACGACAAAGCACACAGAAACCACGCGGAGGCAGTATCGAACCGCAGGGTGCGCTGGGAGGAGGCTCCGCTGAGCTCCGCAATAGAAGAACAACTTTGGGCCGCACAGCGAGCCGAGGAAGCCGCCCGAACCCAAGGGCTTGCGGCCGATGCCTAGGCCGGGGTTGAGGCACACCCCGAATGAAATTCGCTGGACTTCATAAATAAAGTTATTTCTTCTTCTTCTTCCCTGTCGTGTGCTTGTCACGGTTGCTGCTTTTGGATACGCCAATCGGTAATCCCCCGTTTTTTGCAAGTACAGACGTGCTAAGGTTTTATTACGAGCACAATTTCGAATATCGAAGTATTTCACAATCTCCATAGAGTTCGATATATCCGCGCTCGACTGTACACCGAAAATAGAGCGAACCATAGCAAGACCAGACCAGCAATTTCAAAATGCGCAAATTCACTTCCACTTAGAGCAAGACAGTCGGTGCTGATACAGCCTGAAAATGGCTTGTTGATTGTTTATCTTCTTTCTTGCGTTGTGCTTTTTGTTAAGCATAATTGGTGCGCTCAAAGTGTTTGAGAGTAGACAGTGTTAAAATATGTGCAAACATCCTGCTTTAGCAAATTGTTTAAAAGGGTATGAACTTGCGCCTGTTGGCTTGGCTTCATAACAAGAAACAGCGCGGGAAAACGGGACAAGAAAGTCCTGTCAGTCTTTCTGGTCCCGTTTGCTCGCACTGTTTCCTGTTATTAACAAATACTATTTTGCTTCGTGTCTACTTATTTGATTTGTTCTAGGATACCACCTGTGATGATGACCTTGAGGAAATGCCAAGTTGGCCTTTCATATCTGCTAAAGTTATGCTATTCTCTGCTTCTAAACATGAGTAAATTTTGAACCTAAATTTTGAACTTGCAGGTGGTGGTTTCCTTACAGCGAAGTCCTTCACAGTTTGCATTGACAACGTTCCTCTCATGCAAGAATCCAGTCCGAGAGAGGCGTTCAAGATGTTTTACCTAGCACACTTTGCATCAGTGTTGCCTACCCAAAAGAGAGAAGCCTTGCCTTGGAGTTCACTCAGAGGAGAGATTGAAACTAAATCTTGGGCACAATACCTTCGCGAATAACTCTAGCTTTCCGGTAACCTTAAAAGAAGTGGTATATTCCTCACATAAAATGCCTTCATTTATTGAGATGGCTTCATTTAGTTAAAACGGAAAGAAAGCATTTTGGAACAAAATTACTAAAACTAAACCATAATTCCTTCAATGAGAAGCTACCTGTTTTGTGGTATACTGCTTGCGAGTACCCACAAGCATACTGGCTGTCAATACTTAGACATTAGAAGGTTCAAATTCAAATTTAGGGTTAGAAAGGTTAGGAGTTTCATTTTAGTCTGATGTGGCAATATTGTATTTAAAGTGAAGGTAATTTAAGTAAAGATTGATCTATGCAGAAAAGCATATTCTTAATGAAGAGCAAGTGGGTGCCTTTGTAGTTACACTGTATCTAAGAATATTTAGGTACTTCTGCACTGCTAAACAGAAGCCTCTTCTTTTTAGGTCATTTGCCACTGTCAGTCCTGAAAAGGGAACAAAGACTGAGCAGACACGTGGGAAACAGCCGAACCTGAACCCGAAAGTGGCGTCATTAATTAGCTCCCTCAAGGACTATGACTTTTAAACATCTGTTCCTGCCAACTCGTGCAATATCCCCGGCAGATACCCGAATGCCGACCACTTGTGATACTGTGAGCATAGTGAACGAAACGGGAATTGTAAGGGCTCGTGTTTCTTTGTTTGACGCAACAATAATCACAACTAACAGATAAGAAAAGCAAGTAAAGTACTGGGGATGTTATATGTAGTCATTATGAAGCAAATGTGAAGAAAGTAAAGCGGACGAAACGATAACGTGCCGCTGGCAGGGACCGAACCTGCGACCGTCGAATAACGCATAGTGACACACTCGCCGTCATGGCTACTGGCGGCGCTGACTGACGCTCCCACGTTTAAATGCGCACATATACCTTATAAAGTGGACGGGGGGGATGGCCGCCGCGGTAGCTCAGTTGGTAGAGCATCGGACGCGTTATTCGAAGGTCGCAGGTTCGGTCCCTGCCCGCGGCAAGCTATCTTTTCGTCCACTTTTCTTTCTTCACAATTACCTTACATTTATTACTAAAAACATCCCCTATACTTTCCTTGGCGTTATTGTCTGTTAGTTCCCATTAATATTGTGCATAGTGACCACGTATGATAGTGTGGACATCTCTCGTATTTCAAGATGGACACATTGGCAACTGCCAGATCTTCTATGTTCCATGTCAATGAACTTGTTGGCATTTCACTCTATGGCGTACTGAATTACCGATTTTCCGAGAGAGGATGCGTGCTATACAAGGACAATGCAAATGCAAAATATTGTGGTGCTTTCTGCTTGTGAGATTTTCTGTTCTTGCACCACATACATTTTAATTTTGCTTAACCTGTCAAATTCAGAATATTTGTAAACTGACGTTGCTGTGATGCGAAAGAAATAGAATTTCAAAAATTTATTGATACTTAGAGCAAAAAACTCGTTTTAATTACAAATACATTTTGTACTGGAAAAAAAGAAAAAAAATGTGGTTGATCCCTCTGATATAGGAATTTGTATAGAACACGGTAGTGAAACGTGTCTTCACAGAAGTAGTGTAATGTTTATTGCACCTTGATATATGTCTATTGGTGTTTTGTCGCTAAAGCACCCTTAGAAGTTGATGCACCCACGTTGACGCCTGGTGGCACATCCCCCCCATCACGACAACCAACGTCGATGACCATGAGCAACCCCTTGCGGTAACTAAAGTAGTTTACGTAACACCTGGACACAGCGGATGGTAAATGACGCACAAAAATGGCGTCAATACATGTCCTTGAACGTGTTGTGTAAAGCTTTTCGTTGGTCACAAGCTGAAGGTCCAGTATATTGTCCATGTATTCGATGAGCCAATGACCACTTGGCTTTGATATGTCTACATTAAAGTCACCTGCTATGTCACCTGATATGTCTGATTAAAGTCACCTGATATGTCTGCATTAAAGTCACCACAGGGGCAACGTGATAGCTGCTTGCTGTACTGGGCGCGACTTCGGCTGCTGGTGGAACATAACACCGAAGCTTCGCAACCAGGTAGCTCTTGATCCGCTGTTGTGTCATTCTCAGAGATATATAGACAGCAAACAATATGACACTCGTGCCGTTTATGTTGGCCTCGCCTGCACACATGTCGGCAACAATGGGAGCGTTCGTTGCAGCACTGTCCCATTGGATGCTGTGTTTGTAGCAATAAACGTGGGCACCAGTACGTCTGAATAGTGCCAGACCTGCTGCCTGATGGTTAGGACGTTTGTCCGCCGACACGCACTCGAAGCCGTCGACAATCTGAGTGTCTGCAGCATCTATCCAAATTTCACTGAGAAGGAGAAACTCTACTGATAGAGTTACCGGATCGACGAGAAGGTCTTGCGAGTGTGATTTCAAGTTGCCCACATTGAGTCTGAGCAGCGAAAACGCTGTTCTGCTGGTGTAGTCATTGAGTAATGCCACCATCTCATCCGTGATTGTTGTGAGATTGTGGTTTTGGAGACGTAATAATTCGTTTTTCAGATCTGGGTTGTGTCGACCTTTTGCATGGTAGAATTTGAAATCGGCAGTGTCGTTGGAGATGAACAGTCCTTGTACCGTGGAAGCTCTCGACAGAGCGACATACACTAACTGTTGGTCATACGATTTGTCGTAATTGTATACGACATTAGTATACATGCCACTCTGCGATTTATGTGTAGTGACAGCCACTCCTTCGACCAGTGGAACCTAGGTTCGCCGGCATTTTAAAGTGGGGTTGCTCAGCTGAATTGTTGCCGTTCGAAGGTGAATGGGAATCCAGTCGGTGTTAATGCCAACCGAGGTGGCATAAGCTAGCCCCTTTGATCGAGAAGCGATGCCCATCTTATGTGAATCTCCTTGAACTCACACTCTGTGGAGGAGGCCGTCCTCTTGAAGTTCAATGCGCTTGAGTGCACATGGAGCCATTCGTTAGACCGTCTACAACATCAATGTTCGCAGTTATCATGTACTTCTTTTCCAGAAGAAGGGATACTTTATATGCCAGCCCAGCTGTTTCTGCAACAGTCATCTTGTGAATCTTAGATCTCATAGATGCCTCCTGATTGGCGTCCTTGTAGCCAATCATAACGTCTTTGGCTACGATGTTGAACACGTCGGAGTTTCGACTAAGGATCATGTTGTTGTATGCTGTAATATCGCAGTTTTTCAGGAAGAGGCGAATGGCATCCGGGCAGCATTGTTCTGCCTCTGACTTAGTGACGAAGGGGCTTTCGATGAAGTCTGTCTCTTCTTGCGTCAGGCGGTCACCGTCACCAATCTTCGTCAACACTGTTATGAAGGAGACATCACACTGGCGCATGACTTTGGACAAAGGATCGAAATTGAGCATTTGCCATATCGTCTCGGCACCAGCCAAGCTCTTCGGGTTGCTCTTGTAGATAGGCCTGGCACGAATGGGTGGCAGCTGGCGCAGACCACCACAAAGTATCATGTGAAAGCCCCCGAATGGGACGTCGAATCGAAAGCATATCTGCTGTAGACGGCGGTTTTCTTCAGCTAGAATGTCAGCGCCGATTATGCTCACCTCATCCACAAACATAGCCACTACACCCCGCATGCCGCTTCAATACATGCTTACGGTATCGACGTTCATCCCAGGTCCTTGATGCCTAGCTTGCACAATCCTAACTGCAGAGTGTATGGTGGTGCCATCGATGGCTGTTGCAGTCTTGCCGGTTGACGCACAGGCAATCTACGCATTGGTGTTGTCATCAGAGGTGCACAGTCTGTTGACAATGTCCATCATGAGGCGCATGACAAAGGTCTTTCCACTGCCTGCCGGTTCGGTAAGGAAGATCTGCAGCGGGGGTAGCGAATGCCCCTCTCCATAGGGAATGAGGCAGTGTATACAGTGCAGAAGTAGCTTATATTGGCCGCGGTTCACCATCCTAAATTTATACCGGAACTCTTCCGCAGACATGTTGTCGCGATTCTTCACGACCACAGAAAGCTTTGTTTTTGCAGCCGCGCAAATGTCATCGTTATTAGGTCGCATCATTTTTGTGCGAAGTTAATGTTGTCCCAGTTCGGCTTCTGCAGCGTTTCGTTTTGCATGCACAGCGCCAGCATGAAGTGCGGACGTCTCGTGCGCCTCGTTAACTCTGTGACGTGCAGGGCTACGCAGATCTGGATCGTTTTTTTTGAATGTAGAGGTTGGAGCAGAATTCCTGCATGCATTCATGGAGGAGCACCTTGTTGTCATTATAGAAGGCGGCAAACTTGTCACAATCGAGTATTTCGGCTACCTTACTTCGGAACGGGTAGTTCAGCAGCATAGTCTCTCTTTGGTAGTCTCTTTGTTTTGCAGGATCGTAACCAATGTACCTTATGAAGCGAGGCACACTTCTAGCGTAGCTGCCGTCCCTCTTGTTGTAGTAGTGGGCCGAGAACTGAGATAATGTTACATCTTCAAGGTGAGGCGGTCTGCGTTCATACTTTTCGATGCAAGTCTCCTTCCAAACGTTCTTGTCTTCAGCATCGAGGGTGTGCAGCTGCGCGCGTGTCTTCTTGACACGCTGCCGCTTATCGTACCAGCAGGTAGGAATGAACACAATATCGCGACTAGACATGGACATGGCAAGCCGAAGAAGGTAGCAAGCTGCCTCCTGGCTGCTCCTTTCCACACTACTTAGAACGTCAATCCCCAGTTTCTTCAACGTATCGGTGTAGTCAGCACCGGGATACTGTTCACGCAGTTGAATGAGTTTGCAGTGAAGGTCGCTTACACCGCGATTAGTCTTGTTGATGTAATCAAGGACATACGTTGCGCACGTGTACTGCAGATATACTGCAGATCCATGTTAGAACGCAGCTTGGTAACAAGGTAGGGATTGAAAGGGCTCACCCAAATCTGATCGATGCGCCTTTTCAAGAATACCATAGGACGCTT
This sequence comes from Rhipicephalus sanguineus, assembly GCF_013339695.2. Lineage (NCBI taxonomy): Eukaryota > Metazoa > Arthropoda > Arachnida > Ixodida > Ixodidae > Rhipicephalus > Rhipicephalus sanguineus. Next base: position 39,051,280 of record NC_051176.1, read on the forward strand.
GATGCCAGCCCAGATGACAGTGATGTATCGAGTTTCATCCATGTCGTGTGCTTTAGAAATGCTTCGAGACTGTCGTAACTTCTTGTCTCGCGATGGTGATGCATATCGTGAAAGATGTCCTGGTGCAGCTTGCGGCGTCCATTGTCAGTGCTCATGGGGAGCAACACACGTGTGTGTGCCATTGACCAGAAAGGGGCGCCAAAGCGACATTTTGATGAAGCCTTCTTATAGCAGGTGAACGTATGCGAGTGGTGTTGATCGTCCGGTCTCGGAAGGATGTCTGTGTGCTCCCAGATGACAGGCGAGTCGATCAGATGGCATGTGTTCGGCATGTACTCACTGACTTCTTCACTGGGATCATTGTCCAGCCACAGGAGAATGTGAGCTTGTGCACTTCCCCTGTGTTGGAATTTGATTCGTTTGAAGAAGTCCAGAACCCTGTAATCTGCAAACGGAGAGGCACTGCGGTGCTTCAGAATGGCGAAGAAGACATCCACGAGCTTGTTAAAGGGGTCATGAAGCACCCCTTGGGCTTGTTGAAAAAACACATCCTGCGGAAACCTGACACGGCTATGAACTGCTGTGCCAAATATTACAGTCGTGCGCGCCGCGTAAAGGCCACAAGCGGAGCGCGAAGATGCCGTTTCCTCAGGCGCCTTCTTTTCAAGCAGAGGCCGGTTCTCACTCTCGTCGCTGGGCGGGACGTCTGCACGATGACGTCGCGGATCTGCCAGTTTACGTCGCAAGACACATAGCATGCTTATTGGCCAATAGCCGACATAAATCAAGAGCGGTGTTTGGATCAGATGCGCTTGTTCCCGTTGACACTGTGTATAATAGTTGTTGTAGTTAAATAAAGAAGCTGAAATATGGAAAAACTTCGTTGCGAGTATTCAAAAAGATGACTCACTTCCGGTAGAAGCCAACTGTCGTCTGCTGAACTCGGTGCGCCCGCGCACGTTCGAGCGTAACTTAAATTTGGCCGCACGACATTTTCGGTATCGCAGTTTCTTGCGCCTCGCTTGTTTCGATTAGTCTTGTACGTCATAACAGGCCCCAAACCTTACAAAACTTCTGTGTGGCGTTGAGTTCCAACGACACAGATCTCGTGCTGACTTGATCAGTGCGTGCACAAGTTGAGTTGCAAGCAGGCTCTTAATTAAGAGGCTGGAGAGCGGCCCCTTGTGAACCATGAGGGTTGGATTATAGCTGAGGGTTTTAACCCTATTATTTTGTTGACAGAGAATGCACACGATCCTTTGACCTTTGGATAATACACTTCACGTCGAAGATATCCCGAAGATGCGCTTATAATTATATTACTTGCGGATTCAGCGGTAAGGTCGGAATCATACAACCTGAATTCCAGCTGTCAACTCATTGAGAGTACTTTTGCTTCCAGTCGTCTTCAAAGAACAAGAAAGCGTTCTGATATAACGAGGACGCGCGCATGCACGTAAGCGCGACCTTCAATGCACAGAAACTTTCGTTGAAGCTGCGGCTCTTCGACTCTTTGTCTCACGCACCGCCACACACCTAACTTCTATGGAAGGTACCGCACACAACCTCTGTTTCCCACGGTCAGTGGTAGCCGCAGGAACATGCCGTTAAGGGACTTATCTATTCTCACTCGTTAACTGTGAGTTATCCCGTGAGCGCAGGCGCAGCGGTGATTTTCCGAGTTTCGTGCGGCCCACTCTTGGGTTTCGGCCGCTCTTCAGCTGAATGCCTGTCCTTCGCTGCTCGACTCAATTTGCGAAAGGTGACACCTCGCCCGGGAGCGCGCACGGACTTTGCTACACCGACCGTGCGCGAAGTGGGCCCAGCTCTGTCTGGAGCAATGGGCAAAGAGGAAGCGGTGCCTTGCGCTGTCATCGGCTGTAAAGCTAGCGAGAGAAAAGGCGTTAAGACCCGACATGTATTGCCTAAAGATGACGCTTTGCGTTCTGCTTGGCTGCAGCGCATTGGCCTGCCATCCACAGACACGCGTAAATGTATACGTGTTTGCGATAGACACTTCGCATGTGACGCCTACGTGTACGAACAACAAGTGATGAAGCACGCGGACGTCGGCTGGTCATCTAATCGTCTGAATTCGATTGCCCTACCGACTTTGTTCCTTCCTGGCAGACAGGTAAGCGGAAAATACATATTCCACGTTGTTTTTACTTCTGCAAACATTCGCAGCAAAGTGATGATGCACTTGTCAGTTAGTAAACTGCAGAGGACATGCTGTGCAATTTTGCAGAACTAAGTAGTCCATCATATAAATATTTATGCGAGGACACTGTAGCTGCAGAAATTCAGATGTGTAGCGTGCGCTCGACGCAGATGTGTAGCTTTCTTCACGTGACCATTCTGGGTATTTCATTTATTTAGCTTCACAATGCAATAATGAGGGAGACAACAAACTTTAATAACCTGAGGTGCAGCATTACTTGTATAAATGTTGCCATGTTGAACTGATTTTCTCCAAATGTTGTAACAAAGAGTGAATCAGGTGAGTGTTCAGGCATGTAAGCGCTAGCAACCGCTATAGCCTGGCGGCAGGAAACAAATATATGTTCTAAAAAGTGAAAAAAAGTTACATTCTTATGAAACGCATTCTCTAATAACTAAGCAGCAAAACTGTGTACCATATTCCATGATATTACTTTCGTAAAATTGCCTTTAAAAACATGTTACTGTTGGCCTTTTCCCTCAGTGCGTGTGCTCTTAGGTTGTTCTGACACATGTGCTACAACATAATTATTCGCTATTTAAAAATGGTATTCTTGCATTCATCAGCCAATTGAACTATGTGATGCGTCATGTAGCCACAAAGACCTAACAATTATAGAGGTGCAATTCATCACAGGTGATCTACAATATGTCAAACAAAATATGTTGCTAGGATAGTTCACATAGTTTATCATACCACATTGTATAGGGATGTAGCAGGGGTATTGTTTCGGGGGTGTATGACTCCTTGTAAGTTGCATGTACGTGCATGTGGGTGTTTTGTTGTGTGCATGTATATTTCACATATAAGGGGTAAAAATTTTGGAAGGAGGTTAGGGCAGAGGTTGAACACCCCTGTGTACACGTGTGTTTATTCCACTTTAAATTGTCATAAAGTTACTAAACAATAAGTAATTGAAGCAAGCAACAGCTGAAAGTAATAGATTTGCCCATAAAGCACATGCACTATTCTGCAATTTAGCTTCCATTGCAACGTGAAGTGATATTGTACTAGTACAAGCAGTGATCTTCCATATTAGATGGACACATATTCTCATAGCATGAGAATCCGCCGCACAGAGGCGGTCATAGCCAGGTCACAAGTGCAGCTGCATCTTGTGACACACAGGCTGAAGGTTCACCGGAGGTGAGTAGGAGAAGCACAAAAAAACTGAGGCACAAATACAATTAAAACCCTTTATTCACTCTCAGGATGGCACTGGGACCAGTGAGTTGCATCCATCTACAGTTGGCATAGAAGCTTTATCTAAAGCAAGACCCATGCTCTGTTTTTTGTGATCCTATGCTAAATCATCACACTGTATAGGGCTGTGGCTAGGATATTATTTCAGTGGTGGTCCGACCCGTTGTATGTACGTGGACGTGGGTGTTATGTTGTGTGCATAATAATTGCACATATAAGGGTTAAAATGTTTTGAAGGAGGTTAGGGGGAGGGGTTCAACATCTCTGTGTACACCTATGCGTTTTTTCTATCACTCTACATTGTCATGAATCAGTAGTTGAAGCAGACAACAGCTTAGAGTTGTAGACTTGCCGAATAAGACACATGCACTATTCTGCAATTAAGCTTTCAATGCCATGTGAAGTGACTTACTAGTACTAGCAGTGGTCTTCCATATACATTGACACATATTCTTACAGCATGACAATCCGCCACACGGTGGAGGTCATCGCCAGGTCACCAGTGCAGCTGCATCTTGTGACACACAGGCTGAAGGTTCACAGGAGGTGAGTAGGAGAAACACAAAAAAACTGTAGTATAAATACAACAAAAAACCCTTTATTCACACCCTCAGCGTGGCACTGGGACCAGTGAATTGCATCCATCTACAGCTGGCATAGAGGCTTCCTGTCAAGTAAGACCCATGCTGTTTTATGTGATCCTATGCTAAATCTGAATTTAACTTGTGAACAGTTCTAAGTTTACTACTTTATAGGTGCACATCTGCAAATGCAGCTATCCTGCTATGTGGCGCACTATTGCAACTCAAGCTGCCATTATCACTGAGACTGTTTCTACAGAAACACCACACAAGGAGACGCTGAAAAAAGATGCTAGTAAGCTTACATTGCCATACATGGAAATTTGTGAGCCGTGCATTCCTGTACTTACTGAAAGTGAGTGTTGTACAGTGTGCTCTGCGAAAAATTCATGACCCATTCCACTCTGTGAAAGTGAATAATAAGAGAAGCTGTGCTGCACACGGCATAGAGATGACACATAATTCTGATGAAAGGTACAGAAAGCACAGAATTTTTTAATTTGGCATGTGCTCCTTCAAAGCGTTTCCACCTCAATTTGCATGGACCTCAACTGCAGCCCGCAGGTTATTGATTTGTTAATGTACTGTTTAATTGCTAAGTAAATCATTTATTTCATTTATTTATGGATGTATTTGCACACATATTTATGTATTTACTTTTTTCAGCATAGTTACTTACTTATTTGTTTATTTACCTTTTTCTGATTACTTTCAAGAATAGAAATTTCATAGATAAGTATTGCATGAGCTGATGAGTAATTATTCGGCTAGTGACATGACAAGTGAAATGTTTTGTCATGTGTAGGTGCTTATTTCTGAGTCTACTGTACTCTTTTAGCAGTGGCGAAGTGGGGTTTGCCAAATTTCTGTGGCCTATACCTGCTATGGGGCTTTCTGTTCAGTAGGTAACTGTCGAGTAGGTAACTGCTCGTGGTGTTACCAATCACCTACTTATATAGTCACGTTGCTGTGATGAAGTACGCATCACACTCATACACACACGCACGTACACATATACGCATGCACAGATAAGTACATACATACATACTATTACTATGCTTAACTCTATGAAAGAAGACTGCACCTAATACTTGTGACCAGCACTGTTAGCAAAATCTGTGGAGTGTATATTAAATATGATATATCGAATAACTTCAATACATTCCACAAGTGATAAACTGAATTTTCACACCATTCGGTATGTTGCGTCACGGAGGGCTAACGGTACATTAACTAGCATGCTTCGCCTCTTATGTCAATATAATATTGCATATGTTTTTCACAATGCTTAGGGCGCCATTTATTACACTGCAATTTTTGCTCGCTTTCTGCAAGACGTAGTCTGAGAAATAATTAATAATTTTGCTTCGTTAGTTGAAAGAACGGAGCACTAGTCACAATTCAACTAGTCATAGAAGTCACTAGCCTCATGGGTTGTGGGACGCACTCCTAACACCATGCCTGTTTGCCTCTCTAGTCATCAACTCAGTATGTGTTCGAAATGTATCGAACTTTTTTCTTTCCCACACACGCCAATGAAGTGCAGGAGGCATCCTTTGGTGGAAATAAAGAGGGGACATTCATGTGCCCGCGTGAATTTTCCCTGCAACTCACAGAAAGTGTGAGTTCTGCCAGTCAGCCCATGAGTGAGGACATGTTGTGAGAACTTGTCCAATTCGAGTAAGTTGTCAAATGACAAAGAAAAAAAGAGCAGCAATATTGCATAAAATTTTGCCAAAACTTTCACAATACCCAAGCGGGAACCATTATCAAGATTCAACAGGCTTTTGGTGATGATGACATGAGCATGCATGTCTCAGATAAATGAGTGGTACAACTGCTTCAGAAACAGCCACACACCAGCAGACAGCGAACCATGTTCAAACAGATCCTCAACAGGCGGAATTGAGAATGTCATTGTGCAAGAGCTGATTTTTGCCATTGAGGATTATGCATCTTTGAAATGGGCAGCGCAAAAACGAGGACACGACAAAAAGTACAACACACCACATCCTCGGTTTTGCACTGCCCATTTCAAAGGTGCATAACCATTTCCAACTTGCCCAAGTGTCAATACTTCTGCAGCTCATTGAGGATTGTTGCATCACAATGCGAGAACATGCAAATGAGATAGGGGCAAGTATTGGATCAGAATATTTAATATTGACCGAAAATTTGGGCATGAGGAGAGTGTCTCTGGCATTTGTACCAAAACTGCTAAACTGCTAATGGAGCCGAAGAAACTGTACCCTGAAAACATCCTGTGCTCCATCAGGCTCACTACTCTCCTGATATGGCTCCGTCTGATTTTTGACTATTTGCAAAGGTGAATATTATACTGAAAGGAGCCTGATTCGAGTCATCAGAAGACACCATGTAGAATGTCATTGCGTGGTTGATCACCATTTCAAAAGATACATTCCAGAGATGTTTTTAACTATGGCGGGAGCATTTGAAGAAGTGCGAGTGCATTAATGATGAGACCATTTCAGCGAGGATAAGGGCTTCTTTTTGTACCTCCAAATCAATAAATGAATTTCTGCTAACCGAAGGTTCAACACGCTTTAAACACACTTCATAATAAAACTGACATGTATAATGGAGTAAATAGCAGCTCATAATCAATAACTTATGGATAAATTGGTAATCTGCTAGTAAATTCACTGCTCAATGTAGCAATAATGTGTTCTTTAGTTTTTCAGTACATTACTGTGTGAAATTTTTGCAGCCACACAAGTCAACTTCAACACCCATGGCTGCAAAGAAATTGTTACGCAGACCGACACTCGCACACCTCTTGAGGCACCAAACCTCAGTGGTCCAGTGTGTGCTCAGTCATCACCACCATGGCGGTTTGAACCCGCACGAGGTTCCACACCAGTGCCAGATACAACAGAAGAGGCAGACAACGGAGAACTATCATCTGTCGCTCCTGAAATCGATACAACCTACCAGCCATCCTTCGATGAGAGCTTTGCAAGGTAAATCATAGTACAATTTACATACCCTTGCAGTGTTAATGAGACTAAGAAAGTGAAAAACTCTGCAGTTTAACATTAGGTTCTAATTTGCAAGCTCGAAAACTAGTGACATGCCGTAAAACCTAAACTTTCTTTAATTGTCAATTGTAGCTTGGGCATCGTACAGTGCCTCTCAGGTGCCTGTGTTCTTTAACTAAGTTATTGCACACCAGGATGCAAAGCAGACATTGAAATGTGAGGTCATAAAAAGATGTCTACAATAAAAAAAACAATTAGCACAGAACATTTTTTTGGCCTGTAGTTTCCTTCATGTCAGCACTACTTTCCCTCAAGTTGAGCATCTCAAACAGACAAGGGCAGTGAACACGCAACTATGAGGTCAATTGATGTATGAGATCAGTTCAAGCATGAGATCAATGTAAGTATGAGATCAATTTATGTCACAAAGAAACAGCTAAAAATTCGAGTTAATGCCTGCATGTCCTTCTTATTAAAAGATGTTTTTCTCTGCGACCAGAGATGCCATCACAAGTTGTTGCATTTACATGAATTATGTGCTACACTAAGCACTATATTAACCAAGAGTAATTCAAAACTTGGGGTTGTGAAATGTGCAGCACACAATACTGCTTCTGAAGATATGTCTTGCTGCAAAAAAAAGAAAAAAAACACAGAGGCAAAAGAAAGAGAGACAAAAAGGAGGCTGATTGAAGCATCAATTGAATACTGAACTTTGATATAAAAAGGCAGGGTGGCAGTGTCCTTGCACTGATCACTAGAAAGGAAAAAACTTTCACCATGGTAAAGGTAGCTCTCTTTCCCTTACAGTCAGCTTGTTTTTAACTAGCCAAAATTTGGAGTAAAGTGTGAATCCCAATGTATTTTGCTATTGTGCATGCATTATGCGTTCATTTAATGTTTTTATTGTTTGCAGTGATACGGAACCCACTGCCAGTCCTCAGGATGAGAGCAAGTTTCTGGTGTTCCGAGGCTACCTTGAACCACTACTATTGAAATGTCCCATCTGACTCTTAACATGTGTCAACAAGTACATGGTGATTGGCACCATGGTCACTGTTCAGAGCAGGTGCAAACAAAATCATGTCACCAGTTGGCAAAGCCAACCTATGGTGGGTGCAAAGGCTGCTGGAAATGTTCTTCTAGCAGCTGCCATCCTGTTTTCTGGATGCCCCATAGCTGCAGTGCTTCGCTGCCTGAAGTATCTGAACATGGCAGCCATCACCGAGAGATCCTTTTACACTTACCAGAAGCGCTACTTGCTGCCTGCAGTCAATGCGGTAAGTTTTGTTGTATATGGAACCCCAAATTTCGGAATATTAATTTTTCCTAAGTTTGTAGTAAGAAAAATTAAGTCCTGCATAAAAAAGTGATTACTAATATGTGCTGCAGCAAGAAAAGTAAGCCCTGCATGTAAAGTTATATGTTCCTTTGCTAAGCAGCATGATATAGTGCGCAAAGAAGTTGTAAAGCCTGTTATACTATTTCTTAATACACCTAACTAGAGCTTGTAACTGTGGCACAGGCTTTTTCCTTGAGTCAACAAGTGGCAGTGGAAAATGTTTGTCATGATCATAGGTCGGCGAACTCACTCATGAGCCGACTTACTCAGACTCAGATTGAGCCACGAGTCTGGGTCTGAGTGAGTCAGGCTGAGTAATATTTTCATGAGTCTGATTCCGAGTGAGTAATACTTTAGTGAGTCTGAGTCCGAATCAGTCCAGATGAGGAAAATTCTGGTGAGTGAGTCCGAGTGAGCCCTAAGCGCAAAACATATTTATTGAGTGAGTCTGAGTGAGCTGTACTTTTTTTTGCCGACCTATGGTCCTATCTACTCAACTTCAGCCTTACTATCAGACTTACTATCAGTCTAATGTAGGCTCACGTTTACGCTCACGTTTACGCTCACGTCTATACTCATGCATACTTCAAAGCAATAGCGTTCATATGCCACCTCATGATGTATTGATCAGAGGCGTGCGTTATGAAGGAGGGGAGAGGGTGGGTTCGACGTTTTTTTGGCAGAATTTTTCATGGGAAGTTCTTAATAAAAATACCTCGTCAGAGTTATTTCTTTCAATAAAAAAGTCCTTGCTGAATTGCAACCATTCATAACTCATACTTGGAGGTACGAGATCAAAACACGCCAAGTAGAGCACAGTTTATGTGATATATTGGTGTTAAAGAGCATTGACACTATAGTCGTAAAAGTTAATTATACGCTAATGGACTCATGAGTCAACTCGCTCAAACTCACTCGGACTCAGATCGAGCCGTGAGTCTCAGCGGGTCCGAGTGAGTAATATTTTGGCGAGTTTGAGTACGAGTGAGATCGGTCGAGAAAAATTTTAGTTAGTCTGAGTAAGTCCGGATGAGAAAAACTTTGGCGAGTCTGAGTCTGAGTCAGCCCTTAGGAGTAAAATATATTTCGTGAGTGAGTCTGAGTGAGCTCCACGTTTTTTGCCGACTTATGGTCATGATATTACATTATCAGCAAAGAGGGGTCTGCTATGAAAAGAACACTTGTGTGCAGCGATGTAAAGATTTTTCTCTCTCAAAAGAGCACAGTTACATAAACTTGCAGCACATAACTAGTGGTTGGCACTTCTGACCCCTTTCGACACACCGATCTCGTGCATGGACATTGTTTCTACAACCACTTGCAGTTGGGGCACCAACACTATGAGAAACTCGCATTTGAGTCGTCACTTTAACAGTAGACCATACTGTACACATAACTAAATGGCATATCTCATGTGGTAAAAAGAGACCTCAGAGTTACAAATACCTATAGCATATCATTGGTGTTGTGTCAGAGCCATTTTTCTACACATCTTTTCAGAGACAAGCAGACTCGCCTGACAAGCGGAATGGCAGGGACTGAAGTGGACTTGGTTGGCGATGGCCGCTGCGATTCACCAGGGCATAGCGCAAAATACTGCACCTGCACTCTGCTGTGCAGCCGCCCCAACCAAATTGCGCACTGTGAGCAAGTGCAAGTTAGACAGGCAAGTACAAATCAGGCGAATTATTCAGTCCACTGCTACCAAGTTCTACCCACATTACACACTTGCCGGGTCTTAGCGATCATTCTCTACTTTTTTTCGAAATGAATGCAGTTTGACCTACGCTTCCTAAACAAAAGAAAATAATTAAAGATTACAAACATGCTAATTATGATGCCATAAACGAAGAACTCGCAGCCTTTCTTGATCATTTCGTGACCGGGTTTGACAGTCGTGATGTAGAGACGAATTAGAGCATGCTTGTAGCAAAAATTGACGAGTTAACTCATAAATATGTGCCTGTTATCACCATTAGCACAGATTTGAATGCTCCATGGTATAACAGATGATTTTTCAAGGGCTCGTTTATCTTTGTTAGACACAATATTAATGAGAACTAACAGACAATAACGCCAAAGAAAGTACAGGGGGTGTTATCTGTAGTATTTAGAATATAAATGTGAAGAAAGTAAAGTGGACGAAAAGATGACTTGCCGCCGGCAGGGACCGAACCTGCGACCTTCGAATAACGCGTCCGATGCTCTACCACTGAGCTACGGCGGCGGTCATCCTCCCGTCCACTTTCTGGGGTATATATGTTGATTTAAACCTAGGAGTGTTAGTCAGCGCCAATCGCAGCCATGGCGGCGAGTGTGGAACACTCTTTTTTTTTTGCCTGTTGGCGTCACGTAGCACGTGATCTTTATACGAGTTGGCAGCTGACCAATAATCCCTCGCATACTACCTGAAGGCATTAAGTCTGCCAGGACGAGACCCTAGCTATGAATGAAGGAAAGCAGATGATTTTTCAAGGGCTCGTTTATCTTTGTTAGACACAATATTAATGAGAACTAACAGACAATAACGCCAAAGAAAGTACAGGGGGTGTTATCTGTAGTATTTAGAATATAAATGTGAAGAAAGTAAAGTGGACGAAAAGATGACTTGCCGCCGGTAGGGACCGAACCTGCGACCTTCGAATAACGCGTCCGATGCTCTACCACTGAGCTACGGCGGCGGTCATCCGTATAAAGATCACGTAGCACGTGATCTTTATACGTGCTACGTGACGCCAACAGGCAAAAAAAAAAAGAGTGTTCCACACTCGCCGCCATGGCTGCGATTGGCGCTGACTAACACTCCTAGGTTTAAATCAACATATATACCCCAGAAAGTGGACGGGAGGATGACCGCCGCCGTAGCTCAGTGGTAGAGCATCGGACGCGTTATTCGAAGGTCGCAGGTTCGGTCCCTGCCGGCGGCAAGTCATCTTTTCGTCCACTTTACTTTCTTCACATTTATATTCTAAATACTACAGATAACACCCCCTGTACTTTCTTTGGCGTTATTGTCTGTTAGTTCTCATTACCATGGTATAACAGACACCTAAAGCGCTTATCGAACAAGAAAAGCGTCTTTTTAGGTCTGCAAAGAATTCGCCTACGTATGATCGCTGGACAGATTATACGACAGCAGCTAACCAATATGTAAACGCAGTGAAGGAAGCTAAAGATTATTTTGTAAGCAACACTCTACCATCTGTGCTCGCGAGCGAACCAAAGAAATTCTGGCGCATGATAAAGCCAAGCAAAGATCACTGCATCACCCTAACTGATAATTCAGGCAACGCGATCTGTGACAATGCATGCTGTCAAGTTCTTAACGAGGTATTTTCAAACAATTTTTCTTCCAACACAAACACATCAGTGCCGCCCTCCCGTACTTACAGCTACGCATCCATGTTTCCGGTAGAAATAAACTTCGACGGTGTCACTAAACTTATCAGGCCATTAAAATCATTTTCCGCGCCAGGATCCGATCAAATCGAAACAAAGTTTCTAAAGAGCACTATGACCTATTCATCTGTCCTGTTAACTATGATCTTCAAACAGACTCTTGACACTGGTTCTCTTCCATCAAGCTGGAAAATTGGGAAAGTGATTCCACTCTACAAGTCGGGTAACAGGAACTCTCCTCTCAACTACAGACCCATCTCCCTTACTAGCATACCATGCAAAATTCTCGAACATATCCTGTTTTTCGCAGATTATAAACTTCCTCGAATCTAATTCATTTTTTTTCATCATAACAACACGGCTTTCGTAAAACGTATTCCTGCGAAACACAATTAACGTCTTTTATGCACAAGCTACATATTATTCTGGATAACTCTACATTTGCCGATTGCATTTTCCTCGATTTTTCAAAAGCATTCGACAAGGTCTGCCATCAGCTACTTCTTTATAAGCTCAGTCTACTTAACATTGATCCCAAACTTCTCACCTGCATTGAATGTTTTCTACACAACTGCTCTCAATTCGTGTCAGCAAACAACACGAACTCAGGACTCAGCGCTGTAAAATCTGGTGTTCCGCAAGGTTCTGTACTTGGCCCCCTTCTTTTTTAATATACATAAATGACCTACCTTCTTATGTTTCCTCCAATATTCATCTTTTTGCAGATGATTGTGGGATCTTTAGGAAAATAGCTAGTGATGACGACGTATCTCTTATTCAGTCTGACCTCAATGCAGTCTGTTCATGGTGCAAGGTATGGCAAATGGAATTAAACATAACGAAATGCAAATTTATGCGAGTAACTCGATCGAAAACCATTCTACCTGTTTATAAACTCAATAGCGTACCATTGGAATCTGTTTCATCGTACAAATACCTTGGTGTTCATATAGCGTTTAATCTAACCTGGAATGATCACATCACATACATTATAAATAAAGCAAATAGTATGCTCGGGTACATTCGTCGAAATTTTTCAAGATCCCCTTCTTCCTTAAAGCTTCTCTTATACAAATCACTAATTAGATCTAAACTTGAATATCCGCATCAGTATGGGACTCCTCACAGGAAAATCTGTCGCACGCACTCGAAATGATTCAAAACAATTCCATTCGTTTTATTTGTTCTCAGTATAGCCGCAACGCCAGCATAACAGCAATGAGGAGTAATCTTAGTTTACCTTCCCTCGCCTCTCGTCGTAAAATGCATCGTTTAGTTCTTTTTCATAAGCTCTACTACCATCCACACTTGCATAGTGAACTAATTACTCCTCCAGAGTGTCTCCAATAGACTAGACCATACACATAAAGTCGGAATTCCATCATGTAGAACTCACGCATTTCTCAATTCATTCATACCGCGTACATCAAAAGAGTGGAATTGCCTTCCCGCGCTAACGGTTGAAATAAAAGACTGAATTTTTCATGCGTGCTTTGCCTGTGACTACATAACTGCTATGTAACTGCTATGTTTGATTTTACACTGTGTACGGCGTTATTTTACAATTCACTGTTTTCTTGTATTACGTGGTCTTCAAATGTTATTGTAAAACATTATTAGTTTACCTATTGTATTGTTTGTATTAATAATGTATGTATGTTTTGCAATGCCATATTGATTATTATTGTATAAATAGGAATGATCTTTTGTTTTGTACATATAACCACTCCCCTCTGTAATGTCCTCGGACCCTGAGGGTAAATAAATAAATAAATAAATAAATAAATAAATAAATAAATAAATAAATAAATAAATAAATAAATCATGTTTGTTCACAGTCGGCTGCCGTGCCAAGCAGCGCTTCAATGGAGAAGGAGGCATTGGTGAGAAGCTTAGGCCTTTTTGGAACAGCTGGGCATCACAATCCGCTCGCTCACCACAGGTAAAGCTGAACCTAATACACAGCCTGCAAGGCTCCATTATTTAGTACTAACCAAGTTCTAAACAAAAAATGCCGCAGAACGCAGAGCACTATCTGTGGTGATTGTAATACAAACAATGGCATACATGAGGATCTGCACTGTTTATGCAGCTTACTGAAAGCGAAAGAGCACAAAGTTGCATTATGCCTTTTGATGTGCTATAAATACTTTTATCCAGTAAAATCCTTTGCTGGAGAAGTTGGCTGACATCAAGACATATCGAAGCCAGTTGCGTGTACTCAATCCCTGTATTTGTTATAGGCTGCACGAAAAATATACTCCACTGTTTGTACTTTGTTGACAGCAGGTAGCACTTGCATATTTACTTCTCTGCCGTCTTTTGTAGAAGTTACTTAATTTTGCAGATCGCCATCCTGCCATTAGGACATTCTGCAGACAGAAAAGGCCTGGAATGCCTCATTATTTTGACACGTGGCACATAGGAAAGGGTATGTTATAGATATAGCTCAATAAAGTAGCAATGTATGAACTGATCGCACGCCATTTTATCTAGGACTGAGGAAGAAGCTCAGAGCAGCTGCTAAATTACGCAACTGCGGTCTAATCCAAAAATGGACTCAGAGCATTACAAATTATCTATATTGGGTGGCTGCTACGGGAGAAGGTGATGGGGAACTGATGGTCAGCATGTGGAAATCTCTGCTGAATCACATCTGCGACCAGCACCACGGACATGAAGGGCCATATTCAGAATGTATACATGGGCCTCCTGAAGACAGAGCGTGGATGAGACGAGGTAATGTGGTCAAACTGCTCCCCTATTGTCTAATGTGCGATTAGTAAGTGGTCATCTGCTGGTACTCATGCAACGCATGAATTACTTTCAAAATTTTCCTTCCATGTGCTTAATTCTAACACCACAACTTTCTCTTGTGTATGTAGGTCAAAGTTACATGAATGTATTTTGTACTCTGTGCAGACTGTTTAGCAAATTTATAGCAAACTTGTGCCAAATTTATCAATTTAAATTTTGAAGCATGTATTTTGCAGCCGGCTTAGTGGGAAGGAAATTCTACCACTACCACATATACAAAGACACATGGGCAAGTGTCAAAACACAACCTTTTAGCACTTACCTGCATGTCTGCGTTTGTGTGGTTGCTTGCTTACCACGAGTTCAAGCAAGTAAACTAAGTTCACATGCATGCATAAAAAGTTAAATGTTTGCTATGGTTTGACCTATAAATATAAACACAAAAGACAAATAATCACACATAACACAAAATACATGATAACAATCTTTTATAATTCCGATCACATGATAAGAATAATGTTTACACACTTTGCTTTCAGGATGAAGTGTTCCTTAATATTTCCATAAAATATTTGTTTCCAAAAGTAACGTCTTTAAGGCGACAAGACTATAGTCGGATATAACTTTAGAAGTCCGTGGCATTTCCTTCTCCAAGGCGGATATACACAAGCCTGCTCCAATGGGCGTGCACTCCAGGGTGACGTCATGAACCGGACGACCGGTGACCCAGCCTTCCAAGAACATTGCCAAATGCATGCACGGGACTATTTCTTTAGTCACGGAGGCGATCGGCTGTCGCACTTCGGTTGTCTGGGCGGGGTCTCTCCAGACTTCTTAAGTTGTATCCGACTATAGTGCTTTTTTCTGAAGGCTCGTTGTTGGCCATGGACCAAGTACTTTCTTTATAGTGAATGGTCCGCTATATAAAAGTAACAAATTTGCTAGTAACACTTTTCATATCGAGTTTCAACTCATCCAACTTTGCTGATGGTGCTATTGGTTCTATTTCTGATCAACTTCAAGCAGTAGTATCAAGGTGTGATGAAGCGGAAAATAGAATGCGACGGTGGAACTTGTTGTTCTTTGGAATTCCCGATGAGGACAAAGAAAGCTGGGAAACTTCTGAAAGTAAAATTATCGCCGTATGCTCAGATAAGTTAGTGGTCACCACTACCAGTTCTCAGTATGAACGTGTGCACCAGCTGGGTAAATTTGCTTCAAGCAAA
This sequence comes from Rhipicephalus sanguineus, assembly GCF_013339695.2. Classification (NCBI taxonomy): domain Eukaryota; kingdom Metazoa; phylum Arthropoda; class Arachnida; order Ixodida; family Ixodidae; genus Rhipicephalus; species Rhipicephalus sanguineus. The sequence goes on from NC_051176.1 coordinate 39,067,008, forward strand.
TGTAGGCCGATAATTGCCAAGTTTACGTTTTTTAAGGACAAACAAGCAATCCTCGCCGGTGCGCATCGGCTGAAAAATACTGGCATCTCTATTAGAGAAGATTTTTCGCAAGCTACACGGCAAGCGCGCAGGAAACTGCTTCAGTTTGCTAGGGAACGGAATTGTCCGTTCAAACTGAATGTCGACAAACTTTGTATCGATAATACTACATATATCTATGACACTTGTTCTGACAACGTAGTAGGCGCTAGATAGCTAGTTGCCGATGTACACAGTGGTAATGTTCAGCAGCCATCTACTTCATGTTCTCCTTCACTTTCAGTATCATTTACTAATATTCGCAGTTTGTTACCGAAACGTGTCTTGCTTGATTCGTACCTTGATGACAGTAAATCAGAAATTCTATTGCTAACCGAGACTTGGCTTCACGCTGACGTATGCGACACTGAGCTATATCATGCTTCAAATCAGTATTCCATTTATCGCCATGACCGGGCACATAAAAAAGGTGGCGGCGTGCTGTTAGCCATCAAACGAACAATACCTTCCTTCCTTGTTGATACTGACACTCCCCTTGATATTGTCTGGGTCGCCTGTCCTACCTTACCCAGAAAATTATTGATGGGCGTATGCTATCGCCCACCTTCCTCTGACCGCCTTTTCGTGTCTGAGCTTCACAAAAGTATTTCCAGGGCTCTTGACCTGTTTCCCACCAGAAAAATTTACTTATGTCGTGATTTTAATTTTCCTGATATTTATTGGTCTCGCATGTTTTCTTCGAGCAGTATGTCAAGTGAATCGAACTATGTTTGACTTTAATTTCACCCAGCTTGCCTCAGAGCCCACTTGCGATACTAACATTTTAGATCTTATTCTGACAACAGCGCCACATACCATAGGTCCAGTTGTGCAATTAGACAGTTTTAGCGATGACAACCTTCTACAGATTTCAATTAATATTCCACTTAAATTTCCGAGTGCTCAGCGCAAGGTAATCAGGGATTATAGCAAGGCAAATTACGATCAAATGGACGCTGAACTTGATGTCTTCCTACACAATACATTTCTTGCCTCATTCACCAACTGGTCTGTTCAGGACAAGGAGGTTTAAAAAAAACTTCTGGAGTGGAGGCGGCGCGCCGCCGCTGAAGCCGACGACCGCCATATTGCTCCAGAAGAAAACGTGTGGGTCGTCGCTTGAGCCCGCGCGGAAGTTCCACAGATGGTGAATATCTCCACTCCTTTGGTGACAAGCGAGTGTTGTGGATGTCTCGTTTGTTGGACTGCGATCCACTCGATAACCACATTTACAATTTGTCGAAGATTGCCGAGCTGTACATAAAAAACGCCGGGCCTGCACGGAGCGCGCAGCACAGTCACAGCGAAATCTGGAAGAGCAGCCTCTCTAGAGCCCGTTCTAAACTCCCTTGAGGAAACCAATACAAGTAAACCCACTACGCCGCAAATCATAATTTTTGTAAGGTAGGGAAGCATTCACTATGCCATTATTCATCTTTCTGCGGATAGCGAGTACCCGCTACACACCTGTAAGGCATTATGTGAACTTTGTTGATGCTGCCTGTGGCTGATGACTACGAAGAATTATGGCTGAGCCTTTTGTAATGGATTTGAAGCAATTAAGGACCCGGTCACTTGTTGCGAAATTAGCATTGGGTGACGCCTGGTCGTTATTTTACTCTTCTCACACGCTATATTACACATTTAACGCGATTCCTTTCCCGGCATGACGCCTGTAAGGATGTTTTTGCAAAGGAGTTCCAGTCAGTAGCGTGGCTCTGTAGTAGAATACTCGACTGCCACGCAGAGGACCCAGGTTCAAATCCCATCTGAGCCTGTTTATTTTTATTTATTTCATTTTTTTCTTATTTCGCGCGATAATGGTTACGGACACCTGCGGCGGCGGGGGACAACTACCCCACTGCCGTTGTGATCTGACAACAGCTTTCGCTGTAAAATTAGGCTTCACCACATTTCAAAAGCAATCGACCGAAAAAAAAATGGGGCAGGTCCTACGCGTTGTGGGAATCTGTTTCATATCATACGTAACTTTCGTTAATGTATTCCTCTGGGGTCGAGCAATGCTTCAATGTAGCTTGCTGAATCATAGGAATACAAATGTAATGTTTATTACACTGCTATAAAAGCGGAGCCAACACTGGAACCAAGGACGTTAATCTGATATGACGCCGGTATCGTAGGAGTACATACGTACTGTTTATTGCTTTCTTGCAAAATTACATGGCCAGCACCACAACCACACTTGACGTTGCACCGATGTCCTGCATAGGCTGCTTTTCCAAACTATATACATGGCGTGCCTCTGTGGTAGAATACTTGATTGCCACGCAGAATGCTTGGGTTCGATTCCTGCTGTGATCCTAATATTTATTCTTTCCATTCGTCGGGTCAACGCTGCCGATGTCGGTTTTTCTTAACGCTCTCGCATTTAAATTACTAATGTCTGTCCTCGCCGTTCCTGGGTAGATATAAACTGTCAGTCACCAGTGGCGCATAACCGTACACCGCGGCCCGTGGTAAACGGCTATGTGCCACACTTGCCTGGAGGAAAGGGTTTGACGACGTACGCGACAGGATATTTCCGTTATACGGTTAGTTTCGTGACTGTCTGCATTATGATGCATTTTGAAGTTATTGTGTAACTTAAGTTACACAATGAAGCAACAATTGTTGCTTTATTGATCCACGTATAAACCACATTGTATATGTCATGACCCGACAGTCATATTCGTCCTCTTACCCTCCCATGCCGATATTGGTCAACACCAAGTTAAGGAGGCGATAATGAGAGCACCCAGACGTAGGCGGCTAGATAGATAGATAGAAACGCTGAATGTGCCAAAGGTTCGCTAAGAAATGCGTCACATTTAAAACTCCCAGAGTGCAGTATGAACGCGGCTGACAAGGACTGTTATTTTTAAAAAAATTTCAAACGAGCGTGAACAAGAGCTGCAGCAAGCTAGTCAATTAATCTGCTTTCGTATCTTTTCCTTTGCTGTGTCTAGTTTTTAAAGGGCCCCTAAACCACCCAGCGGTCGAAATTTAGTTGAGGTGAGGAAGTTGTGCTCGAGTTTACAACGAACACGTAGCCGTGAGAATTTTTCGAAACGGTGCCGTAATAGCGGAGTTACACGCGTTTGATGATCGAAACGCGACGATCGCTTCTTTCCCTCTCTCCTACGTTACCCTCTTCCAAAACCGCTTTGCCCTCCTCGCTGAATGCCCCTCCTCATCTCGCGTGGCATACGTCACCGCTGACGCGCTGTTCGAGACAGCGTCTACTTCCGGTGGCCGCGACTCCGGCGACTCCGACGCTCCAGCTCGCCGTCAACTCTGTGTGGTATCTGGGTGCACTGTTCGTTGACTAACCGCTGTTGCTGCCGTGCCGGCCCGTGCCCCTACGAATCGTGCCGGTATGGACCCTGTGTTGCGCGCACGCCTTCAAAGGATCGCCAACGTGATGGGACCCGTACGGGGACACGCCGTGCCAGACCACCTCGGCTCGAGATGAGTTCACGGAGCTCATCAAACCGCAAGGCGTGGATGTGTAATTACGCTAGCGACTTGGCGGTTGCGTTTTAGTCTGTCCGGCATTAAAGAAAGCGTCGCGTAAAACCAAATAAAATGTCCCCAAGCTGGCGCCAGGTCAAGTGGCGCCAGCTATGGAGGATTAGAAACAACTAACAAACGCGTAATCTATGTCCTCCGAGCATTCGGAAGCGCCCTTCTCGACTCGCTAAGCCTACAGCATCGATTATTTGAGTATGGCTCTCCAAAACGGGACTGAATCGGTACGAATACTTTGCTGTCGAAGCTTAAGGACATGAATCTAAAGCAAATGGAAGCATCAGTTCGGAGCTTACACGCTACAGAGCGCACGACGGCCACTTGATAGACTCGAGGTGGACGACAACCGCTTTTGGCACTGCGGCCATGTTTTTCGGAGGCTTTAGTAAAACTTGTTGTTGGGCTAGTTGGTGCATGTTACAAGAAAATTTGACGACGCCCACCACCGAGGAAAGTAGGCGAAAGGAAAGAGCGTCAACTCGCAACTAATTTTATTCTTGCAAATCCACCGCAATATATACACCATGCCACACATGCGCAATAACACATCATGCGTCCCATCCAACAACCGCCCACTCTCAATGCACGTGCTAGTTTAGAAACCTGTCAAAAAAATCAAATTCAGCTGAACGCAGTACCACCGACGTATCGCTAATACATATATCTTTTTTCTTTCGGATGAGGTATGCTTCTAGCATCTCTCGCTCAATCACCTCCTTGCTTCTACCTAAAATAGTGATATTGGCAAATCTTGCCTCACATCCACACGCGCTGCAGTGCATAGGCAAATGTGCCAAAAGATTATTCTTTATCGAAAGAACATGCTCCCTCGCTCGGACGCTCTTTCCTTTCGCCTACTTTCCTCGGTGGTGTGCGTCGTCAAATTTTCTTGTTTTCGGAGGCTTGCCGGCGTAGCTTGCCGTGCAAGTTGGACTGCTGTCGCGCGTGCGGCGACGGCCGACGTTCTGCGGCACCGCGCCGTTGCGGCAGGCTTGCCGCTAGCGTGAGCGGGCCCTTAGGGGCCGCAGATGTCGATTCGCAAGCGGCAACACGACCAAGAACAGCAAGGTGCGCACGAACAGCTGTTTGCAGAGTAACCGGAAGTCGTCGGTTGTCGTTCGGCCAATCGCAAGCATCGAAACTGATAACGTCATAGTTTCACTGGTGATGTCACACATGTCAGTGGCGGGAATGGCGGGGACCGGAAAGGAGAAGCTATTGTTTTTTCGAAATTGTGGCGCGCCCGCGACCTGTAGCGCTGCGGCGTGTGGCATCGTTGATCGCGACGGCATTCTGCACGTGATGCGCTTGTTTAATTGAAATGTTTGGGAAAATGTCGGAGGGGGTTTAGGGGCCCTTTAAGGGCGCGTGTTTCATACGGTTAGTCTCGTGACTGTCTGCATATGATGCATTTTGAAGTTATTGTGTAACTTGTTGCTTTATCGATCCACGTATAAACCACATTGTATATGTTTCTTTTTTCTTTTGAAGTTGTATAAAAGCCCGGGCTGAATAAAATTTTATGTAACACTTATTAACTCCACCATGTGCTTCATTTCGGGAATGCTGGAAGCGAATTCTACGTGTTATTAGGTATGCTTCAGCCCATGAACTATGGCGTAAAAAACTGCCTTCTTCAATCTTGCAGGACAAAAAAAAATCGGTCAAGTAAGTGACGCTAACTGTCCCGTTCTCATGCTGAAACGGCCCCGTGGAAGCTCACGATTACGCTGTCCGCGCGCAAGCTGCGCTGCCTCTTGCCTGGAGCAAGATGGCTGCAAACCGGTTTCCCACGCTTCACCCGCTCGCGTGGGCGCGTATAGGGGACCTCCACTCCAGAAGTTTTTTTTAAACCTCCTTGGTTCAGGATAACTGGAATTCCTTTAGAAATATTATGGTGCTCCTCATAGATAAATATGTTCCACTAATAACAACCTCTAACGACAAATCCAATCCATTGTTTAATAAATCGCTTAGATCGCTCAGAAATAAAAAGAAAAGGTTATATGCGTCCGCTAAAAGGTTATGGTCTTCTAAGTCATGGCCTATGTATAAAGACTGCTTAAAATGTTACTGCCTTGCGATTAGCGAAGCGGAAAAAAAATATTTTACCGCTGACCTGTCTTCACTTTTACACACTAACCCTAAAAAGTTCTGGCGTGCCATTTCGCCTGACCGTGGCAGTGACATTGTTTCATTACATAACGCCAATAATGTTCTTGTCTCTGCATCTGAGTGTGCTTGAACCTTCAATTCGTTTTTTTGCTCGGTTATTTCTAATGAAGACTTTTCTTTGGTTCTCCGATCTTGAGTACTGCTTCATGTCTCCTATCAGTGTTGCTGTTGAAGACATATCTAAACTTTTACACGGTCTAAAGGTATCTACATCGTGTGGTGTTGACAATATTAATTAGAAGGTACTTAAAAACACATCCGCTTCGTCCAGTCAAATCTTATGCCACATTTTTCAACAGTCTTTATCTATTGGTCAACTTCCCACTGACTGGAAGATAGCAAAGGTTATTCCAATATTTAAAGATGGTAGCAAACACTCACCCGGTAACTACCGCCCCATTTCGCTAACATGCATCTGTTGCAAGCTGCTTGAACACATCTTCAGCTCCCATATATACAGCCATCTTGAGTCAAATAACTTCTTCTTTCTAAATCAGCATGGTTTTCGGAAAGCGTTATCTTGTGATACTCAGCTATTAGAATTTACGTCTGATTTACATAATGGCACCAATAGTAATAAAATTGTCGACTGCATCTTTCTTGACTATGCGAAAGCGTTTGACAGAGTTGCCCATTGTCGCCTAATAGCTAAACTGTCTGCACTTAGACTCGACTCATCAACATTATCTTGGCTTCGAAATTTCTTATCCAATCGACAGCAGTTTACATTTGTCAATAACTTCAGCTCGTCTACTTCATTTGTTACATCAGGTGTGCCCCAGGGCAGTGTGTTAGGTCCTCTTCTTTTCCTGCTTTATATTAATGATTTGCCTTGCAACATTTCTTCCTCAATTCGTCTTTTCGCGGATGACTGCGTAGTGTATAGAACTATTAACTCTGAAGAAGACCACGCACGTTTACAAAAGGACCTCGACTTAATAAATCAGTGGTGTGACCGTTGGCAAATGACGTTTAACACATCTAAGTGCTGCGTACTTTCTTTCACCCGTAGGAAATCGGTTTTTAACTTTTCTTACTCTTCTGAAATTCCCCGTTCATCTACTTACAAATACCTTGGTGTTCATCTTTGTACTAATCTTGCCTGGTGTACTCACATCGACAAGATATGCGCGAAAGCAAACAGAACTCTGGGATTCTTGCGCTGGAATCTGCATCATTCCCCATCTACCATTCGACAACAGGCCTACCAAACGTTTGTACGCCCTTAGCTGGAATACGCTTCGTCGATCTGGTCTCCTAATCAACAATACCTGATAGATAAACTGGAATCCATCCAAAATCGTGCAGCCCGCTTCATCACTTCAATGTATAATTGCCACTCTAGCATTACCCAAATCAAACGCAATATTGCCCTTACTAACTTGGATTCCCGCCGCTCTGTCACTCGTCTATGCCTGTTGCCGCCCGCGCGCTTACTCACCGGGCATCGCCTCATCCGCAGCCAGCTCCGGAGCCCGATTTCAATCCGGCCACCACCTTTAGAGAGATCACCTCTCTTTATCAATCTTCGCATGGCCTCTATCCCCCCGTTTGCAAAGGCCTCACCAAGGCGGAGGAGCGCTGGCTTCTCCGCCTTTTCACCAATACTGTGCTGTGCCCGGCAGTATTAACACATTTCAATTCGGCCTTCTCGGGCGCGGGCGCGTGCGCGCACTGTGCGGAGGAGTCTTCTGACACCTATCACATGGTGTGGGCATGCCCCTCCAATCCTGCCTACCCACCCCACTCCCACCCCACCCGAGAGGACTGGGAAGCTCTCCTGCTCGGCTGCTCTGACCTCCAAGCCCAACAGGCATTGGTGGTTAGAGCCCGGGCCGCCGCGGCAGCTACAGGGATACCGGACTAGGGATCCCTTCTAGTGTTTGTGAAGGGCGGGCCCATCCGGCTCACCCCGTCCACACCTCTCGCTGTATATAGCGTAATAAATGTTTTCCACCACCACCACCTCCATAAGTACTGCTACAAGTCGTGGACCAGTCGTCTCTCGCTTGACATTCCTTCGCGTACATCTAGTCGACTTCATAGTCATCTCAGTTTCAGGCGCATCTTCGGCAACACAGAGTCATTCAATAATTTTGCATTGCCGCGCGCCATCGCCCTTTGCAATGGCCTTCCGGATGAAATTGTTTCCTTGAGAAATGCGGCCAAATTTCGTGAGCAACTGGAAGTTTATATGTTCCCTTGGTTTTGTAAAAGATGCTTTATTTTTTCATTTTGTATTTTACTGCATTTGCTTATAGTGTTTATTCTTCTCCCTTCCCTTGTACAATTTTCTTTGTTTTCTTCTTCGATATAATTTCTTTTTATGCTTTATGTATTGTGATTTTTCTGTAACCCCCCCTACTGAATGCTCCTCTGGGGCCTGTAGGGTAATATGAATAAATAAATAAATAAGCATATTTCCTGCACTAGAGGAGTAGATGCTGTTGTACATATTCGTATGGGTGTCCACATGAACACTGATGACTAGACGCCTGCATTATCCTGCATAGGAAGTGCTGCATAAATGCTGGACCAACTCACGTGGGGCACTAATGTTTAAAATTTCCTATTTTTTCTAACTTTTGTGAGAAATTTTCTTTTGCAATGCTTTGTCATCACTGAAACAAGGAAATAGAGTAACTGATAAAGGTCAATTACATGTCTCTGTGAAGAAATATATTATATGTATCACAGGAACATGCTCTCTTGAAACAAGAATATTAATATCCACATATAAGTTCGGCATCTAAAACAATGGTAACTCAAAAAACAGCTGTGGTTTAGTTTACATACGTTACTGATTAAGAGCCGGGGAAGTACTCGACACCGCTTGTATTACTTTCTTGTGAAGTCATATTTCTTGTCAGATTGAACTGCTTCTAAATTGGCTCGGTTTGATTGCACAAACTAGTAGAAGTCCTCTCAGGATTGTTCATAGTGTGCATTTACTAATATTTCAGCCATGATCAGATCCATGCTGCATCAGCTAAGTCACTGGTACAGCCGTGAGTGAAAAAGGTCCCTCTGCGAAAGCATTAGTCACTGGAATGCTCAGCACCACAGTCAAAAGCGTTTGTCGCCACCGTGCACCAGCCTTGCGACTAGCTGACGTCTTTGTATGCTTGCATCCAACTATCGTACAGCTGAACACAAAGTCCTGCTGAACAATAATAATCAAGTGCGAAATGCGGGACATCTTTGAAGATTTTCATACCTCTTGCGGGACGCTGGACAAAAGCCCTTCATGCGGGACAGTCGCGCAAGTCACGGGATGAGTGGTCATCCTACATACACCAACACCATTTACAATTTCCACAATGAAGCACGTGCTTCTGTATGATTTCAGGCAGCAGCTATTATACATGCCAGAAAATGCTGTGGATATAAAAAATAAGCAATCGCTGATTATTTCATAATAAACATCAAATGATTTCATATCATAATGCTTCCCAAATGTGCCAAGTTCATCTTTTCATGCAAATGCCTCCCTGCAAGTAAATTTAAGATGTTTCAGTGTGTCTTTTGCAAGCACATTCACCTGCCTTCCAGAAACTGAGGCCAATATTGGAAAGCCCTCGCTTGCTAAGCGATTTGCACCACCACTCACCTGGAGCACAAACATGCTCGTTGGAGTCGTTCAACAGCTTGTTGATTCGCTTTGCCCCTAAATCTGTGGCCTACTCAACAGATGGCATGAAAGCAAGGTAGGGTGCCTATGTGGCATTATTGAGAAGGGGCATGCAATCTTCTAAATTTGTTTTCAGGACTCAACTAGCTGTTCGACACCACAATGAGAATGCTACGAAGCATCAGGCTCGCACCAGGAAAAGATCTTTGCAGTGGAAAGTAAAGCTCAGCAAAGCAAGAAAGGGGCACTTTACTGTTTCCCCATACAAGGAATTGCCAACCTATGGTACCGAAACAAAATTCTTTAATTATGAAATTTACTAGGTTGGCGGCTAATGCTAACACTGCCTGATGCATGCCTATAACTTTTGCCTTGGTAACATATTGAAGATACTTAGCGCACGTTGGCATTCACTCAAAAAACGCGCTGTCTGGGGTGCGTTCTTGAGTGGATGCGTGTGTGAATGCGAGTGTGTTTTTGAGTGAATGCCAATTTGCACTAAGTATTTTCAACATGACAAGTAACCAACTAGCCCAACAACAAGTTCTTATTTATAATGTCTTGCTAACATGTTTTATATGGCCAGCCCACTTACAGAAAAGTCACACTGTGACATGACAGTTCATTTATTTACTTGTAGGGTATGTTGACGAGCTCATCACAGCTGTGATGATGAAGTGTGAGACCAGCTCACACTGGAGCAGCCCTGCCAACAGCTCATCGGGGCCACCCCTGCACATGACGGATGAATTTGAAAGACCAGCGAAGGAACAGCTTATTGCTGCACGGCAGTCACGATTTACTGGCACAAATTAATCGTTTTAAAGGCGGACATCACAGGGACGTCATAGTAGAGGGCTTCGGAAATTTGACCACGTGGGGTTCTTTAATGTGCACCTAAATCTAAGTACACGAGCCTCTAGCATTTTCGCCTCCATCGAAAATGCGGCCACTGCAGCCGGGATTCGATCCAGCGACCTTCGGGTCAGCAGTCAAGCACCGTAACCATTAGACCACCACGATGGGTGCCGAGGAAAAAGAGTTCAAATTAAGTGATGTACACAGATAAAATGCCTCGACATTACAATTTCGTCTAATTTAATCTGGAACAAGCACATAGTAAATATTTATTGATTGGCTCAACATAAACTAGGCGTTTAAAGGCGAAAGTTAAGAGATGCCATGCCTGAAACAAAGTTGATGTATCTGAAGTGTTAGCGTAGATTTATCACGACGGGACAAGGCGAAGGAATAACACGCACACAGGCACCGTGTACGTGTTATTCCTTTTATTCCTTCGTCTCGTCCCGTCCTGATAAATCTGTGCTACACTTCAGATATGTCGTACCAACAAGGCCAGAAGGCGGCCCTTGCAAAGTTGATTACTTATAAAACAATAGTGCCCCCAACTCTAGAGTGGGCTACCATTATCTGAGATCCTCACAGTCAGAAGCTACTTGGCAAACTGGAACGGATATGGAGGTGAACTTACAGTGCGAAAACACAATGACAAGAAAGAAGATTAAACACTGCGCTGTCTTACAACATAGCTCATTTATGCAGCACTTTCATGTGACGAAAAGATTGCTATATCGATTTCACTCCTAGTGAAATTACCTTTCTGGATGGGTTATGATAGTTTATGCGGCACCCTATTGAAGTGTATAGTGCTTACTTTTGACATGTATGCTGTACGAACGCCTTCTTTTATAATTTTATCCAAAAATGTTTTCCTCTTTCTTACCTTTTGCGCATGCACCCTTTATGCATATAAGTGCATGAAAGTGCTGCAGCAATAAACTATGTTGTAAGACAGTGCAGTGTTTCATCCTCTTTCTTGTCATTGTGCTTTTGCGCTGTAAGTCTACGGTTATGGAATTCCAACAAGCCCGACCCTCCACCCTTGGAATGGATATGACAATGAGCAGCCAGGGTCATTTGTTCATGTTACCACAGGACACAATCAGTGATGTGATTACTTCACAGGGCTAACCTTCAGAAGCTGCCTGAGCATGGACAGATAACAAGCTTCAAGTTTGTGCGCCGGCTCTATAATAAAACACTAAACAAAGACCCTAGCTTGTGCACGTCTTTCATAGCCTGAGTCACTTTGGGACGTTAAACCCCACAAAACCAAAACCAAAACCTACTTTGTACTTGCACATTCCGGCACGAGTGTCGCGGTGTACTGATCACCCGTATTCTATTTTACCATATGCTATTCAAGTTTTCCTTGTTGCCCAGTACGATTACTGAATGCAACCAGCTCAATTAAAGTGTATTTGTGGATTGTCTATCAGCTGAATGTTTTCAGCAACATGTGGAACTCCTTTGTACATAGCACTGTATAATATTGTCGCAACGCGGAAATAGCAAGATACAGGACCACGTTGCGACGAGGAAAGACAAGTCTGTATTCAGATAACAAAAAGAGCAGACGCCTGAACGTCGTCTTCCTCAGAAAGCCCACAGCTGCAGCTCGTGCTGCTCGCTTCTTTGTCCTCTGTCGTCCTGTCGGCTATTGATCGTGACAGCCTCCTTTCCAAGGAAGCATCGTCGCGATGCTTCATCGTCACGGCAGCAGGGTTTGTACTCACTGGCAGCCCATGAGTTCATTCGCACAAATAGGGCTTCATCCGAACCACGTGAACAACCTCTGGTGCATGCTTTTGACGCCTTGAGCAATGTGGACTGTCGGGAACAACCTCATAGTTAACATCAGTGAGACGTCGGAGGACTTTATACGGCCCAAAGTAGCGCCGTAATAGCTTCTCTGAGAGGCCACGACGGCGAACTGGGGTCCAGACCCAAACTCTCTCTCCCGGCTCGTAGTAGACTGGTCGGTGACGTAGATTGTAGCACCTTGTGTCATAGTCCTGCTGGCGACGAATACGCGTGCGGGCAAGTTGTCGGGCTTCTTCAGCAAGCTGAGTTATGTAGTCTGCATCTGTTTCGACGCCATCGTTTTCATGCGGCAGCATAGCGTCGAGCATGGCTGTGACTTCACGGCCATGGAGAAGACGGAACGGTGTCATGCGTGTTGTCTCTTGCTGGGCCGTATTATATGCGAAAGTGACATAAGGCAAGATCTCATCCCAGTTCTTATGCTCCACATCAACGTACATGCAGAGCATATTGGCAAGTGTCTTGTTTAGCCGCTCCGTCAGACCATTCGTTTGTGGGTGGTATGCCGTTGTACGCCGGTGAGATGTGCCGCTAAGCTTCAACACTGTGTGTAACAGCTCGGCTGTGAATGCTGTTCCCCTGTCAGTTATTACTACAGATGGAGCGCCATGCCTCAGCACTACATTCTCTATAAAAACCGGGCTGCTTCACTTGCCGTGCCCCTCTCCAGAGCCTTGGTTTCGGCGTAGCGAGTGAGGTAGTCCGTGGCTACAATTATCCATCTGCGTCCTGCAGCTGAAGTTGGAAATCGGCCTAAGAGATCCATTCCGACTTGAGCAAATGGAGTTTCCGGTACATCAATCGGATGGAGGAGCCCTGCTGGTTTGACGGCTGGCACTTTCCTACGCTGGCATTCAAGGCAAGTCCGAACGTACTGTTGAACGGTTGCCGGTAGTCTTGGCCAGTAGTACTTTTGTCTCACTCGGCATAGCGTTCGTGTGTAACCCAGATGACCGGATGTTGCTTCATCATGGCACGCCTGTAGTACTTCTCTCCTCAGTGGTGTTGGAACCACGAGTAAGTAGGTGTTTCCGTTCGGCGAAAAGTTCACCTTATATAGGACGTCGTTGCTCAAGCAAAATGATGCTACTCCTCTTGCGAAGAGCTTTGGCACAGCGGATGTGCGTCCCTCCAAGAAACCAATAATGCATTGCAGTTCCGGGTCGTCGCATTGCTGCTGTGCGATTGTAGTCGTGTTGACAACCCCGACAAAGGCCGCGTCGTCGTCATCTTTAGCATTTGCATGTTCAAGTGGCGCGCGAGAAAGGCAATCGGCATCCGTATGTCGCTTCCCTGATTTGTGCACATTAGCCATATCGAACTCTTGAAGCTTAAGGCTCCAGCGCGCCAATCGTCCTGATGGGTCTTTTAACTTCGTCAACCAACAGAGGGAATGATGGTCGCTGACAACTTTAAACGGGCGGCCGTACAAGTATGGGCGAAACTTTATAACAGCCCACACCACCGCAAGACACTCTTTTTCATTGGTGGAATAATTCTTTTCCGTGCGGGAGAGGGTCCTGCTCGCATAAGCGATTACTCGTTCGGCGCCATCTTGCCACTGCACGACCACGGCTCCTAAGCCGACATTGCTGGCGTCGGTGTGGACCGCTGTCGGAGCGTCATTGTCAAAGTGTCCGAGGACTGGCGGCTTTTGGAGGCGTTGCCGCAGCTCGTCGAACGCTTCCTGCTGCTCTTCACCCCACACGAATGTGATGCCTTCTCTGGTGAGACGTGTCAACGGCGAGGCAATGCGTGAAAAGTTCTGAATGAAGCGTCGGTAATAGGCGCACAGTCCTAAAAATCGTATGACTCCCTTTTTGTCAGATGGTGCGGGAAAACTTGTAACGGCAGCTATTTTGTCGGGGTCAGGCCGCACACCTTCACTGCTGACAAGATGCCCCAGAAACAGAAGCTCTTCGAAGCCAAAGTGACATTTTTCTGGTTTAAGCGTTAGTCCAGCAGATCGTATCGCTTGGAATACCGCGTGTAGTCGCTTCAAGTGCTCGTCAAATGTGGCAGAAAATACAATCACATCGTCCAAATATACGAGGCACGTTTGCCACTGAGGCCTGATAGTACGGTGTCCATGAGCCGCTGAAATGTTGCTGGTGCGGAGCATAAGCCGAAACGAAGTACCTTAAATTCATAAAGGCCATCGGGTGTCACGAATGCTGTTTTTTCTCAATCTCTTTCGTCGACTTCTATCTGCCAATACCCGCTCCTTAAATCCATCGACGAGAAATAACGTGCATGCCGTAGTCGATCGAGGGAATCATCTATACGGGGTAGCGGGTAAACGTCTTTTTTCGTAACCTGATTGAGCTTGCGATAGTCCACGCAGAAATGTAAGGTCCCGTCTTTTTTCTTCACCAATACTACCGGCGATGCCCAAGGACTCTTCGGCGGCTAAATAACGTCATCCTGAAGCATCTTTCTCACCTGACTTTCTATGGCTTCACGTTCCCTCGGAGCTACTCGGTACGGGTTTTGCCGTATGGGTCTGGCCGTTTCATCCGTAATGATGCGATGTTTCGTCAAAGCCGTTTGACGAACTCTGGACGTCGAAGAGAAACAATCCTGAAAATGATTAATAAGGTCCAGGAGGCTTTCCTTCTGCGTAGGCAGCAAACTTGGGCCAACATCGACGGATAGAGGTACGGGCAGCGGGCCGGTGTGATCGCCTTGCTCCACAGTTAAGCAGCTTGCGACCTCAGTGAGCTCCTCCACGTACGCGACTGCCATACCTCTCGCAAGATGTCGTCGCTCAGGGCTGAAGTTTGTTACTAGAACTTGCGTGTGTCCGCAATTTACTCTTATGACGCCTCTTGCAATGGAGAGGCCATGGCTGAATAGCAATGTTGGGATTTGTTCGGCGATGTTGTCGGACTTGCCTAGTAGGTCGCATGTTACAGCCACGAGAGCGCTTGACCGCGGAGGGATGGTCACGTCATCGTCGAGGACGCGCAGATGTTTACGTGGCTGATCTGCACAGCGTACATCCGATACTTGATCTGGGGCCATCCAAAATGTAACCGACCTGTCCGGAATGTCTATAACGGCGCCGTATTCAGACAGGAAATCCATTCCAAAGATCAGGTCTTTGCAGCACTCCGACAAAATGACGAACTTGGCAACGAAAGCCGAATTACCGATGCTAATTCTGGCGGTACATTTGCCGGTCGGCGTCATCAGTTGACCACCCGCGGATTTGATGTTGGGCCCCGTCCATGAAGTCTTAACTTTTTTGAGGCAGTCGGCGAGCTTCCGGCTTATAATTGAGAAATCCGCACCAGTATCCACCAGCGCTGTCACTGGGCGTCCGTCTATGTAAACAGCTAGGTCGGCGCTTACGATTTCCTTCGGGGTCGGCGACGTCGCATCGTCCGTCGTGTCGTACTGTTGGGGGTGTTGTAGCGTCTCGATGGGCGGCAACCTTCCCCCCAAAGGTCGCTGCTGTTAGTTTCCCCGACGAGGGCTGGGGGATCTGCCCTGGGCAGCGTCGGCGTAACTACGACGGTGCGGCGAAGAGCTCGGCGCAGGTGACGGAGAGCGGGGTCGACGATACGGACCGAATGGCTCTGCTTGCGGGTGCATGTTGCTGTCGCGGCGGTTGTCAAAACGAGGACGTGGAAAGGGCGGCGCAAAAGTCTGAGATCTCTGGTCACGGTAAGGGCAAATGCGGTAAACATGGCCGGCTTCTCCGCAATGGAAACAAAGTGGACGGCGGTCGACGGTGCGCCACAAGTCCGTCTTACGAACAAATGGTCTACTGGTGGCCATCCTTTTGCGACCAGGCTGCAGACGTTGGCGGAGGGTAGAACGGCGATGTTTCCGTATGCGCATTAAGCTGTGGAGTCGGCGGAGGCGGCGGCGGTGGAATGTACGCCGGAATCACCGGCTCGTGCGGCGGTGGAATGTACGATGGGATCACCGGCTCGTTGCAAGGGTGAGCCAGAGGAGACGAGTTGTGCGACACTGGCGTTGGATGATGGACGGCCGACGCATAGTTAACCGATCGCTGGTCTGGTAGCGATTCGGGCAAAGAAAATGCTTTCCTGATCTCATGTCGTACGACTTCTGCAACCGAAGCCATTGCAGGTTCTTGCGGAGTCACAAGGAGGTTGCGGATTTCTTCACGAACAACCTCGCGAACGAGCTCACGTATAGAAACCCCCTGCCGGCCGTCAGAGCAGAGACGCTTATCGAGGCGTTGTTTGGTCGGTCGTAATGGCGGCACCGTTGCTGTAGTGCTCGCTCGATAGTTGTAGCCTCTTGGACAAATTCCGAAACGGTTGTCGGCGGGTTGCGAAGAAGACAGGCAATCAGTTGTTCTTTGACGCCTCGCATCAAATGTCGTAGTTTCTTGGCTTCAGGCATCTCAGGGTCAGCTCGTCGAAATAGGCGGGTCATGTCCTCCGCAAACATGGCGACACTCTCATGCGGTTTCTTTATACGAGACTCGACGAGTTGCTGAGCCGAATCGCGGCGGTCGTTGTTTGCGAAGGTGCTGCGAAGCTGCTGCCGAAATGCATCCCAAGAAGACAATGTGGCCTCGCGGTTCTCATACCACGTGCGAGCGCTGTCCGCTAGAGCAAAGTAGACGCGCGCGAGCTTCTGTTCGACGGTCCAATGGTTTGCCTTGGAGACTCGCTCATACTGGTCTAACCAATCCTCGACGTCTTCATAAACCTCGCCGTGGAAGGTCTCGGGAATCCGAGGCTGCTCAACGGTCACCTGTGAAGCGCCGCCAGTTGCCATTTCTGCAGACGGAGTCCTTGGCTGGAGAGGTTCCAGGGGGATTGCCTCGGGACTGAGGCCTGGCTGTCGGCGACTGTAGCGGTGGACAGGAGTATCCACTGCAGGAGCAGGTTCCGGTGTCGGACTTGAAGTGCCGGGTCGTGGAGGAGTCCCGAGCATCAGACGTAGAAGTCCAGCACCTCCACCAGTGTCGCAACGCGGAAATAACAAGATACAGGACCACGTTGCGACGAGGAAAGACAAGTCTGTATTCAGATAACAAAAAGAGCAGACGCCTCAACGTCGTCTTCCTCAGAAAGCCCACAGTTGCAGCTCGTGCTGCTCGCTTCTCTGTCCTCTGTAGTCCTGTCGGCTATTGATCCTGACAATATCCTTTGCCTCTCCTGTAAGAGGCCGTGAGGGCTTATTGTGAATAAATATTTCAAAAAATTTAATCAAATATTGTGACACGACTGTTCATATTATTTCATAGTGTTATTTTTATGCTGTTTGTACCCATCTCTCAAACGCACTTTTTGGGCACTGATGGGGTAAACAAACTGCAACAACATTGCAGTTTACTCTTCACACTAGCACCGTGCTACTAAGGTGAGAAATCATGGCACTCAACAACTGACTCTCTTAAAAGTTCTACAGTGATTGGTGAAGGTTGACTGTATGCACAAGATGGTTATAATTATTTCTAATGGCTATTGATGAGTTCAACAGACAATGCAAATGCACGTCTTTAAACAATGTTTTCATCTTGATTCGTGAAAATGTAACTGTGCTTTCCCTAGCGTAATTCATAGCGAGGGGTACTGGAAGCCAACGTAAGACGCCGATGGGAACTCCTTCCTTATTCTTGCTACAACGCAAGCAGGCAGCACAACTCTGTTGTTCCTCCCAAGCTTCTTCCATATCCACCTGGTGAACATCCTGTATGCCACGAAGCGATATTTTCTGTAAGCAAGAAGAATGCATGAGAAAGCCGCCGTAACTACACGCTTAGCAGGTGAATTTTACTTGTGGATTTCTCCCATGATGTTAGTGCCATGCTCTGTCACCTCCCAGTACATAGCTTCCAGGACAGCCGGGTTCAAACAGAGGCTTGTGAAGTGTGCATGATGGGTAATGCAGTCTTCATTGCCTTTTTCAATTATTTTCGGAATATCCCGACAGAACAGGTTTTCTACTGCATTTTCGCTGGCCTCGCACAGGCCACAGGTGCACCTGCATAGTACATAACCATATGCATGCAGCAAGATATTTCGAGAAGGCAAGCACTATAACCTCCTTCAGGTTATTGCACGTTGTTGTCATACCGGTTGCCTGCCAGCTCTGCGCACATGGCGCTGAGGTAGGCGCACATTAGCTACGTGCAGTTTGGAAGCTGCAACGGCAGTGCTATAATGTGAAGAAGTATGCAACAGTTGGACAAGTGCTCGTTGAAGGGCGCTCCATCATTTCGCAGGCGGTACAGTAGGTGAAGCAGATTGGGCCAGCGAAACTCTGAGGAGCTGAATGTCAGGAAAACAGTCGGTTTACCTAGCTGTCTCATCATTGAGAAAACATCATTTTTTCTAGCGGACCAGTAGGAGAGCGAGTTGGGGATCGTCCTGAGGAATGAGAGACTGTTGTTCACGCATGTCTCGATGAAGTCAATGTCCTCAGTCATGCGCTCTGTGATACCGGCTGTGTCACGGGTGTTTCAGAAGGTGACTTGCATTCCGTCTCGTATACGAATGCGCAGCACTTTCATAGTCATGTACAAGATGTGCTGGGGCGTGGTTCCACGGTGATCTTTTTGCCTGATTTCACTGGATGCCATCACGAAAGCAGTCACACGGTCCACGGTGAATATTCTTGGTTGGCCGAGGTATATCGCGGGAAACGAAAGTTCTTCAGCATGTTAGTCAAAGAGGAGACTGACAGGCACTTGATTGGCTCCGGGGCACAAGCTGAGATACTTGTCCTCGTTCCACAACATGGTGTGCTGCTGGGCGAGCATCATGTCGTAGTCGGAAGCGTACGCTCGCATCTTTCAATCGTAGCATCCGTGGCATGGCCGTCTGTAACCTCGTCAGCCTCGTTCAAGAAATTTTGGTCGATGACGACATCGTATTGCTTGTAGAGAGGCGTTGTTTGGAGATATCGCAGCCAAGCCTTCACGGTGCGTTTCTTCACGATCCCGGTCAAGTATGACGACTTGTGCACATGGTGATTTATGTGCACATTAATGGCCTGATCATCGTGCAAGTGCCTCGGTAGTGTCGTCACCATGGCGTTAACGTCAACCGGAACGTTGACGACCTGGCCCACGACCCTGAAGTTACCAACGGCGTTTCGCAAACGTCTGATCTGCATAAACGGCAATCTGGGCGATATGAGCTGCTTGCAATCGAGGGGCGGTAGATGGGTTGGGCAGTCCGGGTAAGTGAAGCCGTTGTAAGCCGACATCAGGGGCACCTTACCATTGCACAAAATTCCTCGACAGTTGGCACACAAGCGGAAGTTTTGGAAAGACTTGCGACCGGGATACATTGTCCGCAGACACTGCATTGCACGCGCCGGAGCATCGCGCAAATTACACGTGAACCCCGTGCTTACCGTGCAACCATCATTCGCAAACAGTGCAAGCGAATCCGAACGGGTTGTCAATGAATCGTTTGGTGAACTCGCGGTCCGCTGCAGCGAAGTGTGCATGGTTTGCGAGTCGGGGACCATCCTGTGGGTGTGCTGGGTATCCTACGTCGTATTGTCGAGCGGCGTCCCGCTGGTGGGTCGCTTCGGCGAAGGAACGATCATTTCGGTCTTGCTTCGGTGTGTGTATGGCAGCCAGTTGGGTCGCGATGAGCTCAACTTCTGGAACGCGAGAGGCAGAGTTCTCAGCTTGAGCCGTAAACGCGCGAAGGCCTCCCACTCCCCCCTGGCGTGTCCATCGCTGCACCAAACTCACTTGCGCGACGTTAGCTCGTCGACGTCGTTGTCTTTCGACGGCGCCTAATGCAGTAGTTCTCGTAGTCGGTGCCATCACACTTGTAGACAGTGGAGAAACACCGTCGATGCACATAGAAGCTGCACTGCTGCACACGCTAGCACAACGCGAAAGACGAAGCACGTAACTGACACACTAATACAACGCGAAAGACAAAGCACGTAACTGCGTCGTGACCGAGTCAAATCAGTGCGTACAGTGCGTCGCAAATAAAGCCTCCGCGATCAGCTTCGGAAACATTTCCGGAGCTAATTGCGGAGGCCACGCTGCGCTGTGCTAAGTAGGGCGAACGTCACCTAGGTGGTGTTGGTTGTGCTTCTTGAATTATTTCTTGAAGCCAGCGTCCCTTCAAATGCCGGCATCGAGGCGCCGTACTGCCGAGACTACCGAAGCGTTCACTGTCGGGGCTCATTAGTGCCATAATGCAGCACTTCTCCGCTCGTAAGCGGCGGCACCGCCCCGTTAAAGCAAAAACGCAGGTACAGTACATGGAGGAGTGTTAGATATATATGGCGCGTCTGTGGAGCTCTCTGCAAATGCGTTTGTGGCGCAGTTGGTTAAACGCTCGCCGATCTATCGTCGCGGACGATCGGTCGTGGGTTGGATTCCCGAATATTCCAAATTTACGGAACTCTTTGTCCTGAGTTTTTTCTTTATGTTCGTGTACATTTGAAGAACGTCATATCCGTGACGGAAATACGTCAGTGAAGTCTTGGTGGACCCCGGCATAAACACTTTCGTGTTAAAAAACTTGTCCAATCACATAAGATTTCTGTACTAAAAAAAGATAAGTGTAGTAAAATTAGGGAATTCGCTGTTAGCGAGAGCAGAAAAAAACCATGTCAAGGTACAGAAGCTTTCTGTTACTGAAAACAGAAAACACTATTCGAAATTACAGAAATTTAGTATTACTGAGAACAAAAAGTAACATGTAATATTACAGACATTTTCTGTTACTAAGGACGGAAAAAACCACGTAAATTATGGAAATGTTCTGTTAGTAGGAACAGAACACATGTAAAACTACAAGAAACAGAAAACAGAAGAAAACAGATATTTTCTGGCAGGCCAGCTGCCAGAAAATTTGTTTTTTTTTCAAGAAAAATATTTTACAGTGTGTATTTCAAATGAGAACGAGGGAAAAAACTAGATAATACAGGATAGGGTGCCAGTTTTCTCGGCACCCAACAAGCTGTCGAAGCTTTGTGCCGGCATTTTTGCGCAAAAAGCCAAGCTTCCTTGCGAAAAGAAGCACGCAGGTTAATACCTGCGTTACATGGTGGTCGTTGTTTACGAAATTCTGTTGAGCTGTGAAAAATCGTACATAGGCCAAACCGGCTGCTGCGTTAGTGATCGCCTTAGGAAGCATTTATTATCAATTAAGAATGGTGCGGGTTCACACCTGCCGTTCCACTGTGCTTCGTGTGCTGCGCACCGCTGTTTGGAGAAACGCGTGTGATACGCCTCAAGCGTTTCACATTATCACGTGAAATGCATGAGGCGGATCACGTACAGAAGGGTGTAAGGTGCACTTATCTGCACTGTTTAATGGGCATCACAGGGAACCAAATGAGACATGTCGCGTGCAAAATTGATTAGTGCAAAGCAAAGATGTGATAAAAAGTTCTAATATTTAGTTTGAACGGCCTCACCACATGATTGTTTTCAAGGAAGGTAAAAAGCAGCTCATAGTGTGCTTTTTTTTCACAGTTGAAATATAGTGAAATCGTCTTTACAGACGTTTCCGGTCTACAGAGTACTTCGCACAGCATTTCTGGAGGTTTCAGCAGTGCTGCGCAACAAAAAAGACGTTTGCAGCATGCGGAACAAAGTCGGTAGCCTCATGTCCTTGTAGCGATTGTTATACCACAGATCACAGGGGGCATGGAATCAGGGTTCGAAAATTGTATTAATTATAAAACAGCGCAACCGATGAAAAAGGAAGAAAGGGCACACAGCGCTGAGCTTGGAATTTCAGTACTGTGCGCGTCCCTTCTTTCATTGTCTTGCTTCAGTAGCGCTATTTTATAATCGATGCGGAAAATCAATAACTAGCCTTATCCGTCAGTCACCTTCGGATAATTCAGCACGGTATGCAGAAATGGTTCGCAAGGTTTTACTGTGTATCATCAAAGATGGCCATATACATGGCGACATTCGCGAGGAAGCATTTCTTCTTATGTAAGATGCTTTATAAGAACACAAATTTTATTTGGAACCAAATTTGAGTCAGTCCGGTGCCTCGTCAAATTACCCCCCCCCCCCCCAAAACAAACAAACAAAAAACAAAGAAAAACAAGAATGTGGTCTTTGGGACATTCCACCGCCTATGGTGAAGAAAGGGCTCAGTGGGACTGCTCTATTACATCCTGTCTATTACGTCTATTAGCGTATTAGAGCCGGAGTAGTGGCTAGTGCGCGCAGAAAGAAGTATTTGAGGAGGAGAAACTGCTCTGCCGCCGCAGCGCTAGGAGTGCGCAATAGTGTCAAGGAGGAAATGTGGTTTTCCTCGCAGCATGACAGATGACGCTTCCGGCTTGTTGCCATCGTTTACACATGCTCTTCTATGGACGCGACGCATAAAAATCGGGATACCGCCTCGTACACTGCAAAATTTCTCAGGTTTCTTTCTGTAACATCAATTGGTAGATGTGACAGATATTTTAGCTGCGGTTACTAATACATACCGCCCGAATTATAGGCAGTACATCGCTTTAAACGAGCTGCTTGTTGTGGCCCCTGAGCGGACGACGTCTGTCGCACGCATGGGCTCCTCGCTCGCCAATTCGTGCGAGCAAGCTGTCGCACATTCCTTCGCGATTTGCAGGCTTTCTGTCGCTTTAGCGCGCTCAGTGGGTTTCGCGTTGTGCCGGCGGCGCTCACTTCTCGATCTTTGCGGGCGCTTCTCACGCCGCAACAAAGGCACGGAGAAAGAAGTATTGCTCCTTGAACAAAGAAGAGCACTTTGCAGACTTCCACCAGTGCTCCTTTAGGATGGGCAGGAAACGTGTCGTGCCGAACTGCAACAGGGGGTACGCATCTTGCAAGGAGGAGGTAATTAACTTCAAAGTTCCTAGTGACCCGGTGAGGTTGGAAGCGTGTGCTAATGCCATATCAAGGAAATATCGGGAGCTCACGCCTCGTGACTACGTTTGCGTGAAGCACTTCTCGGAGAGTAAGTTCCATCATTTGTTGAAAAAACTCACAGGGTTCCTGATGCATTAGACTAAGACAATTGGAAGGCGAAAGCCATCTTCTTCTTCTCATGATTACGAAGAACTGTGCGAAAATAAAGTGGGACAAGTAAGGCACACGCACAGTAAGTCTTACTTGTACCAGCGCGAGTAGTAGTTGAGGCGTTTTTTATTCACAATCATGGCAATATATGCGTTGCCAGGCCATCGGTTACGTTGCACAAACTAGAGATAGATTATCTAATTGCTAACCTCTAATCGTTCACGTGCTTTTTGTATCCGTTCTTTATATTTGTGTTTCTTCAATAAACTTCCAGTTGCTGGTCTGCGCTTGTACATGTGTCTTGCTTCTCTCCCCGTTTATTTTCGTGCAGTTCTTCGTAGTCATGAATTACGAACTCGCCCAGCG
Organism: Rhipicephalus sanguineus; assembly: GCF_013339695.2. Taxonomy (NCBI): domain Eukaryota; kingdom Metazoa; phylum Arthropoda; class Arachnida; order Ixodida; family Ixodidae; genus Rhipicephalus; species Rhipicephalus sanguineus. The sequence goes on from NC_051176.1 coordinate 39,090,446, forward strand.
ATTGGTCCTTCTTCTCCTTTTTTTTCTTCAGTCGATGTGTCTGTCCTGTCTCAACCCCACGAAAATCTTTTATGCATCTGACGTGGTTTAGCACTGCCTCCAGAATCGGAGGCATTGCAAGCTTTCTGCACCTCACCTGGTTTTGCACTGCCTCCGTGATCGGCCCACCGATCACGGAGGCATACACTCGTGATTTCGAGTGTGCACAATCTTCTGGTTTCAGAGGCTATGTCCGCTTGTCCTTGGCTGCAAAATGCTCTATAGGACGCAACTTTTCTTTTTCAGTCAGCCTCATCGTAATAATTAAAACGCCAATATAAAGGTTTTTTGTGTGTGCGCTTCAGTTTTTGAGGCTGTCAGTTCGCACGTGGTCGTGTTGGTGGTGTGTCAAGTGTTTCTGACCTGTTGTGGGCATCAGACGTTTCCTTCCGTCGCCTCTAATCAAAATAAACTTATTTTTTATGTATTGACAAATTTGCAGAGATTCCTAGTTTTTTAAAACTATTTTGCGGTCTACACCAGGTAGAGAAAATTGGTCAGCGTCTGTATCGACATTGACAGAAGTAGTCCAAAGCAACAAATTGTGTTCAGTTTTCCTGGCAGCACTCTAAACCAATTTAGTTTTAATCAGTGCAGTGGCGCTCTGGATGAGCTTCGTTTGATGCGATGTGAGCATACACAACGAGCATGGCAGCCAACACGAGCTTGTGACATGTAGTGTTGTTGTGACATGCTCAGTTTTGCACTTATATGCACATTATACGCATTAAAATTTATCTTGAATGTGGCATTGGCTTAGTTTTCTGTAGATATCTTGCCTATAATGTATGTGTGTCTGCACATGTCTAACTCACAAGTTGTCTCACCTTAAAAATTTTCTGGCAGTGCTCCTTAATGGTGCATTCATACAACAGACCGAATCCTGATTTGGAGGGGCAGGCAGCATGTCACGTGACCTCACATCGGTGATTCTTCTCACCTGCGCCTCGTCTGTGCAGCTCGCAGACTAGTAATCCCAACATGTCATGACGAAACGCTGCAGCTTTAATGCAGAAACCAGCAATGTCCGCGGACCAGTACACTTTTTTTTCTGCTCGAGCCATATGGACAGGTATGGCTGTCCTCACAGTCAACATCAGTTATTCACTTGCCGATGCATGCTTCTGTTTATTCCTGGGGACATATTCTGGGACTATCGCCTTTGAGATAGCTATCACTTTCAATGAAATCGAGAATTGGACGAAATCTCGTCTGGTCGGGATGTAACAGCATGGCAGAAATAAAAACACTAGACGCCGACCAAAAGGTGTTGTCAAAAATATAATAACGTTTAGCCTTCCACACGGAAGCCTTGTTCACTAAGCTGGGAGGCCGAAGCTTAAATCCGCCAAAATAATCGCTTAAGGCATCTTGCGTACGTAAGCGGTAGATCGCCGTCGTTACGGTTAAGCATGTTCCCTGTTGTCTGGATAGTCAAGAATTCCAGATATTGCCACTTCATCCGAAACGTTATTATATTTTTGAGAAAACCTTTTGGTTGGCGTCCAGTGTTTTTATTTCTGCCATGCTATCACTTTGAATGCGTGATGATTGAAGTGTTGGAGAATAATGTGCATGTTGTCGCTTTAATCACTGCACACGCGAAATAATATGACAGTAAAGTGGCGGTGTTACCGAAAGCAGTTTTCTCCCATCCTCACGCGTGACAGCAGCAAGATCAGTCGTCAGCAGCACTCTGTAAAGGATATTTTTTTCTTATTCAACCTTTTCGCCAACAGTACCATTTTCATTGAAACAAATTACTACAGCCCTCGACAAAGCTCACTCAACAAAGTGAGCTTTGTTTACTGTCAGCCTCCATACTGTCGCTTACTCTCAAATTGGTCTGCTGGCAGCTTGTGTAGAGGCTGCGGTCGAGAGTAATCCGACTCACTGTTGTCTGGTGCAACCATGTCCGCTGTGTGAATGCAGATGCTGGCGCATCATCCGCATTGACGACAGGGCATGAGTTGGTCCATCATGTGAATGCACCATAAGCAAGTGCAGCATTCCTTGCTTTGCATTTTCGCTATTTCTATTTCGGCACCACCTAGAGCGGCCAAAATTTCTGCTGCTGTTGTTGGTGATAGTTCACAAATTGAGTTGAAAATATCTGTATACCTCAGAATGATGGGATGAGGACTGAAATGACAAATGTTGACTAACGCTTTTTTTATTCATGAAATAGGAGGTGCGCCGAGAACGCCTTTGGAATTCTGGCAACAAGGTGCAGAATCCTGCCGCGGACAATGGGCGAAGAGCCGAAGCAGGTGGAAGTAATGGTGAAGGCCCTCTGTGTGCTCCACAGCTTTCTGATGCACCGACGCACTGAAGATGAGGATGCATACTGTGGCCCTGGCTTTGACGACTATGGATGGATTTGGGCAGCGGCGGTCTGGCCAGTGGCGCGAGCACCTTGCGCAAGCACCCGCGCCAGTGGCTCGTACACACGCACGCCACTTTGCCCAAGCAGCTCGACAGGTCAGGGACCTGTATGCCAGTAATTTCAGCAGTTCTGTGGGCAAAGTGCCTTGGCAGGACAAGATCTGGTGTCCTGTCAACACAGGGCCCAATGCAGCACAAACTGCTGCTCAGTGAAGTTGTTGCACAGTGATGTAAGGCCTACGACAACGACGTGCCCGTAGATATATGAGACGTGAGCATGGTTTGTTTCAGCGCGAGTTTCTGTCTCTGAAGTTTGGGAAACTGTGTTGTGGTCCGTGACTGTACCTTACATGTTAAAATGCATTTAACGGATGGCATTGGGAGCACTGCGACGGCGACAGTCAAGTGGAGCACGGAGTCCCAGCACGAGCGGGGTTTCCTCAGAAAAGAGCCGAAGAGGACAACCCACCAGAAGGCGTTGGAAAGGATAACCCCCTACAGCGTTCCCAGGCTTCCCTGTAGATGCTGCGACGTTAACGGGTACAGAACTGGCACAGGAGCCATTGTAACTCCATTGTTATGATCGCGCTACGACCCACCACCGTGAAGGCTCCCACAGGCTGGACCCCGAGCACGACTACCTGGGCAAGTGCCTCAGAACCGAGCTGCATTAACGTGCAGAACGCGCGACTCCTGTGCAGTGCTCTCTTACTTGCTGGCGTTCCTCTTAGAGACACTGGACGCGCGCTCCTCCTCTTAGCGTCGGAGTGCTGATAAAAGGCCGTCGCATCGAGCGTCGGGAGCTTCTGCTTCCACATGCTTTGTGTGTGTGTTGTCCTTGTCACGTATTAAACGTTTTTTTTTGTTGGCTACCTTTTGCCTTGCCACTGCCTGGATCTTCCCAGCCCAGTCCTTTGGCCCTCGTGTCATGCTACCCACGAGACCCTGGTGCCTCTCGTAACAACTGGATGGCAGAGGCGGGATTGTAGTGGACCTTGCAACTTGTGCCAACTGAACCGTGGACATCGCAACGAAGCCCGTGACTGCAGTCACGTGAGTGTCGGACTTTTCCCCCTTGAAGATGTGCCAGGCTTTTAAGAATAGCTTTGAAGGTTGAAGATGGCAGGCTGTCTTTATCAGTACTGAGTCCCTTTGGGTTATCGCACTTGGCGGTAGCTGATAAAGAAAAGATAGGGAGAGAGGTTCAGTGTATGGGCTGGTCATGGATCTCAATTCTCTACCTGAATTGTTATTGCTATGCGCAGAATTGGGAGTGGAAGCGAGAAACGCTAGACGGAAGCAGCAAATTATTCAGGCTTTGCTTGCCTTGGAAGCAGATGACAGCGAGCTTCTCGAATGTTGGGATATTGTCAAAGAGCGCCAGGCAAACGATGAAAAAAGGCGCGCTGAAGAAAAAGAGAGACTATTGCTTGAGCTTGAATTAAAGCGCTTAGAGCTGGAACTGCAGAACGCGAAGGCGGTTAGCGTCGAAGCGCACCTGCCAGTCGCAAAAGCACGAGAAAATTACACCATGAAACATTTAATGCAGCCTTTCCAAGTAGGAGAGGACATTGGAATGTTTCTCGTGAACTATGAAGGGACTTGCCAAAGAATGAATTTCCCTAAGGCGTCATGGCCACAGCGCCTGTTAACCGTTTTGCCGTGTCAGGTAGCGGACGCTATGGGGAGACTTAGCACAGAGCAGTATGAGGACTACGAGATTGTAAACTCCAGTCTTCTTAAAAGGTACCGCCTGTCTCCAGAAGCGTTTCGGCAGCGCTTTCGAAAAGCCACTAAGTTGAAAAACGAGTCGTACGTTGAGTTCGGATACAACTTGAAGCTCAGTTTCCTTGAATGGCTGAGAAGCGTGGATGTTTACGGAGACATGGCGAAGGTTGTCGAGTGCCTGTGCCTAGAGCAGTTTTACAACACGATGCCTGACCGAATGCCTGTATGGATCCTCGACAGGCCCGACGTGACCACAGTTGAAAAAGCGGCTGAGCTTGCGGAGGAATACGCGTCGCGCCATGCATCGCAGCAATGTGAAGGGCGGACACTCGAGGGGTTTCCGAAACAAGACGCGCAGAATGGATTCCCTAAGCTTTTCAATCGCGAAAGGCGCACAGCAGGAGAAGGAAGTCAAGCAGACGCTACCGAAAGCTCCTTTTAAAGATGAGAACAAACAGTTTGAAGCACAGAAACCAATAACATGCTATAAATGCCATCAACCGGGGCACCTTGCATCGGGTTGCCGAAATCAGCGTCTGGTATTCTCCTATGTCAGCGCCGATCATGAGAACTTGGAGCTGCTTAAGCCGTTCATGAAAGAATTTACGGTGAACGTAAAGCGCTTCAGGGTTCTTAGAGATTCCGCAGCGACCATGGATGTCGTTCATCCATCTTGCATCAGTGCCAATGACTTCACTGGCGAGTGTGCATGGATACGGCAGTGTCGGAGTGCTGAAAGAAGGCCGGCGCATCGAGCGTCGGGAGCTTCTGCTTCCGCATGCTTTGTGTGTGTTTTGTCCTCGTCATGTATTAAACGTTTTTTTTCGTTGGCTACCTTTTGCCTTGCCACCGCCTGGATCTTCCCAGCCCAGTCCTTTGGCCCTCGTGTCATGCTACCCACGAGACCCTGGTGCATCTCGTAACACCATGGTTGAACGTCCTTCACTTCTTCATTTTCTCTGCCTGTACTGGCTGGCTGCGTTTTACTTTTTCTACATCCTGCCCCGCCCCAAAAGTAATAGGCATTTCCAGGGGATGCAGGGCTTGAGCGGGTCTTTTAAACATTTCTCTCTCTTGAGTCTTCATGGTGCAAGCCCGCACCAGTCCATCACGGCCAGCGTACACTTCCAATATTCAATCTAGTGGCCAAAAACGACCATTCTTTTTGCCTTAAAAAACAGGGCTTGCAAAAAAAGCCAGTTTCGCCGCAAGGGCGAAGCAATGAATGCGATAGCAAGAAATTGGAATGTCACACGAAGAACGAGAAGCTCGAAACTTGCAGCGCCTGTCACAGTTGTTACGTCTTTGTGCTTGAGCAACGCGCTGCAAGTGTCGACAATAAAGAATGAGATGCTCTTAGATATTTCTTTTTTTTTAAACTGTGGCGCGTGGAGTGACCCCCTGCGTTTCTTGCCACACGGGGGCGCCTGATGCAAGGTGTGCCCGGTGTTCGTTTATTTCTTCTTCCATATCACAAGTCTGTACAGAAAAGGGCCACTTTGTCGTGCGCGGCTCAAGGGCAGTTTTACAATTGAAAGAAAATAGGAGCGTTGCGTGATAGAAAACACGCTCAAGCTCCTCCGAGATTTGCTTACCACCAGCGGTAAATGGTGTACATAAATAACTCGCCGTTATTTTGCCAGCGAGTGCATGGGGCATGGTTGAGTTGTCTAATGCAGCGGGCTGGGGAGTGAGAAGTCGATGGTTCGAATCCCCGGTCGGGTGCTTCGGAATTTTTTTCTTCTCCTTTACTTTTCTTTGTGCATTTTTTATTGCGATAGCAATTATATGGACAGTTTCGGCTGATTTTTGCCGTCGCCGTCGCCGCCGTCATGCTGCGTATATGTATAAGTATGTATATATACATCAATATCCCGAAGAAAAATAAATAAGAAAAATGCTTCCGAAGCGCGGAATCGAACCAGCGACCTCTGAATTTGCAGCGTGGTGCGCTAAGCACTACTCCACAAAGCATACTTCCATCAGATAGCTAACGGCGAGCGTTATATACACATCCTTTACCGTTTGCAGTCCTCCGAGACGGAGGCGCTTATAAGCGTTTCTTCATTACCAGCGAGATGGCGCTAGGAGCGCGTCGGGCGTAGGGAGCCTACATGACCGCCTGTTTTTAGGGTGGAGACATCTTAATAAGTGCCTTCAAGAAACTCAACCAAAACCAGTGGGCAATGGGACACGCTGTTGACAGCTTCCACCAAATTCAGCATAGTTTTCTGTGCGCCGCCATATTGGGGCCAGCCGCCGCTCCCTCCAGCTACGCGAGCACTCTTGCTCCACAAGGGTTACTCGTGATCTGCACGGTTAGCAGTGACTTGCCGTGTATTCAAAGGCCGTTTTCCAGGCGAAAGCCTTAGATGCATCCAACGCGAAATGTAACCATCGTTGGCGTCCAGCGTCGGCGTCAACACGAGCGGTATATCAATTAGCAATACCATGGTATGACACCAAAGTATGCCGTCATCATGAGAATCACTATGACGTAACACGTATGATGATGTTGCCACACACTGTCGGCGGCGGTGTCAACAAAAATGATTCAAGAAAACGGAATAAAAGTAGGCCGGAGGTCACGTGCTGGATAGGTGAATGCATGCAAGCCGACGGCGCATCGAAAGTCGCATTACCTGAAGTCAATCGATGTCATCAAGGAGCCGACCGTGTGACGTCATCATGAAGTCATAGAGCTCCGAAATTTGTGACGTGATCATAACGTTTCATGATGAGTTCATCACATGACCTCACATGATGACGTCATCACACGCCATCGTCGCTTGGTGAAACGTGTGCCCATCTCGGAGGCAATGCTTAACAACGAGTTGAAAATAAAAAGTTGCAAGCCTATGATCGCGGAGGCAATGCAAAAGCACGTTAAGTGCAGAAAGCTTCCGGGGTAAGGATAAATATAATCGAGCGAAATGAGAAGGCTTTCTGTTTCTTGTCATCTTAGGCAAAGGCATAAGGGGCCCTATGGCGACATAATACTGAGGTTACGCTGACGCGAACTCAAGCAAGGGAGGCAACAGCTCAGTCTAGCGAGCGCGTCTCCGTACGGACGCGCGGACGCGTCCCGTTTGTAGGCTTCCTACTCGCAATGCGTGGACGTACCAACGACAACTTCGGTTATCTACGCATTCGCGAACAACGTGAAAGGCATACAACGTGTGCTGCAGCAAAAAACAGTGAACGAGGGTGCTATTCTGGACTTCCGCCATTTTCTGTCAAATTTGACGTAGGCGTGACGTGTACACAATGATGACGCAAACGCATGAAATGCTTGCGAAACGTGACGTGAAGGGGACATAAGATGCAAAGAAACGTGCAATTAAATAGTGTTTTGTATCTGAAATTGTTAATGCATCAACAAAAAAAATAAAAGAAAAGTGAAGCGTTTAGTTTTAAAGTTGTGAAGCAGACAATATCGTCTGCAATTTAGCGCCATATTTGGAGATGAGCGACAAAGCCATAGTAACATTTTTAGCCAATAAGCGAGCCAGCCAAGCCAGCGTCGACATTGCCGACATCGTTATTTCGCTGGTTGTTTTGTGTTGGTGTTCTGTGGTTATGTCGGCAGATCGCCGATCAGTGGTGCGATCTTGTACGCGTTACAAAATAACCACGGAGGCGTGGCATTACATCCAGCCGCACGTGACCGCACATGCCGCACGCGAATGGCCCATTTGAACCGCGACAGACGTCACGGCTCTGTATTGACCAATCGCGTGCGGTCACGTGCGGCTGGTTGTCATGCCACGCCTCCGTGTTTATTTTGTAACGCGTACAAGATCGCACCACAGTGGGCCGCGATGTTGCATTTTTTTACCGATCGTCCCCGTATGGGGAGGGTGGTTTGCGACTTACTACCGGACATACGACGGGAGCCGTGACAGACGATGACAGAGCGCCTTTACCGCCTGGGCCCCAGCAGCAGGCCGCCGCCGGAGTGGCGGTGGCTATGGCGAACTAAAGTGGCGGCAGCGCGAGCTGGAGGCGCGGAATGACAGTGCAGTCAGGTAAGCCTGCGCTTCACTCGGGTGGTGTTGACGTTTCAGCTATGCATATGCTTATTGCAGAACAGGCGCAGGGCCGTTCGATTTGGTGACGCACGTTTCGGTGGACGACGCCCGCATCGTTACAAGTATGCACGTCGACCCCGTCTTGGGCTGCGGTGGCCCTTCGTTCCCAGGGCCCGCGGCGTCCAGAAGCGCTGCCGATAGTATAGAGATAAGGAGCTGCACAGCATTGCAAGTATTAATAATGCCCCTTCTGTTCCTTCCGTCTTTTTTGTTGCGGTGGCTGTTCCGCGTCTAGTTTATCTTAAGTAATGTGCCAACTAGCCCAACAGCCAGTTGAGTTATTTATAACGTCTCCGATGCGCGAAGTATCTTCCTGAATTGTCGTGATCATTAGGATGGCGCTATATGTTTTGATGAGGATGCGTAAGGACTACTGTAAGTAAAAGTTACAATACATAAGCAGAAGGAATAAGAGTTAAGTTTCAGGACCTCACGTTACGCGCGATCAGTTGAATCTGAAAGATAAAGTCTAGGCGAATCTCAGTCCACAGAAGCGATGCATCTCCGAAGGTGTTAACTGTGGAAGGTACTTCCACGTTATGCACTATGCACTGTGGCCTTATCTGTGGCCATTATGCACTTCCAAGAAGTGCATAATGGCCACAGATAAAGAAGAGGAATTGTAGTATTTCACGCAGTTGATGTTAGATTGGACTGGCAGCACTAAGAAGTGCACAAACTGCATTCAAAGAGATGCCTTTTATGCAGATGTGCTTGTTTCAAAACTTGCTGGTACATTATTAGAGGCATCCTTTGTTGTTGTTGGCAGCAGTGAATGATAAGACAATGATGTAAGCAATGAGACAACTTGACTGCTTTTTATTATTGCAAAGATGATGAATTGACTCACAATGATGAATTGACAGAAGATCAATTGACTTACAATACATTCTGAAATATCACGTATTGCTCTTGCATGTAAACTTTTATAGTCCACCAGAGAAACCAGGACAGAAAGTAGCTACACAGTGCTGTGCCCACGTTGCCCCTTTCGGTACTGGGTCGTTTTGTGCCTATAAGCGTTTACATAGATTACCAACCACAGCAAGCTTGTGCTCTTGCATGTACGAGTGGCTACTACATGAATAGAGCTTTTGTACACACCTGCCAGGCTCGTACAGTCATCACACGGCTTCGCATTGTGAATAAAGTGGTGAAAACAATGCTGTGGAATGGCATTCAATGTTGCATGCACTGCTGCAAAATAACACAGGCTGTTTACAGAGTCACTATGGTCTCAACAAACTAGTCCTGCTATAATTTGCGGCAGAAGCTGAGCATGCTTTTTCCTAACTGCTTGGTACAATTAGCATGCTCTCAATGAACGAACACAATGAAGCTTTTGTCAGAATACAATTCCTGCAAGAACACAAGTAGAGGGGATAGGTATAGGATCGAACACAATGCAAGTGGCTACTTTGTGATGAGAAAAAGCAAGAGCTTCTTGTGTTTCACGTTTCTGTGCACATCTCGCAGGAATGTAAAGCCCATTATATCGAGTCGTGCCCAGCTGTGCACCACAACAGAGCGTGATCCTGCCTTTGCCTACCCGCCTGGTACATGTCTACTGCAGCCGTATCGTCGCTATTGTTGTTGTAAAGGTCCGCATCTTCTCATTCGAGTTCTTCAGTGCAAGGGATGTCGTCTGGCTCAGGCAGCTGCTGCCAAACACCGAGGTTGTGAAGCACGACACAAACTGCGATGATCTTCGACGTGAAGAGTGGGCCATAGTACAGTGTTCTGTACCTCTGCAAGCACCGAAAGTGGGCCTTGAGGACTCCAGTGCACAGTTATACGACGCACCGCAGTGAAGAGTGGGTGCGGTGGAATCGGGCAGCAGAGGATTCTGCAGGATGTGCTCCAGGGATGGGGTTAAGCAGCCAAGGTTGAAGCGAGTATGCACTATCACCTGTGGAGGACAGTGTTCCAATTAGCATACTATGAATGTATACATGAATATGTACCATTCCTTTCTCACATCTTTTAACTTGGAAACATTTCGGCGCGCACACAAAAGACGAAAACGAAAGGCGAGTAGACAAACGGGCGCCGTTTTCGTCTTTTGTGTGCGCGCCGAAATGTTTCCAAGAATGTCCTCAAACCAACTCGCCCAGCTCTCTATACTGTTACATTACATTTCTTTTAACTTATTCGAAGACATCGTGTCACTGATATGCACTGCCTTCCTTTTTTTTACAGCTAGACATATTGACAAAATTGCTTGTCTGGTTAGGTTACATAATTACGACTTTTGAAATGCTCCAACGAAAAAATGGCTTTATTTCCACGTGGTTTGAAATCAACTCATATCCTTCGTCAGGAGGAATGACAACGAAGCTACTGAACTGCAACCTTTAACTTCTTTCATAGAAGAGAAGGGGCGAGTGACAGAAGGCGCATCTTCTTTGGTGGTAAGGGTGTTGTGCTTTCTTTTGATTGCATGGGACTGATGTGCGGCTGCAGACGGTCAGTACACTCAAGGCTTGGTTTCCCTTAGTTTTTTTTTGTGCTTAGGCCGTCAATGAAAAGTGACAGCAGGTTTCTTTTGAAACCGTTTGAGTTGTTTTTAGTGCTTCTTATGAACCATGAATGAAATACCTTTGAGTTGTCAGTTGACTTCTTTTATTGCTATATAGCACATGGCTGTGCTTGCTTATTTTTATTTTTTATACAAGTTGTCCTTTCTACGTATAATTTTACTTATGAATGTACAACATCTATGGCAGTTGTATTTGATGTATTCTTTTTTTTAACATAGCCTCAGAGTGTAGCATTTTCTGTATAATCGCATGCTTACTATTTATTATTTCGCCACTTTATAATAAAGGATCATACAATGCCTTCATGAAAGTTTATTTCATGCTTGACCTTTCTATTGCACTAGTAGTCTTTCCCATGATCATAGAAAGACAAGTTGCAATTATACACTGAGAGCAAGTCGGATTATTGTGTGCCGCCTCGGGTCTGAGTATGATTTGTTTTCTCAAATGTGTGCATGAGAGAATTTTCATTCAAGGGAACACGAGTGCCACTAAAGTAGATAGTGTTCGACCAAGGTAGCTGCCAGTAATAATATACGGGGCAGAAATTTGGACAAAGTGACATGCAGCGTGTAATAAAATTACCATGAATAATGTTTCTGCTACACTAAGACACCGCACAAGCATTCTCACGCTTGCATACCAAGCAGCTATGCACCAACCTGGCCACGGCGTCCACTGCCCAGTCCTGGCTCACGGTGGATGTCTTCCACATAAAGGCGTCGTGCACGGGCCCCGAGTGCGAGGGCAGTCATCGGCAGGGTTGGTCAGATACCTGCAGAGTGTTGTTTGCATTGGAAGGAAGTCGGCAATAGCAATACAACCAGCTACATGCATAACAACTGTAACTGTGTGGTCCAACGCACTTATTTCTCTCGAGTTGCTTTCGGAGCGCAGCTTCGACAGCTGTATCTTTCATTTCATATGTGGCAGTTACTGCATGTCTGCATATCACTGTTTATGAAATTAGAGCGCAATCAGCACGTTTGATTTCCTTTCATGCATTATTTTTGTTAAAAGCTGCCACGATCAATTATGAAGCTCGATGAACTTTTTATGGTGTCAAGTCACCCCTGCCAAAACTAAATAGTGACGGAAAAATCCGTTTACCGCGACACTGCGTTCTTTTCTATCACTGCACTTGGAGCCACGGCAAATGTCGTTAAAATACTGGAGAGTGGCAGAAAGCTGTCTTTCAGGTTCCTGCCTTGCATTCTACTAAGGGCATGCGCAAGATTGAATAAGATGAAACTTGTTCTCACCACCATCATGCCGAGGGCGTCAAAGTTCTTGCGGCAAAAATAAGCAGCCTTGTTGCCGTCGTCCTTTTCATACGGCACACTTATGCACACAAACGTGTCGTCGACCACCTCGATGCAGACTTCAAATCTTGCATCTATGTGGACAAAGCCTTCCTTTTGGCATGGGGGGGCGATCCACTCAATGCCGAGGCGCTCGACGATCGCTTCCATGACAGCGTGAATCGTGAGACCCACACTAGACTAGCTCGTCGCCACGTCCTCGTTGTTCGCGATCGCGTCGTGGTAACTGCCGGTGGCGAAGGAGCGAAGGGCGCAAAGCACTTGTAGCTCAACAAAAACAACAACAACGGTCGGGGCTGTTCTCGTGTCCGTACGCCGCCTCTCCAGGTCCTGGCGCAGCTCCCCACACAGCCATCGCACAATGTCCTTCGTCAGCCGGCACCGCAGTTGAAACAATTGATCGGTCATCACAAAAACATCGCGGTACTAGCAGAATTATCTTTCTTCCTGCAGCTCCAGCCACTACACGACAAAGGGCAGCGCCATTTTGCTTCGCTAATCTAGCGTTCTCTTGCGGCGAGAACCGCAACTTCGAACAGGCCAAATTAAACAATAACCTTTTATTTTTACAAGCAAGCTTCATGTACAACACTTTATATTATTATTAATCGAAAACATGCTTGTAAGGTAACTCACGGAATGATATGTGCACATACGTATGTGAGGCTGTACATCGAACAAGCAACTCAATTTACAACAATATGGCGGCCAATTTTGGGCACTTCGTCGTTCTCACATTTTAAGCAGCAAATTTGGCAGGATGCAACGTCACGCAACGTCAAATTGACGCTACAAAGAGTGAGGTCCTGTGACGCAATGGGCGCCATCAGTGCAATGTCCAATCGTGTTGCAGACATGGCGGCTGTTCGTAAAACGAGCAGTAGTTAGCCACCGTACAGTAGTTTCGATAAACCGCAAGTTGACCGTAGGCACAGCTCAGTACCATATTCCGGTTTCGTTGTTCAACCCAAACCTTTATTTCTACATGACAGAGTACGGCGAAGCGTTATTTTGGAAAAAAATAACAATTTTTTTTCGCACGACGTCATCGCATATTCCTGTGCCGTAACGCTACTGCAGCGCCACAGCGCGAACGATCTCGCGTGACCAATCAAATCAACAACATGGCGGAATTTGACAATGTCCAGAATAGCACCCCGAAATACGCAGTATTCAGAGAGCAAATACGAGACGCACTCTCCCAGCCGCCTCGCTTCAATTGATCGAGCCAGAGTTGTCGTCGGCCAGGGCTCGCTGGGAAGCGGAACATTCGCACGCCCTTTCTGTTGTGGTTAGTGCAGAGCGGTACGCAGCATCCAGGGCTTCACCGGCAGCGTTTAACATGCTACCGCAACGCTCGACACCGTATTGTCGAGAACTAAACGCAACCGGGAGTAGACGCAGTGCGGGCATCAAGATGCATAGTTTTCTGTGCGCCGCCATATTGGGGCCAGCCGCCGCTCTCAGCGCAGCGTTGCTGTCTGGCAACACTGTGTTTTGGCGGGCGGCGGTGCGTTGGCGGCACGTAGTGAGTCAAAGGCTGATATCACCCTAAAACGGCCGGTCATGTAGGCTCCCTAGTCGGGCGCTCTCTCGCTTCTTATATTTGCGCAGGGAGAACCTTCCCCTGCCGCTGTCTGCTCGCGCGGGCGCTCGAACAAGCTACCGCAGTGTTCATGATCCTCAGCAGATGGAGCTACGTGGTAGCTCTCACCGCGCGTCGCGTACGTGTAGCTAAAAGCGTTTCAGATTTCGTGCACGTAACGTACGTGTACTTTTCACGTTTGCGTATGAGAAGTCCCTACGTACGTGAAATTAAAACTGTCAAGTAGCTGCCGGGTAGTGATGGACGCACGGTAGTTGCAGCGCGTCCATCACGGGCCGCTCTTCTTGCTATCGCATTCATTGCTTCGCCCTTGCGGCGAAACTGTGACTTTTTATATATATACATACATATACATATCCTGGGCATGACGGTGATGGCAATGGCAAAAATCAGCTGCGAGTGTCCATATAATTGCTATCGTAATAACAAGGACACAAGAAGGAAGTCTAGACACCACAAACGCCGACTAACAACTGAAGAGGTGCACAGATGGCGGAAAAGAAAGAAGACACGAAAACTTATCTGCACATGCCCATGCAATAGGCTAGCCTATCAATCTGGCATTCGAGGGGATCTACTTGAAAGATTAATGTTAAGGGATTTTATTTACTGTTTATGCAAGGTAATCGACGGTTGGCTCACACATGCGCTACCACCATTCTCAATATGCCAAGGCTCAATCAATAGACACGTTTCTTCATTTCTATGCCGGTACGAAACTGCGCATTCATTCACCGTCTTCAGATAGCGCATCCGTTGGACAATTGCTCCATTTCTTGAGAGAAAGCGTCTCACTGAGCTTTTATTATCCAAACCTTCTCGGCCAAATTCACCTCTTATTCTGTGATGGGCCCCGTATGTGGTGCTTGTGCCCGCCGTGTCCTTTCGACAAATCTGCAAACAAACACTGTAACGCGAAGAAGCCTGGTCAAGCTGCTGTACTTCTCGACGTTTATGACATGTTCAAGTGGTTTTCTTGTCTGTAGAAGTCGTTCTGTCTGTGGAACTTCTTGTTCGTTGCGATTGTCTTGGACGCCAACCGGAGTGGCTTCGACCGGCCAAGCGGTTTCGGTTGTAGCAACCATTCTGGGCCGTTCCACCAGTTGAAGCTTTTCCTGAAGTGCTGCCGCTGATAATCCTCGTGTAATTGAATGGGATGGGTTCTCCACTCCAGGACAATAATGCCATAGACCTCTCTCGGTACAGTCAGCTATCTCGGCCGCTTTGTTTCTCACGAAAGGGCCGAGTTTATCTTGCTGTGCACGAATCCAGCTCAGGACAATTGTCGAGTCTGGCCACATAATATGCGAGAACTGCACTATGTCACATGAATTCCTGAGGTATTTTAGCAGTCTTGCTCCGACAACTGCACCCATTAGTTCCAACTTTGGCATTGTCAAGGCTTTTATGGTTGCTACGTGAGACTTTGCCACGATGATCTTCATACAACAACGGCCATTGAGCTCCACTGTTCTAAGGTACGCGCAGGCTCCATAAGCCCTTGGACTAGCGTCAACGAAGATATGGGCTTGCATCATGGTGATTTATTTTTTCGGATGACTCATGACGTAGCGTGGTATCTTAATAAGGCGGAGCTGAGGAACTTCAGAACACCATTTTTTTCATGTCGTCTCGATTTTCATGGGTAACTTGGAATCCCGTGATATTCATAACAACCAAAGCTTCTGGAATGGGATTTTCACAGTTACTGTGAAAGGTGCAGTTACGCCACTGAGCATGGCTAAATATGTAGAAGTGGGAACGTTCAGGGATCCAAGGCATCGGATGTTCAGTTGCGTGGCATCGTACAACTTTCGCAACCCACAGACATCATTGGCTGATGTGACGTTCGGAAGAGATCTCAGTGCTGTCAGATGGTGCTGAGTAATCAAGGTGCTATCGCCGAATTGTTCCTTCAACATAACAATCGTGCTGGCGTTGCATAAGTCGGTCATAGGGAAGCCCGCAATCGCTTTTGCTGCATCCCCCGTTAGAAAGCTCTTGAGGTAATAAAATTTAGTGGATGGCGTCGGGTCATTCTTGAGATGAACAAGCTGTTCAAGTTGCTCCACTGTGAGATGTCCCCTTTGAAAGTTAGAATATGCAGCCGGGGCAATCTGGGCGCCAAAAATCTTGCGGGAAACTCGTTTCTTAAGCCGTTTTTTCCCGTGGTTTCACCACTGGAACCTTGTGCATGGCCCGTCTGCGCTCGTTCCGATTAGGAGATTTTGAGATTTACCTCGGCAAGCATGCCAACTGCTTTGTCTTTCTATTCAGCTATAGCCGTGTGCTCCTCGATACTTTCGGTTGGAACACTCTGGTCGTACTGCTCATTGATCTGCGAGAGCTTGTAGTTCCTTTACACCTGTGAGCTTCGCGATGTCGACGTTAGCAGACTCAAGCAAGAGTCGCGCATCCTGTATGATATTAGTGTTCTGCACGCGTTGTGCAGATCTCTTGCCTTTGAGTCGGTCCACTGGGAGGGCATTGCTGCTGGCTGAAGTCGTGTACCAACGGTGGTCGTCGCATGCATCCACGACCCGTTCGGTCCTCACCGCCCGCGACGCGAAGCAAGAGTAAAGTCCTGTTCGCCGTGCGTAGAAGGAATGCTTGTCGCACGTGGGTTTTCGGCACCGAAACGTAGAGGCTACAATGTTAATGGGTACACAAGAATTGAGACAGTTGCCATGTTAAAACGTGCTTCACTTCTCTGCCTGCGTTTATTTTTACTATTTTCTACATCTCTAAATGTGTTATTTCTTTTAATGTAAACATTTCAATAGAAGTCTGTCTGGCTGGGTAGAAGATTAAGGAAGTTGAAATACCCCCAGAAAAAACAAACTTTGGCTGGTCGTATTTTAACTTCCGTAATGTCTTTTGACTGTCACCCACTGCCTAGTTGTAAAAGCTGTACTTCTAACTTACCAGGCTTGTAAATTTTACTTGTATATGCATGCAGATTAGAAAAAAAATTATACGCAATTATCACTTTTTTATCGTAGGCATCTTTTCTATAATTTTACTTTCAATGTGTTGTGTTATGTGAAGTTTTGTTTTGAGGGTTCAGGCTCGTGATAGTGACTGGTTATATTAAACAAGGTACTTTTGATGATGCTGATATTCAATTCAGGCAAGCGCTTCTTTCTCGTAGTGATTGCAGTGTGCTGTCAGCAGATAATGCGTTTCTTTCAAAAGCCACGTCGATCATAATAAACACAAAGCCAAGTTTAAAACAATTTGCAAATCTGAAATGTTGAACAATGGTCAAGACAGACGACACTGCAAACAGGTGCTACTGTGCTGCACTTCCACTTGACTATCCTGCTTGTACTACGACTGTTAAAACAGTTCCCTTTCTCTCTCCCCCCCCCCCCCCCACGAAAAAAATGCAGTACTTGGTTCCCAACATCAGCACTACTTAGCGATAATGTAATCGCTGTTTGGTGACACAAAATTATTACATGAATGCACCAGATTCTCACTTACTCAAAGCATAAAATTACAACTATTTTCCATTTTCTTATATAATGGCACTGCAATGGTAAATGTATACAAGGCACCAAAGATTCTATAGAAGCCCAAGCATTCAGGAAATATCCCAATATGGAGCTTAGTGTCATCCATATGTAGAAGGGGCACTTCTGGTGGAATAAAAATTACACCAGATATGAAAGCACATCCAGTAGAATGAAAAGAGATGCACTTGCAATCAGTGTAGCATTTTCTTGAACACCCATTTCTACATAATGCTGCTATTGCCTATGCATTCAAAATTATAGCACCACGTGATGGGTGCTGCATGTCTTGTGGCACTTCAATTAAGCAGTGCGTTCTGCCTTAATGTTGTAAAAATCCCTCTACTGTGCTTCACGAAAGTAATGTACTGTTCCAAAGATCATATATTTGGCCCTGATGACCAATTCTGCATTGTTTCATTGTGTATTGATTATGTAGCAGGGCACAAGTGCTGATTGGTGCTCCATATTGCCATGGAGTTTGTTATGAAGACTAAACTCCTTTCCACGAGAAAATTCGCAGCAACTTTTATTGCCAAAAAATTGTGGTTAAAAAAAAGGGGGGGGGGGGGGCTTTAGTGTCCTTCCTGACCACTTCCTCTCACTGGCCACTTGGTCAAATCAGTGGTCCCCAGATGAGTGATAGTACACTTGAGATTTCACCTGCTTCATAGTGCAGGAGCACCTCTAAGAGATGCACTTTGCACTGCCCCCTCAGGTGCTCTGGCACCTTGTCGTATGCTCAGCGAGCGAGAGTAAAAACTGCTCAGTCGTGTTTTCTTTTTCATCTTTTATTTGCTCGTCTAACTTTTCCAACATGTTTGCTGTTTCTAGTTTTCTTTTTTGTGTCTTACTGTTGTGTGTTGTGTGTTTCATGATAGGAGTGGAGTGTGGGAGGGTTGTTCAAGGCGTGGATAGATGAGTGGAAGGGGTGGGCACAGGTTCAGTAGAATTATGCAGAAAGGAAAATTCAGTCTGATTGTGTGACATGGGAGAAGAAGGAGAAGCGGATAAAGAGTAGTCGGGTGTGTCTGAGCAGTAGTTACTCTCGCTCGCGCCACTGGCACAACGAGGGGGCAGTATGGACGCAGTAACTCCGGCCGCGTCGTCCTGCGTGGCATCCGAGCTGTCCCCCAGGTTACTGCTCGTTCTAAAAGGAAAAAAAAATGCAGCCACAGAATTAGTGACATGGCGCACACGGTGGTAACAAATTCATTTCTCTTAATGAACAGAGTGGTCACTGTGTATTATGGAACCGCAAGTGAGCATTCACCTACTTCAGCATTTTCAGTGTCGCCAGTCTGGGAGAGTTGGGGTTGCATAACGGATTGAAGAATTAGTGCAATTCGAAAATGAGGAAAGGAATTAGGCATAGTAGAGATACAGGAGATGTGCCACCT
Source organism: Rhipicephalus sanguineus (assembly GCF_013339695.2). Taxonomy (NCBI): domain Eukaryota; kingdom Metazoa; phylum Arthropoda; class Arachnida; order Ixodida; family Ixodidae; genus Rhipicephalus; species Rhipicephalus sanguineus. Next base: position 39,109,072 of record NC_051176.1, read on the forward strand.
ATCTATGGTTTCCTTGTGATAATTCTTGAAAGAGAAAGTTTCAGGGTGTGTGTCACAAGCTAGCATATTGCATAGCTACTGGCAGCAGAAGTGGCCACTGCTGGCGGCATTGCCGAAATGTAGAGTCAGCTCATACCTCTTGTGCTCCCGCAGAAAGCAACGGCTCAAGTTTTTGTACTGACGCCAGTGCTTGTTATTACCCTACCAGAGAAAGCGTGCTCCATCACATCGTGCAGGCTTAACCGCTGCACCTCCCTCACTCTCTACACTTCCGTATCTGCTGCCCCCATGCTTGTGCCACGTGTGACAAATCTCTCATTTGCGACACCGTGTTTGTGGAAGACTGCCTGTTTCTTTTCCTATATGAGCCCCGTTTGCCATTTCAATTAGTAATCACTGTTTCGTTGTTAACTGTCGTAATGGCGGTCTAAAGACGAATAGGTTTATTCTAGTGCTGAAATTCTACCGATTCCCAAAGATGGCAACAAAAAAAGCAGATGACAGGCATGAATTGCTGGAGTACACTGAAGGAATTTAACTGTTTTTGTTGCATGTGCTAGCAGTGTGCGGTGAGTTCACGTACGTGGAGAAAACACGCACGACGAATTTAACATAATCAAAGTTCCTTCCTGCTTCTCAACAGCACTAAATAATTGACTGACAGGGAGGTACACGCCCACATCTTCGTTGTGACGACATTGATTCAAAAATTATTATATTGCTTTCAACTTCTATCTTTAGACCAGTGCTATTATAAAATTACGAAGCTATATACAGTGTGCTGCGCAGTGATAGCTTATACTGGTTGGTGGGAGGGGAAATTGTGGAGTGGAGACAGAAATTTCATGACATGTACAACCAAGGTATGTCAAGGCCAGAATCCGTTCGTCGAAACGTTCGCAACTGAAAGGTTTTGGCGAAATCAATTTGGCAGCTTGGTCACTCGACCTTTGTGTTTCAGACTTCATGTGGGGGCTCGTCATAGACTGTGTGTGCCAGAGGTGCATCATGAATATTCGAGAACTCAAGCAAGGTGTTGATGATGAAGTTCTAGGCATTGACGCAGACCACAGAGGTGCGTGAGCGACTTAAGCGTTTGTAACTATGCATTAGCCTAAGCGGAGGCCATGTGCCAGATGTGCTCAAAAAATGACCTTGCAATTGGCTGCAAATAAATAACACACTTGGTCCTATTTACAGGCACTGACTTTTTTCCCTGAATGCATGTATCATACAAAAGTGTCGGTTGGCTCCATGCCACCCTGTATTAGCGGTGCTGCGGCTATTCCACAGGCTAAAAAAGTTGTGCACACATCATATTTTACTGTGCCGTAATATGTTTTGTATATTTACACAGTGACGTTGACACAGTGGAAGGTGTGACATTGTGAATCTCCACTGGCAGCCCCAACAAACGAATTAATGGTGGCACAAGGGAAGATTGAAGGCGACTGTTAGCCAGCCCTCTATTTCATGACTTGATAATGAAGTTCCCTTGTTAAATTCTGGGTAAATGTCGCATATCAGCTGGTGCGTGTTATATTGTTTGCAATTTCGCATTCTAACGTTCTTCCTGGTTTTCATAGTTTCCAATTCTTTCTTCCTTAAAGATCAGCTTTGTCATCGTTTTAGGATGCTTGCTTCACATTTAAAACAAATCAATTTTGTGTGCTTAGGGCTGGATTTGGTCGCGCTTGTGTGCATTTCATGCGTGGTTGTTGCGATAAATTTAAGGCGATATCGCAATGTTGTGTCCCCTACTTTTCCTGTCAGTCTCACTGTAGCCAAAATGTAAGGGAAACTTTGAATGTAAGGTGTGCGAGTCCAAATTTAAAGAGGGTCAGCTACTTTGAGTGCTTCCAAGTTTTGCTACAAGCTAGAACCAAAGCTTTACCATACCGGCGTGGCTCGATGATGTCTCTCAAGATGGGAAGATGGTCAAAGTACTTTCATTTTGGAAGTGGCTCATCCACGCAAGCTCCGCTCTTCTTCTTGAGCTCGTTTAGCTTTTTTGCGAAAGTGTCTCGCAGGTTTCTCCGGTGATTTGTGAACATCTTGATATTTTATATAGAAGAGAAGGTAACCGTAACGTTATGTGTGAATTATTCGAAAATTTTTAGAAATAATTCGTAACGAAAGATTTGTGATGCAAGCTTAGAAGCAAGCGGGAAAAAGAAACCTAGAGGGAAGATGGGATTTGACATCCTATGCTGTCTTGTACTTGTTCGTTCCTTGTTTCTCGATTTGGCCCACAAATCTCTCAGGAAGCTATGCACCAACACGCCCAATACAAATTCAATCGTAATGCATGCAATGACAAAGCAGACAATGTTGACAATGATTCATTGCTATAATAAAAAAAGGCAACATTTGCTGTCTGTGTTTCAAATTTTACCGTTCAATCCCACAAACATTGCACGAGCAAACTTGACTGATCTTATGACAATTTTGTCAATAGAATCGAAACAAGGTCAGTGTGACCACAACAGCCATGTTCAATCATGAGAGGTAGCTTTGACGAATGTAACGCGCTTGCAGGTCATCCCATCAAAAGCGCCGCAAAGTAAACCATTGCATTGCAAGATTGTAAATGTGGCTTTCATGCAAGGCACTTTGTCATAATTTCTTCTTTCCTCTGTGTGCAAGCAATTCCTCGTGGCACGATAGCGGCTAAGCTGGAAGGCGTGAGTTCATTTTAAGGTCACATTTATATGGGGACATAATGAATACGCGCCGACGTACTTCAGTTCAGATTTAAAAAAAAAACGGCCAGGAGAGCACAAAGTCGTAGGCGGATAGATAGATAGATAGATAGATAGATAGATAGATAGATAGATAGATAGATAGATAGATAGATAGATAGATAGATAGATAGATAGATAGATAGATAGATAGATAGATAGATACGCTCAAAGTAGCAGAAGTTCGCTAAGAAATGCTTCGCATTTAAAGAACCATAGGCGCTCAAAATTCATTATGCTCCGTCGTCAGCCACGACGGAGTGCAATCTGACCATTAAATCTCACTCGTAAATCTGAGACTGTGAACACTGCTTTCCACGTTTGTCGTCGTTACACGTTTCAAGGTCCTCGTCGTGTGTGTCTGAAACGTAGCGTTTTAAGATTTACCTCGCGTGAAAAGCTTAGCTGCACGCACAGTTCGCACTAGAAAAAAGCGCTCGGAGAAAAAGTGACAAATAGACTACATACCGTCTGTCACAGCAAGGCCTAGACCACGCACAATGCGTTTCGACGCATCCACGCGTATGTCGGCATTTCTGTACAGGTTTGTCCGCTGGTCCCACAGCGCCTGCTCATGCCAAACCAGCGCGATGATCAGTTCGTTCGACAGTTGTGAGGCTTGGGCGCTCATGGTAAACGTCGACTTCTCCGCAAAACTGTTGAGCACGACCTAATAATCCGCCGACCCGGCATGAAAAAAAGTCGCCCGCATCTTCCCACGGGGGGAACTCGAGTAAATGCGTCGTAGAGTGGTGAGCGTATCGCGTGAATGTTGCGTAATTGGGTATGGTTTGGGAATGCTTAATTGTTACACGATGCGCACACCAAGTACGACTTGAACGGCTCCAGCGTGCACGAAGTTCCGGGTCCGCAGCTCGCTTCAAACGCTTGCGTTCAGCGTCGTATGCTCGTCTCTTCGCAGCCTTGTCTTCTGCGTTGCTTGCTGTTGTTGACGCCGACGACGGTGAGGGTGTGGTAGCGTTGCCTTGAACGAGTGGTGGGACGCTGATTGAAGGCACTGTTGCTTCCATCGCATCTACTCGAGTCAAGCAAAGCGTCAAGTCAAGCGAAAGCCAAGTAAAGGCGCCCTTGACTGAATTCCGAACGCGCGCTCCGCCGCTTATATACACACCGCCCGCGTTCGAAGGAGAGGAGGCAGGTTCGGAGAGGAGGGAGGGAGGAGGAGAGGGAGGGAGAGGAGGGAGGGAGGGAGAGGCTTGCTGCCGGCACGAGACGAGCCGAGCATGCGCAGTGGGGGTGTGGACGGCGCCGCCGACGCCGCAGGTGCGACTAAGAAATGCTCCGCATTTAAAACTCAGCAATATGGCAGCTCACCTGGCTCACCGGCTACCTGTCCACGTCATCGTGACGTTTCCGTTCTCGCGCTGTCATTCGCTGCGGCCGTCCGACGGTCCGGCGGGGCGACAAAAATATCTGCCCGGTTTGATACACGCCGGACATGCGATGGGGCGATCCGATGCGATGAAATGTCACGAAACGTCAAGATTCCAGCTGCCGCGTCGGACGTCGCATCGGATGGAAAATCGTGCAGTCTGTCTCGGCATTAAAGCGCGATGGTGAATCGGTGCCGCAGGGCCTTGAACCGGCGAGCGTCGTGGGAGAGCGCGACGCGCGTGTTTTTCCCTCTCCGCTAGCGGACTCTCACGACAGAGGACGCGTCAGTGCTGTGCCAGATTCCGTGACATTATTAGGACGCGTGAGCGAGCGCAGTTTCGCCTCCTCAAGAATTCTTGCTCCGTGGGCTAGTGAGAGACCTCGTATTTACTTAGAGTTTGAAGAACTTCTTGGAATAAATGCTATGCGGCACTACGTACTAGAACCTACACTACAAAACTGAACCTTAAAACTCTGGTTTACATGAACCAAGCTTATAGGCATCTTTTTAAAACTGAGAACTATCTTTCTGATTTACATAAAGTGTCTAACTCCATCTATACACTGAATTATTCTGCATTTCATTTTTTTCAACTTTCCGCTAACATTGTGTAATTTTTTTGTGACCTGTTCCTGAGGTATTTGCGATATTGTGTATTACTCCCCCCCCCCCCCTGGAATGCCTTGGCTCTGAGGGTAATCTATATAAATCAATAAATAAATTTAGTATTGTCCCATGTATTAATCATCATAGGGAAACTACTGCACAGCTTTGCATTCAGCGAGTATAATTAATACAAATTACACAAACTTCACAGCTGCGACAGAGGAGGATGTGCTGCTTTTAGAATTGTTGGGGTACTCCGAAAGGCGAGCGCGTAATTAAGCAAGAACTCAGAAGAGAGAAGGACATGCGGGTGCTATTTTCCTTGTCGTTTCGTAGTCCTTGTTTTGTTCAGTTACGCGCTCGTATTTCTAAGCAACATGGATCACTAACTCGCCCAATCAGCCATTCTGTCTATTAGAAGTGAACTTGAAAATTTCATTCCTACAAGGTTCTTCGACGTCTCGGCGATCTTGACTACGAGGTCATCCCGGACGGCACGAACTCCCAGCGACGCCGCGCACGACCTGAAGTCGTCCATGTTGTGCGCCTTAAGCCGTTTTTTTCGCGTTAGCGAACCTGGGGACTCTACTTTTTCCTTTGTTATTTTAATTTATTTGTGTATGCACTTGTTTTTTTTCTCTCCTATGTTCTTTCACAAGTATCGGGAAGGTGCTTTTGCAGAGGGGGGCAATGCCACGCCCACTTCTTGTTTTATTTTGATGCATTCGGGTTTGACCAGCAAGGACGGTTGTCAACGCTCGACGCTGTCCGCGAAGCAATGTTCGAGAAGCTATGCGATTGTAGTAGATCGTCTTGTTAAGATTGCGCGCCGCACGCGCATGTTCCAGCTTTGTCGAGAGATAACGCTGCCACCAGCGATATCGCTGGAAAGTTCGATAGCGCCTGTATACAAGCCGACGCGCTTGACCACTTGTTAGTCGATCGACGGACGACGCTCTGCTCGCCGCTATCAGCGTATTGCTTGCAGTTTCACTTTCCGTTTCCCGGCCACAAGTTCGGCCAAATAAAGAGTTACGCACTTCCAAGTTCTCCTGGAGTCTTCTTGACCGTCGCGACCACGTGACAATATCCAAGACGAATCGAAAAAAATGGCGGAATCCGTTGCAGAAGGCACGCGTAGTGGTGACGGCCGTTTGGAGCGTCTTTTGGCAGCACTCATTTGCTTACGAGCGAAGCGCTGTCATGCGTACTTCATGCTTCAAAGTGAAATCGACAGAGAAGTGGAAATTTCAAGAGACATCGAGGAGCAGCTACTCGGGAACTCGTTCGCCATAGCCGCTGTCTTGGCTGAAAGTGCGCCCTCCACGTGTCGCTCAATGTGGAGTTTTGGACGGAATGAACACTGGTTCGAGGACACGTTGCCTCATCTGACTGAATTTCGCTTTAAGCAGGCATTGGGCGTCACTCCAAGTTCATCAGGTACCTTGTAGAGTCACTGGCGTGTGATCTCAATCGCATGAGCACACAAATACGCACACCGATCTCTATGGAGAAAAGAGTTGCCATTGGGCTGTACCGCCTGTGCTCTTCTGCTGAGGACAGGACGATTGCGCACTTGTTTGGTGTAGGTCGCTCAACTGTGAATGTGGTGTGGCGGCAGTTTTCCACTGCCGTCGGTCAGCAGCTGGAAAGCCAGTGGCTTTGCATGGTTCGGCGCGCAGGCATGGCCGACCACGCCAGGGAATTCTTCGCTGTGACCGGATTCCCCCAAGCTGTAGGAGCCCTCGACGGTTGCCACTTCCCCGTGTCGCCACCGAAGAAGCACGAAACCGGCTACTACAACTAAAAGGGGTGGTAGGTTATTCTAAAATGTTTGCCGTGGTAGTGATTCGCTCCCTAGAAAAGGCTCTAACGCAGAGTTCAATGCAGAAGTACTGTATAGTAGTATGTTTAGGGGAACGTGAAATACTTTTTCGACTTTGTCACGAAGTTCTACCAACAGTAATTTTGTCTTTGATATTACCAACAACTATTTTTATCATTGTTGAATGAGGCAAACTCCAATAAGTTACTGTATATATTGAGCTATGCTGTGTGTACTTTGTTTTATTAAGGAAGAAGTAAACATTATTGAACACTTAACAGCTACATCATATTAGAAAGTGATGGCTCTGTTATTGTTTAGCATTATAGGTGTTCTTTCTTCTTTTCCCACACAGGTACAGCATCATACTTTTGGCGTTAGTGGGCCACATATATCGGTTCAGATACATCCGTGTTGGTAGTCCAGGGAGGTGCCATGACGCAGGTGTTTACGCAGCCTTAGGAGAGAGAAATGTGTTCGAGAGTGCGCACTTCAAGTCCCTTCAGGCCTTCATTGAAGGCACGCCTGTTGCTCCAATCTTATTGTGCGATCAAGGATTTCCATTGACGGCGAACCTGATGAAACCATTCGCGAATCCTCAGGACCGAACACCTGAAGAAGTTTTCAACTACAACCTGTGTAGAACAAGGAGGAGTGCAGGGAATGCGTTCGGCAGGTTGAAAGCCAGGTTTCCGCTTTGTAGCCAAAAGAATGGAATTCCACCTGCCGAACGCAAAGCGTGCGATAAGGGCTGCATGTGTTTTGCATAAAATCTGCGAAGGTTTCCGGGACTGTGTTGAGCAGCCATGGGAGCAGGAAGCGCAACTTGCCGCTCTCTACGTGCAGCCTTACCATAACGCACAAGCTGGCACAAATGAAGGCGAGAAAACAAGGGCTACATTCACACAATACTTTTCGAAGCAAACTCCCCGTTCCTCATGACCTAGTTCAGGCCTATTCATTGTAAACATGCACTTACATGTCTGCTTTAGTTGTAACAAGCCACGGCAAGTCGTTGTGTCTTCAAGAAAATGAAACATGCATGAATGTGGCCTTGACGACCTAGTTTATTTATTTGCTAGGAACTCCAGCACGGACACCAGCTTTTCGTCCGTTGCAGCTATGTCTTTAAATAGCTTCAGCTGCTGCTCCTTGAGTTGCAGTTCTTTCTCTCGTCGTCTTTCGAGAGAGAGACGAAGCTGCCGTTGTTCATCCAGCAGCTGTGCCATCAGGGTGGACGAAGAAGGCTGTGGATTCCGCTTCTTTTGCTCTTCTTCAGTGCTGCCACATAACCCAGCTTCGCAGCTGGAGGCAGCTTCTCCTGTCTCCGACGGGGTGGATGCTGAGGCTGAGTTGCCCGATGGTTCAGGTGCCACCACGGGAAGAGGTGATGAGCAACCCTCACTCCCTGGTTTATCCTGTTCTTCACCCCGTGCTATCCCTTCGAGGATCTGCAGAGCAGAAGATTTGCAGATTCTCAACAAACGAAAAAAACCTCTGAAAAGATATGGCCAATATTGTCACACTTATGACGAGAACCTTGTGTTGTTCTGCACGTTGGGCTGGTTAGGCCAAGAAGCGGCTCAGAGCGAACTTCTTTGTCCTCTTCTACCCGTTGGTGCTCACACAACCATGCGGCATTAGTCCCCCCTTTGAAAAGCATCGACTCGATGCTTGTAAAAGAAAAAGAATAACTACAACACGCGCAGACGCAGAGAACCAGATCCTGAGTACCAGTAACCGCAGGGAAAATAAGATGACGCACCGACCCTTGCGCCATGTGCAAACAGAAAAATGCAAAGAAAACAACCACAGGAGTCACACGGTAACAGAAGTAGCGCGAAAGCACAAGGCCTACTGTGTGTAGTACGGCTTGAGTCGTACGACGTGCACGGTTTCGGGCCGAAGTTGTCGACGTGAAGACACTGCGCCGTCCGGAAATACTTCGTAGGTGAGGTCACTGACACGTCGGAGAACCTTGTATGGTCCGAAATAGCGGCTCAGAAGTTTTTCAGACAAGCCTGGTCGTCGGACAGGTGTCCACACCCACACTCGGTCGCCAGGGTGGTAGGCGACGTTTCGACGGCGAAGGTTGTAACGTCGTGCATCTGCGTCTTGTTGGTGACTGATGTTTACGCGAGCCACTTGACGAGCTTCTTCGGCGTACTGGGTGTATTGCTCGGCGTCTGGAGCAAGTTCATCGCTGTTATCGCACGGAAGCATAGCATCGAGCATGGTTTACACGTTGCGTCCGTAAACAAGGCGGAAAGGTGAAAATCGCGTTGTTTCCTGCGTCGCCGTATTATACGCAAACGTGATGTATGGCAAGATCTCGTCCCAGGTTTTGTGGTGTACGTCCACGTACATTGAGAGCATGTCTGCTATGGTCTTGTTAAGTCTTTCCGTCAGTCCATTTGTTTGTGGATAGTACTGCAGTAGTAGTAGGATAGTACAGCAGTAGTACTGCTGGCGCACCCTGGCGAGAGTCCGCGAGTAGCCCAAGTGTCCTGACGTGGGCTCGTCGTGGCACGCAAGGAGGACGTCATCACGCATGTCGGTTGGGACAACGAGGAGAAAGGCTTTGTCGCTACCTCGCGCGTTCTTCTTGTAAAGGATGCCCCTTCTAAGACAAAATGATGACAGCCCGCGAGCAATGTGTCGAGGAACGTGGGAGTTTCGGCCTTCTAAGGAATCGATGACAGGGCGCAATTCTTGATCTGCTCGCTGTCTTGACATGAAGTCAGAATCACTGACTGCTCCGAGAAAAGCATCGGCCTCCTCTAAGTCCATATCGGGATGCCCCACAGGTGCTCGAGAAAGCGCGTCAGCATCTTCGTGTTTGCGCCCAGACCTGTACACAATCGTGATGTCGAACTCCTGCAAGCGCAAGCTCCATCGAGCGAGACGGCCAGACGGATCTCTGAGGTTGGCCAGCCAGCACAGCGAGTGGTGATCAGTCACCACTTTGAAGGGACGGCCGTAGAGGTAAGGTCGGAACTTTGCCGTCGCCCACACGACTGCGAGGCATTCCTTTTCTGAAGTAGAGTAGTTGGCCTCGGCTCGGGAGAGTGTACGACTGGCGTAAGCGATGACATACTCAGCGCCGCCGTGTCGTTGTACAAGGACGGCGCCAAGTCCGACGTTGCTGGCATCTGTGTGTACTTCAGTAGCAGCGTCCTCGTCGAAATGGGCTAGAACAGGTGCTGTTTGCACACTTATGACGAGAACCTTGTGTTGTTCTGCACGTTGGGCTGGTTAGGCCAAGAAGCGGCTCAGAGCGAACTTCTTTGTCCTCTTCTACCCGTTGGTGCTCACACAACCATGCGGCAATATAACATGAAAACTTCGTTTACCTCTGATTTACTGCACATGTGTGCATACAAATACAGGTATTTTCATTCTTTTTTACTGTAAGTAATTAAATCAGGCACTTTTAGTACAACATTCTCTGTATGAAATGACATCAACAGAAGGAAGCCTTGTTTTTGTGCCTAATATGTTGCGAGACTGGGTAAGCATACCCATTATATTGCTACAAACTGGGAAACAAAGAAACAGGGTGGAGGCAGTACTACTGCTGATCATTTCACCAGATAGGTGTGTTCAAAGAACACACATCAGGGCATTCTGAACAAGTCTACGTTTGTTTTTTTCATTAGTACATTGCACAACAGATTGCAAGCTCACCAGCTTGGTTCTCATACTGCAGCTTACGTAAAAAATTAGGCAATCAATGAACTATTTCGAAATCAACACTCATTCTGTCTTGTCTTTTTTGTCCCGCATGATTTCACACATTTTGCAATAATGAAAGCGCAGCAGATAGTTCCAGATCAAACAAAAGTTACACTTCTATGGTCAATGAAAATTGCATAACGCACGTAACTTCTTTTTTGTTTTTGCAAAGGTAATTATAATGACAATGAAGAAGCAACATATCGAATGAATCTTCAGTTAATCAAAACAATAGCCTTCTTATGAGGATAAAATTAAAAAAAGTACTAGCACGCTCACCCCCTGTGCTGGGGAACCCTGGCTGAAGCCACCTTCTTCAGCTAGGCTCTCATCATGGAGTGGGAGAGTGCCTAAAAAGCGATGAATATCCCAATAATATGGCCAGCATATGGCCCCGGATCCCGTGCCCATCTGCTTGCGTTTGATCAGCCTGCAAGTATGTAAGCAGGAAATAATGCATTGACAGGCGTAACGTTCATGTTGTCTTCATTGATGCTGGTAATAGGTAGGGGCCCTTAAGGTAATATCTGCATCGCAAATGTTCCCCACGCGAAATCTGATACCAGCCACCGGTGTAAGGGCAACGAATACGCGCAAATGATAAAAGAAGTACGCAAGAGCGTAGATAGCACGCTTGTGCACGCTCTCCAAAGCGCGCTCGCTCTCCAAATACACTACACATTGTTGGTTAGTCGGGCTTCATAATCGTAATCTTTCTTAAGCTTATGAAATGAGTTATTTCCTGTGCATCCCAAGTCTATAGTGAGAAGAAAATGAACATTTCACGTGACCCTGGCAATACTAAAAACGTTTTTTCTAAGGACAAGAGTGACTGAAACGACCGTCCACAAAATTTAGGTTTTCATTCATGTTAGCGCGCGCAGGCATCATGGCGCGTGCGCCATTTGGTTTCCGTGGGCAAGTACTTCTTCGGCAGAACGAAAAGTCGCACGGTCCCTTATGCATTAGTCCAAACGACGACTCAAAGGGGAAAGCCATAGGGGAAGCTTATATTACAGATTTCGGTGGCGGCGGCGACATAATCGCCGGAAAGCCCGGCGTCGCCAAGTGTACATAAATGCGAGTGTACATAAATAGGCATACGAAGGTGCGCCGGTCACGTGCGTATTTTCATGCGTCGTTGTACACTGATTCTCACTTGATCGTAGGCTTGTTGGTGATCAGCCGCTTCTGATATGGAAATAAGATTTGTTACCGAGGTCACATGTTATTTCAAATTGCTACGGTCTGAAGTTGACGACAGCGCGTACAAAACTGAAGAAGACAGAACGACAACACGACCGTTGACTGACAATGTTCTTTATTGCACCAAGGCATAAAATGCGGCAGATCCCACGCGGTGTGCGAATCTGTTTGATGCGAAGTGTAGTCGGCGAGTGATTGTCTATGCCGCATTTTTTTTGGCTTTGAGCCAAGCGTCTCTGCATGCGCAAGACCACACAATCGAATCTAAGCATATGTGATGAAATCGTTTTAGTCTTGATTAAAACCTTTCCAATCGCAAGCCTAAGAAGCGCCTTCTAGGTACGTGATTTCCCCTTTTGCTTAGACATATGAAAGTCATGCTGACGCATGTATTTTTGTGAATTGCGTATGGTTCCCTAATCAACCGCACGCTGTGTTGACGATGACTGTCCAAAACCCTGCATGTGCGAAAGTCTGGTGAGCAACTGCAGGCTGCACATTGAAGGGCCAAATCGCTCCCCTGCTTCTGGCGAAGATAGTTCTCGTCTTCTCTGAGACGCATCTTGAGGCATCGACCGGCCTTGCCGATGTAGATACGTTCTGCTGCAGGGTAACTGTGTACTGTGGGTGTCGTGCACGACGTCGTGCCGAAATAGCAGGTCTCTCTTGCTGCAACGGTCACGGGCGAGCGATCAGCATGTTGAAACTTTTTTACCCTTTGCAGCAGCGGAGCAATTTTTGGTCGGGTCTCGTCAAAGTTGAGGAGTGAACTTAGCTAGTTTTTTCTGCTGCCCAGGTCCGCGCAAACTGACATCCTTTTTGGCGAACACGTCCCTGCCGGCGGCAGGTTATATTTTCGTCCACTTTACATTCTTCACATTTATATCCCAGTTATTACAAATAACATCCCCTATACTTTCCTTTGCATTATTGTCTGTTAGTTCTCATTAATATTGTGTCTAACAAAGAAAAACGAGCCCTTAAAAGTCATATTCTTTCCTTCATTCATAACGAGGGTGTCGTTCTGGCAGACTTGATGCCTTCGGTAGTATGCGATGGATTATTGGTCAGCTGCCAGCTCGTAAAAAGAACACGTGCTACGTGACGCCAAGAGGCAGAAAAAAGTGTGTTCCACACTCGCCGCCATGGATGCGACTGGCGTTGACTAACACTGCTAGGTTTGAATGCACATATATACCTCATAGAGTGGACGGGAGGATGACCGCCGCCGTAGCTCAGTGGTAGAGCATCGGACGCGTTATTCGAAGGTCGCAGGTTGGGTCTCTGCCGGCGGCAGTTTATCTTTTCGTCCGCTTTACTCTCTTCACATTTATATCCCAATTATTACAAATAACATCCCCTATACTTTCCTTGGCATTGTGGTCCGTTAGTTCTCATTAATATTGTCTCTAACAAAGAAAAACGGGCCCTTAAAAGTCACCTTCTTTCCTTCGTTCACAACGAGTGTCGCACATTAGTAGAGCTATACAATGTGTTGTATTATTAACTGATACTAGTTACTATACTCGGCGAAAACTTTTCTTGACAGCACTGTGGAAACTACAGAACCAATGCGCATGCCTACTACCGCGCCAAAAAATAGTATATAAGTTTACCGATAATTTTCTCATTTGCCTTGCTGAAATAAATGCCGCTTTATTTATTATGAGGCTCAAACAGTTGCGAAAAGTCGTAAATAAAATACAGTCATTGTTCACTTTGCAAGAATGCTTTCCTTTTCTTTCTATTTCTTAGACAGCACCACCTTTTCAGCATGCCCGAAAGTAAACATGGCGGCCATGACGTAGTGGGGCAATGTGCGGCCGCCAACGCGAAAGAAAAATATACTCGTAATGTGACACTAAAATGTACACTGAACAATCGAAATAACTCTCCCGTTCACATTTTTCGTGCGTATGTTTTTCTAAACGCGTTCAGGATGCGAGCGAGCAAAACCGAAATCAGCCGCGAGCTGCCGTACTACTTGCGGAGCAACACGAACGCGCGGAAGTCCCGCCTTCGTCACCTTTGCTCCACTGTCAAGATAAGTGTCGCCGACTATAGTTAATAGTCACTAATTTTACTAAGCAGTGCTTGAGACAAAACATTTCTAAGAAATTAATCTCACGGATGTCCTTGTTGGCGGCGCCATCTATTGCATAAAATATCAAGCAGTTTCAAGTCATTTTCAATGTTTGTGAAATGTGGCGCCACTAAACATTACAAAACGGGCAAAACACGGATGGTTTCTTCCTACAGGTTTCAGTTTTTGGCTGCGTCTATTCGCCGGGCGCATGCCACACTCTTTCAAACACATGCGTGTGCAACTACGCCTTTAACCTAGTCCTACAGTAAACCCTACCTACGGGCTGCTGAAAGAAAGAAAGAAAGAAAGAAAGAAAGAAACAAACAAAGAAAGAAAGAAAGAAAGAAAGAAAGAAAGAAAGAAAGGGTCGTGCACGGTACACCCTGAGGGCATGCCAGGTTGCCAGCAGGATAGACTATTACGTCAATGACAAGTGCAGATGAAGTAAGACTCGAGAAATATCCTGTGTGCTCGTTCTTCTTCACAGGTGGCTGTGAAAGTGTTTTTGGACTGCACACACAATTTTCGCTCGCCACTTCCTAATTTCTAGGCTTGTACGATGAAATCTCGAAAGTTGATGGAACCACGCCGTGAGGTGCCATGTGCTTGTCAGCACATGGCACAGTCCTGTGGTTTTTGTGTCTTCAATCCCGTCCCTCGTGCTGTTATATCTTGAAATGTGGCACCAACTTGCCCAGACAAAGTCTCTGCTTGTCAGGGTACTGAGTTTGACTGTTCGACGCGACGCCGGTTGAACGATAGGATTAGCAGCAAGCAATGAGCGATCCTTATTTACCTGACTGCAGCATTTACCCGACTGCGGATAGCCGCGTGACCTGTAGCATTCCAAGCCGCGCGCAACAAACCAAATGCGAGTTTTGCGGACGCCCAGTGAAGCTTCTAAACACGTAGTTTCCAGTAAGTGGCCTTCTCGTTGAAGGATATATCGTATTTACCCACGTAATCCGCGCACTCGTATAATGGTCGCGCCTACACCTTGTCCAATTTCTGTTTCAAGTGGTCATTGTACCCTGGAAAATTGCCGCAATGACTGCCATTTGCTTGTTGTGGTGGATGGCAGCCGATGAAGCAGTTTACCTCCATTAGATGCACGACAGCGCACATGGGTCTCAAAGTCTTGGAATTCGGCAACAAAATAAAAGAGAAAGCACGGACAGCCAGGGGCTCCGGAAGTATATCTGATGTGTGGGGGCGACGACGTCTGTGGGCTGATGGCGTATTACATATATATATATATATATATATATATATATATATATATATATATATATGTGTGTGTGTGTGTGCGTGTGTGTGTGTGTGTGTGTGTGTGTGTGATAGTGGAGTTGTGGACTAGGTTTGATTACCAATATGACGGGACTGCCAAGTGAAATTATTTTTCGGCTGCCGGGAGAATAGACACTCCCCGTCTAGTTCGCTCACAGTACCCTCGCCCATTTTTTCTTGTGTGTTGTGCCTCACCCAGAGTCTATATCGGTCAGATGACGCTGATATGCCATCTCAAGAAGCCACGATAACGCGTTTACGTGAAACATCAAACACGAAATCTTGAGCTGTATTAGCAGAAAAAGAAGTATCATTGTAGCTTACCGCGTCATTGAACCGACAGTGAAGTCGATGTTCTTTGTCCTTCTTCTCTCCCGAAGTACTGAACATGTGCATATAGATGTTTTCTGATGTAACTCTCCCGTCCGGTACACACAGCCAGTTAGGGACCTTAAAGGGACACTAACGAGGAATAGGAAGTTGAACTGAAATGAAGAGGGGCATTGAAGAATGCGTGCAGTTTCTTTTGGGTGTGAAAAGATGACTTATTAGTGTAAATATTTGTAAGCAAAGACCGGATGTCTCTTACTCGATTTCTCTCACCGCAGATTCGGTGCTGGAGCGATGTCGTCACGAATCTTATTGCTCTCAGCGAATTCGAAGGTGCGATGATACGTCACCACATGTGCGAATGACCGCTGCAAAATCGCGGCTTTCGTGACTGCCGCGATGGATGTATTTGCAGACTTTGAACCTCGCAGCGAAGATCTCGCCATGGAAGCAGGATTGCATTTCAGTGAGTCTGAAATGATCCCCGTCCTCTCGCGGAAGCTCTTTCTGGCAGCAACCTATGGAAAGCGAAGCCTCGTTTCCGTCGACGGCAAGCGAGGCGTCCAGTTGCCGAATACTGTTTGTGTACAGGCGTATTTCATTTTGTGGTTTTAGTAATGGCGATTTCCTTTGGGAAAACCGGGAGTGAGGAGAGGCGAGGCAGAGCACTGAGAGCAGGGCCATGCAAGACCACTCAATTCGCCCGTGGAATGCGGCACGCATCCGAAGAGCAGGTGGGAGAGTGCCAGTGAGGAGAAATGTACCATGTGATCCAAACCATCGAAGCCCCGCGTGAAATCTGACGCAGAATCACTGCGAAGCTCGCTCGTATAAACGACGTCGACATCGCTGGGGTCTAACTACGCCTGGCTGCCGCCATTACCTCCACGCTCACCGGCAGAAGCAAAATAAAAATGAGTGAGGAGGATACCACGATGAATAATTCTTGACGGATCGCGGCCGGCCTGCGTTTGTGACCACTAGGAGAAAGTTGTAGGGGCGTTAGTATACATGTATCCTTCAGTTACATTTCGCTATTTTCTCTCTCGATAAATCTCATTTCACAATAAGAGTGGCATGAATGGGATCGTAATAAGATAATTTGCCGTTACAGTTCTATTTTGTGTATCTCTTTAGTGTTATTGTGCCCACGGTGGTCTATAGTGGTTATGGCGCTGACCCGAAGGTCGCGGGATCGAATCCCGGCCGCGGCGGCTGCATTTTCGATGGAGGCGAAAATGTTTGAGGCCACTGTACTTAGATATAGGTGCACGTTAAAGAACCCCAGGTAGTCGAAATTTCCGGAGCCCTCCACTACGGCGTCCCTCGTAATCATATCGTGGTTTTGGGACGTTAAACCAGAAATATTACTATTATGTTATTGCCACACCCACTTCTGTGTCTCCAGTGGTGTGCCCAAGGCCCACCACTGGAGACACAGATGCTGCAGTCATTGTGACGTGCTCAGTTGGATCACATGATGCCACCTTGTTCACGGAACCTTGCTCAGACGACGCGAAGCCAGCGGCCGGAGGGTGTCTTTTTCTTTGAGTTTTCCTCTTCAATCAGCCT
Organism: Rhipicephalus sanguineus; assembly: GCF_013339695.2. Classification (NCBI taxonomy): domain Eukaryota; kingdom Metazoa; phylum Arthropoda; class Arachnida; order Ixodida; family Ixodidae; genus Rhipicephalus; species Rhipicephalus sanguineus. The sequence continues at coordinate 39,125,856 of NC_051176.1, forward strand.
AATTTCACAACCAGTTCATGCGCACTGGCATCTAGGAACAAGAGCTTGGAAAGCATGACCAATGCTTTCGGCGGCATGGGGCTCTGGTGCTGTGTTCACAATGAATGCACCACGCATGCAAATAAGAAGGGTGTAATTTAATACTTATGGTTTTCTCTCAAGGGTAACGAACGTCACTATACATGGCTCATAAAGCTTAGAAATGGCAATGCACCGCAGTCTGGCTTACGTGTTTGCAGCAAGCACTTCTGAGAAGGCGACTTTGTCTGCCGACTAGGAGCTCGAATGTTAATTTGGTGAGCAATAATGGGTTCACACGTGACACTTACAGCTTTCAGTGCACACGTCCACACCTCGGTCTTTTAAAAGTTACTTCATATAGTCAACCCCCATCCTACGCACGCTGATCGGTGAACATGCCATTGCGAAAGTACCGACACAGAGAGAAAAAATGAGGAGAGGGAACGCACTTTGATAGAAAAAAAGTTTTCTGTGAACGAGTTTCTGGTATGAAAAAAAAATAAGAAAGAAAGCTGGCAGGAATACCTATAATTAGTTCTTTTTTTTATCGTCAATTTGTCTCGGCGTCTACCCACGAAAGCTCGCCGTATGTTTGGAGGCTAACATGCCTGATGAGTTAGTAAACAGCTTCTCGATCGCAACCCTTGAGCAACAATAGTGTAGGCCACGCTTTTCCTTTCCGATTTTCACTACGGTCATTACTAGTGGAATAACCAAGATGGTCTGGGCAGAACCGGAAGAAAACGAGCATTTTAAGCAATAAGTTCAGTGGCGGAGCCAGTGGGAGGTTTGGGGGTTTATCCTCCACCACCCTGAATTTATTACATTTGATATGTTTATATATACGTGCACCTCTACAAACACACGCAAGAACTTAGATAAAGGCAGGTCAGAACCCTCAGAGAAAAAGTCACAGTTTCGCCGCAACGGCGAAGCAATGAATGCGATAGCAATAAATTGTAATGTAACGCGAAGAACGGAAAGCAGCTCGAAATTACCAGCGCGTTGCTCGACGAGCCCAAAGGACGCACGAAAAGAACGCCCACAGGACGAGCGCGAACTAATGCGTCACAGCTCGACACTTGAAGCGCGCTGCTCAAACATAAAGCAGGACGCACGAGACGAACGAACTGGTACACACAAGACAAGCGCGAACTAATTGTCGCAGTTGTTACTTATTTCTGTTTGAACAGCGCGCTCCTTTCGCTAACGCGGCCGCTGCAGCGAGCGAAGCGAAGCACCCCACCGGCCGCCCCTTCTTTACAAGCCAAGAAGGGTTAAATTTTTTTTAACCTCCTTGACGAAAACGACCACGCCCTGTAGAGCGAAGAGCAACGACGTTCGCAGGAGCGGGGTGACGATCTTTAAAGCGCGCCAGACGCGCGCACGCCGCGCCATCTATGTGGCCACTAAGAAAGCATGCTGAATTACATGGTGTATATAAATAGCTCGCCGTTAGCAGGCTGAAAGACGGTGCTGTCGTGTCCTAACGTCTAACGCGGCGGGCTGCAAAGCGAGAGGTCGCCCGTTCGATTCCGCGCGTCGGAAAGAATTTCTGAATTATTTTTCTTTGTGGCTTTTCTATATATATACATACTTATACATATACGGTGAATGACGGCGACGGGGACGGACGTTTTCCAGCCGAGACTGTCCATATAATTGCTATCGCAATAAAAGTTTCTGGCTACGCTCCTGAGTAGGTTCATGGTTAAAATCTTGCTTATGTGGGATTAGGCTTACACCAAGGAGGTTACAACCACCTCGGCTTACACCGACTTCTTTTATCTGATTGCTTTCCATCGGCTTGGATAGGAGGAAGGAAAGGTGCAGAGAACGAGAGGCATCCTAAATTTGTGGAGCTGAGACGTAATCCTGCAAGGGCTGTAGAATAGAGCGTCAGCCTTTACCTCCTGGAGAACCACTTCAGGGCGGAAGATACGTTGAACCCGACGAAAGCAGGCAGTGGTGTTTACGCAGACAAAGAACCGACAAATAGAGTGTCAGAAGTCACAGGTTTCCAGAAAATTGTGTTTCGTTTGTTGAAGGAAGGGAGCACCCTCTAACTAGTCAAAGGAGCCTCTAGCCTCATGGTTGGTACCAGGGGAGGGAGAAGAAGGCGAGGGGGGGCGTTGAACATCTATTAGTGTGGGGGCATGCGCCCAACTAGTATTGAACCTGTGGGGGTGACGGCCCCCACTGCCCCCCCCGGTTCCGGAGCCCCTGCGGACAGCGCCAAAAAGACACTAAACACGTGCGCAATTTACGTTACATGGACTGTTGACCTAAAAAATAAGTACTTCTAGCTAATTTGTTTATGCAGTCCCTGCTTGCGTAGATCAAGTGACATCTTCTTTTATATGCCAGCATAAGGACATCGCAATGAACGCCTGTTTCATGGGGAGGTGGAGAAACATTTTTTCATGGAGCACACCTTTCCCCACTTTTTCCAAACATGACTTAGTGGCGTCTTGTGGTTGAATATGAGCGACTCGCAAGACTGTCACAGTGCGACCGCGACATTGAAGGGTTTTAAATGCGAAGCATTTCTTAGCGAACTTCTGCGACTTTGAGCGTATCTATCTATCTATCTATCTATCTATCTATCTATCTATCTATCTATCTATCTATCTATCTATCTATCTATCTATCTATCTATCTATCTATCTATCTATCTATCTATCTATCTATCTATCTATCTATCTATCTATCTATCTATCTATCTAGCCGCCTACGACTTTGTGCTGTCCTGGCCGTTTCGTTAATAGGATTTACACCAAAATTGGTATGGCGAAGAATGACTTTATGACGAACATAAATGACAGGTCATAACATGAAAATCATGATATTCATGTCATGAACGACATGATTTACATGACACTGTTTTGGTGCTCTTGCGGCCTTTGCGTTAGTTTCCTATACACCAAACTTGGCATGGCGTGACAAGAGTGCATGACAAACATAACTGACAGGTCCTAACGTGCAAATCATGACACGCATGTCATGAACAGCATGACGTAGTGCCACGCTCATGGTGCGCTTGCGGCCGTTTCGCTAGCCTGATATACACCAAAATAGGTATCTCGGGACGTAACTGTGTGACGAACATAAATAACAGGAACTAACATGAAAATCATGACACGCATGTCAGGTACAGCATGACTTACGTGCCACGCTCATGGGGCGCTGGCGGCCGTTTCGCTAGCTTGATATTGTCGCAACGCGGAAAGAACAAGACACAGGACCACGGTGCGACAAGGAAAACAAGGTCTGTATTGACAGATCAAAAGGGCAGACGCTTCCACGTCGTCTTCCTCAGAGAGACAGTGGTTGCTGCTCGTGCTCCTCACTTCGTTGTCCTCTGTCAATCTGCCGGCTTTTAGTCGTGACATCAGCCTCCCTTCCAAGAAAGCATCGTCCTGATGCTTCATAACCACAGGGCTTTGTACTCACTGGCAGCGTAGGATTTCATTCGGACAGATAGGGCTTCATCCGAACCACGTGTACGACTTCTGGTACATGCCTTTGACGCCTTGAGCCATGAGCACTATCGGGAACAACCTCATAGTTGACGTCAGTGAGACGTCGGAGAACTTTATACGGCCCGAAGTACCGTCTTAACAGCTTTTCTGATAGGCCACGACGTCGGACTGGAGTCCAGATCCAAACTTTCTCTCCCGGCGTGTATGAGACTGGTCGGTCACGAAGATTATATCGCCTTGAATCGTAGTCCTGCTGGCGACGAATGCGTATGCGCGCAAGTTGTCGGGCTTCCCAGCAAGCTGGGTGATGTAATCGGCATCCGTTTCGGCTCCTTTGCACTCATGTGGCAGCATAGCATCTAGCATAGTTGTCGCTTCACGACCATGGAGAAGGCGGAACGGTGTCATTCGTGTTGTTTCTTGGTGAGCCATGTTATATGCGAACGTGACATACGGCAGGATCTCGTCCCAGTTTTTATGCTCCACATCGACGTACATGCAAAGCATACCCGCAAGTGTCTTGTTGAGGCGCTCCGTCAGACCTTTCGTTTGCGGATGATACGCCGTAGTTCGCCGGTGAGATGTGCCACTAAGTCTTAAAACTGTCTGCAATAGCTCGGCTGTGAATGCAGTTCCCCTGTCAGTTATTATCACTGATGGAGCGCCATGCCTCAAAACCATATTCTCTACAAAAAACCGAGCTGCTTCACTTGCAGTGCCCCTCTCCAGAGCCTTGGTTTCGGCGTAGCGAATAAGGTAGTCTGTGGCTACTATAATCCATCTACGACCCGCCGACGAGGTTGGAAATGGGCCTAGGAGATCCATTCCGACTTGAGCGAATGGAGTACCAGGGACGTCAATAGGATGAAGCAGGCCTGCTGGTTTGACGGGCGGTACTTTCCTGCGTTGGCAATCAAGGCATGTCCGAACGTACTGTTGAACGGGCGCCGTCAGTCTTGGCCAGTAGTACTTCTGCCTCACTCTGCACAGCGTTCGTGTGTAACCCAAGTGGCCGGATGTTGGTTCATCGTGGTATGCCTGTAATACTTCGCTCCTTAGAGATGTTGGAACTACGAGTAAGTAGTCGTTTCCGTTCGGCGTAAAGTTCACTTTATACAGGACGTCGTTGCGGGAGCAAAATGATGATAGTCCTCTCGCAAACAGTTTCGGTACAGCTGAAGTGCGACCCTCCAAAAAACGAATTATGGGATCCAGTTCCGGATCGTCTCGCTGCAGCTGTGCTACTGTAGTCGTGTTTACAACTCCGACAAAGGCTGCGTCGTCCTCTTCTACATTCGCAGGTTCGTATAGAGCACGAGAAAGGCAATCGGCATCTGAATGTCGCTTCCCCGATCTGTAGACAATAGCCATGTCGAATTCTTGAAGCTTAAGGCTCCAGCGCGCTAATCGTCCTGATGGGTCTTTTAAATTCGTCAGCCAGCAAAGGCAGTGGTGGTCACTGACAACATTAAAAGGACGGCCGTACAAATATGGGCGGAACTTTATAACGGCCCACACCACCGCAAGACACTCTTTTTCTGTGGTGGAGTAATTCTCTTCCGTGCGGGAAAGGGTTCTGCTCGCGTAAGCGATTACTCGTTCAGCGCCATCTTGCTGCTGCACGAGTACAGCTCCTAAGCCGACATTGCTGGCGTCGGTGTGAACTATTGTCGGGGCGTCTTCGTCAAAGTGTCCGAGGACCGGTGGCTTTTGGAGGCGTTGCCGCATCTCGCTGAACGCTTGTTGCTGCTCGTCATCCCATACGAATGCGACGTCTTCTCTGGTGAGGCGTGTCAGTGGCGAGGCAATGCGTGAGAAGTTCTGAATGAAGCGTCGATAGTAGGCGCACAGTCCTAAAAATCGTCTGACTGCCTTTTTGTCACTTGGTGCTGGAAAATTTTCAACGGCAGCTATTTTTTCGGCGTCAGGCCGCACACCTTCACTGCTGACAAGATGCCCCAGGAACAGAAGCTCTTCGAAGCCAAAGTGGCATTTTTCCGGCTTAAGCGTGAGTGCAGCAGAACGTATAGCTTGAAATACTGCGTGCAGTCGCTTCATGTGCTCGTCAAATGTCGTAGAGAATACGATGACGTCGTCTAAATACACTAAGCACGTGTGCCACTTGAGACCTGATAGCACGGTGTCCATTAGACGCTGAAATGTTGCCGGTGCTGAGCACAAGCCGAATGGAAGTACTTTGAATTCATAAAGACGTTTATCGATGCGCTGTTTGGTAGGTCGTGGGAGCGGCACCGTTGCTGGAGCGCTCGCTCGATGGTTGTAGCCTCCTTGATGAATTCCGCTACGGTTGTTGGCGGGTTGCGAAGGAGACCGGCAAAATCTGTTCCTTGACGCCTCTCATCAAATAGCGGAGTTTCTTAGCTTCAGGCATCTCCGGGTCAGCTCGGCGAAACAGGCGGTTCATATCCTCCGCGAACATGGCGACACTCTCATTCGGCTTTTGTATGCGCGACTCGATGAGTTGCTGAGCGGAATCGCGACGGTCGCTGTTTGCAAAGGTTCCGAGAAGTTGCTGCCGAAATGCATCCCAGGAAGACAATTTGGCTTCCCTGTTCTCGTACCACGTACGAGCGCTGTCTGCGAGGGCAAAGTAAACGTGTGACAATATACACCAAAATTGGTATCTCGCGACGTGACTGTGTGAGAACATAAATAACAAAAATTAACATGAAAATCATGACACGCATGTCATGTACAGCATGATTTACATTCCACGCTCATAGTGCGCTCGCGGCCGTTTCGCTAGCTTGATATACACCAAGATTGGTATCGCGCGACGTCACTGTGTGACGAACACAAATAACAGGTATCACATGAAAATCATGACACGCGTGTCATGTACAGCATGACTTACGTACCACGCTCATGGTGCGCTGGCGGCCGTTTCGCTAGCTTGATTGATATACACCAAAATTGTTATCTCGCGACGTTTTTGAACACGAAGTATGGAACCAAGTAATGCAGAGTGCGAAAATAGTTTTGAAGTTTCTTTATTGGAAAATGATGGAACCAGTTGAAGTAGCAATTCTATTTCGAATTTTATTTGCTTTTAACATGTTCAGCTACAATGACTAGCTGTTCGATTGTTTCGGGCAACAGTGAAGCTGTTGTGGCACTTTGGAGGGCTCCCGAAACCGAAAATAGCCTTTCCACAGAGCCGGATGATGCAGGGACCCCTAGGTATAATCTGGCTAGCTTTGCCAGCTTAGGGTAATTCTTCTCATTTTCTTTTTAGAAAGAGAGCGGATCTTGAGAAGGGCAAGAACTCTTCAAATAGTTGTCGAGCTCTGCATTGTGACAAGGTGTTTCTGCCGGACTCATAACATCCAACATAGCATAGGGGTCTCCAGTGCTGAATGAGGCCGGTACACCTGATTCATGAGTAGATGTTCCGGGCTGTGACGCTGAAAGAACTTCACCCTCCTGCAATGACGAAAATTCAACGAAGTGGCACATGTTGCTGCAAAGCGAACAGTCCTTTGACTTGCAAGGTGCTTTTCCTGTGTGGCTTTGCCGCAATGCGATAAAAGCCCTTACAGTTTTAAGTGAGCGTTATCTTAAAAATAAAAATATTTATCCTAAGGTATGTTGAGAGAAAAATACTCTAGCACTACACCATTATAGTGTTTAACAGTGGCAATTCTAGAACGCAATGAGACATAAAGGAAGAAAAAAAGCCTACGACTTGAGAAAGGTTCTTGTTTAGTGTTAATTACCAATAAGAAACAATCATGTACTGTAGTCTATGTGGAATTTTCATTCATCTGATTAAAAAAACGTGACAGTGTAGGAACAGTCTCGGTTTCACCGCCAACGTCTGCACCCACGAGAGACCCTGGTGTGCCGTCGGAGGGCGCGGTCAATATAAACATCGTCTCGAGTTACACTCGGGGTCACGAGAGAACACCGGACGCTTCCGAGGCACGAGACGCGCTCGTGGGGCCTCGTACAACTCAGTCATGTATACTTAATAATAAACAGTTAATCAGTTTCATGTAGCCAGCAAATCAATTCCTCTACATAATTGGTGACCCGGAGTTAGAACAGCCAGTGCTTCAACCCTCAAAGGTCCTGTACATCTGGCCAGTTCCTTGCAAAATATCAACGGTAAGCACAATGGCGACCAACGACGCTACCCAGATGGAGAGACACCACGAAGCCCCGCAATATCCTGCCGTCTCAGCAGTTGCCCTCAAGCTTCCGTGTTTCTGGCCTGCAGACTAGTGATGCAGAACTATCGATGGTACTATCGATACTATCGATAGCTGAGTCACTATCGAACTATCGATGGTGAAAAATACTATCGATAGCGCTATTGATAGTAAGAAATTCAATGGTACTATCGATAATATAAAATCAACAGCGTGGACTCATTGCAGAATAAACTTGGTTCCCCGCGTGCGTGGTACATAGTGTAGCCGTAGGAGCAGGCTGAAGGCAAGAAAGTTGACATGATTGTGTTCTTCACCAGAGTGCTATGCTGACACATGATCATAAAGTCAAACTGTTCAGCTGTAGCGGAAAGGAAGCCTTTACATGTCGTGGGACGGCGCGGCTTCAAATTGATATTGCATTTTATAATTTCAAAATAAAAGAAATATCAGGAAGTGAATTGTAAGGTGTAACTGGTTGCTTTTGGATACGAGTTTATTGATGGATATATTCCGCCATTTTCACGGCGGAAATAATTAATTTCTCTGCCAAAAATTGCTCACAAATTAAGCGAAGCTGGTAGTAGGCTATCGCAAATATTTTGGCAATACGGCCGGCTAGCAACATCGTCATTATTCACACCACTATTGATAGTATTATCAAGTGGTTGTGACGGTGGAGAATGCTGCAGCAAGACTGGGAAATACGGAGCTCTTTATTTGGGCGAACTTGCGTCCAAAAAATCAAAACTCAAAATACAAGCGATACATGCTGCGCACTGATAGTGGCGGGAGCAGTCGTCAGCCGTTGAGTAATCTGATCATCGGTGGAACGCGTCGTCCTTTATACATCAGTCATCAAACCTTCCAGCGTTATCGCTGGTGCTCGCGTAAGCTCTCAGATAAACTTGACTGTTCGCGTTGTGTGCGTAGTCTGAACACAATGATCTCAAACAATTGTGAAGCTTCTCAAACATTACGGCACGGTCTGCGTCAAACGTTGCCAACAGTGTTTGTGGGTGAGTGAACACGAATACGTCAAAACAAAGCAATAAACACGCGTGACAGTAATATCGCTAGTAATATTAACGATGGCACTACCGATTGCACTATTGATAGTTTGTTTACGCTATCGATAGTTTCAAAAAAACTATCGATACTATCGATAGTCAATTTACCGATAGTTCTGCATCACTAGCAGCCATACGACGCGTTGAAACGCGAGCTCATCCGCCGCACCACCCTCTCCGAGCAGAAGCGCCTGCAAGAGCTCCTAACAGCCCAAGACCTGGGGGACCGCAAACCATCGCAGCTGCTTCGCGGCATGCGCCAGCTCCTGGGAGAGAAGGCGTCGAAGTTGGATGACTCCCTCCTCCGCCAACTCTTTCTCCAACGCCTCCCTGCAAATGCTTGCATGGTTCTTGCAGCGGCTGGCGACTTGCCCCTCGATGACCTCGCCGCTCTCGCTGACAGGGTGTTGGGAGTAGCGACACCGGCGATTTCCGCTTTTGAAGGAGTAAAAGCGAGTGAAGTTTCTCCCGTTACGTCAACTGGAAATTGTTCTGCGGAGTTACAGTCGCTCAAGCAGGAGTTTCAGTGGATTGCACAGTCTCTGGAGGCATTGAATATTCAGGTAGAAAGACGATCCCGCTTCACGCAATCGTGCATCGTCTCGCTCTTCTGATACTGGACGCATCTGCTTGTAACATCATCGCTTTGGCGATAATGCAACCAAGTGCGCGTCACCTTGTGCCCACCAGGGAAACGTGCCGGCCACGCACGAAATGCAGCTGGTGAGCCAAGCACAACGGCATGTCGCTTACCACCTCTTTCGGACCATCATCATCAGCCTGTCTACGCCCACTGCAGGGCAAAGGCCTCTCCCATGTTCCGCCAATCAACCCGGTCCTGTGCTTTCTGTTGCCACGTTATACCTGCAAACTTCTTAATCTCATCTACCCACCTAATTTTCTGCCTTCCCCTCAGGCGTTTGCCCTCTCTTGGAATCCAGTCAGTTACCCTTAATGACCACCGGTTATCCTGCCGACGTGCTACGTGGCCGGCCCACATCCATTTCCTCTTCTTAATTTCAACTATGATATCCTTAACCCCCGTTTGTTCCCTGACCCACTCTGCTCTCTTCCTGTCTCTTAAGGTTACACCTATCATTTTCCTTTCCATCGCTCGCTCTTTCGGACAGTATCGAGCAACTCCAAGAACAGCCAAGTAATATCAAGAAGTCCAAAAAAGTTCAATTTTCATTTGATAAGCAGCCCGCGTCTAAACCCGATAACTCGTCCACTACGCCAAAGAATTTATCTCAGCTATGCGGCCAATCTGAATCCCGTTTATTTTATGTTGCGGACAAAGTTTCAAAAACCCGCTTCCTGGTTGACACAGGTGCTGAGGTCAGTGCGGTTCCGGCGACGCGTGCAGATCGGCAAGGCCAACCAACATACAACCTGCAAGCCGTGAACGCCACGCGAATTGCAATGTTCGGCTAGCGCTCCCTAACGATGGACTCCGGGCTACGCCGAACCTTTCGTTGGGTATTCTTGGTGGCTGACGTGAAGCACGCGATCATCGGAGCTGACTTTCTTCGCCACTTCGGTCTTCTTGTGGACGTGAAGAACTGCCGTCTACGAGATGCTACAACACACTTAAGCATTCACGGCATCACGGCATGCATGGAAATGATGACACCAACGCTGCTTCGTCCAGAGGTACCAAATTCCAACCCCTACTTCACAGACTTGTTGACGGACTTTCATTACGTGTCCTGTGAACACAACATGCCCGGTCAAGCACAGCAGGACGCATCACATTATGACAACAGGACCACCAGTGCACAGCCGTCCTTGCCGCTTGCCACCTGAGAAGCTGAGCATTGCTCGACGGGAAATTGAGCATGTGCTCGAACTGGGTATTGTGTGCCCATCCTTTAGCCCTTGGTCATCACCACTCCATTTGGTCCCAAAATCTACTCCAGGTGACTGGCGTCCATGTGGCGACTACCGTTCCCTCAACAAAGTGACGCAACGGGACCGTTATCCAATTCCCCATTTGCATGACTTTGTTGGAACACTGCACGGCGCCACTGTTTTCTCTAAAATTGACCTCATAAAAGCATACCATCAGATCCCAGTGGAAGAGGCCGACATCCCAAAAAACAGCGGTCACAGGACCGTTTGGCTTATTCGAATACACCAGAATGCCGTTTGGATTGCGTAATGCATCGCAGACTTTCCAGCGGTTCATCGACGAGGTGACCAGAAGCTTGGATTTCTGCTATGCATACGTCGACGACATCCTGGTTGCCAGCGCTTCGCCTGAAGAACATGCTACCCATTTGCGGCAACTACTTTCGCGTGTGGACGAATATGGAATCGTCATCAACCCAGATAAGTGCCTCTTCGGAGTACCAGAGATCGACTTTTTGGGACATCGCCTCACATGTGATGGTATAAAACCCCTGAATGACAAGGTTCAAGCTATTGGAAATTTTCCCGTGCCTGAAAACAAGCGAAAACTTCGGCAATTCATCGGCCTAGTTAACTTTCATCGACGCTTCATGCCAGCTTGTGCGCGCACACTGAAGCCATTAAATGATCTCCTCTAAACCTTTGGACCAGGCACTGCACCACTGCAGTGGACGGACGACGCTCGTGCCGCCTTCGACATAATCAAATGTGACCTCGCGACGGCTGCCCTCCTAACTCATCCGCAGCTAGACGCACCAACCTGCCTCCTGGTGGACGCCTCTAGCAACGGCCTGGGTGCTATACTGCAGCAATGCATCGGTGACAAATGGAAGCCTCTCGCATTCTATTCAAAAACACTGTCCCCTGCACAAACCCGGTACAGCACATACGGACGTGAGTTACTCGCTATTTATTTGACAGTGAAATATTTCCGCCACTTCCTGGAAGGCAGGTCATTCCATATTCTCACTAACCACAAGCCACTGACTCACGCCTTCACCACTCGATCGGACGGACTGTCACCGAGAGAAATTTGAGAATTGGCATTTTTATCGGAATTATGTACTGATATTCGCCATATCGCTGGCTCCGCGAACGCCGCAGCTGACGCACTCTCGCGTTCCCACATAAGCAGTGTCACTTTGCTTTCAACTTCTGTCGACTTTGACAAAATGGCATTAGCACGAAGGGAAGACAAAGAGCTCCGAGAGCTAAGAAATTCTTCATCCAATCTGGTATTTCAAGATATGCCATTGCAAACCTGCACAGAACTACTCGCATGTGACATGTCCACTGGCACACCACGCCCAGTTGTGCCAAAATCGTTTCGCCGCTGCGTCTTTGACTCTCTGCACTCATTGTCGCGCCCGGGAAGCCGTGCAGCGCAAGCACTTGTCACCACGCAATACCTGTGGCCGGGAATGAACAAATACGTTCGAGATTGGTCGCGTACGTGTACTCAGTGTCAACGATCGAAAATACAGCGCCACACTGCCACTCCAATGTCAACATTTCTTCCTCCAGACGCACGGTTCAGAGAAGTCCATATTGACATTGTTGGTCCCTTGCCACCTTCCCAAGTTTGCTGCTACATTCTTACATGTGTCGACCGCTTCACTCGCCGGCCAGAAGCCGTTCCTATGCGAGATATGTCCGCTTAGACTGTCGCAAAGGCGTTCCTGCGGACATGGATTGCATGCTTCGGAACACCATCCATCATCACAACTGATCGTGGACGCCAATTTGAGTCTTCCCTCTTCACGGAACTTCTAGCTATTCTTGGCACAGATCGTATCCGCACAACAGCTTATCATTCAGCAGCTAACTGACTGGTGGAGCGAATGCACAGAGAGCTTAAATCTTCCATAACTGCGTATGGCGAACCCTCCCGTTGGACCGAAGTACTCCCACTTGTGCTCCTTGGCATGCGCACAACACTCAAAAGTGACTTGAAGTGCACCAGCGCCGAGTTACTCTACGGAACCGCTCTTCGCCTCCCTGGTCACTTTGTAGAAGCAAAGAAAAATAAGGTCTTGCCCGATTCTCTACAGTAGGTGTCACGATTGCGAACAATGATGGACAGCCTCCGTCCCACACCGACTCGCGCAAAGCAGGCTGCTCATGTGTACACGTCTAAAGACTTAGATAACTGCACCCACTTCCTGCGCCGTGACGCGGTGAGAAAACCACTCCAGCCATCATACGACGGCCCATTCAGAGTACTTTGTCGCAGCTGGAAAACTTTCATCATTGAAATTCGTGGACGATCCAAAGTCATCTCCATGGACCGACTAAAACCGGCGCACATGGAGCAACCGCTGAACGACACCGCCACTGAGCCACATTCGAGAATCAGCCATCCCTGCACCACACGTTCCAGAAGAACTGTACGTCAACCTATATGATTTCTTCCTATATGACTTCCTATACGACAACCTATATGCCTTCTTCTGCCGCCGACGTACTGGTGTAATATACGCGCCTCTTCCTATACGAGCAGCGGGAGTGGTGTAGGAAAAGTTTCGGTTTCGGTTTCACCGCCAACGTGTGGCACTCACGAGCGACCCTGGTGGGCCGCCGGAGGGCGCGGTCAATATAAATATTGTCTCGAGTTACACCCGGGTGCACGAGAGAACACCAGACGCTTCCTAGGGACTAGACGTGCTCGTGGGGCCTCGTACAACTCAGTCATGTATACTTAATAATAAACAGTTATACAGTTTCATGTAGCCAGGAAATCAATTTCTCAACAACAGTGATGCTCCTTACAATGCTATTTCTTTATATATTCGGAATATTATTGATCGGAATCGCCTATTTGTATTAGTCTCAAGATTTTACCAGCGTATAGTCACTACGAGGGTAGAAATATTAAATTTATTATACATCTATATTTCTAGTGATGATAGCACTCCATATGATAATATGACTACAGAAAAGTACCTAAGTGTTACAGAAAAGCCTGCCCAATAACTAGGTCAGTGTACTCCTGTTTGCATGAAGCAAGACTGTGTGACTTGTTATTCAGAGACGGAATAAAAACTGTCTTCTTACCTCCGTATGTGCCTCCTTTAAAAGTCTCCTGGTGGTATTTGCGGCTTCATCTGCGGTCGGCTTTTTCAGTTCTGGGGCTACTGACGGGTGGAACACCCGCAGTTTTTATCGCCGATTCAGAACGCTTGCAGCGACAAAATGCGCCTCATGAAGGGCGCCTTCAAAACGCTCGTTGAGCTCCTTCAATAGCCTCTTCTTTAGCTTTGTGAACCTGTACAAAAATATCGTATGCTTACATCATTTTTGCTCTCGAGGGGCTAGTGATCAATGCGTTTAGCAGAGCTAGTTCGTACCGACGTAATGCATGTTTTTTTCATCGGACACACGCTACAAACCACACACGGTTGTCCTGTCCTCTGCTGTCCTGTCTAGCAGTTGTCCTGTGTGGTTGTGTGTCGTCTGCAGATTGTGTTCGCTTGAATGAAGATCTTTAACAAAAAGATAAACTAAACCAGCTGGGCACGTTACATGCAACCAGTCCGAATAAAACGCTGCAAAGAGCTCCGAGTGAGCAGACTCCAATAGTCAATAGAAGGAAAAAAAAAGATGATATTCTCACTCTGTTGCTGTGTCATTTACTTGCGTATAGCACTGGCAGATGGTAAGGTGCAGTTCGCCAGAGATGACATCATCGGACTGAAGCCGATCAGCTGCATCTGCCAACGGCTTGAGCAAATTGTGGAGAGCTTGAAGGCGGGTAATGTTAAAATCACGCGCCGTTAGCTTTATGAGCTTTGATCGGTGATCTTCGTTGTATTGTTGGACGACGGATATCCCCGCGTCAAAGACGTCAGTCTAAGGGGAAAAAAGGGAGCAATTCTTAAGTCGAGCAGGAACACTAAATGGTAGAAATTTCTCTGACGAAATAACATTTTCGAGACAAAAGGACCGGTATAGATCAGCTCTATAGAGCCGAGACTCGCTATAATCTTGGTGTTGTAAGCGAAAGAACGTGCGTAGTAGTCGTCTGCATTCAACACCCCATGATCGTGAATGGTATTATCGCGAATAGCTGGAAGCCGTAACATTGGGAAATCATGAAATGCCTTAATGTAAGAGAAGTTCTGTCAGCTATTTTTCCAACCTATTTTCTAAATTAACTGGCAAGGCGGCGTCGGCAGCTTCATCCTGAACTGGACACGTAGGTTAAGACTGTCGCCAAGGCAGCCTTAATTGCCTTGTAGTTTTAAATGCGCTGCCTGGAAAGGAAAGCACAATAGCAAGACAACTGAACAGGAGTGGAGGCGGTTATGCTGTTTTTTGTTTCCTTTTTTTTGGTCGCGAGAAGTTTACGTGGCATACCCATTATTTACAGTTAGATCTTGCTGGTCAAAGATTTAGTCCTTTTTCAATCGAAACTAATTCTTTGAGCGAGCGTTTCAATCAGTATTTGGTTAGGAGCGTTCTCAATATAAAGAAAAACTGGTCATGCTTTATGCTGTCGTCCAACTTCGTGGTGTTTTGATTTCTGGATCTGAATCACGTAAAAAAAAAACACAGAAAACTCGCCAATTCTTGAAAAGCAATATAAAACTGCCGCTAGAATGTTGTTAAATGCCTCCTGCTACAAAGTCAAATTTTACGTTTGAAGGATTCGTAAGTAAGGGGTCATCGCGTCTTTCACAACACTTTTTCAAATTCACTCCTTGAATAATTGAACTGCATGAAGTAAAAAACCCTACCTCAATGAGGCGCTTCAGCGCAGCCACAATGGAGTTCCACCGTGTTCCTGACGCGGGCATAAGGTCTTTGCTGCAGAACTCCTTGAGGCGTTCTGTCCACTAGCATGACCTCGTGAACAAGTTTATCATTTCATTGATGCTGCTTAGTAACTTCTGAGCCTTGTCGTCTTGTCGCAGAGCGCTGTTAACGGCTAGCTGGGGCGTGTGCTCAGCGCAGCTCACTTTCTTTAACGGGGGTAGCGTCACGACTTCAATATCTGGCGTCTCCTCGGAGCTGTCTCCAATGCAGTCTTCGTCGTAGTCCTCGTTCCTGTCTTCAGGGTCCGGGCACTTGTGCGTCCAATCGCCCGAGAAATTGTCGGTCATATTGAATGCCTTGTTCATGTTAGCCGCCTTGTCACAGACTATAGTCCCAACCTGCGACTCGCCTACGCCTGTCGCTGTGAATTCGGCAAAGATTGCCTCCCTGGTATTATCGCCCGTGTGGCGGCCTTCGATGTGGCGAAATGACAGTGTGAACAGCCGGAGACGGCGGGCATCCACAAATTCGATCCGAATGCCGAGTATTGAATGGCTTGAACGGCTTGTCCACAGATCAACTATAAAATGCAGCGCCCTCGATGGCACGCTGTTAAGTTTGTTGTTAAGCGCTTGAAGTGCGAACTCAACGGCTAAATCCTCTAACTGCCGTTTCACGGTTCCTGGCGAGGGCACGTTCAGTTCTGGTTTTAAAAAAAGCTACAAGTCACTTGAAACCTAAGTCTTTTGTTGCCGATAATAGAAAACCATCGAGCGCAACCAAGTTCCTTTGAGCTTCGCATGAAAGTGGAACTTTCTTCTGGGCTGTCTGCTGCTGCTTATACACGAAGACTGCAGAGTCAAGAGTTATCTGCCGCTTTGCTTTGTGCTCTTCGTACTCAGTTTTGTGCACGAGCTAGAAGAGAAAAATAAACCATTTAGTAAAATTGTGCAATGTGAAATTGTGATTGAACCGTGCGCTAAATTGTTAGAATGTAAGTCAGGAAAAGCAGAACGCCCACTTATTATGGCTTACGACAAATATGTACACGTCTACCAGGCGCCTCCGCCAAATAACAGAATATTTTTATTACGCCAAGATATATTTACAGCTAATTACACAGCGGGTAAAGAGGCGACGCATCAAATCATGTGGAGTCTGAGGTAAAACTCCACCTCCTCATCCTCTTTTCCCAATACCCTGTTACCATGACAATACGCAGCTGAATAAAAAAACCCCGCGAAAGAATGAAAGGTGTGAGGATGACGGCTGTATAAAGAGTATATGAATTGTCTCACGTGCTACACGATAAAACATGTACCGAAGAGAAATTCTCAGTTAATGCCTCTTCCTTTAAATTAAGGAAATCTGTAGGACGTAAAAGTCCACCATCCCTGATGTGTGCAGCCGTGGCTTACTCAATATGGTGCGTACGATGTGTAGTGACATGTGAATTGAAAAATTAAAAGCTGGTATTTCCGATTACATTCCTTCAACACCTTGCAAAATAGTGTCACGGGGTCGTGACGTCGACGAATGCAGCAGTCGGCGTGTGCAGGATGAAACTTTTTATTTGGCCGAACTTTTGGCCAGGAAACGAAAAGTCAAACTACAGCAATACATATTATACCCTGATAGCGGCGAACAGAGCGTCGGCCGTCGATAAACTGATCCGCGGCAAGGCGCGTCGGCATCTATACCTGCAGCATCGAACATTCTAGCCTTATCGCTGGTGGCCGCGTTAGTTCGAGAATATACTCAGCTGTTCGCGTTTGCGCGCTCCATCCTAACAGATGATCCTAAAATAATCTGGAATGTTCCCAGATATTCTGGCGCGCTTTGCAGAACGCAGTAACTACGCATGCAATGGGCCGGAAACATAAAACATGGAAAGAAAGGAGAGCGAGTGGCAGTGCCCCCCTCTGAAAAGGCATCGTCCCGATGCTCTAACAGGAGATGGAAGTAAAATAATAAAGCAAGAACGTACAATAAGCAATAAGAACAAGCAAGAAAGTACAATAATAAAGCAAAAAGTACGGGCCTCAGATTCCCTAACGCGCAAAAAAAAAACAACTTAAGGCGCCTGACATGGACGACTTCAGGTCGTGCGCGGCGCCGTTGAGAGTTCGTAATGTCGTCCGCGATAACCTCGTAGTCTAGAGCGCCGAGACGTCGACGCACCTTGTATGGCCCGAAGTATCGCCGAAGAAGCTTCTCGCTAAGTCCCCGTCGGCGTATTGGCGTCCAGACCCACACACGGTAATCGGCTTAGTATTCCATATTGCGTCGTCGAAGGTTATAGTGGCGGCTGTCGACCCTCTGCTGGTTCTTGATGTGCAGGCGGGCGAGCTGTGCAGCTTCTTCGGCGCGTTGCAAATAAGCAGCGACGTTGAGATTGTCTTCGTTGGTGGCAGTTGGCAGCATTGCGTCGAGCGTCGTTGCTGGGCTCCTTCCGCAGACCAACTTGCAAGGCGTCACCTGCGTCGTTTCTTGCACGGCCGTGTTGTATGCGAAGGTCACGTAGGGAAGGATGGAATCCCACGTCTTGTGCTCGACGTCAACGTACATGACCAGGATGTCGGCGAAGGTCTTATTTAGACGCTGGGTGAGGGCATTGGTCTGCGGGTGGTAGGCGGTGGTCCGGCGGTGACTTGTTTGGCTGTATTTCAAGATCGCCTGAGTTAGCTCCGCAGTAAAGGCCGTACCTCTGTTTGTGATGAGGACCCCTGCGGCGCCATGACGCAGGACGATGTCTTCAACGAAGAACTTCGCTCCCTCAGCCGCACTACCTCTAGGTAGGGCCCTTGTTTCGGCGTAGCGGGTGTGGTAGTCGGTAGCTGCAACGATCCATTTCCGCAAGTACACGTAGGGAACGGCCACAGTAGGTCCATACTGATCTGCTTGAACGGTCGATCAGGTGGTTCGATGGGTTGAAGAAAGCCTGCTGGTCTTGTCGGGGGTGTCTTGTATCGCTGACAGTCTCGGCATGTCCTTACGCAGCAAGCGACCTCGGAGGCAAGGCGTGGCCAGTGATACTTCTCCTCTATTCTTGCGAGCATGCGGGAAACACCGAGGTGCCCCACCGTCGGCTCGTCGTGTAGGCCCTGGAGGACTTCTGGTCTCAATGCTGAAAGCACCGCGAAAAAGCAGTTGGCTCGAAGAGGCGAGAAGTTCTTTAGGAGAACGCCGTTTCGCAAGAAAAGCGATGCCAGTCCTCGTTTGAATACATTCGGAACAATGGCGGTCCTGCCTTCGAGGTATTCCACGAGGCCCCTGAGTTGCGGGTTGGCTCGCTGTCGTTCGGCGAACACGTCGGCACTTGTAGTTCCTACGAAGCAGTCATCATCCTGGTCGTCCAGCGGCGGTGGGTCGACGGGGGCACGACACAGGTAGTCAACGTCGGAGTGTTTTCTTCCGGACAGGTAAACGACGGTAATGTCGAATTCTTGAAGTCTTAGGCTCCACCGTGCCAGGCGACCTGAAGGGTACTTCAAGTTAGCTAGCTAATACAAGGCATGATGGCCGCTCACAACTTTGAAGGGCCTACCGTAGAGGTAGGGGAGAAACATGGATGTAGCCCAGATGATGGCCAGGCACTCATTTTCTGTTGTGAGATAGTTGCTTTCTGCCTTTGAGAGCGACCGGCTAGCATAACTCATGACCCTTACCAGCCCGTAAGTCTTCTGCACAAGGATGGCGCCGAGTCCTGCGCTGCTTGCGTCGGTGAGAAGAAGAACAAAACTTTATTTTGAGGGAATGGGTAGAAAAGGGGGTACTCAGGAGCCTGTTGTTTGGGGCCCCAAGTCCAGGGCCCCACTGGCTTGCGCCGCTCGCCTAACTTGACTCAGAAGCGCTAATTGCACCTCTGGGTCCGAGCTGGCAAGTTGTGCCTCCCACTGCTCCGAACGTCCTACAATGTTGCTGCCTAAAAATGAGTTTAGATTCTCTGGCTTTCGGTCACACTCCCACGAGATATGGTATAAAGTTGGCAAACCGCCGCACCACGGACAAGTGTTACGGTACAACGTGGGATGTATTTTACTGAGCCGCGATAAATTTGAAAAGACTCCCGTCTGCACCTTGCGGAGATCCGCAGCGTCTTCCCCTTCAAGCGATTTATGGGGGGCTCTATATTTTTGCCGTGTGCTCCGCTGGTAAGCGAGAATGTCTTTTGGGGCCATTAAATGAGGCTCGATTGCGGGGGGCTGATGCTCCGCTCGGTTCGTCAAATCTCGAGCTAAAGCGTCCGCTCTCTCATTCCCTTCTAGGCCAGCGTGTGCGGGGCACCAGATTAGCCGGTGTCTCTTGGTTAAGTTAGGTCCAATCAGTTTAATTATGTTTGCGGGTAAGCGTCCGTTCATATAAAGTCGGCACGCCTCTTGGGAGTCTGAGATGATGATTGATTGTTCTTCCTCTGTATGTTCTTGCTCTCTAATGGCCAAGGCTACGGCAAAGGACTCCGCCTTGGCAATTGAGGAAGTGCATAGAGAGGCACTCGTGACCGTCTTAAAATCCCAGGCAACTGCTGTTGCTACGCATTTCGCCCAGTTGTATCTGGCCGCGTCGACGTATATGACGTTTGTCTTTGCTGTTAATTGTTTCTTAAGCCACTTGACTCGTTCTTCCCTCCTTCTTGTGTTTTCCTCTCTCGTCATATTTTAGATGCGAAGTATCTTAAGGCAGAGCTCAATCCGGTGGTGGTGGTGGTGGTGGTGGTGTGCGGCGTGACCACCCTTACTGCGCATGCGCATACCCTCTCCACACACCTCCTCTCCACTCATCCTCTCCCCTTCCGCTCTCCCATTTCCCTCTCCCTCTTCCATACCCTCCTTCCCCTCTTCACTTTCCCTCTCCCCTCCCCCTTTCCACTCTTCCTCTGAAACGCGGGCTAGACATGCCGAAATTCTCTCCTGCGCAACGCCGCGGTGAGCTCGAGCGCATGTGCGTCCCCTCCCTTTCTCTCTCCTCTCCTACGCTGCCCCCCTCTCGCCCGCCTGTCGACCGCGTTCCCCGCTCGCCCTGTGAGAATTAACGGCCAGGCTAGATGGAAGATACGACGCGCGTAGCGTCCCTCTTCGCGTTCCACGACGCGAGGTCAGTAGCATGCCCAACGATCGCCAACGGAACGCGATCGTGCAAGTGCTCCGGCTTCGCATCGCCTCATGGTCCCCTTTAGCGGGAGATGGTGTAATTTTTTCGGTAAAGGCGCGACCGAGATCATGCGACGGATGGTTTCTGGCACGCCTATCAGTTCCTCGTCTAAGTGTTGGGGGTATGGTGGTATACCTAGCCGTGTCAGGATCTCTCTGCCAGACCGTGTTTTGCTTAGACGGTTTCTTTGGGAGATGAGAACTGCCGCCTTTAGCTCGGCGTACGTATTGTGCACGCCGAGTTCAAGTAATTTACTGGTTGGCGTATTTACAGGTAGTCCCAAGGCCGCTTTATAAGCACTTCGGATTATGGAGTCGACCTGCCCTTCTTCACTCTTGTTTAGCGTGTGGAAAGGCAGGCCGCATGTAATCCTGCTCATCACTAGCGCCTGCACCAGTCATAACGTGTCTTGTTCCTTCATGCCTTGCCGGTGAAATGTGATCCTTTGAATCATCCTTGCAATCTGTTTTGTTGTGGTTTTCAATGTAGTGATGGTGTGGCTTGCTCTACCATTGCTTTGAATCCAGAATCCCAGGATTCTTGCTATGTTAACCTCCCGAATGTTATTACCTTCCACTTGAATTTGTACGTTCCCATTGCTTTTATATCGTTTGCCGTGTATTCGGGTGATTTCTGATTTCTCCGGGGCGCCGTGAAGTCCACTGGCACAGGCGAATTCTTCTACAGCTTTGGCGGCTTCCTGAAGAGTTTCCTCTTTCGCTGCCAAAGATCCTCGCGTGGACCAAAGAGTAATGTCGTCCGCGTATAAGGTGTACCCCAGTCGCGGGACTTCCTCCAGAGCACGGGCGAGTCTTCGCATTGCAATATTAAATAGCAAGGGGGAAATGATCGCCCCTTGGGGGGTGCCCTTGTTGGGCATCTGAAATGTTTGGGATTTGACTTGGCCAATGTTTATTGTAGCCTTCCTTCCGGTGAGGAACGCCTTTATATAGCTGAATGTTTTTTCGCCGCATTCAATTTCATTCAGTTCAGAGAGGATGGCGTCGTGAGAG
Source organism: Rhipicephalus sanguineus (assembly GCF_013339695.2). Classification (NCBI taxonomy): domain Eukaryota; kingdom Metazoa; phylum Arthropoda; class Arachnida; order Ixodida; family Ixodidae; genus Rhipicephalus; species Rhipicephalus sanguineus. Next base: position 39,147,431 of record NC_051176.1, read on the forward strand.
ATGTTGTCGAAAGCTCCTTTTAAATCTAGTGCTAGCATGAGGTGTTCACTGCCTTTAGGAATTCCCTTTAGCACTTCTTCCTGTAGGAGGAGGAAGGCGTCCTGCGTAGACAGACCGCAACGGAAACCCAGCATTGTGGCAGGGAAGAGGTTTTCTTCTTCAATGTAATTTTGTAACCTTGTTTGCACTACCCGTTCAAAAAGCTTCCCCATGCACGATGTTAGCGATATTGGTCTCAATGCGTCTAGGGTAGGCTTTTTGCCGGGTTTGGGTATAGTAATTATATTTGCTTCTTTCCACTCATCGGGAACTATCCCTTTGTTCCAGTAATGTTCATTGAAATGGTTTGTGAGACCTTCTATTACGCTGTCGCTCAGATTCCTAATCATTGCGTTGGTTATCCGGTCTGCTCCAGGGGCTGAGTTTCGCTTAGCTGCCTGAGCTGCTGCGAATACTTCATTCGTTGTTATAGGGGCGTCTAATTTCATGTTTGGGGTTCCGGTGTACTGGATTGCACTGCCGGTTCTTTGGGTGTTTCTGATGTACCTATCTTTTAGTGCCCGCATGAGCTCCTCATTAGAGCCCGGAAAGTCATCCGCGATTCTATGTATTAATCTTTGCATTGTAGACCTAGACTTGTCAGGTTCCAGCATGTTCCTGATGATTGCCCATGTTCTCGCAGTGCTCAGGGTGTCCGCTAAGGAACTGCAAAACTGGACCCAGCCTTCTGCTGCTAATTTATTGGCATATTCATTTGCCTCCTCTGAAAGCTTTGCTATTCGTCTGAGAAGGCGCCGGTTTAGTCGTTGTCTCTTCCACCTTTTCAGTAGGCTCCGCCTACTTTCCCAAAGGTGTAAAAGGTGTCGATCTACTGTCGGCATTTCGGCCGTCCGCGCTATTCGCCTAGAGTTTTTCTCGTGAGCCTCACGTATAAACTCAGTCCAATCCTTGATACACTCGGGCATATGATCGGGTAGGTCGTGTTTCAGGAACGTTTCCCAGTTCGTCAACACCGTTTCTCCTATGACCCTGTGCAGCCGTAGTGTAGATAAAGAGGTGCTGAGGATATAATGATCACTGCCGAGGTTTTCCTCCATGTTTGTCCATGTGGCGTGTTTGATATTGCGTGTACAAGTCAGATCGGGATATGTGTCCCTGCTGACGCTATTTCCCAGTCTAGTTGGTGCCGTGGGGAGCGTGATGGTCTTTGATAGAAGATGCTCAAAATTTTCGCCTTTGTCTTTAGGTGGACTGTATATGTTCACTATTACTCTTTTTGCCTTTCCTCGTTTTTGCGGTAGGAGGCTGATTATTTGATGATTCATCTGCATTCCCTCGAGATAATCGGCCTTGGCCCTAATTGATTTGCTCACCAGCGTTGCCACTCGCGGGAAGTCTGGATTTAACAACGCGTAATATCCCTGCAGTTTGACCGGCTTGGGTCCGATCTCCTGCAGGCATATTACGTCTGGTTTGATTGGTGCCGAATTTAGGTAATTATGTAGTGCTGCCGCTCTTTTGTGAAACGTGCGACAATTCCACTGCCAGACCTCTAAACATTCGGTGCTTTGGGAATTATTTTTGGCCATGCTGTCTAGTCTCGCCCGTATCGCCGCGGCCGGCCTTATATGGTTGACCACTCATGGGTGTCGTGCTAGGGCGTTTGTTTATTGGCCTATGCATACCTGCCATGGAATCATTGACGTATTGTCTCTGCATACTGAGCTCGTCGCTCTCAGCGGACACTTGGTCCTTGAAATCGGCTAGCATCTGACTAAAGCTCTTAGACATTGGTACCATATTAGCTTGCGTCTCTTGCATTTGGCTGTGTAATAGTTGCATTACTTGTTCGCTGTCTTTAGGTGAACTTGGGAGCGTGACTGCATCGTTCACGTGACTGATCTTGTTGCCCGCTGCTGCAGGACAGGGTGTCAATTCTGTTACGACTCCGCTAGGTCTATCGGCTAATATTGTTGTTTCCAAGGCTTGGAGCCTCGATTCGAGTTTCGCTGCCATAGCTGACATTGCCTTTTCGAAATCTTTGCGTTCCGCTGCAATTTGATTTCTAAGTTGCTTGTTTTCCTGAGCTAATTTTCTATTCTCTTCTATGATTTTCTGGTAGTCGGGACTATCCGTTATGGGAGCAGTGGGGGGAGCACGCTTCGCCCAGCTCACCTTATTTGTTGCCTGGCGAGGGTCGGTGTCTCCCTCTTGCACCAGGGCGGCGCCTGCGTGCGGCTCCTCGCTCTTCTTCTTGAGGGTGGATTTTCCAGCGTTGTTGCCTTTTGTGACGGTGGCATAGTCCTGAGGTTGCGATTTCGATCCTGATCTCGATCGGGAGCTGGACTGTGGCCTCGACTTTGACCTCGATCGTGACCTCGACCTTGACCTAGACCGTGACTTCGACCATGACTTCGACCTGGATGTACTTTGGCTTGAGCTCGCGATGGTGGCGATTCTCGTTCCGAGCTGAACCACCGTGGTTGGCGATGGTGTGGAGGCTGAGTCGTCCTCGTTTTCCTTGGAGTAAGTTTCTTGAGTTTCATTTTGCAGGATCTATCTCCAGTAGCGTGGCCTTTGCCACAGATCGCGCACATCGGAGTGCACTCGTGTTCCGGTTGTGGCTCGGTTGTTTCGTATTTTAGGCACACTTTTACATTTGGAGACGGGCAAACGTCAGAGCGGTGTTCCGTTGAGCGACACACCTTGCACACTTGCGTCGTTGGCTTCTACGGGTGACACAATGCCTCTGCTCCCATGAAATATACGAATCTGGGCAATGTGCCTCCCGTGAAAGTAATGAGTGCAGTCTTAGATGATCCGAGCATTCTGGCACGTTCGATGGTCACTCCTTGAGTTCGGATACGCAAGTTGGCCATCAGTTCGGTCTGTGTCGTTTCGGTGGGTATTCCATGAATACCCACCGACTCTTAGAACATCTTCAGGGTCCGCCACATAGGTGTTGAAAGGATAGATGTGACCTCTGATATTGAGTCGGGTGATTTCTCCTAGATGCCTTGCAACGTGTTCTTCCGGCGTCGATACAATAATGATGTTCGAGCCAGGGTGTACATGCAGCATAAAGGTGCTGCCATCAAATTTCCGCTGACAGGCGTCGATGATCGCGACGGAAATTTCCGACCCAAGTAAATCTTTCACTAAGAGTCCTTTGTGGTGTCTCAAAATAATCTTGATGTCGTCTTTTGGCAAAGGTGGCGGATGCCGGCGTCTCCGACGTTTGCGACGGAAGCATTGCTCTGCCATGCCCTCCCGCGCATTTGGATGATCACATTTGAGTGCAGCAGGCCCTTTATCGGCTTCCTTCTGCTTTTTTGCCCGTTCTTCTTCTTCCGACGGCTTAGAATGGTGTGCCAGCCATCCTCCGTCCACGCGCAGTCGTCCAAGTGGCCCGTAACAGGCACCGCGTTGGCAGTGGCTTCGTCGGTCATCACTCGTTGCGCCTGCGACTGGGTTTTTCGGTGTGTCGATTCGGGAGTCGAGTCGGTGTCATTGAAGGTTATTGTTTCCGGTGCCGAGAGGCCCAGGGGAATTCTTTGTCCACTTCCATTGACGCGAAGAGAGGTTAGGCGTCGTTAAGCATGCCACGGCACAAACGGTGAGCGGACGCCGTCACCGCCGCAACAGGCCACTTCGCCAGCTCCAACGCCGTGACTGCTCCACTGTTTAAGTCCGCACACTAAGAAATGTTCGTTGTTCGGAGAAAAAGCGCTCACCTTCAGTCCCCGTCGGTTCCGAAAGTGTCCGTAGGTAATTGGTTTTGAGGCAGAGCACCAGAAACGCACCCCGCTCGGGCGAGCGTCCCGCGTCGCAAGCCTCCCGCCGATGCTGTCGTCGTCAGTGTTGGCGAGTCTCCATGTGCTCCAAGTCGCTGGTCTTCAAATTTCTTCGTCAAAATGGTGGAGATCCGAAAAATATCATGTATTCGTATGCCTTGCAACTTCACAAAAATGGTGAAGTGCTCTTTAGGTAGGTTTCGGCAGGATTTCAGCATGAAATCATTCAGAAAACGGAGCGCGACGCCAGCCCGACCTCACCGCTCCGCGTGCCGGCGTCCGATCTGCGTCGGTGAGGATTTCCGTATTGGCGTATTCGTCGAAATGTGGTAGTATGGAAAGCATCTGAAGGCGTAAATTCGATTGCGTCATTTCCCAGGTTTCGATGCTTCGATATGCGCGGTTTCCCACTTGAATGGCCCGTCGGTCTTCGTGAGGTGCGTTAGCGGATCGGCGATTTGTGAAAGTTCCTTGACGAAGATTCTGTAGTTGGCGCACGAGCCGAGAAATCGACGTTCAACCTTCTTGTCCGTGGATTGCGGAAAGGCAGCGATGGCAGCTGTTTCCCGCAGGTCTGGGTGAACACCATCCTTCCTGAACCCAAAAACAAGAGCTCCTCGTGCGCGAAACGGCACTTTTCTGGCTTCAGGGTGAGTTAGGGGCTCTTGATTGCTTGAAGTACCGCTTCAAGGAGCCGGAGATGTTCGTCGAAGTCGGAGACAAACAAAACGACGTCGTCCAAGTACACGAGGCACGTCTGCCGCTTCAAGCAAGCCAGCACTGTATTCATAACTCGTTGACAAGTCACATGTGCCGAGCAAAGACCAAAAGGCATGACCTTGAACGCGAACTGGCCGTCTGCTGTTATAAAGAGAGTCTTTTCTCGATCTCTCTCGTGGACTTCGATTTGCCAGTAGATGGTTTTGAGGTCCATCGACGAAAAGTACTTCGCATTGTGGAGTCGATCTAGGGCGTCGTCTATTCGTGGGAGAGGGTACACGTCCTTCTTCTTGATTTTGCTCAGGCGACGATAGTCAACACAGAAACGTAGGGTTCCATCCTTCCTCACTAATACCACAGGCGACGCCCACGGACCCTTCGACGGCTGGATGATGTCGTCGCGTAGCATTTCGTCGACCTGATTTTTAACTGCCTCGCGTTCTCGCGTCTAAACTCGGTACGAGCTCTGGCGGAACGGTCGGGGAGTTTGTTCTGTTATGATGCGATGTTTCGCGACTGGGGTCTGTCGAATTCTTGACGACGACGAGAAGCAGTCCTTGAATTGCAGGAGCAGGGCTTTGAGCTGGTCTTGCCTGTGCTTCGGGAGGCTCGGGTTGATGTCGAAATCTGGTTGGGGCCCTCGATCCGTCAGAGCAGGCTCGGTAGCGTCGGAGAGGGCAATAGCGTTGCTGGCGTCCACGAATTCGTCGATGTAGGCGACCGTCGTACCGATGTTGAGGTGCCTATATTCGTGGCTGAAGTTTGTGAGCACTAACTCTGCTTTGCCGTCACGCAGCTCGGCTGTGTCTCTTGCGACGCAAATCTGACGGTTCAGGAGCAGGTGCTGATCGTCCTCGATGACGCCTTCAAGGTCTGCAGGTTCTTTAGTGCGGACGAAAATGATGACGCTGGAGACAGGCGGAACGGTGACGTGTTCTTCTATCACATTCAATGCGTGGTTCCCTGCCGTCGTGTGGAGCGGCAGCGCTTTTTCTGAGATTAGTGTTATGGATTCAGACTTCCGATCGATGACGGCGCCGTGGTGACTTAGGAAGTCCATCCTAAGTATCACATCCCTGGAGCAATGTTGTAAGATTAGAAAGCTCGCAGGGTAAGACCGGTTATTCATGGTGACTCCGGCGGTGCAGACTCCAGCCGGCGTTTTTAGATGGCCCCTAGCAGACCGGATTTCAGGGCCTTGCCAAGCAGTCCTAACTTTCTTCAACTTTGTCGCGAACGCTCCACTGATGACGGAGAAGTCAGCTCCAGTGTCGACGAGAGCGGTGACGTTGTGGCCGTCGAATAGTAGGTCGAGGTCGCTCGTCTGTCGTCTTGCGTTGCGGTTAGGTCGTGGCGTCGGGTCACGGCTAGGTCTGCTTTTCCCGCTTCTTCTATGTCGCGTCGACAGGTCTTCTTCAGGCCACGAGGTTTGGTCGTCAGGGCTCAGTCTGGTTTGCGTCGTGTTCGTGCGATTTCGTCGCGGCGTCGTCGTCGGCGGCGGAGGATCGTCGGTATTTCATCGTACAGCGACCGCACCTCCATTGGTTGCTGCCCTTAGTTTTACGGATGCGGCCTATGCGACCAGACCCGGTTTGGGTCAGTGTACTGGCGGCGCTGCGGTGAAACATAGCGGCCTGGCGGCGGCGAACGGGAAGGTTGTCGTGGCGTCCACTGCGCTCTTGCGAGGTAGTCGGCGATGTCGCGTGGTCTTTCACCCCGCTGTGGACGCGGCGCGTCGATAGCGAAATCACGCAGTCCCATCTATCTGTCGGGACAGGCAGCGACGGTTCGTGTGGCCAGCTTCTCTGCAGTGGTAGCAGAGTGGGCGGTAGTCGGGGGGGGGGGGGGGCGCGAAACGTCGTTCTTCCTAGGGGTGTAGTGCTGCTCGACAGGCGGATGGTAGGGCATCGATGGTGGTGGCGGCGGCGGTGGTGTCTGGCGACGGCACTTCGTCGATGCGGTGTCGTGACGTGGGCGCGGAAGGGGAGCATAGCATCGGGCTGCAGCAGCGTAGCTCATGGCTTGCGGCTGAGGCGGCGCTGGCTGAGGAACACCCAGTGACTCTTGAATTTCTTCCCGCACGTCAGCAATCAACGTCACTTCAGGCTGCGAAAAAGGTGGAAGCTTTCGCAGCTCTTCTCGAACGATGGCTCGGATCATTTCGCGCAAATAATCAGAGCCAAGGGCATGAACAGTTGCGCTGTCTTGAATTGGGTGTCGATTTTACTGCCGGGTGCGCATTTCCAGGGTCTTCTCGATCGCTGTTTCCTCTGACAGGAATTCCTGGACGGTCTTGGGTGGGTTCCGCATCAGCCCAGCGATGAGTTCTTGCTTGACTCCTCGCATGAGGAAACGGACTTTCTTATCCTCGGATATGTCAGGGTCAGCGTGGCGGAACAGTCAAGTCATTCCACGAAAATGATCACGTTCTCGTTCGGCAGTTGTGCCCGTGTCTCCAGCAGGGTCCCGGCCTTTTCCTTTCTTGCGACGCTCGCGAACGTCTCCCAAGAAAGTGCTGCGAAAGAGGTCCCAGGTTCGAAGCGTCGATTTCCGATTCTCAAGCCATGTCCTTGCTGCATCTTCCAGGTAAAAGTATACGTTTTGCAGCTTGTCCTCGGAGTTCCAATTCTTAAATATTGAAACCTTTTGGGAGGTCTCGAGCCAGGTTTCGGGGTCTTCGCATGGCGAACCACGAAAGGTCGGCGGCTCCCTGGGGGCTGCAGCACGGTCGCTGTAGGGGACACTGAAGCTGTCATCGTTCCTCCTGTCTTCGTCGCCGTGGCTTTTTTCTTGTCCGGTAGGAGTCCGTATTCTGGTGGGAGACCTTGCTGCCTGCGGCTGGCTCGCTGGTCAGCATTGGCGTCGATGTGCCCTTGGCGGTGTGGGCTTGGCTCACGGCAGGAGGGGGGGCGTTCGGTACATAAGCCGGGAAGCACCTCCACCGGACGTTACGGAGTCGTGACGTCGACGAAGGCAGCAGTCGGCGTGTCCAAAATAAAACTTTTTAATTTGGCATTGAAGGGCAGCTTACCGCGTCTCTATGTTTTATTTCTACCGCTTCAATAATTTCCCGCGTTAGTTGATCCGAATTTCTAGCTAATGACTGCGCTCTGTTGAATAGTGGCTTGCAACCACAACGCGCACAATGCGCAGCTAGGTGGCCCGACAAGGCGAGAATCTCGCCTTGTCGCCATGCAATACCAACTAGCCCACCAGTCTGTCCTTTTAAACTTTTTATTTGGCTGAACTTGTGGCCGAGAAACGAAATGTCAAACTACAGAAATACACACTGTACCCTGATAGCAGCGAACAGAGCATCGGCCGTCGATAAACTTATCCGTGGCAAGGCGCGTCGGCATTTATACATGCAGCATCAAACATTCGAGCCTTATCGCTGGTGGCCACGTTAGTTCCAGAATAAACTCAGCTGTTCGCATTTGCGCGCTCCAGCCTAACAGAAGATCCTAAAATAATCTGGAATGTTCCCGCATAATTTGGCGTGGTGTGCGCAGCACAGTAATTACACGTGCAATGGGCCGGGAAAATAAAATGCAAAAAGAAAGGAGCGCGTGTGGCAATAGTTACTGCGCATGGGCGATGAGGTATGTTTTCCACCCAAACAGGCTCAACTACAAACTAGCAGACGCTCTTTCGAGTCGTCCCTGCCTTTTGTTTCTTTCGTTTCTCCGTTTCTTCCCGCATACAAGTGAGCTTACAATGAGGCGTGACATCCATGCAGTCTTTGTGAAGCGCCTTAGAGGTGCTGCCGCTAATTTGTTGTAATGTGTAGGGGTCAGCGCGCTCAAAGCGAGAAAGGCAGTCAGTGCACGAGGAATGAATGAATGAATGAATGAAAAACTTTAACAAAGAGCTTTTCGGCGCATGCACCGAAAGGAAGTGGTCCCCTCTTCACGGGAATCCATATGCGTCTCTCGCCCCCTGGCCCCTGGTAACGAGCCACAGCTGGTCTTCCAGGGCGGGGCTGGGCAGCAAGATCTTCCAACGCTCTCTAAGCGGGGGGGATAGGATGGGGGAGCATGATGGGGTTGGGGAGGGGTGGTGGTGGGTGCTTCTGGCTGAAATTGCATTTCCCTATGGTGTGTTGTATTGTTCCTGGCTCTTGGCACACGAGGCATTCCTGCCCCTACTACATCGGGTGCATTGTGTTACGTATTCAGGGGTGGACGAGATATTTCGTGTTGGAAGTCTTGAAGCCTTAGAAAGGATTAAAAACTTGTAAATTTATGTTGCAAAGTGTCAATTTGAAGCGCGTCCCTGCGACTTCGACACCTTGGTCCTCAAAATTGCTTCAACAATTTTACTCCGACTTGACACAACAATTAACAAAATAACGTGAGTGAAATGACATTTTTTCTTTATTTCACTCACATCAGATAACTGAACGCAAGCGGTCCGTTATGAGAACCATGTTGTCACGTTGTGATGCAGTGTGCTCTAGTCAGCAGGTGCGTACAAGATGGAAAACGTGGTTGATGCACTAGAACAACAGAATTACTCTAGGGCGCTTATAACGATATGCACAAGAGAAGTAAAAGCGCACAGAAAACATGGACGAAAAAAAGGCACATATATATACACACACACAAAGACGCTACTTCCAACAAATAGATTGTTGCAAAATTGTTACTACTTGCGGCATCACCTAATGTGACCACATCAAAACGCAGAAGTTCGAAGCCCCTAGGAGTTGACACGTTTTAAAATAGCATTGTCACACCCAGAAAATCAAAATCTTTTTTTGTCAGAGCAACTGATGGCATTCTTACGCACATTTACCCCATGTTCTCAATCTCTTGTGCGTCGGCGATCTCCCTCTATTTCTGTTAAGATTCCTGCACGTGTCCAACGCACGTTTATTTCCAAAGTGCCGCTTTGGTGATACCCAGAAGCGGATGTGAAGAGGAACGGAGAGTGCGTCGCGAGTGAAGGCGACCTCCATTGTGTACCAGACTCTGTTCGGAGAGCTTTGCGCCCGCTGCGCCAAGACCGCTGGATGAATTCATCCAGCGGTCGTGGCTGCGCATAAAAACCGTTTTTGAGTCCCATTATACCTTGGTACATGTGTTCGCGAAACCCAAAAACCGCATACCTGCGCATAGGCGTGCGCAGGGTACCCCATCAGGGGGGGGGGGGGCAAGGTTCATCGCAGCGCCACTTCCCCCAGCCCTACTAAGTCAATGTATGGGGCAGATCTTGCCCCCCCCCCCCTCTTTGGTGACTAGAAGGGTTAATGTACGGGGCAGATTTTGCGCCCCCCCCTCTTAGGTGATTAGGAGGGGCGGCCGCCCGCACTGCCCCCCCCCCCCCCCTTGCGCACGCCTATGTACCTGCGGACGATCAGAGCGGGGTCATCCAAAGTACGATGAGGGGATTGCGACGCGGCATACATCAGCCAAACGGGCAGGAAAAGGTCAACGACGCATTCAAGACCGAGCTGTGAGCACTGCTGGACGACAGTACATAGCATGGGCGTAAGCAATGCGACGACGCTGGTTGGTGAACGAAGGTGGGAAAAAGAAAACTCCTCGTGGTTAATTCGTCGGGACGCATCGGCTTGCAGCACCAACCACGGCCAGTTGTTCTTTGCCGCGGCCCCGCTACCGGACGCGTACAAGGACGTATGGAATTAGTGGACACCGCTCGTTTGTTTCCACGTGCAGTGATGCTACCTGCACAGGCGGCGAAACGTCTGTGTATTTTTGTTAATAATGGTCGTGTTAACTAGGAGTAAAGCTTTTACAAGAATGAATTCACCCGACTTTTGGACTATCAATATAATCGGATAATGAGCAGAGACGCTTGAACAGCGACGTCCCTGTCAATCTACTCGTCGTTCCTCGTTTTCAGTAAAACTTTGCCAAAGTTTGCTTAGTAAAACTAGTGGTATAATACTGCGCTGCACTCTTGAGTGAGCGCGTACATGAGAAATATTATTTCAGGAGGGTAGTCTGCGCATGCGCGGCGGCGATGACGAGAAGCGCGCCATCTTTTCTGGGTGTCACAGTGCGGCGACAGGAGCGAACTGAGCGCCACCTGGCTTGACAAGTTTGCAAAATTTCCTGCAAAATATCAGGCCTCCGAGATCGTCTACCAGTATGCGGCGGGGAACTTCGGAGGCCATGGACTCCCAGTTTCGATTTCAGCCATCTCCACTAGAGGCACTGTTCGGACCTGAAAAAGGTCCAATTGCAGATATGGCCGGAGGAAAGATTTTTCTCAAATTCATTTCTTCTCTGTAGTTTCCTTTATAAAAATAAAACAATTTTCTCCTTATAGACCCTGAGAGGAGGGCTCACTGCTTGATAAGTGGAAAATTTTGAAGGCTCAGCTTGCACGGTTTTGTCATTTCGGACGTAATGCGTGAACGAGTGTAGCCATTAACTGGTAACATGAAGTAATAATAAGTCACGAACTATTCATCCGAACAAAAAAAACTTGGCTTAGATAAATACATTGTAAGTTATACAACCGTCAAATCTTGTTTTTTACTGAAAAAAATTAATTCATAAGTTTTCATTGAAATGCTCATTTTCATTCCAGTTTATATAAATTTCTAATTACCTTACACGAAATATCTTGTCACGAAAATGACAGAGGCAAGTACAACAAAAACGCAATTTGTTGCTCATACTGTTTTCATTGCCACCACTTAACGCCTCAGGCTAAGCAATAAGACTGAGTGTCAATTGGAAGCGCAGCAAGCAAGCTTTCTGGTGCAATATAGTTCACATCTCTTCAATGAACGCAGAGAGCACATTGTGGCCGCAAACAATGACTGAAATGTGGAGCGCGTGCCGCCGCGCTGCTGAATTGATGAAAATAGTCATCGGGTAATGTTGACACAACTAAAACTTGTAATATTGCACTGGCGCTGTCCCCAGGTCGGCAAAACAAATGGAGTTAACTTGGACTGTTTGAGTATGCTAGACTGACGACTCGCTCGGACTCACACTCACCAAGATTATATTCAGCCGGATGCATTTGGGCTTAAACTCACAAGAAGCTTGCTCGCCCTACTTGACCAGACGTAAATTCACCAAACGTTTACGCATCTGGACTCACTCAGGCTCGGAATAAGCAATAGTGAGCTCAGCCTGGCTGACTCAGACTTTCCAAACTTTTCTTCAATCGGACTCACTGGACTCAGATTCCCCAAACATTTCCTCAACCGGTCTCACTCGGACTAAGACTCACGAAAATATTTTGTGAATCGAATTCACTCGGACTCAGGCTCACCAAAGTTTTAAATGCGAAGCATTTCTTAGCGAACCTCTGGCACTTTGAGCGTTTCTATCTACGTATCTATCTATCTATCTATCTATCTATCTATCTAGCCGCCTACGTCTGGGTGCTCTCATGATGGCCTCCTTAACTTGGTGTAGACCAAAATTTGCATGGGAGGGTAAGAAGATTTGACGAATATGACTGCCGGTTCGTCACATGAATAATGTTAAAAATCTTGTCGCGTACGTCGTCAAACCCTTTCCACTAGACACGTATGGCACATACCCGTTTACCACGGGCTGCGGTGTACGGGTATGCGCCACAGGTGATTGACAGTTTATCAGGAACGACGAGAACAGACATTGGTAACTTAAATGCTAGAGCGTTAAGGAAAACCAACATCGGCAGCGTTGACTCAACGACTGGAAAGAATGAAAATTAGGATCCCAGCAGGAATCGAACCCAAGCATTCTGCATGGTAATCAGGTATTCTACCACTGAGCCACGCCAGGTCTATAAACTGGTTTGGAAAAACAGCCTACGCACGCGTAATATCGGTGCAACATCAATTGTGGTTGTGGTGCTGGCTATGTAATTTTACAAGAAAGCAATAAACACTACATGATACTGCTACGATTTGTACTCCTACGATACAGGAGTCATATGAGATTAACGTCTGTAGTTCCAGTGTTGGCTCCGCTTTTATAGCAGTCTAATAAACATTCGTTTGTATTCCTATGATTCAGCAAGCTATATTGAAGCATTGCTCGACCCCGGAAGAATACATTAACGAAAGTTAAGTTATATGATATCCACATCACCGCACCGTAAACTGCACTTCGTCCAACAGAACGACGCAGTGTCCTTTCTTACGAGGCTGAGCGATGGCCTCATGCTGACCGAGAATGATGCCAGATTGATTGACAGCCGCTTTGTAGACTAGGCTACGTAGGCTACATACGCCCAGGTAGTCTACGAATACGACAAACACCATCCACTGATATTGGTCTATGTAGCACTATCCAGGTCTACCAGCCTCGACGGCCTATACCTCACCAACGCGAAGGGTGACTTCAGATTCCGACATCTCGCCGGCTCTGTCGACAGACAATTTGTCGACGAAATGACCGAGGCATCCACGAATTCCAACAGCTCTACTATACGATATACTTCGCTACACATGGACCCCTCGTCACCACGATCACGACCGGATCCTATAAGAAGTCATGACCAGCTGCTGGTGCTCACTGATCACGGTGATCGTGCCCTTGTTCAAGAACTGTCAAGAACTTCTTGCACACATGCACACGGGTTTGTGAAACGTGCATGCGTTCTCGGGACACGTATAACCACTACATATCAACTTACCGCTTCTGGTGTTGGCAATACCCACGTTGCCATTGGCAGCGTTACCCAACCGTAAACAGCTGGTTATGTAACACATATGCAGCTCTTCAACATATATATGTGTGCGTATAAAATTTATACAAATCTTTAGCGTCATTTTGCAACGTGTCGCTCAGTAAAAAAAAGTTACGCCACAGTCACCTACCCGCCGCATGCTTCTCATAACATCGACTCCCACGGTACGTGGGATCTGCCGAATTTTTTCTGAGTCAGAATCGCTCGCACTCAGACTCACCCGAATTTCCCTCAGCTGGACTCACTAGGACTCAGACTCACCAAACTTTTCTCAGCCGGACTCACTCGCACTCAGATTCACCAAATTTTTTCTCACCCAGACTCACTACTACTCAGACTCACCAATTTTTTTCTCAGCCGGAGTCACTCAGACACAGACTCACGAAAAAAAATTGCATCAACCGGACTCACTCGGACTCAGACTCACCAAATGTTTTCACAGCCGGATTCGCTCAGCCTCATCGCTCGATCTGTGCCTGAGTAAGTCTGAGTGAGTCGAATCATGAGTGAGTTTGCCGACCTATGGTGACCACCGACCTTCATGAGAGCCATCGACTGTTGCATCCGGCAACTCTGCGGGCACTGCTGATGTATACAGTCCAGGTGAACGACGATGCCGCACCAGGTCGTCTCTTGGAGAGTGTTCCGTGTTTTCCATCTTGCGTGAAGTCATGTCGTTATCTTTTCTTCCTTTAAAGACATGGGCTAAAACATGGTGATGGGGAAAGCGTTGCTTTTTTTTAGCTGAAGCCAACGAAAAGACTTTCCAACGACATGTCTTCGGAAGCAGTAACTACATTTAATTGCTCTTTTCAACGCTTCTAAAATCGTCCAAATAGACAATAATACGCAAATACACGTGGTATTTATGGGAAAGTGCGTTGTCACGTCAATATATGTTTCACCTTTAGCATATATCTAAAGCTCTTGTGTGCGCGCGCTCGATGTACCTGCAAAACTCATGCTTGCAGTCTAGTCCCTGTTCCGTAAACAGCTTCATAAAAATCGGTACCACCAAAAATCACGCAATTTAATGGCTTTTTATGTTTACCTTTCTAGTGAAATCAAATGACCAGAATTCAAAGGCTTTTTATATCACTTCCATTACTGTGAAAGCACTGTTTGCCACGAATACAGAAAATGTGTGAACGAAATTCCGCTAAAAGAAACTGCGTGAGTATGCCAAGTTCAGTAAGTCTCACGCGAAGTGTCACGTTTCATGAAAAGTGAAAACACAAGTCGGGTGATGACGTTCAGGCACCCTACTCAAGAAGACCCGAACCAGCGCATCGTAGGATCATGCAAAAGTGAATGTGGGTATCCGAGCCTGCAGACGTTCAAATATACGCAGGAATGCAGGATAGACTTCGAACACAATTCAGAAATTCAATGAAAACCGATCACGCGCCTTTGATTTAAGAATGCTGCCAGAGCCGTTAATGAACGGCAAAATTCCGGCAAAGTAACACAAAAGATTCGACTCTTAATCGCGCAAAAGAAACGCCGTCACACAAAGCGCCCTTTGATTTGTTGTGCAACAGCACAAAACAGTCCCAGTGCGGGCGCATACTTGTAGCATATGCAGGCATTTGTGACGTGACCAGAGGGCTTATGTAGGTTTTCGGCTGCTTCTCATTTCGTAGCCACCGTTAATCCCCGTACTACAAGCCGCAGACTGGAGGAGCCGCTTGGCTACGTGCGTTTTGGGGACGCCCATTTATACGCGTCTACATTCGCCTCAGCGTCTTTCACAGAATGAGCGGTCGATCGCCGGAGCTTTAAAAAAGGGAAAATAAGAAAAAGGAGTTCTCGAACTCGTTTTATCACTCGCAATGGTTCAGCTATGCTTTCCGTATACGCATACGGCAAGCCAGCGAGACCCCGACGCATGGCCTGCAACGTATCGCGCCATCGATTGAAGAAAGCGCGCAACCACAGCTAGTCATCTGGCGCGTTTGGACGCCAGATCACACACCTCTCCTATTCTTCCACCTTGCATAGGAGGATGTGTGTGCTTGTGGCCGAGTATTTAAAGGAGTCACACCGCGGAGCGAGGGGTCACTGATTTGAATGCGCGGTCGCGCACATGAAAAAAGTTTTCTTGAGGACTATTTTTCTTTGTGGGTTTCATATACAAATATCTATACATACATACCTGTACATATACGAATCCTCACCGCGGCACCCTCGACGACGCCGACATCAGCGTCAATAATGCAGCTGGAGTGTCCACATAATTGTTGTCCCAATAATACATGGACGAGAAAAGGAAGAGAGAGTAAATACTAATTGGTGTGTTAAGGAGAAACGGATACACTCTCAACAAAAATGAAAAAAAGTGAGAGTAACTGCGTACTCTACTACTAGAGACCATAGGTGTGCGCACCAGGAAGGCAGGAGGTGGGGGGCGGCAGCCCCTCCAATGACCCAAAGACGCAAACTCTGCCCCAGACGTTTACTCACACTGTAAAAATACGCCGTAGTTTTTACGGTGAAAGCACTGGCTTTCACCTTTTACTGTAAAAATTGTGAACCGTATTTCAAGTTTGCAGCATGCATGCCGTCAATATAATGATATCGCGTAGAAAAAATCAAGCCACTGTTTTTTCAGTCGACACTGTTTTTAGTAAAAATAAACGCCAGCCCGTAAAATATACGTAGCACCAGTTTTGTGTTTTCTAGTGTTGAAGCCATGAAATATATTGTGGTGTGTAAAACTCCGGCAGCAACGTTTTCTCGTGTTGTAGCCGACTGTGGCACATGGAGTGAAACACTCTGAAACATGCACACGAACATTTCCTGGCCTTCTAACCTTTAGGCCATAATATATGATGCGACCTGAAAAACAAACACACTGACATTTTAATGGTTTTGCAGCCTTTGCAGGGCCAAATAATTCCGAACAACCATTTTACGTTGAGTTAACTGTTTACCCATATTACTGGAAAAAAAGTTATGCAGATTTGTCATCTTAGGTCATTTGTCATGCATAAGGCAAGTTAATCTCGATCTTCAATGACCACTCTTTCTCATGCTGTTAAATTCATTCGACCTCTTTTACACAGTAGCAGCGCTGCATCTTTTCATCTATGCACGTACCAAGGTCACTCAAAGGCTAAAAACTGCGTGCATAGATTAGGCCACTTAAGTGTAAATATGCTGCACAGGCTGAAAATGTAGCAGAAATGGGCACTACTGCCATTTATTAATGTTCTCCACACCTGTCCGTTCCAGGTGAAAACAAATATTACAGTCCTTTTGTAATGGCTTCATGGCACTTGTGCCACACACCTGTCCATTCGAGGCAAAAATGAAATATCGCAGTCCCTTTGCAACAGATATCGAACTCTTTCAAAATCTGCAAAGAAGAAACAAAAGAGCGTAAGACAATACAATATTTCTGTTCTTCGTGGACAGGCATTTAAACAGTACCTACGAAGTGAGTTTTAGGCTATACAGGTTAAATTACAGTGCTCAGGCTGTTAGCATGTTTTTAAGTTTATATAATTTTATTTA
This sequence comes from Rhipicephalus sanguineus, assembly GCF_013339695.2. Classification (NCBI taxonomy): domain Eukaryota; kingdom Metazoa; phylum Arthropoda; class Arachnida; order Ixodida; family Ixodidae; genus Rhipicephalus; species Rhipicephalus sanguineus. Next base: position 39,164,128 of record NC_051176.1, read on the forward strand.
CAGAGTACTGTCAACTCTCCTTGAGTGATATTACAGGAGTGGAAAAGATACAAATATTATACAAGCAAGGTAATGCAATGGCAATACAAGAAGAGTACATAAGAATAAAACGCAGACAAGAGTAATGACATTATCACGTGGTACGTCGCGATCATGGGAATCGCTAATGTATACAACATACAAGCATAGCAATGCATTGCCTACAAACCAAAAGATGAAGATAATGCTTTTGTTCATCACGACCGTTTTTTTTTCGGAATTAATAACCATCTGCCTGTCTAGGCACCACTGCGCTACGTTGTTTAGGGAAATATTAAGGGCAACGTGATCGCCAATGTCTTTGATTTCACTGTAAATCATGCAGTCATCTGCAAACAGTCTAATTTTAACGTTTACTGTTTCAACAATGTCATCTATGAATAACAGGAACAAGAGCGGAGCGAGAACAGATCCCTGCGGAACGCTCGAAAGGACTTTACCAGCGTCAGAATTCTGTCCATTATAGTGCACAAACTGGTAGCGATATGAAAGCTAATCACTAATCCATTCAACTATTACACCATTGCCTAGTTTTTCTATGAGTTTAATGATGAGTTCAGAGCGGGACACGCGGTCGAAGGCCTTAGAGAAGTCTAAAAAATTACATCGATTTGCGATTGCTCGTTTATTGCCAGCTCAAAGTTATGTATAGCCTCTGCGAGTTGAGTGACAGTAGATAGACCACTTCTGAACCCATGCTGAGAAAGAGCGATGAGGTTGTTTTCTTCTACATACTTAGTTATTAATTTTAAGATAATGTGCTCGAGAATTCTGCAACTAGTGCAAGTTAAAGAAATTGGCCGGTAGTTGGATGGGACAGAAGTATCACCAGATTTGTGCACTGGCACGACTTTCGCGATTTTCCAGTCCGCCGGAAGACGGCAATCGCTAACTGACTGTAAATATGAGATGAAGGTACTTGCTAATGGGCTCAGCATAGCGTTTAACCGTTTGAGACGCTTTGTACACAATTGTGTACATAACTTGTTTTTGCTAGTTGTGTCGACCAGTGGCTAAGAAAGCGCAACTTTCATCGACCTTTCGATGAATTGAACTTCCAGCGTAATAATGTGTCTTCCTTAAACTTCATCTGGCAGTGCACTGTTGAATATAGTCACTTTGCTGAAGGCCCTACCACGTTCGACGAATAGTTCGACGTGCCGCTTCCCGCGAGCCACGACAAAAGTATAATTTTCTCTGCTCAAATTGAGCCTAACCCATAACGATTTTGCACTGTATTTCTGGCGGAATATTTCATTCCATGTATGCAAAAACAGAGCATGAGTGACATGGGGATAAATAGATAGCTAATTACAATTTGATTGGGATTGATTACTATAACACATGTAAATTAACGTATTATGACATTATTTTTGGTTAAATAGAGCACTGAATGCCTTGAAATACCGTCGTGTAAATTTGGCCCAATTACAGACAGTTAATCATAGGTAGAGTCTTATAGGGTTAAGGAAGTGGTATTTCGTCTGGGCCACTACTTTTCTTTTTTATCAAGGTCTAAGAGCAGTGAAAAAATGCCGGGTGCTGTCATATTCAACGATGGAAGTGATCTCTGCCTTGGCCAACGCGACAGGAGCCCTCCGTAATCATTCGGAGGTTATCAGTGCTAAAAACTGAGTGAAAATACGAATTGAAATTATTCGCCTTTATCTTGCCCTCTTCAGGTGGGAACACGGATAGTGTTGCTCGTTTTACGCTTATGTAGCGCCAGAATTTATCGGGTGCGCTTTTGATTAACTTTTGCAGGGTGTGTCCATAAAAGTGCCATTTCGCGTCTCCTAACTTTTCTTTTAAGGTCGATGTTAGCGTTGCTGTTTGTGAGCTAGCGCTTCCTAGCGTTTTTTCAGTATTCCTTACACGCTCGATATTGCGCTTAAGGTGAATTATGTCGCGGGTAACCCATGGGTTGTGCTTTCTTGTAACCTGTTTTCGTTTGGGAATAAAGTTAGATAAACTGTGCCCACACTTTATCTATGCTCGCATTATTGTCTGCACATAGTTCAGAAAACTCGGGATAACTGTGGGACAGGTAGGTCATTATTGACGCATCATTAGCTTTATTAAAGGAGAGCACATGTTTTACTGAGCCAGATTGCCGTATTGGAGTTGCTAAAGGCAAAGTACACAGAACTGTTCTATAATCCGATATGCCGTCAACTGTTTCAACACTTGCGCTGTCGGTGGAAAAGTGATCACTTACAAATACAAGGTCTAACACTGAGTGCGACTCTCCTTGCATTCGTGTATTTTCAACAACAAGCTGAGTTAGATTGAAAGAAAATAAGAAGTTGATGACTATATTGTTCGACAGAGGACCTGGACTTAATGAGGACCAATTTACATGAGTTAGGTTGAAGTCACCCGCCTGGTAATCCTGCCACCGAGCGTGTGCAAATTCATGTAATCCAGGAGTGGATTTAGGTACGTCGCATCGGCACTCGGGGGCCTGTAAACGGCGCCAACGTACACGGAGCCGTCGTTCAGGAGAAGCTTACACCAAATTGCTTCAACACCATTTACCTCCGGCATGACCGTGTCAGCGATTTCCTGCCGTGAAACAGTTGCTGCTCCTCCGCCTCTAGTGTCCCTATCTTTGCGGAAAATTGTGTAACTCGATGGCACGATTTCATGGTCACATATATTTGAATGTAGCCATGTTTCACTCAGAGTAACAATATCAGGTTTTAGAGCCAATAAAGCAGCTTCAAATTGTTCTACCTTATTCGCAAGACTTCGCGCGTTAATATTTAGAAGGGTTATGGCCGTTGTCGTCGAGAAGACTGCGCCGTCGATAATTGCTCTTCGTTTTTTTTTTACTTCTTCGATATTTTTGCTGCCTTCATCCCAAGTAAAAAGACGACTGCTTATCTTAACTTTGTCAGAACTAAGCCTTACCCTTTCTCCTCTATCGCGGTTTTCTTCACTGACATTCCACAGGTTTCCTCTAGTTTCACGCACGCCAAACGAGTAATCCTCGCTTATAGAATAACCGCTCCCTTTCAGTTTGGAACAAGACTGGAGTATTTTAACTTTGTCGCGATAATCAAGCAACTTAAGAATTACTGGCCACTTTTTTTTGGTTCACCTTCTCTAGTTCTACCAAGCCGGTGGATACGTTCAATACCTGCAGTCTTTACGTGTACTGTATCTTTAAGTATTTCCTTTGATACGAAGTTATGAAGCTTTTGAAAAGACTTGTTTTGTTTAGAATAACAGAGAGAGCTGAGCTAGTTGGTAAGTATTCATTCTAAAAGACAGCGCGTGCAAACACGGACACAAGAAAGAAGTCAGGACACCACAAACGCCGACTAACAACTCAAGAGAAGCACAACGGCTGAAAAGATAGAAGGCACGAAAACTTATCTGCGCATGCCCATGCAGCAGGCGAACCTATCAATCCGGCACGCGTGGCGGTCTACGTGGAAGATAACTGTTAAGGCATTTGATTTCATCTTTATGTAAGTTAATCGACGGTTGGCTCACGCATGCGCTACCACTATTCTCGATATACCATGCTTCAATCATCAGGCGCGTTTCTTCATTTCTATGACGGTACAACACTGCGCATTCATCGAATTTTGGCGTGCACTTACAATCTCGAGAATGTAAGGATAGATTAGAAGGTGAGCCTCCTGTTAGCGATCTCTTATGTTCCAACAATCTCTGGTTAATGCATCGGCCCGTTTGTCCTACGTAGAAGCGACCGCAGCTGAAAGGGACCTTATACGCCACACTCGTACGGCAATTAGTGAATTTGTTGGTGTGTTTTACAAAACAAATATCGGTCCGCTTCTTTTCTTTTACTCGCTCATTCTTCCTCTGCACAGCGGCACAAATCTTACCTAGCTTATTGGCCGCCGTGAAAACAACATTAACGCCGTATCTACTTCCTACTTTCTTTAGCCTGTGAGATACGCAATGAATGTACGGTATACCTACGACACGTTTCTTCCTATCACTTTCTGCAACCATGCTTGGACTTAACACAATAGACTTCTTTAAACGTTCAGCAACCGTGGCCACTGCATCACGAGGATACCCTACATCTAAAAGACGCGTAACCTGTGCGCTAAAGCTATCACTCATTTTGTGCTCACACGACTTGGTGAGGGCTGACTTAAGGCAAGACATGGCGATGCCGTTTTTTACAACCTTCGAGTGCTTCGACGAAAAATTTAACAGCGGTTTGGAAGATCTAGGAGAATACTGCCAGCACACGTGGTTCTTCTGGAACGTTAAGGAAATGTCTAGAAATTGTATCCCATTATTCTGAGGCACCTCTTTAGTAAAGCTCAGCCCTCCTCCATTTAATTCAAATTTTTCGCTCATGGAAGTTACCACCTTTTCAAAGTCCTCATCACTACAAAAAATCAAGTAGTCGTCCACATAACGAAAAACCTTAATAACCGAATTACCTAAGGCGCCTTCCAAATGACTGTCAATCTTGCTAAGGTATAAATCACTAAGAACCGGAGCAACCTTAGAACCAATACATATCTCTGATTTCTGTACATAAACGCCTTCCTTCCAACCCACAAGTGTCGACTTTAAATACACGGAAAGAATTTCTAGAAATGCCCCGGTAGAAACACCACATTTATCGGTGAAAACCGTCTGGTGCGCTTGTTCGTTAATACATTCATTAACACAATTTAACAAGTCCTCATGCGGCAAGGAATAATACAAGTCTTCAATATCCATACTAAAAGCTTTACAACAGCCGGGGTTCTCCTCTGAGAGGAACTGAACTAGCGTCTGAGAATTACGCATACGAAAAGGGTCTGAAAAACTCAAAGAGGTTAAGCAGTTCTGCAAATAACTAGATACAGCGACTTGCCAGGTGCCTTGCTCTGAAACGATTGCTCGAAATGGGATCTTGTTCTTATGTGTTTCGGCTGAAAAAAACAATTCTAAAGTAAGTGATTTAGCCTTCTTGACATTACAAGCTATTCTCTCAAGATTATGTCTTAACAAGAGGTCGACAGCACGTTGCCTAACTACCGATGGCTTATGTTTTACCGTCGTAAAATTCTTTTCTATGGCTGTTAATGCTTTTTCTGAGAACAAACTGTCTGGCATAATTACAAAATACCCTTCCTTATCTGAAATTACTGGCCTGAGTTTCTTCTCGACACAGTAATTAACCAAAGCCCGGATAGGTTCTAATATGCACCTCAAGGCCGGATAGGGTTCTAATATGCACCTCAAGTGTTCTGATCCTATCCGGCCTTTGGTTAATTACTGTGTCGAGAAGAAACTCAGGCCAGTAATTTCAGATAAGGAAGGGTATTTTGTAATTATGCCAGACAGTTTGTTCTCAGAAAGAGCATTAACAGCCATAGAAAAGAATTTTAGGACGGTAATATATAAGCCATCGGTAGTGAGGCAACGCGCTGTCGACCTTTTGTTAAGACATAATCTTGAGAGAATAGCTTGTAATGTCAAGAAGGCTAAATCACTTACTTTAGAATTGTTTTTTTCAGCCAAAACACATAAGAACGAGATCCCATTTCGAGCAAGCGTTTCAGAGCAAGGCACCTGGCAAGTCGCTGTATCTAGTTATTTGCAGAACTGCTTAACCTCTTTGAGTTTTTCAGACCCTTTTCGTATGCGTAATTCTCAGACGCTAGTTCAGTTCCTCTCAGAGGAGAACCCCGGCTGTTGTAAAGCTTTTAGTATGGATATTGAAGACTTGTATTATTCCTTGCCGCATGAGGACTTGTTAAATTGTGTTAATGAATGTATTAACGAACAAGCGCACCAGACGGTTTTCACCGATAAATGTGGTGTTTCTACCGGGGCATTTCTAGAAATCCTCTCCGTGTATTTAAAGTCGACACTTGTGGGTTGGAAGGAAGGCGTTTATGTACAGAAATCAGAGATATGTATTGGTTCTAAGGTTGCTCCGGTTCTTAGTGATTTATACCTTAGCAAGATTGACAGTCATTTGGAAGGCGCCTTAGGTAAGTCGGTTATTAAGGTTTTTCCTTATGTGGACGATTACCTGATCTTTTGTAGTGGTGAGGACTTTGAAAAGGTGGTAACTTCCGTGAGCGAAAAATTTGAATTAAATGGAGGTGGGCTGAGCTTTACTAAAGAGGTGCCTCAGAATAATAGAATACAATTTCTAGACATTTCCTTAAAGTTCCAGGAGAACCACGTGTGCTGGCAGTATTCTCCTAGATCTTCGAAACCGCTGTTAAATTTTTCGTCGAAGCACTCGAAGGTTGTAAAAAACGGCATCGCCATGTCTTGCCTTAAATCAGCCCTCACCAAGTCGTGTGAGCACAAAATGAGTGATAGCTTTAACGCACAGGTTACGCGTCTTTTAGATGTAGGGTATCCTCGTCATGCAGTGGCCACGGTCGCTGAACGTTTGAAGAAGTCTATTGTGTTAAGTCCAAGCATGGTTGCAGAAAGCGATAGGAAGAAACGTGTCGTAGGTATACCGTACATTCATTGCGTATCTCACAGGCTAAAGAAAGTAGGAAGTAGATACGGCGTTAATGTTGTTTTCACGGCGGCCAATAAGCTAGATAAGATTTGTGCCGCTGTGCAGAGGAAGAATGAGCGAGTAAAAGAAAAGAAGCGGACCGATATTTGTTTCGTAAAACACACCAACAAATTCACTAATTGCCGTACGAGTGTGGCGTATAAGGTCCCTTTCAGCTGCGGTCGCTTCTACGTAGGACAAACGGGCCGATGCATTAACCAGAGATTGTTGGAACATAAGAGATCGCTAACAGGAGGCTCACCTTCTATCCTTACATTGTCGAGATTGTAAGTGCACGCCAAAATTCGATGAATGCGCAGTGTTGTACCGTCATAGAAATGAAGAAACGCGCCTGATGATTGAAGCATGGTATATCGAGAATAGTGGTAGCGCATGCGGGAGCCAACCGTCGATTAACTTACATAAAGATGAAATCAAATGCCTTAACAGTTACCTTCCACGTAGACCGCCACGCGTGCCGGATTGATAGGTTCGCCTGCTGCATGGGCATGCGCAGATAAGTTTTCGTGCCTTCTATCTTTTCAGCCGTTGTGCTTCTCTTGAGTTGTTAGTCGGCGTTTGTGGTGTCCTGACTTCTTTCTTGTGTCCGTGTTTGCACGCCCTGTCTTTTTAGAATGAACTTTTGTTTTGTTGTTCGTCAACTCCGTACACAATCAGGTTTGACCTCCGACTTCTGTTCTCTAGTTCTTCGACTCTTCTGTTCGTGCCTTTGATGTTTTCTAGTTCCGCTATTCGCTATACGCAGTCAGAAACCTGTTTTTCCAGTCCACAAATTTTTAAAAGTCTCTTATCGATTGCAGTTAGTTTCTGATTTGTGATGGATTTTTCTTGATTTCCTTTTGTAGAACGCGATAGCCTTTAGTTGCTTTGACCAATCGGCCTCTGTAGGCCCTGGATTAGTTTTTACGTCGCCATTCAGTAACAACAGGAAGCGAAGAGAATTAGTCACGTTAGTAAGCACTTTGCACATTGACCACGTTATTGCTACGGTAACACTTTCCGTATCGTTTGCTCACCTGTACAAAAACATGATCGGGTTTGAAGTCCGCGTCATGGCATCGCCGCCATGCCCACTGTCGAGCGCCGCGCTGAAGAGCCGTTTTATAGTCCCGTTGACAGATCCATCCGTTAGCGCTCCTAGTGGATCCGCTGACGTCATCTTTGCTCCTCCGGGAACGATGCTTAGCCGATGAAAGACCACGGGCATTACCTTCTCTTGGTCGGTGACCGAGAGTATAGCTGGCGATAAAGGGGCGTTGTCAATCGGTGATAGCCCCGCTGGGACTAGCAGCAATCCAAGCAGAACTTGTATGAAAAACATGATCGGGTTTGAAGACCGCATCATGACATCGCCGCCATGCCCACCATGTTATGAGCGGCTACAGCAGAAAACATTGTAGAGCAACTTCAGACATTGATCTTATCTCATGAAGAAGGAATTGGTGATAAAGAGAGGGTTGTTCGAGTACCCCCGCCTAAGCTTTACCCCTATCATCAGCCTAAATATGTCTACTCTGAAAGAAGGCGTCTCCAACGTTCCCTCTAATAGCAGCTACTTAGTAGCTGCACCAGCCTCAACCCCCTAGAGTGAGTAATTTCAGCTGCCCATGTCCTTTTAAAGAGAAAGTTTACTGGCCTAGTCCAGCGATTTTCGCTGTGTATCTCGCGTGGGCTTGAAGCAAAGAACGCTTCAAGGCCACGCGCGAAATTTTGTTGTGGCGTTGCACTTGTGCAGGAGCCTTGTACCTCTCCGACAGCCTCCGAGAGGTACTGTACAGCCTACAGTACCTCTCCAAATGCCCTTACTCAGTGTCCGATGTGAAACCGCAAGGAGCGCGCGCAAATGCTGGCAGAGGAGCACGCGAGCGCAAGCGTCAGTTGCTGGTTTAGGGGTATGGGGTTTCTCGCGTTGACTGCGGCTACACCTTCGTAAACTGGCGAAACGGCGGTAGTGAGTGCACGCAGTACGGAACGTTCGACTAGCCATATCATTCGGTTTGCTAACTGTGCTTCCGCTACGAGAGAAAAGAAGCATAACCAAGGAAACAATTCTTTCGCTTGCATAACCAAAGCCTAACGGAGCTAAGCGGCCACAATTTTTTGTCACCCATACAACACTTGCTCTGGTTTGAAATTCACACACAAATGGACAATTTCGTTAAATTGTTTACACATAACGCACTGCCCATGGATATATTTTTTCTTGGTTTCAGGAACTAGGTAATTAGTAGCACTTATTTCAATGTTTATTCACTTCTATTCCAGCCCTTTCATGTTAATCTTTAATTGAACTCAAGCCCATTCATTATCCTCGGCCTTCTATCCTATTAAGTGGGCAGTGGTAAGGTATAGCTTTTGGAAGCTTTCGTGCTCACAGATACAAAGCTCCGACTCTAAATATCAGAATAATGCATTCCGCCTTATTTTTAGCTTCTTGATTTCACTATTACTGGCTGGCTTAATGGAAACCGCATGGACAAAGTAAACGTACTTATCAGTTCTGCTCTTTCACAACCTATGGTTAACTGATTTGTTTCCTACCAGTTGAACTTTACGTTTTCTTCCAACTACTTGTTAGGCCCTCCCTAGTGCTTCACTTTTTAGGGGTGTAGCGCCTCTTAGTCTAACCTTGTCCCATGTCTGGCGTAACCGGCAGTATCTCCCCCAGTATCTCCCGAACAGTATAATAGATGGCGCTGTCTCATAGAAGTGCATACAAACTGCAGTTGACTGATGATATTCTAGATGGCGCTGTAAACAATCTGCGTTTGTCCAATAGAAGTGTGTGAAGTAGTGCGCTTGTGTGAATCGCCACTAGATGGCGGTGGAAGTGCCGCTACTCTCCGATCGGCTGCTGAGCGAGCTGTGCCTGGGTGCGCGGGGAACGAGTGCCTCTCTCAGTCTCCTGGATCGTCGCCGTACGTGTCGGATCGTTGGTCGGGCATAGACGAAACGGAGCGGCGGGCGCGGCGGGCCGCGGCGGCTCGTGCTCGTCGCCAGGATCCCGCGGTGCAAGCCCGAGAAGTGGCGGCGAAGTGAGCGCGGCGCCTGGCGGATCCCGGCGCTCTGGCGGATCTGCCAATGACGCCGCGGCGCAACGTGCACTCCGAGCAGCGGACCCCGAAAGGCGAGCCCGAGAAGCGGCGGCGAAGCGAGCGCGGCGCCTGGCAGACCTTGATGGTGCTCGTGCGCGACAAGCGGCGCCAGCGGTCTCACATTCAGGGAGCCGACGCGCGATTCGAGCGGGAATTTCTCGCTCATTCGTTTGGGTGACGTGTGTGATCGACTTTGGTTCGATAATAACCTCACCGCGGTGTTTCGCGCTCTTTATATGATGTATTGGGCGAATTTCACGGAACAGTTACACGGTTTACCGATGATTCCCTCCGGAGCTTCGCCCGACTGGTCATCATTCACCCCGTGGATATGCTATGACTTTTTTTTTCCTTCATTCTCTGAAGTTGTCTCGTGATTGAAATAATGAAACAGTGTCAACACAAAATAGCAAACTGCTAAAGAATTCACTAGAAACTTTTATTTAGGAAACTGAAATGCCAGCTCTCCAATGTCTTCTGTAAGCATACAATCAATAGCATTGAATACGTAGTTTTTCTATGCGGGACACCTTTTCTAATTACAATTTTACTACTTTTGCAATGGGGGACATAGTTTGAAATTTGACATATGGCTCATCTGCAGTCTAATTGTAAAACGATGGCCCCTATTTACTACGCGTGCAGCCAACAAAATATTTTTCCTCCTTAACATGTAACGCAGCGGCTTTCAGGTCAATGCAACATAAACTACTGTCAATTTCTGCTGCTTGTAATGAAAAGACAAGTAGGTGGACTGAAGTTAACAAGACTGTGCAAGATTAAATTAAGCAATAATAGGTAAAAAACGAATGAAGCTAGAAAACCTATCCAGATGACAAGGTAATCAATGTGCCTATCACTAATCTAACAGCTTAAAAGCCATAAGGAACAAAATATCCCAGAACAAAAAGGCACAGGCTTACTAAGTTTATTCCTCACGAACTCTATATATTCCTCTAAGCCAACATATCCCTCTATTTGACTAGAGGTGTTTTCACAACCACATTGACCTGCAAATTAGTTTTAAGCTAGACTGTATTCGCAGCATAGTGCAATCATTCCTGAAAATTGCTGAAGTAGCATTTCCAGCACCAGCTACTCGGGCATAGAGCGATGCGAATTGCTCGGAAAATGTGTTTAGCAGGGCTGGGCAGAGATACTCAGAAAAGTATTCCGGAATACAGATATCGAAATACATGGACCGGAAGCCAAAAATACAGATACTGAGATACATTTGCCTTTAGCGTAACAGGATATTTCGGAGATACTTTTGCAATATGACGAAAAAAGTATTCCGGAATACAGATACTGCAATACAGATACTAGAATACTTCTTTTTTATTTCAAAGATGCTCGTACTCCGCAAAGACTTTTATAAGGACAGCATAATGGTGTAAATAAAGTTGCAGTGCATTGAAACTTTTTGTTTATTTGTTTATTACAGTACCCTCAGCGCCATTAAGGCATCACAGAGGGGGAGGGGCGGCTTACAAAGTACATAATTAGTAACAATCACATAATTACACATATCAATCGCAATAAAAAAGCACACTATTTCACAGCAACAGTAGCAAGAATTGGGCATCGAAATGGACATGCTTGGTGACAACTAAATGAGCTATGCTAGAAATTGCATAGTTTAGGCAAATTGAGCTTCTGAAGCAGAATGTCTTCTAGACAGCGTCGATTCAGCCTCAGCACAAGACTCGAAAGAAAGAAAGTCTATCTAGGCTGCAGACGGGCACAAACTCGCGTTATAGTGAATAAATACCGCCTTCATAGCCGGATAGCCCTGGAGTGCGGCGACATCTCTTCTCGGGCCATCTAGATACCGAAACACTTCCTCCCTCAAGTGGGTTCTGTCTGCTCAGAAGTCGGTCCCCATCTTCGAAATCCTCAGCCGTCTGACCCGGCGCCGACCGGGCCAGACGGCTGAAGATTCTGCTGCCCATTAAGGCTGGTCATAATTACATACGCGCAGTGCAGCCCAATATGTCGCAACTGCACAATCCAAAAATTGGCTTCCTAAAATCACGTTCTTTGGGGGTGAGAGGGTGTAAGCCCTCCCAAGTCGCTCCTGCAAGCTCTCTAAACAGACGTGGAATCAGGGACAGCTGCACAGAGCGCCCCATCAGAAACTACAGCAAGCAGTCGTCGCCTGGGCCGAAAGGGTCACTCTTCAATAAAGGTATCACCACCACCGACGCTATACCAGCGCCCATTTCAGCAAGCCGCAACAGGCGAAGTCGCCTCCGGCGGTGGGGGAGCCTGGTACCACAAAAGACCGTTTCATGCTTGTGATCAATTAGGAACGTATCCCCACACGCTGGAGAGGTGGCTGAAAGCGCTACAAAGATAGCGATCTTCTAGTCACTTCCGCCGCGACTATGGGAACTGCTTTTAGAAGTGCCGCCGCTTTGAGAACTGAACGCACGCGAAGCATTGCAAAGCCTCTGTTCCAAGGCGGTATGCCCGCGGGGAGTCACGAAGTAATGGTTTGCCACCCGAAAAAAAAACTAGGCGAGCTGCACTGGCCTTGAGAGACATCGACTTTTGTCGGCAGAAGCCGACAACACTGCCTCCGCGATTCTGCCGTCTGCGGCGTCACGCGCTTTATCACATGGGTCATTCTGTGCTTGAGGGGAAACCATTGGCGCCCTTTCTGTCGGCGACCGGCGGCGCGCCTTTGCTTATCTTGGCATAAAAACAAGTGAAAAAAAAACCGTCATACCCCCTTGGAAACACGCGTCAACTCATATCAGACAAAAAGAAAATATAACGAGATACCCGTGTCCTGCATTGTATCGCGATACAAGCGATATATCGTAAAAGTATTTCACTACTAAGATACAAATATATTTTTCAAATGTATCTCAATACAGAAATACAGATACTCAAAAGTATCTCTGAAATACTATCGCGATACTCTTGTATCGCGATACTGCCCAGCCTTGGTGTTTAGGTTGTCACTTTTATTTTTGTGTACTGATAAATGTAGACTTCAGCCAGCAGCTTTAACACTGAAGATGACTTGCTCTAGTGGCAGGATGGACAATTCCTGTTGTTCGATGTACTCACTATTTTCACCTCAAAAAGTGCAGTCAAGAATAGTGCTACTTACCTAAACATTCCACTCACATTTCATTATTTTTTTCGTCAGACTGAGGATATTGGGGTTGACTTTCCTTGCTTTCTTCTTCACCTTGCTACGATGGTCTGGAATAATGCCAAATAGTGCCCTGTTTCGAAAACAGAATGAAAAACAACGCTGATTATAGCAGTTATGAAGCTACTCATAAGCTTCTACTTGGATTCGTAGCAATTTCCAAGACACATTCTAGAAGATATGCAGATTCTAAATGTTATTCATACAGATATTGCTCCTTCTTAAAGATCCCGCATGCAGCATAAATGCTAACCACTAACGTGTAGCAAAGTTTGACTATGTTAGTATTGGTTTTTTATGCTGCAGCAGTGTCTTAGTGATTTAAGCATTTGCCTCACATGCGGATGGCGCGTGGTTCGATCCTCAGCGCGCCTGAGTGCCCAGCAGTGATAAAACGGGTGCTAGCTTCCTTTGGTCTGCTGCTCTGCATATCTGCGTAATAACTGGGAGCACTTGGTAAATAGGTCTTATATGCATCCTCGCGTTGAGAAATGTATCATTAGTCATGTCAAATGTGATAGCGCAAAAGCAGGACGAAGACAAAAGGTGCACGAAGACAAAAGGTGCACGCTATAATATTTTTCATGACCTACCAACTAGCCCAAGCCGCAACCCTTCTAAATTAGTCATGGCACTGTTTGGCCAAAGTCGTGTTTGCACCAAAAAAAGTCATCATCATCAACGCAGCATTATTCTCTTGCCACATTGGTGACCAGATGCATGCACGCTCACTGGCATCATCTGCCAACTTGAATTGCGAGAATGAAGCGACACTAAGCAGAAATTCTACAGGATGGTGGCACCATTGAAAGTGATCAATGGTTTCACTAATCCTGGCTGCACGTGATGAAGAACAATCAGCGAAGATACCGAAGACAATAAAAGCAACAACCCAGTGGCTCACTGGTTGTGGCGCCATCGGCTGATTACAAAAAAAGAGGTTTTTGATCCTCGATGAGGCATAGCATTTCAACGAAAGCAAAATGCAAGAGTTACCATGTGCTATATGATGTCACTACAAGTTGAAGAGCCGCACACTGAATTTCCAAAGCCAAAGCCCTCCACTCTGGCTTTGAAAGTCCCAACGTGACGTGGCTACACACTAGGATGTCTATGGTGTCTTTTATAGCCAGAGCCACATTGGGACGTTAGACTCCTCAATAAAGGAATATTCAGTCACGAGTAAGAAATGCTGTCTCTTTGCTGCAGCAGCCTATGAGATAGCATTCAGAGCATGTAGCACATATCTATACATTGATGCACACCTGGGTATGTGATCTACGCAACTACTGTAAAGACCTTCCTTTTGTTTCAGTTCATGCTGAGAATGGGCACCGAACATGAACCGGAAATTACAGAGGTTGGGTGCTTAAACTATGGAACACAGATTATAACTGGAAGCTTAAAGAAAGGCACTCGGGACAACAAGTTGACGTTCAATGACAAATTAATGCACCTTGAGAGAGAGTTCTGTTACTAAAAACGGAGTGTTTGTAAGCTCGAAAAGACAAACAAATAGTGCAATAGACGCCACCACTACCGGTCATCTCGCAGGTGCACTGAAAGTTTGGGTGTGCATCACAGCGGCTAAGCTTTCACCGCCATTTATTTTCAAATGTATAGTCACATGAGTCTTCCCCTCATAGAAGTAATGAGTTTCAATCAAATAAGAGGAAACGTTTCATAATCAATTCTCATAGTAAACGCGTATTTTGCTTTCTGGAAAACGTCGTTATGCACAGAATGAGACACACAGGATTTTCGATGACAATAATCATGTGTCTTCAGTGCTGCTTTAAAGTGCGAAGGCTACGAGTACAACAGGCTACTATAGGGAGGGGTTTTCAATATGATAAAATCGGTAGGATGCTAGTAGATTCCACAGGAAGCACAAAAACCCTCTTTGCAGATCTTTTGACACTAACATTAGGAGAACAATGCTTACGTTAGCGGCTTTCTTATGCAAAAAGGAGGGAAAAAATCCATCTGAAATTACTTAAATATAAATACCCACCTTTGAATATATTCCAGCGTTGACACCACTCCTTCAGCATAGCACACATGAAAGCAAAAATAACTTTTGAATAACATGCAGAATGCTGTAGTGAAGTCTCCAGTCGCTCTGAAGACATGGCGATAAACAAGAAGGTACTCCTCTGGGTTCCACAAGTCATCACCTAGGGTTAAAAGCACTGACCATGAAATAGCATTCCTAATAGTTCAAGCAGTTCCTTTTTTATATTTTAGCATGTATCATGCATGTAACTTCCACAAAAAAGAAACTAGTGCTAATGAATTGTGCATACTGACACAGTTCCTGTATGATATGCTGATGCAACTGCAACAAAATCATGCTAAGTGGTTACAAGTGTGGTCAGTTTTCATTTCAAGAATTTTCGTGAAATTCTGGAGCTTTGTAGAAACGCAAAGTATACTCATCTGTTTACGGTGCTCACAGAGAAAATGCATACTTTCCAACTATAATACCATCCAGTGCTGCAATAAAATGTTTTTTGTTATCAAACTGCTTTAAATACACAGCATTGAATTATTCAGGACACAGCTTACAGTAGCAACCATCTAACTTGCTCAGCATTACATCAAAAAACATCTCATTCAATGAATACGCATCAAACAGTTAGGCATACAGACATGCAGGTCGTAAAAGCAGCCCGCTGAGCTAGAACATAAAAAAGCGTACATTGAACCTGCAATACTTGTATAAAATATGTTACTAATGCAGTAACAGAATATGTATCAAGCAAAAAGAATATGTGGCAAGCAATTGCACGGTACATCACATACTGAAAGTTCATACCTGCTGCAATTATGCATGGTGACAGGGGCAGATCACCAAGTTCCTCTATCTCATTCGGAGTAGAGCATGCCTAAAAGACCTTTTGAGCTTAGAGCACAGACATTAGCAAGTAAAATTGCACGTCAGTGTGCTATCAAAAAACCTTAATACCCTAAAAAATTGCAGTGCCCCAAACAGGATATTTTAAGAGATTTATAAGCATGCTTACAGAAAATGTATATAAATATGAGGTACTGCTGAAGATATAACCTTCGTCAATTAAGGCCGTGACAATATTCTGTGTGGGTCCATTTGCTGTCTGGCTCAGAGTTATGCACGCAGCTCAAACGCATTTTAGATAAACAACTGTAGACAGGCACTAGGACTTCTTAGATTTGCAGTTTAACGTACAGAATAATTTATGTTTTACTCTTATGCTCGCTATCTCAGAAACATACCTCTCTCTTCTGCACAAGTTCACTGAGGTCTTTCCCAAACCAGGAGGCAGTTAGCTGAATCAGACCAAGCAGCTCCACCTTTTCAATTTTGTTATGTTGAGCTTGCAACACTTTCCAAACCTCCATTACAGCTTTTTTTCGTGCCTTTCCTTGCAAAAGAAATTCATGATAGTGCACTTTTTTCTCTTAAAGAAGGCTCAAGCGTTACCGTCAGGCCAGTTTTAAGAATGCTCTTGAAGTGACTTTGAATGCCACATGCTGTGAACAAGAACGGCCATGCGATCTTGAGCTCTGGTATGGCCAAGCCTGCCTTAATGTCTTCTTGCTGCAAATACTCTGTCGATTCCATTAGCACACTCACATCATTTCTGTAGGATGGGTCCTCCTTGAACACAGCCTACAGCGCAAGCTGCTTCCGTCTCAGGTCCTCAGGATCCCCAGGCAGAGTCGTAACTGTTCTGCTTATAAAGCTTGAGCGCGTCTGAGACTGCCTTTTACTGCACTTCCTAGTTTGGGATTCTTCTCGTCTGACGTTTTCTGCCCTTGCTACAAGCTGATTCAGGACAGAGTCGTAGCCAGTTCCAATGAGAGTACCATCGAAAACATATTTAAAAGACGCTGGATACGGATCCACTACTTTCATTGCAATAACTGCAAGCTGCTTGCGTAAGGGGCACGGGTACACTTTGAGAACACTCTCAACTATTATTCTAATACTTTTCCAGCGCTTTTTAGGAACTGGACGCTTTCCATCTTGCACAACTGTTAGAAGAGCCTTTGTCACGGTCTCCCACGGCATACTGAATAACTCCGGCGAGTTTGGACTAAGAAACACGTTGGTCCCGCTAGATTGCTTCTGAGCTGGTTCGGTTGGGCCACCTTCTGCAGCTCCACGGTCGTTTGGCGCCGCTCCCTGGCTGTTTGGCGTAACTTCCTGGTTCATGTAATCTGCGATAAATGAATACATGCGCGCCATCATTTCAAATTACCGAAAAAAATAACCATCCGATGTTTACTCACAGGATGCACTTCAGAGAAACTGCAACCTGCCTTACTACAGCCCAAAAAAGAATACACCATGCACCACTGCATAAGCCAACTGAAGCCTGACTAAAGATTAATAAAGTGAGCACTAAATGTCACACCAAATAATGCTTAAGCGTCCCTTTAGATACACACAAAGGCAACGGCTTGGCAGTCTAAAAAATGACAAAACACCATTCCAACACAAATTATGCCCAATATTCTTGCACAGAAAACAGGCAAGAAGAAAGAAAGAGCCGTTGCCAGAACCAGTGGCACCCGCGTTTATACACAGCATTTTTCCGACTTGATTCTAAACAATGTTTGGCACTTCAACTATTGGAAATTTACATTTCCCATTTCTTTGCAGGTTATGATATTCTGTTGACCCTGCATATATTTCTAATGCAGTTTCACCTGCAGTTCAAGCCTCTGGAATGCACGTGACAGATTGTGACACAGCACAGTTTTTTGACATAACTGGTTATGTATATCGCTGAACAGCTGTACCTCAATACTTAGTGTGAGCCATTTCTGTGACATTTTCAACAACACTTTACCTACACTGGTTGCGTATTAAGCGTCAAATGACTTACACTTGTTTGTGAAGTACGCAACAAGTTTCCGAGTTTGGATTGGCTCTAGGACGATAGACAAGTCCTGTTCGTTGATAAGGTTGAGGTCATCACAGCCCTCCACACCGAGTTCTAAGAGTCTGTTCACAACTGCTTGAAGTATCTCAACAGGCAAAGCGGGTAGAGGTTTCCCTATTTCTATCTCCAGGCCGTCCATGTCTTTGGTGAACTTGGGGCTTCAGCACAACAACTTTCTCACCCCTGACTTCATAAGCAGACAAAGGGTAAAAATCTGCAATGTTAGAGGCTACCACTGCTGTGAATATATTTCTGCTGTGCAGCTTGTATCCATGCAGCTCGGGGTAAAAACACGCTTTGAACTGCTTCACCACAAAAAATACATTGATGTTCTTCTGAATGACCACACTTATTTCACCAAAGCAGAGTTCATCATCGATGACCAGTGGGACAAAGTTATGAATACAGTACTCTGTACTCTTGTATGAAACGCAAGTACTACATGTCCCAGAGTTGGTAACATGAAAGTAATTACTCTTAAGGCACCCATGCGTTTCTGGAGGGATGTTTTGAGCACGAAATGGCACAGCAGAGGTGAAGAAGACGTCTGAAGTGAAAAACCGTTCAGAACGCAAGTATGCCTGCAACAGCAGACGCTTCACTGCAAGCGTTCTGCAAACGGCCTTGAAGTTCTTCGTGGACCGCACACAGTTCTTGAAGAATGCTTACTTTCAAGCCGCAAAGTCGACATATTTATTAATGGTCTGAAGTGCATCATCAAGCTTGAGTAACGAAGCATGAAATGATGTGTCGGTTTTAAAGCTTCCGAAGGAAAAAGGCGAAGCCTGTCTGCCACATACTCTTCCGTTAAAATGGCCAGGTATGCTGCCTGCTCTCCGGTGACTACTGGTGCACACAGAATGTCCACAATTTTTCTCTGGAGGAGGTACAACCTCCAAACAACGTTTGTACTTTCAATCTTGTGCCCAATTATCAGAAGGAAAAGGCGAAGCGGCACCCACGTTTTTGCGGCCTCAGAGCCAAATTTCTTGCCATGCACATTAATTTCACAAGGCTTGCCAGAAGCATTTAATCCTCTGTAGCTGAAATTTAGTATGCAATAATTCAAATACTGGTAAGAGAACCATTGTGTTGTCTCAACAAAATATTTTAGAAAAAGGGCCACGTCAAAACAGACCACACCTTCAAAGAGGTCATGAGAAATGCATAGGGGCAGTCCTGGCTTGCAGACATGGAAAAATGGAAACTTGTTGAAAACACTGCCGATTTCGACACTTTCAAATACTGTTCCTGTATTGGTGTCTTGCTTAACAGCAAAATCGTAACTGGAAGGTGTTCTTTTCCCACCTCGCATGTAGGGTTTGGCGTGAAACTCTGAACGAGTTATCAGGCATTACCTGCGGAAATGATGAGATGACCTGAAGCTTTCTGTGAAGCCACCAATAAAGTGGGACCCAAGGTTATTGCCAAGTATTTCAAGAACGGTACCCTTGACCAGCGCACCACCAAACGGTATTCCGTCATTTTCCAGCAACATGAGATCCTTTATCAAAGGCTCAGACTTTTTCTTGACCAAACAACTTCAGATCAGACTTCAAACACAGAATTACTAATTGAATATAGTCACGACTTGATCGATTGTGCTTTCTGAAGTTCGCAAGTGTAAAGTAAATACCAACCGACTTGTGCTTCTTCCTAGCAGAGCAAAGAGGATTAGCCAACTCAAAGGCCTTCACACCTTCAAAGAGGTCATGAGCAATGCACGGGGTCAGTCCTGGCTTGCAGACATGGAGAAATGAAAACTTATTGAAAACACTGCTGGCTCATTTTACTGAAGTGTACAATTTTTCGAAGCTGGGGCATCAGTGATATCAACTAAGCCATTCCCAATTAGTGGACGCTCTGTGCCTAGAAGGCACTCTGCCTTCTAGGCACAAGAAGAGCAGTCAACGTCTTCAAAATGGGAACATAATGCATGTGCCTCTGTTTTCTGAACCTGTTTAGATCAAATCTTACACATGTTGGTTCAATGTATGCGTATACTTTCTTGAAGTAAGCTTTGCGCTTGTAATCAGTGCTGAATAATGCATTCAGCTCGCTGAAAGCATAATTGTGATTTGCGTTGACGAGTTCTGGTGAAATAGCATCACCAGCATTGCTTTTAAGCAATGCCTGCAAAATGGAAATGGTGCACTTGTTATTTAGTTCATGAATATCAGTCAAATTTTGTGCAATGCGTTGAACAGTGCTGATAGGAACAATAAGCTTTGACTTAAGTATGAGGTAAAAAAGGCCAAGAGAACGCTCAACACAATCCTTCCATTCCTCATCATTGCTACCTTCTGTTGTACCGTCACTGTAATAAGCTGGCTGCATTAGCCATAGACTGATCCATGCCAGCTAACTCGCAGCCAGATGTAGAGACAACTGATGACACACAACCAGCATGATTCCCTCTGCTATGCTTTCGAGTTAAATGGCTCGACAGTGAAGACTTCAGCTTGAATATGCTACCACAACCGCTAACAGGGCAGTTCACTGCAACTGGTGATAATTTTGGGTCATGACATTTTACGCCATGCTAGAACATCTTTGCTGTTAGAAACATTCTGCTGCTAACAGCTATGTGACCGAATCTACAGTGGCAACAGCATTTCGAACTACATTGCAGGAGGATCGAAAGGTGGGCCAGTTGGTAATTCATTTTCTTCGTTCAGCGAACTGGGAGCGCAGAAAAAAAACACAAAGGACGAAGCGAGGAACCACATACTTTCTTGAAGTAAGCTTTGCGCTTGTGCTGAATAATGCATTCAGCTCGCTGAAAGCATCATTGTGAATTGCGTTGACAGAAACCATTTGGGCGATGTAAATATAAAATTATTTCTTAAAGCCCATGTGCCGATTCAGAAAGTCTACGAAAGCCAAGACGATTTAGACACCGAAACTGTTGCGCAGCGAAAGCGAACGTGCGTGGGAACACAAAGCCTACTTAAGCTGTTGATACAGAATACGCTGTTAAACTTAACTGAACAGAATGAAGCAGCAAATACTACAATATGTCAGCGAAAAAAAATGCTTCCGCAACTGGTACCATTTTGGGCTGCACAGCAACGCAACGGCTGTACATTCGGAACACCTACGCAAACCAAGAAAAAGGTTGGCAAACGAAACTGAGCGAACCCGAAGCATTTCGAAGCGAAAGCGCGCACACACATGGAAATCAAAATCATCCTTAACGGCTCACAGCACGCCGTTAAAGATGACTACATCGCAACGATAACCTAGACCAAGTTTGAATATTCTTGTGAACAAAGCAGCGCTACAGTCCAGAAAACGCGCGCGAAAGTGGGTACACAAATCTGGTACACAATACGCCGTTAAACGTAACTGTATTGCAGTTGAGAGCAGACACTACGTTCGAGAGTACTTTAATATAACTAAAACTACTTACACACCTAATATCGTTTTCGGCTGAAAATTTAAGCAACGACGGCACATAAGGCCAACGCAAATCAAGACAAAGGATTTCTCCGAAGTATGAAATAATGCAGACTATCACGCTTTGAACTATGGAAACAGCGCGAACTCCAAACTGCAGCGCACATGTGGAAACTTGAAACCACTTTACGCTGCTGGCACGCAGCACGCCGTTGAAAATAACAACATACCTATCGAATGCAGCAAGTTTTAGTAGAGCGTAGGCAAAGCTTTGTGCAACCGTTTTGCGCCACTGCGCATGCGATGAAACGTTGCCCCCCCCCCCCTGATTGGGAACATTGCGCATGCCTATGCTCGAGGCCAAGAGTTGCTACACTGAGAGACCAAAATTAGGAGAGTAACCGTTTAGTCCCCAGTTTGAAAGGGTGCAACAGAAGAAGGAACGGCAAACGCCCTCGTTGTAAATATTTTTATGAGGTTCGCTTGCGCATTTCATATTTGCGTACAGTATTTCTTTTTATTATATTTTCTTCCCTCTCTTCCAGAATCTTTCAATCCCATTCCCCATCCCTACACAGAGTAGTATGCTAGATATTATGTACAAACGCCGGCAAAAACCTGTTTTTCTAATAAAAAGTCTGTCTCTCTCTCGAACGGCAACGATCGCTCTCGACACGCAACCATTGCGCTCCTGCAGGACGCCGCACGCAAATGTGCACGCGCTCATATATCTATTCACGGGTCACAGTTTTCTTGCAGCCAGGCTTAAGGAAACTACCTGTAGCGCGAAAGTGTTTTAGGCCAGGGTCCACGAGGAATTTCATGGCGTATTTGCGTGCCGGAAATACGTCAGCAAAATGAATGCCATCAGATGACCAACAAAAAGTTCCGTTGACAAGATTCGAACCCACGACCGCTGGGTCCGCGACAATGGCTGGCGGGCGTTTAGCCCACTGAGCTACCGCCAAACACATGCCGGAGGTTACATAAACGCACCTTCTATCTTTCACACTTTGCTCTCACAGTGCTCTTGGATGGATCCTATGAGCGTCCCCTTTATAACGGGGTGGTGACATGTGTGCCACCAGAATCGAAAAAAAAAAACTAGAAAGTTTAGGCAACGCGCCGTTGCTATGTCCGTCCCATTCGGCGCGTTTCAAATAGCAGAAATGTAATTTCGACAAAGCTTTACCACACACTGAGGTGGCGGCTTTAGCCCAAGCCTCGCTCATAGCATCCATCCATATCGAAAAATAGCTCTCCGATGCTCGCCTGGCTGTCGCACAGAGTTCCCCGCTAGCCATGTGAGAATTAAGTGCCAGGCTAGAGGGAAGACGCGACGCTTTGAAGGATTGCATATCGAGCATCATTGTTTACTATATGCTTGGTGATTCCATCTTTGCGCGGGATTCCCCATATGCGGTGTCCAGTTATATGTTGACAACTTCAGCTACAGCAAGGGTTAAATCATGATCATGGGCGTTAGTCGTCGGTACGGAGATGTGCCACTAAGCGTCAAACGGGGGGGCGTCCACATCAAGCGGTGCTATATCTGCCAAACAACAATAGACACTCTATAAGCTTTCATATTTTAATGCACTATGAACAATCAACTACTTCTGTGACACCTTTCAGTTTCGTGTTATACCGATTCTTATGATGGAAGTATCAGCCATCTTTTTTGTAAACCGGACAACACAGGTATACGCACGCACACTGATAAAAGGCATGGTTGCACCGAAACGCCGGCGGCTGAAGCTGCTGTCGTTGCAAGTCAAATGGCGCATTTGTGCCATTTGCATTAAGCAGGTGCAAAAACTGAGTAAAGTTGGCTTCCCACGGGATGTATTGGCAAAGGTTTGCGAGAAGTTGATCAAGAAGATCAAAAAAGGTCCAGTTGATGGTTGCAGCTTGGCAGAGAAGGCGCAGCGCAAAAAATTTGTTGTTCTTCCGCATGTACATGGTTTTACCCACCGCCTAAAAAAGGTCGCATCACGATGTGACGTCCAAGTGGTAATTTCTGCCAGGAACAAGCTATCCACTTTATGTGCCAAGGTAGACCGACGTGTGGCGAATCGACAAATTGTGCAGCAGGATAAGTGCAATGTTATTCATGTTCATAACTATGTGTCCTGTATCACCAGTGTTGTCTACCCCCTTCCCCTGTCTTGCAATCGTGCATACGTGGGCTAAACGGGAGGATGTCTAAATGTTAGACTTAGGGAACATTATAATTTTCTGAAAGGCCACTCTGGCCTTCATTTAGCAGCGCATTCTAAGAAATGTGGCTGCTCACCACTCTTCAGTGACACTTCTGTGTTGTTCCGCCACAAAAATCAAAGAGCGTGTGAAATTGTTGACGCCGCGCACATCCATAAGCAATCTGAGTCGCGTTAGTGTTCCCTCTGTTGCTTTACACGAAAAAGAGTGATGTTATCTTGGTCCTGTATGACGGGCGTGCTATGGTTGATGTGCCCTGGCTTTTTGTTGATATGGGTCCCTCTTGGCCTTTTCTCCTCCCCCTTTGCTTTTTCTTGCTTTTATCTTGCCCTTTGTAATGCCTTGCTCTTGCAATAAAGCTTCAGTAGATAGTCTGCGCCTGTTTGTGCTTTCCTGTCCTCTTGTGTTACCGTCCGCTTTTTGCGCAGTTACATAATGAATCATTACCAACTCGGCCAACTTACTGCTCTTCTGCATTACAAGTAAACTTGCTCAATAGTCGGTAACCATTAGTGCCCTTATAATTTAAAGTAGATTTTATTTCGAAGTGCACATTTATTATTATGGTGACAGCAGCAAGACAGGAGTAAAGTAGGCAGTGGAGGTGGTGAAAACATATTTCACATGGTGCTAATATTACCACGTGTTTTACATCGAAGCTGATTTTGGCACAGCGTTGTTCGCAGTTATGTGCCACAGAAATCGGGTTTTTTTTTTCTTTTTCTCCGCCTGTAGTTGCCTTCTCCACCACCTTCTGCAGCTCTTTGGCGGACTTTTAAACGTACGCCACCCGGTTTTTCTCCCCGCCTGCAGTTGCCTTCCCCACCACCTTCTGCAGCTCTTTGTGATGGCTGCACTCGCCCTCTCGCTTTTTTTGTAACCCCCCACCCCCCGTTTATTTCTTTTTTTCTTTTTCTTTCTTTGCAGCTCCATTTAACTCTGACATCGCAGACCCGAACGTGGTTGCAAACTTTCTTGAAATGTGGCAAGGGCTACACTCCTCTGCTTTCGAGTTTCTCTCTTTCCAGGCCGAAATTAACAACAGCAACAGACGCGCCACCGTTGGACATGACGTCATCACCAGGGCTGGGCAGAGATACTCAGAAGTGTATTCCGGAATACAGATATCGAAATACATGAACTGGAAGCCTAAAATACAGATACTGAGATACATTTGACTTTAACGCAACGGGATATTTCGGAGATACTTTTGCAATAAGAAGAAAAAAGTATTCCGGAATACAGTTACAGCGATACAGATACTGGAATACTTTTTTCATTTCAAGGATGCTCATACTACGCAAAGACACTTATTAGTGCAGCATAATGTTGTAATTAAAGTTACAGCGCATCAAAACGTTCAGTTCATTTATTTATTTATTGCAGTATCCTCAGCGCCATTAAGTCATTGCAGGGGAGGGGGTGGACAAAGTACATAATTAGTAATAATGACATAATTACAAGTATCAATTGCAGTAAAAATACACTATTTCACAGCAACAGTAACAAGGATTGGACACCGAAATCGACATACTTGGCGAACAAACTAAGCTATGCTAGACATAGCACACTTTAAGCAAATCACTCGAATCACTAATGAACACCAGTGAATTGAGAAAAAACACACATTTATTTTGAAGATCTGCTTTGGTGAGAAGGTTGCTTTGTAGGCTTCTCAAATAGGCTGTCTTCTAAGAACAGAAGAGAGAGAGAGATAATAAAACGAGAGAAAGGCAGGGAGGTTAACCAGAATTGTAGCATCCGGTTTGCTACCCTACACTAAGGGGAGGGGGAAAGGGAAAGAAAGATGGAAAGGACAGCGGAGAGAACAGCAGGGGCGCGATAAAAAAAAATAAACAAAAGGAAGCTGTAGATCGGCAGTACTAAAGCCTATTCAATAGGCCACTGGCACGCAAAAAGTTCAGTAAGGCCTTAAATGATTTTCGCTGTGCAGACAGTTCGGGTCGGCATTCCAGCACTGACTGTTCCGACAGGGGTCTGTCGTCATACAGCGTCGCTTCAGCCTCAGCACAAGACTCACGAAAGAAAAATGTCTGTCTATCGCTGAAGGCGAGCACAAATTCGTGTTATAGTGAATAAATATCGCCTTCATAGCCGTATTGCCCCGTAGCGCGGCGATATCTCTTCTCGGGCCATCTACATACCGAAACACTTCCGCCCTCACTTGGGTTGTTTTGACTGTTGAGAATCCGAAGTCTGTCCCCATTTTCGGAATCCTCAGCCGTCTGACCCTGTCGGCTTCAATGAAGCTGTCACCACCACCAACGCTACCAGCACCCATTTCAGAAAGCCGCAACAGGCGAAGTCGGCTCCGGCGGTGGGGGAGCCTGCTACCACAAAAGACCGTTTCACGCATGTAATCAATTAGGAGCGCACCCTGACATTGGAGAGGTGGCTGAAAGCGCGTCAAAGATACCCATCTTATAGTCACTTCCGCCGCGACTACGGGAACTGCTTTTGGAAGTGCCGCCGCTTTGAGAACTGAACGCACTCGAAGCATTGCAAAGCCTGTTCCAAGACGGTATCCGCGCGGGGGGTCGCGAAGTAATGGCTTGCCACCCGAAAAAAAATTAGGCGTGCTGCACTGACCTTGAGAGACAGCGACTTTCGTCGGCAGAAGCTGACAACACTGCCCCCGCGATTCTGCTGTCTGCGGCGTCGCGCGCTTTACCACATGGACCATTCTGCGCTTGAGGGGAAACCATCGCCGCCCTATCTGTCGGCGACCGGCGGCGCGCCTTTGCTTGTCTTGACACAAAAAAGAAAAAAACAAACGCCATTCCCTTATTGTAAACACGCCTCAACTCATTTCAGACACAAAAAACAATGTAACGAAACACCCGTGTCCTGCATAGTATCGCGATACAGGCGATACATCGTAAATGTATTTCACTACTGAGATACAAATACATTTTTCAAGTGTATCTCGATACAGAAATACAGATACTCAAAAGTATCTCTGAAATACTATCGCGATACTCTTGTATCGCGATACTGCCCAGCCCTGGATCACTAACCCCTTAAAACTAACACGCCAGGGATGACAAGGCGCCTTTGACAACGATAGGTCCCCTACCGAAACGTCGGCCAGCCTGTTCTGAGGCACTTTCTCTTGTTTGAAACCTATCCCACTCCGTATATCCATCTGTCGGCTCCCTTCTTGATCTTGGATTCCATGTTGATGCAACATGCGACTCCAGAGGTATGCTTGACTAGTGTCATTCACTGTCGTCAATTTTTATTGCGATAGCAATTATATGGACAGTCTCGGCTGATTTTTGCCGTCGCTGTCGCCGCCGTCATGTATCGTATATGTATATGTCTATATATGTATATATGTCAAAGCCACAAAGAAAAATAATTCAGAAAAAAGTCACAGTTTCGCCGCAAGGGCGAAGCAATGAATGCGATAGCAAGAAAAGCGGCCCGTGATGGACGCGCTGCGACTACCGTGCGTTCATCACTACCCGGCAGCTACTAGACAGTTTTAATTTCACGTACGTAGGGACTTCTCATACGCAAGCGTGAAAAGTACACGTACGTTACGTGCACGACATCTGAAACGCTTTTAGCTACACGCACGCGACGCGCGGTGAGAGAGAGAATAAACGTTTATTAACTATTCCTTAATTAGCACCTAAAGTGGGTGGGGCCCTTCGTCCAGTGCTCCACTGGCTATTGCAGCTCGCCGGGCCTGGTCCAGGGTTGCCAGTTGGCTTCCCAAGGCCTGATCCGAGAGTCGCGCCTCCCACGACCAGTGTGGTAATGTGTGTGTTTTTATGAGCGTGGAGTTTGCCGCAACAGGACGCGAGGTACAGCTGTATGTAATGTGTGTCAGCTACCACGTAGCTCGATCTGCTGAGAATCATGAACACTGCGGTAGTTTGTTCGAGCGCCCGCGCGAGCAGACAGCGGAAGGGCAAGGCTCTCGCTGCGCAAATATAAGAAGAAGCGAGAGAGCTGGCCGACGCCTTTAAGTGCGCCCGCGCGCTCCTAGCGCCATCTCGGTGGTAATGAAGAAACGCTTATAAGCGCCTCCGTCTCGGAGGACTGCAAACGGTAAAGGGTGTGTACATAACGCTCGCCGTTAGCTGCCAGAGGGATGTACGCTTTGTGGAGTAGTGCTTAGCGCACCGCGCTGCGCCTTCAGAGGTCGCTGGTTCGATTCCGCGCTTGGGAAGCATTTTATTGATTCATTTTTCTTTGGGATATTGATGTATATATACATACTTATACATATACGCAGCATGACGGCGGCGACGGCGACGGCAAAAATCAGCCGAGACTGTCCATATAATTGCTATCGCAATAAAACTTTCTGACACGCGGAATCGAACGGGCGGCCTCCCGCTTTCCAGCGCGCGGCGTTAGACGTTTAGACCACCAACAGCACCATCTTTCAGCCTGCTAACGACGTTACCACATACATGCTAGTTACCACATAGATGGCGCGATGTGCACGCGTGGCGCGCTCTAAAGATCGTCGCCCCGTTCCTGCGAACGCCGTTGCTCTTCGCCCTGCAGGGCGTGGTCGCCTTCGTGCGCTTATCTAGAGGAAAGAAGGGGGCGGCTGGCGGGTGGAGGAGCGGGGGTTTGTATGTCTTGTGCTTTCCCCGTGATGTCCGCGCTGAAGTCACAGAGCGTACGAAGGTCGCTTCGCTCGCTGCAGCGGCCGCGTTTGCGAAAGGAGCGCGCTGTTCAAACAGAAATAAGTAACAACTGGGACAGTTAGTTCGCGCTCGTCCTGTGTGTACCGGTTCGTTCGTTTCGTGCGTCCTACTTTATGTTTGAGCAGTGCGCTTCCAGTGTCGAGCTGTGACGCATGATAGTTCGCGCTCGTCCTGTGTGCGTTCTTTTCGTGCATCCTTTGGGCTCGAGCGACGCGCTGGCAATTTCGAGCTGCTTTCCGTTCTTCGCGTTACATTCCAATTTATTGCTATCGCATTCATTGCTTCGCCTTTACGGCGAAACTGTGACTTTTTTTGAACAGCTCCCTTTTTACGTATGATTAACGGCAAACATCCACTATCCAACCTTTGAAATGAGTAAATTGCATTCTTTATTACTGCTAGAAGAAAATCTATTCTGCACTGCAGCAATACTGCGATACTACCGTAAAATCCCGAGCAAGCGCCCCCCTTCACTGTTTTTATTCGTCTAACGAGAGCGAATGAAAAGAGTGAATGCATGCCAATTCAATAAAGCATTTCACTAGAAGCACGGGTGTGCATATTTTATTCTTAGCGGGCTTCCGCTGCGATCTTGAATTTTGATGCATGACCGAGCAAGTGCCCGTCTCCAAATGTTGTTGAATTATCCTTGACCGTATGGGGGCGCTTGCTCGCGATTTCACCGTATTGACCGCTTTCTACATTTTCTATTACAATCATGCAGGCTCTGCTGATGCATTTAATAAGCTGTCGAGCCTGCTCGGAGAAAAGGCTGCTGGACGACATTCACCAAGTGTCTCCAAACTTCCAAACATTTGGCGTTGAAGCTTTTCATTCCGTGATAAACCAGTTTGCACCCAAGGCATATTCTTTTTCATACCACGGAATGCTTGCAAGGTAAGTTCGCTGCAGATGTTTCGAAATAATGGATTTGTAGTTAAAACAAGATGCTAACTGCATGGGTGCTACAAGCACTTGTGAAAATACTTTCTATTTCATGAATGGCTGTCTGCCTTTCAGGCTTATCCGGACTGTCTTGCTGAAGTATAGGGCTTTAGGCCTAATGTATTTCTGTACCGTTAGCCCAAGCAGTTACTGATAGGAACAATCCCGTCAACAAGGATTTGCACTTACTGTACAGTCTGTGTGCACCATTGGTGGTATAACCCTTATCAGATTCCACTGGTGTGTCACTGTGCTCAATCTTAATCAGACTTGGAAGCTTGCCATTATCAAACAAATGGCAAGGATGCCCCGCAGGGGCGTCTGCGCAAGCAGGCGTTTGGTGTGTAGCGACACCACGGACCCGAGCTAACGGGGGGGTTTCGACCCCCTCCCACGCCTAGCCGTGCGTGGCATTGCCGTGTCCGGGGAAAAGGGGATCCTGGGGGTTGAGCCGACGCCGGGTGATTGGACCTTTAAGGCCCCCCGGCAGAGGCAACACACCCCTTTGGCCCCGGCTTCACGTAGACGGCACCCCTGGGCTGACCCACCCAGGGGAAACCGGCAGTCGCCTTTTCCTGTCTCTCTCTCTGTCGCCTCATCTTCGTCTTTCTCTCTCACTTTTAAACTTTCCTGTCTACTTCTCCCTTCTCGTTACTTCCGATTTTTCCCGGCGGCAAGGGTTAACCGTTTGTGGCTCCCAACCTTGGGTAGACCATATTAGGTTATAGTGACGGCGTACTGCTGGCGTTGCGCAGACTTTTCACATGTTCTGCCACGTCCCCCTGTTGGGCTCCGTGGTGGGTGGTAGGCGCCGTTGCCGAACAAGCGACTTTTTCCATGGGACCCTCGAACCCCTCTTCCACCGATCGTGCCCCACAAAGGGTACGCACCGATGCATCTCAATTCTTTTGGCCCAAAAACAACGACACTTTTCCGAAATATCACGTGGTTCACTGTGAACAATCATCTGAAAAAGCTGGAGCCATTTCACCTTTTCTTGTTGCTAAGTGCTTGAAAGACACCATAGGAACGGGTTATAAGGCCACAAGGATGGCAAGCGGGGACCTACTCCTCGAATTAAAGGACAAGGAACAGTACGTTAATTTGTCACATCTTGTCGCGTTTGGAAACATCCCCGTCTCTGTGAGCGCGCACAGGACCATGAACACTGTCAAAGGTGTAGTGTCCGATGAGGACCTGATTGGCCTCAGCGAGGAAGAACTACTAGATGGATGGAAAGATTCAGATGTCACTCATGTCCAAAGGATCAAGATAAGGCGCGACAACACCGAAATAATGACCAAGCATTTGATACTTACTTTTGCCTCCAGTACACTACCCGAGGCCATAGAAACCGGCTACGTCAAGCTTGCTGTACGACTTTTCATACCAAACCCGCGGCGATGCTTTAAATGTCAAAGATTTGGTCACGCGTCTTAAAGCTGCCGAGGGCAGTTCACCTGTGCAAAATGCGGAACGACGGGTCATTCTGTTGATGACTGCGCTGGCGATGTGACTCACTGCGCGAACTGTGAAGGTGATCACCCTGCGTACTCCAGGGCCTGCCCGGCCTGGAAGAAAGAGAAAGAAATACTCACGATAAAAGTAAAAGAAAACATAACGTTCCGCGAAGCACGACAGCGAGTTTCATCGTCATTTCCAGCAAGAACACCTTTTGCCGAAGTGGTGCGACGGGGGGCAGCACCACAACGGCCTATCGCGGTTGCCCGGACCACTCGCAGTGTGCCGAGGCAAACGCCACCCGCCCCCACGGTGGGAGCAGCGAAGGCTGCCCCGCCTACTCTGAATCTGACCACACCGGCGGCCACTACAAGCTCCGGCACCGTAGAGGCCAAGGAGAGCACATCGCCCTCCGGCTCGGTGGCGTCCAAGGCTTCGTCACACCAGGCGAAGTCCCCACTTGCCAAGCCAGAGATGCCGGCGACTCCAGGGTCGTCGGGTCTCTCACGACCACGCCTCGCCAGGCGAGGTCGGACAAACAAGCCAGCAGCTCGCATACGCGGGCGTCCAGTGCCTCAAACGAGGCAATGGACACAACTCCGGTGCCTCTGCTACCGAAAGAGCGGCGTAGCTCCCTGGAGCGCGCTAAGAAAACCAAAAAGCCCATAATGGGGCCCGACGACGGCCCTGCTACTTGAGCTCTAAATTTCGACCTAAACAACACCCACTTCCTTCTCGTACACAGCACTACCTGACATCCAATATGGAAGCACAAATTATACAATGGAACGTGAGAGGACTGCTTAGAAATCTCGACGATGTCCAAGAACTCTTACACAAACATACACTAAAGGTGCTGTGCGTACAAGAAACACACTTAAAATCCAAACACACGAACTTTCTACGCAGCTACATTATTTTCCGGAAGGACCGGGATGATGCCATCGCGCCATCCGGGGGTGTAGCAGTTATAGTTAATCAAGGAGTAGCATGCACAGATTTACCTCTTCGAACTTCCCTTGAGACAGTGGCTGTTCGAGCGGTTCTTTTGAACAAACTCGTCACCATTTGCTCTCTCTATATACCTCCACATTACCAACTGCAAAAACATGAATTTCAGACTTTAATAGATGAGCTCCCTGAACCTTACCTTGTACTTGGGGACTTTAATGCGCATAGCTGTCTACAAGGCGACTTCCGCTGCGATGCGCGAGGTCGTCTAATTGAACAGTTCCTTTTCTCTTCCGGCACGTGTCTCTTGAATAAAAAAGAGCCAACATACTATAGCCTTGCGAACAATACCTACTCGTCCATAGACCTCAGCATCAAATCTCCATCACTTCTGCCCCTTCTAACATGGAAAGTAATTAATAATCCCAATGGAAGTGACCATTTTCCTATAGTTCTGAGCACCCCAATAGTTAACGAATGTCCTCCACAGGTTCCCAAATGGCAAATTGACAAAGCCGATTGGGAACAGTTTCGTAAAATGGCTCTCTTAAGTTGGACCAACATGCGTGCTTTAAGCATAGATGAAGCTGTCGACTACTTTACAGCTTTTTTGATTGATGCCGCAATGAAGTGTATCCCACAAACAGCTGGACTGCCCGGCAAACGACGTGTGCCATGGTGGAACACCGAGTGTCGAAACGCGCGCAAAAAACAAAATAAAGCATGGATGCTGCTTCGGGACTCGCCGACAGCCGAGAATCTGGACAGTTTTAAAAACATAAAGTGACAAGGCAGGCGAACTCGCCGACAGGCAAGAAGACAAAGTTGGCAGAAATTTTTATCGGGAATTAACTCATATACACAGGAGGCTAAAGTCTGGAACATGGTTAGTAGGGTAGCAGGCCGACAAGCACATTCACTTCCCCTAGTAAACACACAAGGTGACAGCTTGGAAGATCAGGCGAACTTCCTAGGTGCACACTTCGAACAAGTGTCGAGCTCGTCACACTACACGGAAGCTTTCCAACGATACAAAACAAGGATCGAAAAAGAGAAACTAGAGCGTAAATCCACAAAACACGAAGCATACAATTAACCTTTCTGCATAGCTGAGCTACAAGCATCGCTTATTTGTTGCAATAATTCCGCCCCAGGCTCCGACCGTGTTGTGTATGAAATGTTGAAACACCTGCCATTTGAAACACAAAAAACCCTCCTTTCCCTTTATAATGCTGTTTGGTTTTCCGGTGAGATCCCCTCGGCCTGGAAAGAAGCAATTATTATTCCTATTCTAAAACAGGGCAAGGACCCATCCTCCGTTGCGAGCTACAGGCCCATTGCACTAACAAGCTGCCTGTGTAAACTTTTTGAAAAGATGATAAACCGCCGACTTATACATTTCCTCGAAGCAAACAAATCACTTGACCCATACCTAGTGCGGTTTTCGAGAGGGTAGACCTACCTCTGACCACCTTATCCGTACCGAGGCACAAATTCGCGACGCTTTTGTTCACAAGCAATTCTTCCTTTCGGTGTTCCTCGATATGGAAAAGGCCTACGACACCGCATGGCGCTTTGGAATATTAAGAGACCTATCCCACTTAGCTGTCCGAGGAAAGATGTTGACCATAATCGAAACCTATTTGTCCAATCGCACGTTCCGTGTTCGAGTGGGTAATGTCTTGTCCCGAATATTTGTCCAGGAAACTGGATTGCCTCAAGGTGGTGTCCTGAGTTGCACACTTTTTATTATAAAAATGAATTCCCTACGTCTGTGTATTCCACGGAATATGTTTTATTGCACATATGTCGACGACGTGCAGATCGGTTATAAATCTTGCAACCTTTCAATGTGCGAGCGGCAGGTGCAACTTGGTTTAAACAAGGTAACCAAATGCGCAGACGAGAACGGGTTCAGCCTTAACCCGCAAAAAAGTACTTGCGTATTATTCTCAAGAAAGAGAGGCCTACATCCCGATTGCATGGTCAGCGGCTACCTGTGAAAACGGAGTATAAATTCCTTGGCGTAATTCTAGACACGAAACTAAGCTTCATATCACACATAAAGTATATAAAGAACAAGTGCATAAAACCATGAATATTCTAAAGGTATTGTCACGCACTACGTGGGGTAGTGACAAGAAGTGTCTGATGAATCTTTATAAAAGCCTCATACGCACGCGCCTAGATTATGGGGCGATAATATATCAGTCTGCGACACCAAGCGCGTTGAAGATGCTTGACCCTGTCCACCACTCGGGCATTCGCATTTCTACGGGTGCTTTTCGCACCAGCCCCGTGGAAAGCCTCTACGTCGAATCGAACGAGTGGTCGCTCCACCTGCAGTGATCTTACATGTCGTTTCTATACTATCTCAAAGTGAACGCAGACAACGAACACCCCTCACACCCCACAATTAATGATATATCTAGTTCTGCCCTTTTCGACCACCGTCCTTCGGTGCGACAGCCCTACTCACTTCGTGTGAG
Organism: Rhipicephalus sanguineus; assembly: GCF_013339695.2. Taxonomy (NCBI): domain Eukaryota; kingdom Metazoa; phylum Arthropoda; class Arachnida; order Ixodida; family Ixodidae; genus Rhipicephalus; species Rhipicephalus sanguineus. The sequence goes on from NC_051176.1 coordinate 39,198,047, forward strand.
GGGCTTAGCTGACGAAACGGGTGTGCCACTTTCCGAACATCGTCTATTGGCTCCCGCTGCACAACTACCGCCGTGGCGGTGGCAGCTTATAGACTGCGATCTTTCTTTCATGGAAGTAACGAAACACGCGCCTATTGCACATATCCGTACATACTTCCTTGAACTACAACACAAATACACTTGTGCAGAATTCTTTACAGACGCCTCAAAGTCCAATACTTCTGTGTCTTACGGAGCCGTTGGGTCATCCTTTACGGATTCCGGTATTCTACACCCTGAATCATGTATCTTCACGGCAGAAGCTTCCGCGATACTTGCGGCCGTTAAACACATTCAACAATTAAAACTACAAAAGGCAGTGATTTACACAGATTCTCTAAGCGTGGTAAAAGCTTTAAAAACTCTGAAAAGACACAGAAACCCTGTCTTTGTTTCGCTGTATTCTCGCTTAAGCACGATCTACGCACTCGAACAACATGTCGCAGTGTGCTGGGTGCCAGGGCACCGCGAGATTCAAGGCAACGTGTTGGCGGACCAGCTAGCAGCATCCGCCCACGAAAACAGTCACAATACATCCTTAGCTATTCCCCCACTAGACTTAAAACACTTCCTGAAAAGAAAGCTCAGAGCCTTTTGGCAGACCACATGGGATATGCATACGCGAAATAAGCTACACGTTGTCAAACCGCATCTAGGTAATTGGCCGCCAATATCAAAATCACGCCACACAGAAGTTACACTCTGCAGACTTAGGATCGGTCACACATACAGTACACACACACACCTTCTGTCCTGTGGCGAACCACCTTTGTGTGATAGATGTGGGCAGCCACTCACTGTCCTTCACGTCCTCATCCAGTGCAAGGAACTCGATGCTATCAGAAAAAAAACACTTTTCATTACCCTACCGACAGCAATTTCCACTTCATCCTTCAATGTTCATCGGTAGGGACCCGCTTTTTACATATCAGTCACTGTCTGCTTTTTTAAACGATGTACAGAGCTTTCATGTCATATATCAAGGTGAACCGTAGCACGGCCTCTAAGCAGAGGTCGCTGCTGCGGTGAGTACATTAAAGACAGCACTTGCCTCGCGGCCCTTGGACTCAAGGGCATTGACGAGGCATTCATGCTGATGTCATATCTTCAGTTTTATTCTTGCGACCACTTGTCATTCATTCCACTACACGTATTTCACGTCACTCTCATGATTTTATTATATATATATATATATATATATATATATATATATATATATGTAGCCCGCCTTTAGCGCGAGGAATTTTAAAGCGCCTATACGGCTACTTACCGCAACCATTGTTCACATCCTTTGTCCCATGAAATGGCGCTCTTTGGCCGTCAATTGGCCCTTGCGCCAATAAACACCACATATCATCATCATCATCATCAAATGGCAAGGATAAACGTGTTTATAACACCATGTTGCTTTGGTAGTATAACGAAAGCTTGCTTTATGAAAGGGAAACTTTCATGGGTGATCTTTCAGTCCCTTCATCATTACAGTTATGGATTTTATCATGGAAGATATGCAATCTTTCAGCCAAGTTAGACTTCATGCAGTTAATGTGTGCATTGGAGATCAAGTCAGACTATCTCAATCAAGTGTCCTATTGCAGTTTTGCTCACTATGGTACATTCTTGATACAGAAACACTTTTACATCAGTATTGTCTCGTTGCTGCTTGCACTGAGTTTTTCACAGATCTGTCAAGGATGATACGAAATATTTAATTCCATGTGTATTTCCTTTAGGTGTGCGGTCTCTGCATTGCATTTCAACGAAAATGCTGACAAGGGCAAGGCCTCAACAAACAGTGGTGAACTACGGTGGAGGATAAAGCACCCTAAGGCTAGGAAGGGCGAGGCAACTGTGTCATCCATAAAGCAAGAGGCCACTTATGGTATCAGTATTGCTTGTCAAGTGGTTTATGGCTTGTCGAGTGGCCATGGTTTATACAACAGATGGCTATCGTCCACTTGCAACTTTCTTGCCTGGCCTGCTTGCATAGTCGCTGCCTTCGTTGACGCCATCTTTGTACATTGGCAGTCAGGTATAGCTTCACGTGACCGTCTACCTAGCCTGTATTGCCCTGACACAGGGCCTCCCACGCCAGGGCGACGTGGAAGGCTCCATGTCCGGGCCGCCCTCACATCGTTTTCACACACACAGGTGTAGGTCAGTGGGAAATAAAATGTCGTGATAGCTTTAGGGTGCCGCTTTGGGACAAATATAGGTTTCGGAAATTATTTCCAGGTGTTGTGAACTTCCCGATATAACAAAGTAATTTGAGAATGCTTATAACTTCCTTAAGTCGAGTTTCAGCTGTGTTGCATGACCACAATCTTGAAACCCTCTTTTCACTGTAATGCAGCGTAATGCGTCAATATGGAAGACAAGCGTCAATTTCACTGTAATGCGTCAATATGGAAGACAAGCTGTGCCATTACAAAAGTCAGGTATATCTCAGTTCCAGCAGTGGCCAGTTTCACTGAGATGATTAACCTGATTTTAATTTGAACGACATAGGAATTTTAAGAGCTCGTTTTAAGAGAAAACCAGTCCTTAAAATTTCCCTGTTCACCCATAGCGAGGACCTCGTTCTGGCAGACTGGATGCCTTCAGGTAGTATGCGAGGAATTATTGGTCAACTGCCAGCTCGTAAAAAGTTACGTGCTTTGCGAATCCAGCAGGCAGAAAAGAAGTGTTTCACACTTGCCATCATGGCTGCTAGCAGCGCTGACACTCCCAGATTTAAATGCACATACATACCCCATAAAGTGGATGGGGGGATGACTGCCGCTGCAGCTCAGTTGGTCTCTACCAGCGATAGGTCGTCTTTTTTAGATGCGAAGTATCTTAAGGCGGAGCTCAATACGGTGGTGGTGGTGGTGTGCGGCGTGACCACCCTTACTGCGCATGCGCATACCCTCTCCACACACCTCCTCTCCACTCACCCTCTCCCCTTCCCCTCTCCACTTTCCCTCTCCCCTTCCCATCTCCACTTTCCCTCTCCCCTTTCCCTTTCCACTCATCCTCTGAAACGCGGGCTAGACATACCGAAATTCTCTCCTGCGCAACGCCGCGATGAGCTCGAGCGCATGCGCGTCCCCTCCCCTTCTCTCTCCTCTCCTACACTGCCCCCCTCTCGCCCGCCTGTCGACCGCGTTCCCCGCTCGCCCTGTGAGAATTAACGGCCAGGCTAGATGGAAGATACGACGCGCGTAGCGTCCCTCTTCGCATTCCACGACGCGAGGTCGGTAGCATGCCCAACAAACGCCAACGGAACGCGATCGTGCAAGTGCTCCGGCTTCGCATCGCCTCATGGTCCCCTTTAGCGGGAGATGGTGTAATTTTTCCATTTACGTCATAACTGCTACAAATAACATCTCCTACACTTTCCTTGGCCTTCTCTTCTGTTATAATTACTGATTTTATTTTGGAACTTTGGCATTTGGATATGAGTCATTTAGTCTTGTGTGTCTGCTAACAGCCATTTAAATATTATTAGCCTGCGTCATAGCACTGTATTGGAAGTTTCTGCAGGTAAGACGATGTCCCTTTTTTTGCAAACATGACACTTATGCGAGCTCTGGCCTTATCTTCGTTTGGCGTTTGTTGCCGTTCCCTAATGTAACTACTCGGCTACTTGTCATGTCATAGTCATCTCAGAAAACTGCTGCTAAAACGAAGAGCTGCACCATCAAGCTGTTTTTATTAACACAGAGATTCTATTGTTAGGCATGTAGCAAAAACTAAAAACTTAGAGCTATAATAAAGCAGGCATGAATTTTGAGCCTATCGTCAAGGGAGGAATCCAAGACCCCCTTTCCTTGTTTCCTAGGGTAAAAGGGCTCAACCCCTTTTCATCCTTGCTTCTTTTATGATCAACTGCACTTCTTAGTTGTGCTAGTTGTGCAGGTTATGTGGAGAGACTCCTCCTTGCTATTAAAGAGTTACTCAACGGAACCACTTTTGAGAGCCTTCCGGTGGCACCCTCTTATGTTTCAAGTTCAATGGGAGCTGTCGACAAGACTGTACTTGTGCAGTCCCATTTGTCAAGATTTGCAACACGTCAGGGACCAAAGAACAGTATTCAAGCAGTTTAAAGTTTGAAGCGCTTTGAAGTACGTTTTCTTGTCCTGTCTTTGATGACAAATCTATACATTGAATTCCACCATCCATAAGGTATTGTACTGGACAATGGTGACGTAAACTCTAAGCCTAAACTTTCACTGTTTGCAACAATGTGGTTTTATCATTTCAGGAAGCACGCTTGTGACTTCATGCAGTCACAGATTTTCCTGTAACCATGTCAGACAAAGACGTCCAGAGTTTTGTGGGGACTGTTCCTACTTCTGATGGTTTGTGAAAGATTTCGCAGCAATCAATCCACCACTCACCGACCTTCTGAAAGAAAACGCACGTTTTACATAGGGTTCCGTTCAAGCTGCTGCTTGTTATCACCACATCATAATTTTGACGACACCACCTTTCCAGGCCCACTTTGACTCATGCACTCATACAGAGGTCCAAACTGGTGTTAATGGCCGCGGGAGCAAGTCCACTTCAGCCGAATGCCAACGAGGACACGACCACATTATCACCTACGCTAGCCGCCAACCTGCAGAGTGCAACTATCCAATTACCGAGTGTGAATGCCCTGCTCTAGTCTCCGCAGTCTCCAAGTTCAGCCCATATTTATATGGCATGATTATATCTGTAATTGCGGAGCATCGAATACTCTGTTTGCTTTTGTCACTAAAGGATCCTATGGGCTGGCTTGGTCGCTGGGCTCTGCAACAGCAAGAATGCAACTATACATTGACATGCAAGTTCGGGCGCCTACATGAGGACACAGACTGCTTATCTTTTCATCCAGTCGATGAACCAAGCACCATCCATGACACCGACACAGATGCTGTGTCTTCTCCGTTTCCCAACTGATCCACATCTCCAGCGCGTCCATGCAAGCTGTACTCTTAAAAGTGGCAGAAGTTGGAGACCCGCCTATACCACGTACGCTGTTTATTGGAACAAAAAACAGAAAGGAGAAAAAGAAAATATATGTGCCAGAAATGCTATGAAATCTTTCTCTTGATTTGTATGAATTTCCAACAGATTTGTCATGTTGATGTGTCTTGTTTACACAATAGTCTTTGTTTTTTTAAGTGAATAGCAGAAAACTGACAGGGTGAATATGGACAGATATGCCTCACCTGGTCTCCTATGCCTTTTGTCAAATAATATAGAGACTTACACCTAATCTACAAAACAGTGCTATAGCTATCTCTGAGCCTGTGAAGACCAGAGGTACATGGAATGGTACTGTCACATGGATACTGGAGGACTGCATGACTACTTGAAACATTTTCAGAACTTTGACTCCCTGGTGAAGGGAGTTTGCCTAGTTCTGCTTAGCGTGTTAGCAAATGCCTGCTTTTGTGTGGTTAAATCGAACTACTTATGTAATTCATGTGACTTCATGTTTCCCTGCAAGGTGAAACTTGCAAATTTTGTGTGATTAGGTGCCTGGAGTTGCATTACGTTACAGTCCAAACACGCTAAGCGGCTCGCCTTGTGGGTCTTTGTAGTGGCTTTGGTTGTGTGCAATTTTATTGCTCTTCAGAAAACGTATCAACCAAGTGCTCGCAAATTTTGTCGGATGTTTGCAAGAACTAGAGATTCCTGTCTGTTTCTATGATCTAATGCGAATGCTGCGTGATGCTTGTATATTACTGTGTGTGACAACGTGTATGCAAATTTGTGCTTATAAATACAGGAATGTTCAGTACTGTCACAAGAGAATACAAGTTCAGCACATATTCTTTCACCGAAGCTGATCACTGTATTGCTGACACGTACCAACAGAACTTCACATTGAGTGCAATTACCTGCTTGCAGGCAATCTTCAAGATACATTCAGCACGCACACATACTGCATATTTGGTACTGTGTTTATTCGATTCCTTGTACCACGAGGCGGGGGGGGGGCTTACATTTTTAAATGCGAAGCATTTCTTAGCGAACTTCTGCGACTTTGACCGTATCTATCTATCTATCTATCTATCTATCTATCTATCTATCTATCTATCTATCTATCTATCTATCTATCTATCTATCTATCTATCTATCTATCTATCTATCTATCTAGCCGCCTACGACTTCGTGCTCTCCTGGTCGCTTGGTTAATCGAATGTGCACCAAAATTGGTATGGCGTAACATGACTGTATGACGAACATAAATGACAAGTCATAACATGAAAATCATGACACGAATGTCATGTACAGCATGATGTACATGCTACGCTCATGGTGCGCTGGCGGCCGTTTCGCTAGCTTGATATACACCAAAATTGGTATCTTGTGACGTTACTGTGTGACGAACATAAATAACACGAGTTAACATGAAAATCATGACATGCATGTCATGTACAGCATGACTTACGTGCCACGCTCATGGGGCGCTGGCGGCCGTTTCGCTAGATTGATATGCACCGAAATTGGTATCTTGCGACGTGACCGTGTGACGAACATAAATAACACGAGTTATCATCAAAATCATGACACGCATGTCATGTACAGCATGACTTACGTGCCACGCTCATGGTGCGTTGGCAGCCGTTTCGCTAGCTTGATATGCACCAATATTGGTCTCTTCCGACGTGACCGTGTGACGAACATAAATAACACGAGTTATCATGAAAATCATGACACGCATATCATGTACAGCATGACTTACGTGCCACGCTCATGGGGCGCTGGCGGCCGTTTCGCTAGATTGATATGCACCGAAATTGGTATCTTGCGACGTGACCGTGTGACGAACATAAATAACACGAGTTATCATGAAAATCATGACACGCATGTCATGTACAGCATGACTTACGTGCCACGCTCATGAGGCGCTGGCGGCCGTTTCGCTAGATTGATATGCACCGAAATTGGTATCTTGCAACGTGACCGTGTGACGAACATAAATAACACGAGTTATCATAAAAATCATGACACGCATGTCATGTACAGCATGACTTACGTGCCACGCTCATGGTGCGCTGGCAGCCGTTTCGCTAGCTTGATATACACCAATATTGGTCTCTTCCGACGTGACCGTGTGACGAACATAAATAACACGAGTTATCATGAAAATCATGACACGCATATCATGTACAGCATGACTTACGTGCCACGCTCATGGGGCGCTGGCGGCCGTTTCGCTAGATTGATATACACCAATATTGGTCTCTTCCGACGTGACCGTGTGACGAACATAAACAACACGAGTTATCATGAAAATCATGACACGCATATCATGTACAGCATGACTTACGTGCCATGCTCATGGGGCGCTGGCGGCCGTTTCGCTAGATTGATATGCACCGAAATTGGTATCTTGCGACGTGACCGTGTGACGAACATAAATAACACGAGTTATCGTGAAAATCATGACACGCATGTCATGTACAGCATGACTTACGTGCGACGCTCATGGGGCGCTGGCGGCCGTTTCGCTAGATTGATATGCACCGAAATTGGTATCTTGCGACGTGACCGTGTGACGAACATAAATAACACGAGTTATCATGAAAATCATGACACACGTGTCATGTACAGCATGACTTACGTGCCACGCTCATGAGGCGCTGGCGGCCGTTTCGCTAGATTGATATGCACCGAAATTGGTATCTTGCGACGTGACCGTGTGACGAACATAAATAACACGAGTTATCATGAAAATCACGACACGCATGTCATGTACAGCATGACTTACGTGCCACGCTCATGGTGCGCTGGCAGCCGTTTCGCTAGCTTGATATACACCAATATTGGTCTCTTGCGACGTGACCGTGTGACGAACATAAATAACACGCGTTATCATGAAAATCATGACGCGCATGTCATGTACAGCATGACTTACGTGCCACGCTCATGGTGCGCTGGCGGCCGTTTCGGTAGCTTGATATACACCAAAATTGGTATCTTGCGACGTGACCGTGTGACGAACATAAATAACACGAGTTATCATGAAAATCATGACACGCATGTCATGTACAGCATGACTTACGTGCCACGCTCATGGGGCGCTGGCGACCGTTTCGCTAGATTGATATACACCAAAATTGGTATCTTGCGACGTGACCGTGTGACGAACATAAATAACACGAGTTAACATGAAAATCATGACACGCATGTCATGTACAGCATGACTTACGTGCCACGCTCATGGTGCGCTGGCGGCCGTTTCGCTAGCTTGATATACACCAAAATTGGTATCTTGCGACGTGACTGTGTGACGAACATAAATAACACGAGTTAACATGAAAGTCATGAAACGCATGTCATGTACAGCATGACTTACGTGCCACGCTCATGGTGCCCTGGCGGCCGTTTCTCTAGGTTGATCAACCCCCAATTTGGTATTGCGCGACGTTACTGTGTGGCGAACATAAATAATAGGAGTTAACATGAAAACCATGACACGCATTTTCCTCAATGACATACAAGACGATGTATGCAGCTCTTTGCTGGCTGCTTCGCATTACATCGATTCCCACAATGGGTGGGATCTGCCGGCTTTTTTCGGTAGTCAAGTGTAAAAGGATGCCTGCCGACCACAAGCAACAAAAATACCAGACGATTAGGCTCCCCGGGGAGCCGTAGAGGTACTGTCATATACTTTTGTTGTTTTACGTCGAAATCTTTCTACCCAACTAGCAGATTTCACCAATCCTTCAATTTAGTACTCTGGGTACTGAAACCCAGTGTACTCTTCTGAAGGGAAGGAGCCTCTGATTTTGCAAACAACGCAGCTCGGCAGCATCTTCCTGTTTCTCTTTCCCAGACAATGCCATATCAAGTGTACAAACTGGCGGTACACTGTGTACTTGTAGCGCCTGAAAGAAACAAAAAGAAAAAAAAGATGAGAGAGATTGTTCTCAGTATTAGCGCCCAAAAGACTTCTTTTTGGGCGAGTTGGTGCTTGCATTACTTAAGTACACTAGACTGTGGTGCAAAATACATTTGAAAAAAAAAAAACAAGAGGAGGGGGGAGAGAAGAAAGTCAAGGCGCTTCACTTCCTTCTCTTTTCTTCTCCCCTTTTTACACGAAATGTATTTAGCGCCACAAACTAGCGTACCTAAGCAATATATAAGCGTTTTCGTGGGTGGTAAATATCTGCAGCTAATTGGTATGCTACAGCGGAAAAATTGACACACTACACGGTATGCGCCAACACTCCGCGAGTTCGCGGCCACACTTTAGCAGAAAAAATATAATGCAGAACGTGGTAATGTGCGCTGCGCAATTACCTGTGAATTTCCGGAGCTTCCATGAGTGCCGGCCGAGCTTCCATGAGGGCGTAGTATGCCACCGCCAGGACGTTCACATTCAGGCAGGCATCGGTAAATGCCTCATGTGAAGAGATGCACTGTCTCCTCGGAGGTTAATAATTTTTTCTACTTCGTTGCAGCACACAGACTCCACTGCTGTGCCCATGGGGCGGCAATGTCCGCAGTTGCACCTGCCATAACAGCGGAACTGCATGAAAATTTGCACCGCACGCCGTCACGTGCAAATGACCTGCAGCGCTGTAGTGCTAGGTTATCGTAAAAAGCAATTTTGTTTTTTCACGTTTGCAGTCGTCGGTGTCAAGTTAAACTTGCCTTGAATGTAACCCATAACCTCCGCTCATTTGAATGGCATTCTAGTTCGTACGTCGAGCTGCTGAGCACGATGTCGCGGGAAAAATTCCCGGCCGCGGCGGCTGCATTTCGTTGGAGGCGAAATGAAAAATACCCGTGTGCTTGCCTTGTAAAGCACGTTAAAGAACTCCAGCTGGTCAAAATTAAGCCAGAACCCTCGAATACGGCGTGCCTCATGATTAGAACTGGTTTTTGCTCGTAAGCCATGAGAACGTAAATTTTCCGATGTATATATGTCGGCCGCTGTGGCGTGGCCTAGCTTTATTTTTTCGGCACCAAGAACACGAAGGGGTTCTGGCTTCTCAGTGGAAACCAGTTAATAAATCGGATAGTAAACGTGGAAAAAGCGAGCATACTTTGGCTAAATGAATTGCACTGCAGAAAATCTGTGCACGAATGTGTCCGGTCTTACCATTGGACGTTGTCGACGCGGGGTTCCTCGTGGTGGTCGTCGTTGGTATCGCTGCCGCTTCTCGACGAATCGTTCCTTGCCAGAGGATCAAATTGAAAGTGGTTAGCCACGTCGAGAATCCGTTCTATATCAGCCTCAAGGAAATCGTCGCCAACAGACGGCGATGAGAAGGACGACGACAACGAGGACGACGACGGTGACGACATCGCGCAGCACGTGCGACAAGCGTGGAAATGCAAGCAGATGACGCGAACCGCGCGGAAGTGCGTCACAGTTCTGTGTGCTGACGTGATCGAGCGCTGCACCTGCTAGGTGGTGATAGTTGCAGCCGGAGGCTTGTCGTTTTTGAAACCGAAACTGACACTGGTCGGTAATGAGGAGCCTGTAATTAATATTCTGTCGTGCGCTGCAGCAGACGATGTGCCGTTTAGTAACTAACAGGCCCTCAGGTTGAGTTTGTATTGAAGGAAAATTGCTATTTCAACCTTCCTGTGGGCGAAGATCCCTTCAGAGTCAAAGATTGAATGGAAGTAGTAGAATTCCTTGGTAACCAGGAAGGCATGACCCTTGATGCTCTCTAGATAGATGTCAAAGTTCTGTATTATTCCATTCCTCAAGCTGCCCTGCTTATGTGCTTTGAGGCAAGTATTGACAAGTTTGGTGCAATTAGCTTTCAAAATAAAGTAGGAATTTCTATCCTTTTACCTGTGCTCTGCATGTGTACTCTGGGACGGGTGCCTTTACCTGCAGCGAAGTGGCATATGCATTGGGTCTAGCTTGGTACCTGAAAAATACATAATATAGCGGAACAAAACAAGGACAGAGAAAGAAGCACACAGGACGACCGCTAGACTTCAACTGAAAATTTTACTCTGGACATGTGACATATAAAGTGTAAAAAACATCTAAACTGATGGAAACGTCACCATGCTGCCTTCACATCAAGCTGCACGTGCCAAGCTACGCGTCGCGCATTTGAAGTCTAGCGGGCGTCTAGCGGTCGTCCCGTGTGCTTCTTTCTCTGTCCTTGTTTTGTTCCGCTATATTATGTATTTAAGTCAAGACCAACTAGCCCAAATTTCAGCTTTAACTTGGTACCTGTTTTCAGTGAACTATATCTAGGTCATTTAGACGAGCGTCTCAAGGATTAAATCGCACATTCCAATGTTTTTAAAATTATGAGGCTTGTGGATGATTTCTCAGTAATTTTTTACAAAAGGTCTAATGGCTCTCACTTTGATGTTGATAGCACACTGACTGCCTTTAGGCAGACACTGGCACCGTTGTAAGTGACCGAAGAATTTCTGTAAAACGGTTCCATTAAGTTTTTTGGATTTATGCATCACCTTTCGTAATAACCAGACTTGCTGGGGATATCAGCCAAGGAGTAACAAACCGATTTTACCCTTTGGCTCAGCTCATTCTAAACTTGTAAAAAGAAGCATCGCTAACATGTGCCTAAATGATGCACTTAAAAATCATGCCCTCATCTTATACACCAACGCTTTTTAGAACAAGTAGGCCGTCTACAGGCGTCAAGCTACCCTGACCACGTGTTAGTGACGGTATCTGAAGGGTTAGTAAAAAGAATAGGGAAGAAATCTTGATGTCAACAGAACGACGATAAGAGTAGCACGAACGTGAAGGTTGCTGTCATTCCATACGTTCATCGCATTTCACGCAATCTTAAGGAAGCTGCTCGGAAGGCCAGTGTGAACGTCGTATTTTCCGCCCCACAAAAATTACACCATTTCCCGCTAAAGGGGACCATGAGGCGATGCGAAGCCGGAGCACTTGCACGATCGCGTTCCGTTGGCGTTCGTTGGGCATGCTACCGACCTCGCGTCGCGGAACTGGAAGAGGAACGCTACGCGCGTGTTGTCTTCTAGCCTGGCCGTTAATTCTCACAGGGCGAGCGGGGAACGCGGTCGACAGACGTGCGAGAGGGGGGCAGCGGAGGAGAGGAGAGAGAGGGGGAGGGGACGCGCATGCGCTGGTGCTCATCGCGGCGTTGCGCAGGAGAGAATTTCGGCATGTCTAGCCCGCGTTTCAGAGAAGAGTGAAAAGGGGGAGGGGAGGGAAAGTGGCGAGGGAAAGGGGGTGAGGGGAGGGGAGAGGAGGAAGGGGAGAGGAAAGCGGAGAGGGAGAGCGGAGAGGGAGAGCGAAAGCGGAGAGGTGAAAGGGGAGAGGGGGAGTGGAGAGGGTGTGCGCATGCGCAGTAAGGGTGGTCACGCCGCCCACCACCACCACCACCACCACCACCGGATTGAACCCCACCATAAGATACTTCGCATCTAAAGATTATCTAGACTGTGCAAATTGACAGAGCCTTGCTCCAGTAGGCCGCCCGTCTGTGACGTGAAACACAACCTTAGATTTGATCAGTGCCAAAAGGACGTAGTGTACAACATTCCGCGTTCTTGTGGAAAGGTATACATAGGGAAAACTGGGCGCTGCCTCAACGAGCGCCTAAGAGAACGCAATAATAATCTCAGGAATGGCTCCTACGGTCATCTGTCAACTCACTGCCAAAAGTGCTCATGCACCTCGAAATCTGATCAGTGCACCGTCATATCCCGCAACCATAATCAATCTGCGAGACTCATAGTAGAAGCCAAATCAATCTTGGAACGCGCAGGCTCATGTGTAGGCATAGCTTCATTGTCATTATCAGAGAAAGAGTTGCAGTTTTCGAATGCTCAGTGATTTGTAATGCGCACGCCCTGGATCACGTGCTTCAGTGTATATATATATATATATATATATATATATATATATATATATATATATGTGACGCTTCCCTGTTTCCAATAAATAAGTTGAAAGTTGCGCTGTTTGTGTCCTGTCTCTTCACTTCCGCGTCTTCAAAGCCCACCCACATCGTCGGCATGCTGAACCAACTAGCCCAATTAAGTGCGCTGATATACATTGATATCCTGAAAGTTTTCAAGGAGTGTGACTCCAGTTTGAACTTCAGCTTTGAACTTCTCAAGGACAAAGAATTGCAATTTATTGGCCTGAAACTCCGGTTCTCCTCCTCACATGTATGTGGTTTTTTTTCCGTAGGTTGACTAAGCCACTCCTCAAGTATGGATCGGCCCACTTGAAAACTTAAGAATGGCATAGTGGTTTCATGTATTAAGTCTGCCCTCTGAAAACCCTGTCCCCATTCTGTTAATGCCAGGTTTGCGCTACAGATCCATAGACTTAAAGCCACTGGGTTCCCTGATAACCTGCTGGGCTCTGCAAGAAGCTTGTCAGATGGGTGAAATCTGGATGCCTTTAAGTGCCTCACAATGACAAGGCGGAAAAAAGAAAGAGGAAGGTCGCTGCTGTACCTTACATGCATAAGACCTCGCACCGCTTAAAGAAGGTTGCGAAGCGCTTGGACGTTGACGTGGTGTTCGGCGCGCCTAACAAGCTCTCGTGTTTGTGACCTGCTGTGGAAAGGAAGGCCGAAAGGTCATGCCCAAATGACGGATGTTGCCGTGTGAAACACGTCAATACGTATGTGACCAGCAGGGTCGCTGTGGTATGTAAGATACCGAGAACTCGCCAACGCTGGTATATCGGTTAAACTGGACGATGTCTTAATATACGCCTGCGTGAGCACGAAAGGTCTTTGAGGACTCGCAAGCTAACGCACCTATCTGCTCATTGTCAGGACTGTGGGTGCCAGCCTTTAAGAAAACGTGCATTTTCTATTCAAACCAAGTCCAGAGGACTCGAGAAATTGTTGAAGCCGCCTATGTCGCGAAATGGGGTGTTTCATGCAACAGCTGTCCTTCGGTGGCGCTATCTAGCCGCGAGGTTGAATACCTTGATGTCACTTGATCTGATGGCCGAATCCGTGATTCATTAATCTTGTTCTTCTTGTAGTGTGTGTGTGTATATATCTTCGTGCGGTTTTGATTAAACTTCAGTTGCTAGTAGCGTGTCGTCCTGTCTCCTTCGTGTCTGTGTGTTGTGGTTTTTTTCGCGCTTTTTTCAGACATGAATTTGCACCAACTCGCGAACTGTCCGTGCTACTTCTTTGACATCACTTTTGGCTGACACAAAGTGTAGCACCTGGGCCTAGATGCTCAAAGCCCTCTATGTGCAGGCCTTCATAACAGCACTGAATGAGCAGCCAGTGCGCTGGTTTTTGCATCCTGTTTCATGTGCGGACCAGTCCCACTGGGAGGCTAATCAATCATACACATACAAATTCTTGCATATTAAATCTGTTGACCTGCTCTTAGGTTCTTTGTCCACTTTCTTACTATTCGAAACTCTGGGATTTTGTGTTATTACAAAAATTACCAGCATTAGAAAGGCTTGTATTAGCAGTGTGTTGCCTCTGTGGTAGAATACGTATGCTTCACAGGAGCCGCTTTTGAAAATGCCTGGCTACTGCTTGCAGATGTTCATTAGGCTTAACTTGCATACAGCAGTATCAAACCTGCATATAAACAATTCATTTGATTTGATAAGATTTCAGGCATTTTTATCGCCGTACTCAGAAGTATTTCTTTCAAGTGAGAACCATAGGTTAACAAATACACAATAACACAATTGCAATCATTGTCAGAAATAGTGTCGTGGTTGTGGATGTCTGTTTGGGCACGGCCCTTTCGTTCCTTGGCCCGTCTGGTTGTCTCGCTAGCGAACGTGGTCGAATTTCATCACTCTGGAAAATTTCCAGCAGCCGCCTCATGGAAATCTGAAAACGGCAGTTGGCTCTTTGCAGGAAATACTTTATTCGCAGGAGAGACTTACGCAAACTTTCAACTCTTATTTATATTTACTGTGTTTTAGAGTCACACAGCAACCAGCACGCAATGTATACACACTGCCGAATTCACCGCTAACACTGAAGTTGAGAATGCAGAATAATGTGCCGGGGCGGCACTTCAAATGTCGCTACCAAGTTGTGCAGTGGCTGTTTCACGACTTGTGCTCATATACACTGTAACCGTCCTTTGTGTGACATTAGCATATTTCATTTCATGCTCATCGCTTTAGTGGCTCTTCTTGTTTAGCTGGATTTGGCTGTCAAAAACTGGATGTTTTGTAGCAATCATATGACTACGCATTTAATTTTGCTTTCACAGAACACCATCTTTTAAGCTCGGTGTGGGGGCTCAACGTGGAACGTTTGTGCAGTAGCACGTTCACATTATGCCTAGAAACAGAGTGAATGCCTCCAAAAAAGCTTTGAAGGAGTACTGACACAAAATTGTGAAGGTAAGAAAACTTGTGAAATACATTTGTATGACACACGTACATAATCTACAAAATAGTAAGCGTGAATGTAGCTTACAATATATTAGAAATCAATTTCAAAGTGTGTGCTGCGCAACTGCCTGCGAAAAGAAGCCCCTCACGGCATTGACATCAACTGCATTTAGATGTAAACAACAAACAGCCACCTGTATCATGCGTTTGTGTTGGCTGCCGTGCTCCTTGCCAGCATCTCTCCCCCGCAGGTGTCAGCACTAGTGCTCACGTGCACCCAGAGCCGCGTGCACGAGTGTCACTGTTTTGTGTGCTTAGCAGCATTGCCAACCAATTTTTGAATAATACCCTACGTCACGATCAAGGTTACCCTACACAACATTTTTAGTACCGTAGTAATAAAGTACAGACTATACTTCACTGTACGACATTCAGACGTGTGTTGGCGCTGAAGTCGGTAGTGACTTCAGAGGTTTGAAAACTAGCTTCGGGAAGAACATGGAAGACAACCGATGGGAGCAGAAAGCGTTCCGGTATTTGTATGGGAAGAGTGTTGACTCAGTTGAAAAATAACTAGGTGACTCATCAAGAAATATACGGCTGGCAGTATAAACGACATGGTAAGAGAGAGCATTAAGCGAAACGTCATAGAGGGGGAAAGGATGTATCGATAGCAGCAATGGAGAGAAACCGGGCCTGAGTAACTACCGCAAGGGTAAAGACGAAATGAGCAAGAATATATTTTACGATAGCTGAAGTAGAAGCGCTTTGGTGTTTGACGTGAGGTCGGATGTCCTTAGAACGCGTGGTTACAAATCGAGATGAAGTGAAGCAGTGAAATGCACGTTCGTAGGGAAAGTAAGGAAACGACGCAGCATGTCTTAATTGAATGTGAAGATATATATGCACTCGGGTGTGCGTTAGGGCACTAGACTGCATGAACCCTTGTGTTTCAGGGAGAACATTAGGAAGGTAAACAGGTCGGCGGTAGATATAATTAAAAGACGACTGAAGGATTGGTGGCGGAAAAGTAGGCAGAAAGTAGCCACAGCCCGACGTGCCAGTGGACGTGCCCGGCACGCGCGTGATAGTGCCCGGCACGTGACAGGCATGAGCCCGGCGTGACAGTGGATCAGTAGCGTGGCCAGTGATCCACTGTCATCGAAAAGACTGTAAGGCAAAAGCCATTTCCTTTTTGTTCTTTTTCTTCTCAGCCAAATGTGTAGGATCCCCCGCCCTCGGAAGATTTCTGCACCTCACGCGCCTCTGGGGTCGACCCACCTATGACCAAGTGACGATGCCATGGGATGACGTCATCATGGGCGTCACATTGTGATATCACAGTGACATCACTATGACTTCATGATGACGTCACAAATCCTGTCGATCTGTGGCGGCACGATGACGTCAAGAGGTGACGTCGTTATGTCATCAGGTTTTTTTTGGACCACTCGCGTTGACGCCGACGGTCACTTTTCGTGTTTGATGAGGCTTTTGCCTTGATAACCACTGCCGACCGCCGTAGCAAAATTTGAGAACCCCACCACGCAACGAACGAATGGGCAACGACGGAGAGAGAAAAGACTATCCATGAGAAAAAAACAGCAATGGTAGCACAAGGATGTGTGACGTAATATCTTTCCTCTCTGCCCGATACTGGTAACATGTGAATTCTAATTTTATTGAAAGAAATATTTAGTTTTCGGATCTCTTTAGGAATGTAAGCCTGGGATATGTCACGCGGATCGTTTACATTTTTCGCTGATCCATGGCGAGCAAAATGTCAAAATAACCCTACGTCGTATAAGAAAATCGCATTGCCGCCATCCTACACCACGCTGTCCAAAAAATTCCGAAAATACCCTACAAGTAGGGTAATTACCCTACAGTTGGAAGCCCTGTTGCTTACGTGGCCAGCCGTGTTTATCTAAAAACCCGCTTGGTCTCTCCACTCTCGGAGCTCTCTGAAATCGAAAGTGCGACTGGGCGCTATAAAAACTATTCCTTATAATTAACTGTGGCGCGCTTGACCAAACGAGGTTTCCAGCCATGATATGCGGGACGATGACTACTTATTGCAACAGAAAAAAGATTACTTAAAATTTTGTGACAGGCTGCAGCTACAGATCATGGAGAACTCATAATGTTGTTCACAGTATTGCTGTGTAGTGCATACATGAAGGAGCCCTGCAACACTTCTTGAACATTATCAGATAACGCTTCCGATTAGTAGTATAGGCTCCGGTGAACTTGTGAGGCAAACATTTTGGCGCAGTTCGCGCCAGGGAATTGACAATTGCATTATAAAGTCACCTAAAATTTCTCGCTAATTTCTCGACAAATGGTGCCATATAATCAAAATCAACTGCGTCACATATCCAAAAGCAGATGGACATGGCCATTGTCTGATTTGCATCGTGATCTGCATAGCTACGACGGCCGCCGTGGTGTGCCGTGACGTGCCTGCCCAGCGTGCTCGTGATCGCACTTAAAGTGAACCATGCGTTCAAAGAAACCAAGAAAAAAACTGCTCAAGGTAACGATGAGCTCTGGCGTATCGATGTAGCTTCTTGCTCCCTTGGTATCCCCGCCTGTATAGCTTTCAGCGCACTATTTCATCACGAAGTCAATACTATGTATGCCTCACTATGTCAATATTAAGTAGACTTCCGAAGCTGACAGCTGCAAACGTAGCCGGCAGAGCAGATGATTTGTTTATTCTGATGTCTGTTCATCCGCTGGTGCAAGATTCTCAGCTAAAGCTGGCGCCAATATTTAAATGCAGTACCATGTAGTGCTGCTTATCCGGGTCAATTTGTGTGCAGAACGTCACCTGATAGCAATGTCCAGACCAGGACGAATTTGTCGTTAACTCAGAAGCTTCTGATTCTGAGAAATCGCTGGGTGTCTACCAACCAGGAAAACCGGCATTTCTCAGGGATTTAGAATACTCCGTAGATACTCAGGGAAAGCTAAAAAAAAGTGTGCTTCTATCAGGGAATCCTCTGGCCGCGATCGCCTCCCGGGCCCTGGCGACGAGTCCACGTTGGTCGTCTAGGTCCCGTGCGGAGATCTTGGCCTCCCACGTCTCGGCAAGGAGGTTGGACTAAGGGACCCTCCCACCTAGAGTGACCCCAAGCTTAAGAGCTCGGGGACACTGTTTTGGCAAATTAAAAGTTTATTTCATCATCATTCTATCAGGGAAAGACAGCTGCCGTATTATTGAAGAGGAAAGAACGTCGTAGTAATGCTGGACCGAGTTACAGAGAGGACGTGCTTTTCCGGCTCCTCTCACAACAAGAGGACAAGTGCGTCCTCATCACAACCACCGCCGGCCTCCCGCACCTAGAGACCATGCATGCAAAGCGGCAAAGACGCTTCGAATTTCAAAGCCGGTTAAAAGTAGAAATTTCCTTGTGCCGTCACCGATGACTCTATGCCTTGCAGATGTGGTGCTTCGTGCGTCTCTCTTCAAAAACCACCGCCACCCTTGTTTGTTGGGTTTCTGGCACTGTACACAGTGCCAGTAAGCTGGTAGAAAATCATATGGGCTGGACTAGTTTGCATAGTTACACCTTGAATTACGAGTTCCAAGTGAACTCTTCATGCACAACGCTTTCATTAAAGTGTCCATTGCTACCTCAGGGGGCTCACGTCGCACAAACGCGACGCAGGTGACTCAGCAGAGGGGTAATATCACTTCACGCTCTGGCGCAATCTGCCGACGCTGGCACTGGTTTAGAGTAACAAGTTGCGTCCAGCTTTTCTGACGCCGTTCTGAACCAACTTAGTTTTATTCACTGCAGTGTTGCTGCAGGGAAGCTTTGTCTTATGTGACTCTAGTATGATGGCGTTTTCAGGTACACTTTTGTCCAGGGCAAAACAAATCCGAAACATTGAGTCGGCAGCTTGGCTTAGGCCTCTGGGAACACTATGTACTGTGCGCTAAGAACAAAGTAGTTTTCTCTCCCCAGTTAGGGATGAAAAGCGGTTACAAGTCACGCTGAATGTATGAAGCACCGAGTTACTTCGACTAGAGCTGGAACGCCCTATGTGTCTTCTTTCGTGATGCCGCTGGTATGCGGACCGCTGGCCGCCGTTTTGACCGAAGCCGAACTACTGGCATCAGTTCTGAGCAGCCTTCGACTGCTTCAACAAGAGCTCCTGAATCGCCTACATGAGCATACAGCCAAGCACATTTATCGGCTTGACAAAGAAGTCACATATGGTGAGATGATTCGGTGTCTCACTGCTGTTATGACACACGCATCGTTGCATGCAGCCGCGGCATCGGCTTCTCTTTCCGTTCGATGTTCTGATCATCGAAAACTGCCAAGAAAGAGCAGCTTGACAAGACAAGGTGGAATGCACTATTGTCTCTGGTCGCGCACCTTTCTTCTGAGAGAGTGTCGTGTCGAAAGTGAGCCAAGCCAAGATGCAGGTGTCCAAACCAAAAACAAACACTTTAAAGCAGTGAAATGCAACACTAAGGCATTGTGAAAATGTCAGAATGGCTGAGGTTGAATCCTAGCTGCTGAGAGAGAACCTCACTTGTGGCAACGTTCAGGCGTCATACCAATGAGGTTGCTTTCAGGTGATAGAAATAGTATATTCGAAAATATTCGGCTTTTTATGCACCTCGTATGTATTATTCGTATTTGACAATTTTCTATTTGCAATTGGTTCGTTCAATTTTTGAAGATATTTTATTCAATACGCACTTTACTAACACCTCCCTTCTGTTTTGTTTTTGAATGAACTGAACATTACAATTGAAACTATTCAAACTTGATTAAGTAGCTTTTTTGTTACATGAATAATAGAGACTTAGAACAGACTGTTGGGCGAGTTGGTAATGCATTCTGTAAAAACTGCGCGAAAAACGTGGACAAAGGGAGAAGCGGACGACACAAGCGCATACTAACAACCGAAAGTGTATTGAAAAAACACAGAATATGAAGAGCAAATAAACCACGTGTCCAAGGTTAACCAACAGACAGTTACAAGTGCGCATCGAGATACGCAATCTCCGCCTCGTGCAACGCCACAGATGGCCTGGCAACACAACTATCTCCAGCTTTGAAGATAAAATACGCTTTAACAATCTCACGTACAGTACGTTCCTTTTGTCTTGCTAGAACTTTCGTTCCGCGGAAAAGCGGGCTGCACTTACAGTCGCGGCAGTGCAAAGACAGATTTGTAGAAGGCTGTCCTTTCATCGACAACCTGTGGTCATTCAATCTCTGATTAAGACAGCGGCCGGTCTGCCCGATATAAGTGTTTCCACAGGAGAGAGAAACAGAATATACCACACCTTTGCAACATTCTGATAGGCCGTCCCTGTGTTTGACCCCGCACTCAAACCACTTTGGTGATGCACCTTCCACCTTCCTTTCGACAGCCCCGCAAATCCTGCCCAACTTATTCCTCACGGAAAATAACACGTGTACTCCGTACTTCGCGCCAACATTCTTGAGGTGGTGGGAGACACCATGCACACAGGCAGGTGGGGCGGCTTAGGGAGGCCCGCTTCCCTGGGCCTGTTTTGGCCCGCCTTTGTGAAAAGATTTTGCGCAACCTGAAGTTTGAGCGAAAAGGTTCAACCCCTGTTGGGAGTGATCCGGATAAGAATGCACTGGTCAGCATCCCCTACCTGCATAGTGTCTCCCACCTCGTTGGCAAACGATGGCCAAATGAAGGCCCATTCAAGCCAATATAAAACTAAGGTTGGCAAAGCCAGCCTATAAGGATGCCAGCGATGGTCTATCGTAGCCAGTCAAATGCAATATTGGTGCCACCATCGTACAAGGGCGGCAACAAAGGCCAATCGTAGCCAGCCAACATAAAATAATAACAGCGCCATCGTATGAAGACGGCAAGAAAGGCCCATCATTCCCAGCCAACATACAATATTGGCAGCGCCATCGTATAAGGACTGCAACAAAGGCCCATCATTCCCAGTCAGCATACAATATTGGCAGCGCCATCGTATAAGGATGGCAAGAAAGGCCCATCATTCCCAGCCAACATAGAATATTGGCACAGCCAACCTATAAGAATGGCAACGATAGAGTACCGTTGCCAGCCAGCGTACAATATTGGCAGCGTCTTTGTATAAAGATGGCTAAAAAATTCCATCGTTGTCAGTCAACAAACCAAACTGGAACTTCCATTCTATAAGAAAGGGAACAATGGCGCGCACAGGGTCTTGATTTTGAAAGGGACACTAAAGAGCAAAACGATTTTTCTCGTGTTGGTAAAGTACTCTTTCACAATACCAAAACACCACGCTTGCTGCTAGAAGACGCTTAGTAAGCGAGAAAACGTGCAAAAACAAAATGTGGGTGGCGACGCCACCTTGAAGTTTCCGCACCATTCGCCGTGATGTCACATGTTTTCAAGGCGCCTACCAGGGACTACATAGTTCCTAATCGGTAAAAATGAAGTATATTGTCCCCTGAGGGGGCCATGGACCTAACATAGCAAGTTTGGGGCAATTTTGTTGAGCCAATGGCGCCGTGACGTCACGCGGGGAGATTTTGGCGCGAAATTTAAAAACGAAACTTCGAACTTTATTTTCTCCTCTATTATTAACCTACGATGGCGAAATTAACGACGTTAGAGTACTCAGAGCACAATTTATCGATCTAAATTGATTCATTGTTTCTCTTTAGTGTCCCTTTAGGTTGACATTTAGTATGGCACAAAATATATGCTAAATAGTTGGACAAAACTTGTTTTGCAGATGTTGAGCAAGGTAAAATAAGTACCAAATTCTCAACTGAGTTTTGCGCGCTGCTGGAAATACATCTATCCGAAAGGAAACGCAAAAAAATTTAACTTTGCAATGTAAAGTTAACGTGAATTGTGTGATACAGCCAGCGTATACATCGCAACTGTATAAAACAAAAAAATACCTGCCTTTACATTGATTGAAGCTGTATATAGCATTGATGTGTTAATGGAGTAGAATAGAATTCTAGTCTCCTTAGCAATGGGCCTCTGCGCTGGTGCGGCTTTTCCGGACGCGCACCAAAATTATTCTGACGGCTTTAGTAGCGGCGAACAATCAAAACATTTCACGTGACTTCAACCACACCAGGTATTTGTGTTTGCTAGATGACTAGCTGGATTACAGGATTGTAACTTCTTTGTGTGTGCGGAACAGCGATGTGCTGGCCAAGACTACGGTATCGCCCGCAGAAGCTCCAAATGAGCGATCAGTTATGTTTTCACTTTCAATGCTTCACGCAACCAGATGTGTTCACTTTGAGTAAATGTTATTAGTGCTCAGGAGGCCGGAGAAGCAGCGCGACGCCATGTTTTGCTCATGAATTTTCCAACCTCTCCTCCCGGTAATGGGGTAGCGCGGAGGTGGCTGGTCATAAAACACGTGTCACTTGACGGCTGCTCCGCTCACGACGGTTCATTGGTGGTTCCGTGCTTTCAATGCATTTGAAACGAAGGGGGGGGGGAGATGGCGGGAGACGGCGGGACCTCGGAAGAGGCATACGCGTTTCGGCCCCTTCTGGCCGGCGGCTAGGCTTTGTTAGCCAGTGGCGGTTACTTCCCATCGTTAGGGCTCTCGGCATCGGCGGCCGCGCACCCTTTAGTATTCTGTCGGGAGTGATCGGGAAAAACGGAGTCGGATACCGAGACAGGATGAGATTCTACGGCGATGCCACAGTGAGAAAGCAGCTGCCTTGCGCTTCTTCGAAGCTGATTGTTTTGACTTTTGACGAGCCATCCGCAGATGAGCGCTGCTGTGCTCTGACAACTCGTAAGCTTTCCGCTGGATTTGTGCGTTCGTATCGCGGTCAGTAAGTCGTTTCTTTTCTTCATCGCATCTTACTGTCCGTGTTTTTCGTATGTGAAATATGTGCTGCGTTTACTAATGGCAAGATTATGACGTATTTTCTTTAGATTTGTTGGTTTGCGAATACCCAAGTGTTGGGCTTTGGTGTGCGCGTTGAAGTAGGTTAAGTGCTCGCCCTTAGCGTTGTTGGCAGCATTTGCGTGGGTTATTTTGCTCTTCGCCGCCCCAAGGGCATTTGCCCTTCGCCGCCCGTTTCGCGCAAGGACATGATAGATTTGTAACACTCAAATGTTTATTAGTTGTGAAGTTGTCGCTTTCATTCAAGCTTTTGCCGCAGTCACCATTTAATAAATAACTGGGCCAAGAACTTTTTGGTAGTTCAAGGTGGTTATGGATTTCGGCTGCGTAGAACGTCTGTTGAAGTGTATATGTTCATTTATTTCATTTTGTATCACGCTTCGCTTTTCGCCCACTTCCTATGGAACCTTCGGTGAACTGACAACTCAAATAGATATTTTGGCTCTGTGTGTCTGTGAGTGGTGCCTTTTCCGCGATTCATAATAGAAGAACGTTATTCAAAATAATTCTGCACGCAGGCGGTCAGCAGAGCAAAGTGCGAGAAGCGAAATTCTTTTCAAATCATGCAATATTTTACCATATCTATACATGCAGAATAAACTTGTGCTTATTGTTAACTTTTCTGCGCTTATTAGCATTGCTGCTTGCCTAAAAACAAAAGCGTGGGCAGCATCCATTTATTTACATGCACAAAAATCTACCTCATGTTAGACTACACATTCAGTGGAAAACGTCATAAAGATATTGGCACAGACATCAAAAACGCTGGAAAGAACCGGTTTTAAATGCTAGAAAAGAAAGAACGATGGCGCAGCCAGCGATAAAGGCTGGCAAAAAATATTGGAGCTGCCAATATTTATACAATGTTTACGATACGTACGACGTACAATGTTGGTTACAGCTATCTTTGCCATTATTGGCGATATGTTGGAGGGAAAATATTGGCTAGAGCCATCTTTGCAAAAATTAGACCATCATTGGCTTCTAATATTGGACCAATGCACATTTAGGTGTAGTGAAACCACAAAAGCCAACGCAGGACCAATGTTTCTCCCAATGTTTGCCAACCTTGAGCCGAGATCGGTCCAATGCCGGCTTACTGCGTGGGGGTGGGGGGAGGGAACCTCTAGGACATGCACATCACCGCATCTGCGAAGATTCTTGAGGTCGCCAAAAATAAGCGCCATCTAGAACACTTCTCAAGATAGTTTTGTGAAAAAAAAAGAATGTTTGACTAAAGTTAGCCTAAATTTGTTAGCCTGGCAGTTTCGGCTGCCAAAAACATTTATCTCCCAATTTCAGAACTTCTGAACCTTGAGCACACTCGGTGACCAAATGGTAAACTTTTAGGTCACACTATATTTTTCCAACAACGAGCAAGTTAATGCAACCACAGGAGCATGTCATAACTTGGTCAACCATGTCACAGATTCTCGGGTTCAACAAGAAGCGTCGAATTCTCGCTGCCATTGAGCATATCTTGCGCTCTCTAAGCATATAGTGAGTCTTTTGTAAGCAACTTGCATCACAATGGACAGGAAGTGCTTGATACTCGTCATTCTCATGATCTGAATTTTTACCAAGTATGGTCAAAGCTGCATATTAATAAAGGCGCTTGGTTTATTTTTGTATTCTGAAGCCAGGATAACTTTCTTGTGTTTATGGGCAATATGTGATTTTTATATTCTGAAGCCAAGTTTTCTCATTTTTCTTTTGTGCGTATTGATTGCCTACTGGAATTACTTCATAGAGAAAACTTCGTCTTGGCCAGGGGTTCCAATCTGGCACCGCTGATTTGCTATGGAAGCTGTCTTACCACTGAGCTAACGAGTATGTTCGTTGTTTACAGCTCTTGAGAAAAATATACGCCTCAAAGGATGCGACTACTGGACATTATATAATTACCTTATAATTGCACTGTAAGCACCTTTAATGTCTGTTCCCGCTCGAAACTTTGTGCTGAAGATTTTGGGACGCTCACTCCTAACTTGTGAAATATTTTTGTTTTAGTCCTGGAGCTCTCAGCTACAATTTGCGTTCTGCGAAGCCTTGTAAAATAAAGGACGTATGCTTTTAGTTCGCCTCACGTAAGGTTACCTGGAACTCATAATGATAAGACTTTTGACATGGTGGACTCATCTTCCCATAAGCTTCAGGAAGCGCTGGCAAAATCTATTTGTACTCTATGAGCGGCTACGCAATGCACGTAGCAGTGCCTGGAAATTGGCCAATCTTCGCAGAAGAAAGTAGGTTTGGAAGAACAGTGCATAGGACTTTCCATGGCTTTGGTGCTGTCATATAACAGGCAACTAATTAGCTGGTGGTGAAAAAACATTACATCATCAGTATACGGGGTGTTTCAGCTCAAAGCCCCAAGTATTAAAAAATTAAACATAGGCGCTACGCATCTCCAATTAGCGCAGTATTGTTCAGAAACGTAATATTTTTTTCAATCTCTGGTAAAGCCCATTGGGAATATTTGGTGAGCAGTTCTTTTGTTTTTCGTTCGGTTTCGTTAACGGGCACACTTCGACAAGGGAATGTCAGGGTCTGGAAGGATGCTTTTTACAAATGAGAAACGTGTGAATGTGATCCTCGGCCTCGGCCGAGCAAACGGAAAAAGGAGAAAAACGGCAAGGTTATTTCGCAGGTGGCATCCTAGAACTCGGGTAAATAGTTCGACATTGGTCCAAAATTGCGAAACTCTCAAGGCGACAGGCACGTTCAGAAAGCCGCTTCAGCGCACAAAGGGTGTCAATGAATCTCTCAGAATTGACATTCTTGCCTTCATGGCAGCCCATTCCCACGCAAGCGTGCGTGACGGGAGTGGTGAGACCGGTGTTTTGAGCACTAGTGTTTGGCGAGTACTCAAGAGCGGAGGACTCTACCCTTACCACGTTCACCTGCATCAGCAGTCAGAATATAGAGATTTTCAAAGCCGCCTTGATTTCTGCAACTGGATATTGATACAGGCAGAAGATCATCCAGGCCTCCTGAACAACGTGATCTGGTCCGATGAAGCCCACTATTTGCGCGACGCTCAAGTGAGTCTTCACAACGGCCATTACTGGAGCGGTACAAATCCTCACTCGCTGTTGCAGTCCCAACACTCAGTGCAGTGGTCTTTCAGTGTTTGGGGCGGGATTTACGACGGCTAGAATATTTGCCCGTTCTTTTTTGCCGGAACACTCACCGCAGAACGCTACGCGAGGGCGATACTAAATGGCCCACTGAGTGACTTCACCTGTAACCTTCCTCTAGCGCAGCTTGGGGATATCTGGGTCCAGCACGACGGGGCTCCTCCGCACATCTCCGGGCTGGCTCGAACATGGCTTGATCGAGCATTTCCTGAAAAATGTATCGGCCGCGTCGGACCTGTGCCTTGGCCTGCTAGGTTCCCAGATTTGACACCGCTCTATTTTTTTCTATAGGGACACGTTAAAGACCATGTCTACACCGAAGCGACGACAACGCCCTGAAGTCTGAAGCCTAAAATAGCAGATGTGTGTCACTCCATTACTCCAGGGTATTATGCGAATCGCGACAGCAAGTGTGGTGACTAGGTTTAGGTTGCACATAGGGGCTGACGGAGGGCTGTTCGTGCATGCTATATAACTGCCCGTGACGTCTGAATAAAAGCACGTATTCGACAACGTTTCTACTGGCCTCGACTGTGCAAGACGACCAAGCACTACGTCGCGAGTTGTGACGTCTGCCAGCGCCACAAGCAATCTAATACTCCTCCGGCAAGCACACTGCAACCTGTCAAGCCTCGGACTTCACCTTTTGCAAAAGTCGGTATTCACTTACTCCGCCTCTTCCTTAAGTCTGTCACCCGCCGCCGCTGGATTATGTCGTGGTTGCTACTGCACTCGATTATCCTTTGTCACGCAGCCCCTCGTGTGGGGATCAGTGATCGCGGCCAAGAGTTCACAGCTAATGTTGTCGAATAGTTGCTGCGGCTCTGTGGGTGTCAATATCGGCATTCCTCGCCTTAGCACAGGCAAACAAACGGCCTAACAGAGCGCACCATTCGTACCATCATCGACATGTTTTCCATGTATGTCTCAGCGGACCATAATAACTGGGATGCTGTCTTACCTTTCTTTGCACACACCTTTAATACTGCAAACCACGAGACCACAGGATATAAGCCCTCCTTTCTTCGCTATGCTCATCATCCTCAAAATTTTCTAGACACCAGACTTCATTTCTCGATGAATGAAAACGCCAGCGCCGCGCAGACTTCATGTGGCGCTGAATAAGCGCGTCGACTTGCTCGGCTTAGAGCTCTCTTTTCACATGCTCGTGCTAAAGACCGTTATGACGCGAACAGCTGCCAGTCACCTTCGCCAAAGGTGATTTTGTCTGGTTGTGGACGCGTGTTCGAAGGAAGGGACTTTGCGAGAAGCTCCTTTCTATGTACTCCGGTCCCTTTGCCATTACCCAGTGCTTGAGTGACGTCACATACGTCGTTGCGACTGGGAGAGTTGAGAACCGCCGTTTGTGCAACACGGATGTTTTGCATATTTCATGATTGAAGCCCTACAAAACCGATCACTTGGACTCGCTCAGTGAGCTTCGTCTTGCCTGGAGGAAAATGTAACGTGGCGCTGAAAGAGTGCGAAAGAAGAAGAAAGCAGAAGAACTGGCGCAAGGGATTTTTGCTGATGCTGCTTCCGACCGTCTCTTGTGTTTTCTCCAGCGCTTATTAAAGACGATAGTCTTTCTTGGGAAACTTAAACGCAGAAATTTTGGTCTGTCTGTCTGTCTGTTTGTCTGTCACTCGATTCAGCCACCCTGCCAAAGTTGAACCTGCTTGATTACCGCCCAGCCATCTTGAACTGGTACGGCCGTTCGTACTTGTGAACACTGTCGATCAAAAAGTAAATATTACGCATATCTGAGTCGCAACATCAATACGTAAGTATTAGGTGGCGTGTTCCTTTAATAGAACATACGTAGATAAGTCAATCTAAAGACCCTAATGTTTCTTAGGCGGCGCTCAAAATGCTAGTGTTTCTTAGGCTGCGCTGAAAATGCGACGCTATGAGGCAGATGCCGTGGTTCAACGTAGAGGAGGATTGGATTGGATTAGATCAAACTTTATTTGTACCTGCAGTTGGGCGCTCGCGCGCCCCGACAAGGGCCTTCGGGGTTGTCGTTACTCGGCGCGGGTCTCCGCTCGCCGTTGCCGGCTCGCTGGGTCCCTTCCTTTCGAGCGCACTGAGGACCTGCTGGACGGCCCAGAGCTGTTGATCCTCGTCGTAGCTCTTCGCGGCTTCCTCGAGCCGCGACGGGATCTCGATTTCTCTGGGTGTTTGATGCAGTCCCACAAGGTGTTCGTGTGATCCGCGGCCTCCCTCCGGCAGACGTTGCACTTGTCGGTCGGGTATGTCTCGGGGTACATGCGATGCATCAGTCCCGGGCTCACATCATTTCTGTAGCGCTCATCATCACAGCAGCGCTCATCTGCGGATGGCTCGTCAAAAGTCAAAACAATCAGGTTCGAAGAAGCGCAAGGCAGCTGCTTTCTCACTGTGGCATCGCCGCAGAATCTCATCCTGTCTCGGTATCCGACTCCGTTTTTCCCAATCACTCCCGACAGAATACTGAAGGGTGCGCGCCCGCCGATACCGGGAGCCCGAACGAGGGGAAGTAACCGCCACTGGCTAACAAAGCCTAGCCGCCGGCCAGAGGGGGCCGAAACGCGTACGCCTCTTCCGAGGTCCCGCCGTCTCCCGCCATCTCCCCCCCCCTTCGTTTCAAGTGCATTGAAAGCACGGAACCGCCATTGAACCGTCGTGAGCGGAGCAGCCGTCAAGTGACAAGTGTTTTATGACCAGCCACCTCCGCGCTACCCCATTGCCGGGAGGAGACGTTGTAAAATTCCTGAGCAAACATGTCGTCGCGCTGCTTCTCCGGCCTCCTGAACACCAATAACATTTGTTCAAAGTGAACACATCTGGTTGCGTGAAGCGTTGAGAGTGAAAACATAACTGATCGCTCATTTGGAGATTCCGTGGGCGATACCGTAGTCTTGGACAGCACATCGCTGTTCCGCACACACAAAGAAGTCACAATTCTGTAATCCAGCTAGTTATGTAGCAAACACACAAATACCTGGTGTGGTTGAACTCACGTGAAATGTTCTGATTGTCCGCCGCTAATAAAGCCGTCAGAATAATTTTGGTGCGCGTCCAGAAAAGCCGCCCCAGCGCAGAGGCCCATTGCTAAGGAGACTAAGATTATATTCTAATTCATTAACATATCAACGCTATATACAGCTTCAATCAACGTAAAGGCAGTTTTTTTGTTTTATACAGTTGCGATGTATACGCTGGCTGTATCACATAATTTACGTTAACTTTACATTGCAAAGTTACATCTTTTTTGTGTGTTTCCTTTCTCATAGATGTATTTCCAGCAGCGCGCAAAACTCAGTTGAGAATTTGGTACCTATTTTACTTTGCTCAACATCTGCAAAACAAGTTCTGTGCAAATATTTAGCATATATTTTGTGCCATACTAAATGCCAACCTAAAGGGACACTAAAGAGAAACAATAAATCGGTTTAGATCGATAAATTGTGCTCTGAAAACTCTAATGTCGTTAATTTCGTCATCATGGGTTTATTAATAGAGCAGAAAATCAAGTTGAATGTTTCATTTTTAAATTTCGCGCCGAAAGCTTCCCGCGTGACGTCACGGATTTCAAAGTGTGCCTATCGCATTTTGGCGCCATTGGCTCAACAAAATTACTCCAAACTTGCTATGTTAGGTCTATGGCCTCCTCAGAGGTCAATGTACTTCATTTTTACCGATTAGGAACTATGTAGTCCCTCGTAGGCGCCTTCAAAACATGTGACGTCACGGCGAATGGTGCGGAAACTTCAAGGTGGCGTCGCCACCCACATTTTGTTTTGCGGGTCTTCTCGCTTACTAAGCGTCTTCTCGCAGCAAGCGTGGTGTTTTGGTATTGTGAAAAAGTACTTTACCAACATGGGAAAAATCGTTTTGCTCTTTAGTGTCCCTTTCAAAATCAAGACCCTGTGCGCGCCATTGTTCCCTTTCTTATAGAATGGAAGTTCCAGTTTGGTTTATTGACTGACAACGATGGAATTTTTTAGCCATCTTTATACAATGACGCTGTCAATATTGTACGCTGGTTGCCAACGGTACTCTATTGTTGCCGTTGTTATAGGTTGGCTGTGCCAATATTCTATGTTGGCTGTTAATGATGGGTCTTTCTTGTTATCCTTATACGATGGCGCTGCCAATATTGTATGCTGACTGGGAATGATGGGCCTTTGTTGCCGTCCTTATACGACGGCGCTGCCAATATTGTACGTTGGCTGGGAATGATGCGCCTTTCTTGCCGTCCTCATACGATGGCGCTGTCATCATTTTATGTTGGCTGGCTACGATTGGCCTTTGTTGCCGTCCTTGTACGATGGCGGCACAAATATTGCATTTGGCTGGCTACGATAGACCATCGTTGGCATCCTTATAGGCTAGCTTTGCCAACATTGGTTTTGTATTGGCTTGAATGGGCCTTCATTTGGCCATCGTTTGCCAACGTATAAACAGTATTGGCCCAATGTGCTGTGCTGCGTGGGCCAGCAGGGGAACTCCTGTCTGGGACCTAAAGTGGCCTTGAAACTTCAGAGATATAACAGTCCAAAAGAAAAAAAAAAGATGCCAATTATTGTTGCTGCAGTAAAGAACGAAAAGAAGTAACTTCAACATCTCCAATTTTTTCATTCTTGCGTTCAATTTACACTTTCCAAAGGTAACCTATACATGTGGATGTCTCTGCCAAATGATTAACATTATTTAACGAAATGGTTTCATTTCTTAACTTGCATAATACCAGGTCAAACAATGGGTGGTATAGCAGAATCATTCAAAATGATGTCACCACAGCAACAAAGAGTATATGGGACATTGGGAAGCTTGCTTTACATTACAGCATAGTCCATAAAAAATAAATGGCCAGAACAACGAAAACGTTTCCAAGAGGAAATGAGGAAGCAAGTATTCATTAACTACTTAAGCGATGGAGTTTTCATTTGGCAAATTAGGAAAATCTACATGGATTTAAAATGTCTACGAAGTTCACATCTCAAAATCCCCACAGCTTTGCAGGTTTTGTCGGAGTGATACCGAACTTGTGTCAAAAGGGACAACACAATTTCACCCAATGCTATCACTCTCTATCATTCATGTAACAAAATAGCTACTTAAATTCAAGTTTGAATAGTTTCAATTGTAGTGTTCAGTTCATTCAAAAACAAAACAGAAGGGAGGTGTTAGTAAAGTGCGCATTGAATAAATATCTGCAAAAATTGAGCGAACCAACTGCAAATAGAAAATTTGCAAATACGAATAATAGAAACTAGGTGCATGAAAAGCTGAATATTTTCGAATATGCTATTTCTATCACCTGAAAGCAACCTCATTGGTATGACGCCTGAAGGTTGCCACAAGTGTGGTTCTCTCTCAGCAGCTAGGATTCAACCTCAGCCATTCTGACATTTTCACAATGCCTCAGTGTTGCATTTCACTGCTTTAAAGTGTTTGTTTTTGGTTTGGACCCCTGCATCTTGGCTTGGCTCACTTTCGACACGACGCTCTCTCAGAAGAAAGGTGCGGGACCAGAGACAATAGTGCATTCCACCTTGTCTTGTCAAGCTGCTCTTTCTTGGCAGTTACCGATGATGAAAGCATCGAACGGAAAGAGAAGCCGATGCCGCGGCTGCATGCAACGATGCGTGTGTCATAACAGCAGTGAGACACCGAATCATCTCACCATATGTGACATCTTTGTCAAGCCAATAAATGTGCTTGGCTGTATGCTCATTTAGGCTGTCAGGAGCTCTTGTTGAAGCATTCCAAGGCTGCGCAGAACTGATGCCAGTAGTTCGGCTTCGGTCAAAACGGCGGCCAGCGGTCCGCATACCAGCGGCATCACAAAAGAAGACACAGAGGGCGTTCCAGCTCTAGTCGAAGTAGCTCGGTGCTTTAGACATTAAGCGTTACTTGTAACCGCTTTTCATCCCTAATTGGGGAGAGAAAACTGTTCGTAGCGCACAGTACATAATGTTCCCAGGGGCCTAACCCAAGCTGCCGACTCAATGTTTCGGATTTTTTTTGCCCTGGACAAAAGTGTACCTGAAAACGCCATCATACTAGAGTCACACAAGACAAAGCTTCCCTGCAGCACCACTGCAGTGATTAAAACTAAGTTGGTTCAGAACGGCGTCACAAAAGCTGGACGCAACTTGTTACTCTATACCAGTGCCAGCGTTGGCAGATTGCGCCAGAGCGTGAAGTGATATTACCCCTCTGATGAGTGATGAGCCACCTGCGTGGCGTTTGTGCGACGGGAGCCCCCTGAGGTAGCAATGGACACTTTAATGAAAGCGTTGTGCATGAAGAGTTCACTTCGTACTCGTAATTTAAGGTGGAAGTGTGCCAACTAGTCTAGCCCAGATGGTTTTCTACCAGCTTACTGGCACTGTGCACAGTGCCGGAAACCCAAGAAACAAGGGCGGCGGTGGCTGTTGAAGAGATAGGCACGAAGCACCATATCTGCAATGCAAGGAGTCATCGGTGACGGCACCAGGAAATGCCTACTTTTAACCCGCTTTGAGATTCCAAGCGCCTTTGCCGCTTTGCATGCATGGTCTCTAGACAGCACGGTGCGGGAGGCCGGCGGTGGTTGTGAAGAGGACGCACTTCGTACGAGCCGGAAAAGCACGTCCTCTCTTTAACTCGATCCAGCATTACTACGACGTTTTTTCCTCTTCAGTAATATGGCAGCTGTCTTTCCTTGATTGAAGCACAATTTTTTTAGCTTTCCCTGAGTACCTACGGGGTATTCTAAATCCCTGAGAAACGCTGGTTTTCCCGGTTGGTAGACACCCAGCGATTTCTCAGAATCAGAAGCTTCTGAGTTAACGACAAATTCGTCTCGGTCTGGGCATTGCTATCAGGTGACGTTCTGCTCTCAAATTGATCCGAATAAGCAGCACTACATGGTACTACATTTATATATTGGCGCCAGCTTTAGCTCAGAATCTTGCACCAGCCGATGAACAGACATCAGAGTAAGCAAATCATCTGCTCTGCTGGCTACGTTTGCAGCTGCTTCACTGTCAGCTTCGAAAGTCTACTTAATATTGACATAGTGAGGCATACATAGTATTGACTTGGTGATGAGATAGTGCGCTGAAAGCTATACAGGCGGGATGCCAAGGGAGCAAGAAGCTACATCCGTACGCCAGAGCTCATCGTTACCTTGAGCACTTTTTTCCTTGGTTTCTTTGAACGCATGGTTGACTTTAAGTGCGATCACGAGCACGCTGGGCAGGCACGTCGCGGCACACCGCGGCGGCCGTGGTAGCTATGCAGATCACGATGCATATCAGACAATGGCCATGTCCATCTGCTTTTGGATATGTGACGCAGTGGATTTTGATCATATGGTACCATTTGTCGAGTTAGCGAGAAATTTTAGGTGACTTTATAATGCAATTGTCAATTTCCTGGCGCGAACTGCCCCAAAATGTTTGCCTCACATGTTCACCGGAGCCTAGACTACTAATCGAAGCGTTATCTGACAATGCTCAAGAAGTGTTGCAGGGCTCCTTCAGGTATGCACTACACAGCAATACTGCGAAGAACATTATGAGTTCTCCATGATTTGTAGCTGCAGCCTGACACAAAATTTTAAGTAATCTTTTTTCTGTTGCAATAAGCAGCCATCGTCCCACATATCATGGCTGGAAACCTCGTTTGGTCAAGCGCGCCACAGTTAATTATTAGGAATAGTTTTTCTAGCGCCCAGTCGTACTTTCATTTTCAGAGAGCTCTGAGAGTGGAGAGACCAAGCGGGTTTTTGCGTAAACACGGCTGGCCACGTAAGCGCCGTGGCTGCCAACTGTAGGGTAATTACCCTATTTGTAGGGCATTTTCGGAATTTTTTGGCCAGCGTGGTGTGGTTGGGCGGCAATGCGATTTTCTTATAAGACGTAGGGTTATTCTGACATTTTGCTCGCCGTCGATGAGCGAAAAATGCCAATGATCCGCGGGACATATCCTAGACTTACATTCCAAAAGAGATCCGAACACTAAATATTTCTTTTAATAAAATTAGAATGGTCCTAATTCACATGTTACCAGTATCGGGCAGAGAGGAAAGATATTACGTCACACATCCTTGTGCTAGCATTGTTGTTTTTTTCTCACGGATAGTCTTTTCTCTCTCCGCCGTTGCCCATTCGTTCGTTGCGTGGCGGGGCTCTCAAATTTTGCGAGGGCGGTCCATTATGGTTATTAAGTGAAAGCCTCATCAAACACGAAAAGTGACCGTCGGCGTCAACGCAAGTGGTGCAAAAAATCATTATGATATAACGACGTCACCTAATGACGTCATCGTGACACCACAGATCGATAGGATTTTTGACATCATCATGAAGTCATAGTGATGTCACTGTGACATCACAATGTGACGTCCAATGATGACGTCATCCCATGACATCGCCACTTGGTCATAGGTGGGTCGACCCCAGAGGCACGTGAGCTGCAGAAAGCTTGCGATGCCACCTATCTCCGAGGCAGTGCAAAACCACGCTAGGTGCATAAATCTTTCGAGGGCGGAGGATGCTACACAACTGGCTGAGAAGAAAAAGAACAAAAAGAAAACGGCTTTTGCGTTCCGGTTTTTAGGCGAATGCATAAGGAACCATGAGAGTTTTTACGATGATAGTGGATCACTGGCTACGCCACTGATCCACTGTCACGCCGGGCTCGTGTCTGTCACGTTGCGGGCACTGTCACCGGCACGCCAAGCAGTGGCTACTTTCTGCCTGCTTTTCCGCCACCAATAATTCAGTCGTCTTTTAATTATTTCTATTGCAGACCTGTTTACCTTTCTAATGTTTTCCCTAAAACACAAAGGTTCATGTAGGCTAGTGCCCTAAAACACACCCGAATGCATATATATCTTCACATTCAATTAAGACATGCTGCGTCGTTTCCTTACTTTCCCTAAGAACGTGCATTTCTCTTCTTCACTTAATCTCAGTTTATAAGCACGCGTTCTAAGGACATCCGACCTCATGTCAAACACCAAAGCGCTTCCACTTCAACTATCGTAAAATATATTCTTGCTCATTTCTTCTGTACCCTTGCGGTAGTTACTCAGGCCCGGTTTTTTCTCCATCGCTGCTATCTATACAACCTTTCCCCCTATATGACGTTTCGCTTAATGCTCTCTCTTACCATGTCGTTTATACAGCCAGCCGTATATTTCTTGATGAGTCTCCTAGTTATTTTTCAACTGGGTCAACGCTCTTCCCATACAAATACCGGAACGCTTTCTGCTCCCATCGGTTGTCTTCCATGTTCTTCCCGAAGCTAATTTTCAAACCACTGAAGTCACTACCGACTTCAGCGCCAACACACGTCTGAATGTCGTACAGTGAAGTATAGTCTGTACATTTAAGGCGGAAAGTTGGGCTAGTTGGTAACGTGAATAATAGGACATGTTAACTAGCGAAAAAAGACGTGGACGAGAAGAAGGAATACACGACAACGCTAGACTTCAACTAAGTTTTAGTTGAAGTCTAGCGTTGTCCTGTATTCCTTCTTCTCGTCCACGTCTTTTTTTCGCTAGTTAACATGTCCTATTAGTATAGTCTGTACTTTATTATTACGGTACTAAAAAAGTTGTGTCCGGGAAAGTAGGCTAACCTTGATCGTGACGTAGGGTACTATTCAAAAATTAGTTGGCAACGCTGCTAAGCACACAAAACAGTGACACTCTTGCACGTGAGCACTAGTGTTGACACCTGTGGGGGAGAGATGTTGGCAAGGAGCACGGCAGCCAACACAAGCGCATGATACAGGTGGCTGTTGGTCGTTTACATCTAAATGCAATTGATGTCAATGCCGTGAGTGGCTTCTTTTCGCAGGCAGTTGCGCAGCACACACTTTGAAATTGATTTCAAATATATTGTAAGCTACATTCACGCTTACTATTTTGTAGATAATGTACGTGTGTCATACAAATACATTTCACAAGTTTTCCTACCTTCAAAAATTTTGTGTCAGTACTCCTTCAATGCTTTTTTGGAGGCATTCACTCTGTTTCTAGGCATAATGTGAACCTGCTACTGCACAAACGCTTCAAGCTGAGCCCCCACACCGAGCTTACAAGATATTGTTTTGTCAAAGCAAAATTAAATGCGCAGTCATATCATTGCTACAAAGCATCCAGTTCTTGACAGACAAATCGAGCTAAACAGGAAGAGTCACTAAAGCGATGAGCATGAAATGAAATATGCTAATGTCACGCGAAGGACGCTTACAGTGTATATGAGCAGAAGTTGTGAAACAGCCACTGCACAACTTGGTAGCGACTTTTGAAGTGCCACCCAGGCACATTATTTTGCATTCTCAACTTCAGTGTTAGCGGTGAATTCGGCAGCGTGTATACACTGCGAGCTGGTTGCTGTGCGACTCTAAAACACAGAAAATATAAATAAGAGTTGAAAGTTTGCATAAGTCTCTCCTGCGAATAAAGTATTTCCTGCAAAGAGCCAACTGCCGTTTTCAGATTTCCATGAGGCGGCTGCTGGAAATTTTCCAGAGTGATGAAACTCGACTAAGTTCGCTGGCGAGACACAACCAGACGGGCCAAGGAACGCAAGGGCCGTGCCCAAACAGACACCCACAACCACGACACTATTTCTCACAGTGATTGCAATTGTGTTATTGTGTATTTGTTAACCTGTGGTTCTCACTTAAAAGAAATACTTCTGAGTACGGCGATAGAAATGACTGAAAACTTATCAATTGAATTGTTTATATGCAGGTTCGATACTGCTGTATGCATGTTAAGCTTAATGAACATCTGCAAGCAGTAGCCAGGCATTTTTAAAAGCGGCTGCTGTGAAGCATACGTATTCAAACAGAGGCAACACACTGCGAATACAAACTTTTCTAATGCTGGTAATCCTTGTAATAGCACAAAATCCCAGATTTTCGAATAGTAAGAAAGTGGACAAAGAACCTAAGAGAAGGTTCGAAGATTTAATATGCAAGAATTTGTATGTCTATGATAGGTCAGCCTCTCAGTGGGACTGGTCCGCCCATGAAACAGGATGCAAAAGCCAGCGCACTGGCTGGTCATTCAATGCTGTTATGAAGGCCTGCACATAGAGGGCTTTGAGCATCTAGGCCCAGGGGCTACGCTTTGTGCCAGCCAAAACTGATGTCAAAGAAGTAGCACGGACAGTTGGCGAGTTGGTGCAAATTCATGTTTGAAAAAAGCGCGAAAGAAACCACAACACACAGACACGAAGGAGACAGGACGACACGCTACTAGCAACTGAAGTTTAATCAAAACCGCACGAAGATATATACACACACACACACTACAAGAAGAACAAGATTAATGAATCACGGATTCGGCCATCAGATCAAGTGACATCAAGGTATTCAACCTCGCGGCTAGATAGCGCCACCGAAGGACAGCTGTTGCATGAAACACCCCATTTCGCGACATAGGCGGCTTCAACAATTTCTCGAGTCCTCTGGACTTGGTTTGAATAGAAAATGCACGTTTTCTTATAGGCTTGCACCCACAGTCCTGACAATGAGCAGATAAGTGCGTTAGCTTGTCAGTCCTCAAAGACCTTTCGTGCTCACGCAGGCGTATATTAGGACATCGTCCAGTTTAACCGACGTACCAGCGTTGGCACGTTCTCGGTATCTTACATACCACAGCGACCCTGCTGGGCACATATGTATTGATGTGTTTCAAACGGCAACATCCGTCATTTGGGCATGACCTTTCGGCCTTCCTTTCCACAGCAGGTCACAAACACGAGAGCTTGTTAGGCGCGCCGAACACCACGTCAACGTCCAAGCACTTCGCAACCTTCTTTAAGCGGTGCGAGGTCTTATGCATGTAAGGTACAGCAGCGACCTTCCTCTTTCTTTTTTCCGCCTTGTCATTGTGAGGCACTGAAAGGCATGCAGATTTCACCTGGCAAGCTTCTTGCAAACAGAGCTCAACAGGTTATCAGGGAACCCAGCGGCTTTAAGTCTATGGATCTGTAGCGCAAACCAGGCATTAACAGAATGGGAACAGAGTTTTCAGAGGGCAGACTTAATACATGAAACCACTATGCCATTTTTAAGAGTTTTCGAGTAGGCCGATCCATACTTGAGGAGTGGCTTAGTCAACCTACGGAAAAAAAAAACCACATACATGTGAGGAGGAGAACCGGAGTTTCAGGCCAATAAATTGCAATTCTTTGTCCTTGAGAAGTTCAAAGCTGAAGTTCAATCCGGAGCCACACTCCTTGAAAACTTTGAGGATATCAATGTATATCAGTGCACTTAATTGGGCTAGTTGGTTCTGCATGTCGACGATGTGGGTGCGCTTTGAAGACGCGGAAGGGAAGAGACAGGACGCACAATGCGCAACTTTCAACTTATTTATTGGAAACAGGGAAGCGTCACACACACATATATATATATATATATATATATATATATATATATATATATATATATATATATATATATATATATATATATATATATATATATATATATATATACACTGAAGAACGTGATCCAGGGCGTGCGCATTACAAATGACTGAGCATTCAAAAACTGTAACTCTTTCTCTGATAATGACAATGAAGCTATGCCTACGCATGAGTCTGCGCGTTCCAAAATCGATTTGACTTCTACTATGAGTCTCGTAGATTGATTACGGTTGCGGGATATCACGGTGCACTGATCAAATTTGGAGGTGCATGAGCACCTTTGGCCGTGAGTGGACAGATGACCGTAGGAGCCATTCCTGAGTTTATTATTGCGTTCTCTTAGGCGCTCGTTGAGGCAACGCCCACTTTGCCCTATGTATACCTTTCCACAAGAAAGTGGAATGTTGTACACTACGTCCTTTTGGCACTGAACAAATCGAATGTGTTTCATGTCACAGACGGGTGGCCTACTGGAACAAGGCTCTGTCAATTTGCACAGTCTATATGATTTTTGTGGGGCGGAAAATACGACGTTCACACCGGCCTTCCGAGCAGGTTCCTTAAGATTGTGTGAAATGCGATGAACGTATGGAATGACAGCAACCTTCACGTTCGTGCTACTCTTACCGTTGTTCGGTTGAGAACAAGATTACTTCCCTATTCTTTTTACTAACCCTTCAGATACCGACACTAACACGTGGTCAGGGTCAAGGTCAGGGTAGCTTGACGCCTGTAGACGACCTACTTGTTCTGAAAAGCGTTGCTGTATAAGATGAGGGCATGATTTTTTAAGTGCATCATTTAGACACATGTTAGCGATGCTTCTTTTTAGAAGTTTAGAATGAGCCGAACCAAAGGGTGAAATCGGTTTGTTACTCCTTGGCTGATATCAACAGCAAGACTGGTTAATACGAAAGGTGATGCATAAATCGAAAAAAACTTAATGAAACCGTTCAACGGAAATGCGTTGGTCACTTGTAACGGTGGCAGTGTCTGCCTAAAGGCGGTCAATGTGCTATCTACATCAAAGTGAGAGCCATTAGACCTTTTGTCAAAAATTACTGAAACTTATCCTTGAGACGCTCGTCTAAATGACCTAGATATAGTTCACTCAAAACAGGTACCAAGCTAGACCCAATGCATATGCCACTTCGCTGCCGGTAAAGGCACCCGTCCCAGCGTGCATATGTAGAGCACAGGTAAAAGGATACAAATTCCTACTTTATTTTGAAAGCTAATTGCACCAAACTTGTCAATACCTGTCTCAATGCACTTAAAGGAGCACTGACACAAAATTTCGAATGCGAGATAATGAGTGAAATAGATGGATGTGGAGCCGTACACAACGTCTACCAAATATCAAGGGCGAAGGTAGCCTAGAACATATTTAAAATCAATTTAAAGTGCATGCCGCGTGACTGAGCGAGATGCGAGCGCTTCGCGACGCCGACATCAGCGCGGCGGATGTGTAAACAAACCTACGTCACGAGTTTGTGTTGGCTGGTGGCTGGTTGTGCCCTTACGCTTGTGTGTGCATCCTGCCTTATTTCTTCCTCCGTGCCTGCGGCTTTTCGTGTGCTGGTTGTGCTCTCTTCTGCTGTTCGCTCGTCGTGCCCGTGGGCAGATGTTATGGCCCGCTCATGCTAGCGGCAAGCCTGCCGAAACGGCGCGGTGCCGCAGAACGTCGGCCGTCGCCGCACGCGCGAGAGCTGTCCAACTTGCACGGCAAGCTTCGCCGGCGAGGCATTCGCGCCTCCGAAAAACATGGCAGCACTGCCAAAAGCGGTTGTCTTGCGCTTCAAATCTATCTAGTGGCCGTCGTGCGCTCTGTAACGTGTATGTTCCGGACTGATACTTCCA
The DNA here is from genome assembly GCF_013339695.2 of Rhipicephalus sanguineus. NCBI lineage: Eukaryota > Metazoa > Arthropoda > Arachnida > Ixodida > Ixodidae > Rhipicephalus > Rhipicephalus sanguineus. The sequence goes on from NC_051176.1 coordinate 39,238,718, forward strand.
TTTGCTTTGGATTCATGTCCTTAAGCTTCGACAGCAATGCATTCGTCCCGATTCGGCGCCGTTTTTGAGAGCCATAGTCAAATAATCGATGCTGTAAGCTTAGCGAGTCGAGATGGGCGCTTCCGAATGCTCGGAGGACATAGATTACGCGTTTGTTAGTTGTTTCTAGTCCTCCATAGCTGGCGCCACTTGACCTGGTTCGGCGCCCACCGCACCCACGCTCACGCGCCGCCTACGTCACAATTTCGCGTGCTCCCGTGGTCAGCTGTGTTTTCCCGTCTACCGGAGGATGCTGCCTAGCTCGGTGCTCTTTGAAACCGAAACTGCGACTGGGCGCTCTAAAAACGTCTCTAAATAAATAACCGTCGCGCACTCGCGCAAACGAGGTTTGCAGCTGTGATAAGTGGATCATAAGCTATCTATTGCAACAAAAAAAGCAAGGTGCAAAATTTTTTTGTCAGTGCTCCTTTAAGCAGGGCAGCTTCAGGAATCGAATAATACAGATCTTTGACATCTATCTAGCAGGGGCGTAGCCAGGGGGGGGTTGGGGGGGTTCAAACCCTCCCCCCCCCCCGAAATTTTTCACTTTTGCTTGCGTATATATTCACGCACACATACAAACGCATGCACGAACAAACATAAAGTAGGGTTGAACCCCCCCCCCCCCCGAAAAAAATTTCTGGCTACGCCCCTGCTATCTAGGGAGCATCAAGCGTCATGCCTTCCTGGTTACCAAGGAATTCTACTACTTCCATTGAATCTTTGACTATGAAAATTTCGGGGGGGGGGGGGGGGAGGGTTCGCCCACAAGAAGGTTGAAATAGCAATTTTCCTTCAATACAAACTCAACCTGGGGGCCTGTTAGTTATTACACGGCACGTCGTTTGCTGCAGCGCACGGCAGAAAATTAATTACAGGCTCCTCATTTCCGACCAGTGTCAGTTTCGGTTTCAAAAACGAGAAGCCTCCGGCTGCAGCTATCACCACCTAGCGGGTGCAGCGCTCGATCACGTCAGCACACAGAACTGTGACGCACTTCCGCGCGGTTCGCGTCATCTGCTTGCATTCCCACGCTTGCCGCACGTGCTGCGCGATGTCGTCGCCGTCATCGTCCTCGTTGTCGTCGTCCTTTTCATCGCCGTCTGTTGGCGACGATTTCTTTGAGGCTGGTATAGAACGGATTCTCGACGTGGCTAACCACTTTCAATTTGATCCTCTGGCAAGGAACGATTCGTCGAGAAGCGGCAGCGATACCAACGACGACCACCACGAGGAACCCCGCGTCGACAACGTCCAATGGTAAGACCGGACACATTCGTGCACAGATGTTCTGCAGTGCAATTCATTTAGCCAAAGTATGTTCGCTTTTTCCACGTCTACTATGTGATTTATTAACTGGTTTCCACTGAGAAGCCAGAAGCCCTTCGTGTTCTTGGTGCCGAAAAAATAAACCTAGGCCACGCCACAGCGGCCGACATATTTACATCGAAAAATTTATGTTCTCAAGGCTTACGAGCGAAAACCAGTTCTACTCATGAGGCACGCCGTATTGGTTGTGGCTTAATTTTGGCCAGCTGGAGTTCTTTAACGTGCTCTACAAGGCAAGCACACGGGTATTTTTCATTTCGCCTCCAACGAAATGCAGCCGCCGTGGCCGGGAATTTTTCCCGCGACATCGTGCTCAGCAGCTCGACGTACGAACTAGAATGCCATTCAATTGAGCGGAGGGTATGGGTTACATTCACGGCAAGTTTAATTTGACAGCGACGACTGCAAACGTGAAAAAAACAAAATTGCTTTTTACGACGACCTAGCACTACAGCGCTGCAGGTCATTTGCACGGGACGGCGTGCGGTGCAAATATTCATGCAGTTCCGCTGTTATCGCAGGTGCAACTGCGGACATTACCGCCCCATGGGCACAGCAGTGGAGTCTGTGTGCTGCAACGAAGTAGAAAAAATTAATAACCTCCGAGGAGACAGACGGTGCATCTCTTCACATGAGGCATTTACCGATGCCTGCCTGAATGTCAGCGTCCTGGCGGTGGCATACTACGCCCTCATGGAAGCTCGGCCGGCACTAATGGAAGCTCCCTAAATTCACAGGTAATTGCGCAGCGCACATTACCACGTTCTGCATTATCTTTTTTCTGCTAAAGTGTGCACGCGTACTCGCGTGAGTAGTACTGCTGTATTACTCGCGGAGTGTCGACGCATACCGTGTAGTGTGTCAATTTTTCCGCTGTAGCATACCAATTAGCTGCAGATATTTACTACCCACGAAAACGCGTATATATTGCTTATGTACGCTAGTTTGTGGAGCAAAATACGTTTCGTGAAAAAAGGGGGAGAAGAAAAGAGAAGGAAGTGAAGCGCCTTGACTTTCTTCTCTCGCCCCCCCTCCCCTTGGTTTTTCTTTTTTCAAATGTATTTTGCACCACAGTCTACTGTACCTAAGTAATGTAAGCACCAACTCGCCCAAAAAGAAGTCTTTTGGGCGCTAATACTGACCACAATCTCTCTCATCTTTTTTTTGTTTTTGTTTCTTTCAGGCGCTACAAGTACACAGCGTACCGCCAGTTTGTACGCTTGATATGGCATCGCCTGGGAAAGAGAAACAGGAAGATGCTGCGTTGTTTGCAAAGTCAGGGACTCCTTCCCTTCAGATGAATATACTGGCTTTAAGCACCCAGAGTACTAAATTGAAGGGTTGGTGAAATCTGCTAGTTGGGTAGAAAGATTTCGAAGAAAAACAACAAAAGGGTGTGTCCGGATAAGATCGAACACGAGGTCCCGGTCACCATTCCCGATTGTGATGAAATTTACTGCAGGTCTAGGCATTACACCCAGAACAATGGTTTCGCAGTTAGTTTTGCGAAAAAAAATTTTGTTCGCCTGAAAAAAAAAAATACAAATTTTGGCCGCAAAAAACGCTTTTCCGCCAATTTCGCGATTTCTGAATTTTGAGCGCACCTAGGGAAAAAACGGTGCACTTCTTCGTCACAATATTTATTCCCCTTAAAGAACAAGTGAAACACAATCTTATGAGGCTATTATTTTCCTTGCTTGTCGAAGCACTTTTGAAGAAAAAAATCACAAACTTGGCAAATCGCACAAAATACCTGTATTTCAGTAATTTATTGCTGCAAGCACGTTAAAGTGAGGATAATAAAAATTGGTACATATTAACTTTGATACTTTCGCTCTCTTTTAAAATAATTTGCGTGGTTTTACCGCGCTCCGTTTTACTCGATAATTGGGCTGAAACGTAAGTGATTTACCAAAAACGCCGAACTTTGAAAATGATTTTCTCAAAAAGGCCATTTTTAATTTTTTTTAAATCTCTCTGATTGAAGTCAAGGGCGTCATCTACCATTGTGCGGAAAAAAACGTTGCATTATTTTGGTTGCTAACAAGTTATAGTGCGTCACATGTGACCATGCCAGCCTAGCTGCCGCGTCGTTCGTTATGGGCTGAAACTCGAATATAAGTTGCTAAAAATACTTGTACGTGACATAATCACAAATCAGCAGCTCCACACCAACAAATGCGCAGCCCGGTGTCATGGTTCAGCAAGCTTTGTCTTGCGATCAGCCGCTTGACAAACCCGCAGCAGCGGCAGCTCGATACTGCGGGCACTCACGTTACATGAGTGCCGCTTCGACGGCGGATGAGCTCCGCCTGCGCGCGAAAACTACGCTAAGAGGACGAATGAGATAAGGAATGCATCACTGTGAAAGAGAAAGGCCGTTAAGTGCCAACAAATGTCATAGTATGCAACGAAAACACTGCCGGCGATTTCCCAGTGAGCGCCTTCAATACAGCACGGATGCATTTTTTTCCCCTGCTGTTATGCCCGAAGCCGCATAATATCGTGATAAGCGCTCGACTTGCGTTGAATATTCTATCTGCGGACGCACAACAATACAGTATTGTAAAAGCGGTTCTTTAATGAAGCAAAGGACTTGGACACACTTCTTTTCACAGCCGGCTGACAAGTGTTCTGGCACGAGATGAACAACTGCAGTTTGAGTTGCTCGACCATCGGAAGCACGTATGACAGCTTTCTTTAGATGTCAATGGCTTTATTTTGTGTCATATGTTGCTCATAGAATGAACCTAATTATCTTTAGCCCATCAGAAGAGAGAAAGCAACACATGAGCGCACTACTGGAGGCGCTCACTGGGAAATCGCCGGCAGTGTTTTCGTTGCATACTATGACATTTGTTGGCACTTAACGGCCTTTAACTTTCGCAGTGATGCATTCCTTATCTAATTCGTCCTCTTAGCGTAGTTTTCGCGCGCAGGCGGAGCTCATCCGCCGTCGAAGCGGCACTCATGTAACGTGAGTGCCCGCAGTATCGAGCGGCCGCTGCTGCGGGTTTGTCAAGCGGCTGATCGCAAGACAAAGCTTGCTGAACCATGACACCGGGCTGCGCATTTGTTGGTGTGGAGCTGCTGATTTGTGATTATGTCACGTACAAGTATTTTGAGCAACTTATATCCGAGTTTCAGCCAATAACGAACGACGCGGCCGCTAGGCTGGCATGGTCACGTGTGACGCATTATAACTTGTTAGCAACCAAAATAATGCAACGTTTTTTTCTGCACAATGGTAGATGACGCCCTTGACTTCAATCAGAGAGATTTAAAAAAAATTAAAAATGGCCTTTTTGAGAAAATCATTTTCAAAGTTCAGCGTTTTTGGTAAATCACTTACGTTTCAGCCCAATTATCGAGTAAAACGGAGCGCGGTAAAACCACGCAAATTATTTTAAAAGACGGCGAAAGTATCAAAGTTAATATGTACCAATTTTTATTATCCTCACTTTAACGTGCTTGCAGCAATAAATTCCTGAAATACAGGTATTTTGTGCGATTTGCCAAGTTTGTGATTTTTTTCTTCAAAAATGCTTCGACAAGCAAGGAAAATAATAGCCTCATAAGATTGTGTTTCACTTGTTCTTTAAGGGGAATAAATATTGTGACGAAGAAGTGCACCGTTTTTTCCCTAGGTGCGCTCAAATTTCAGAAATCGCGAAATTGGCGGAAAAGCGTTTTTTTACGGCCAAAATTTGTATATTTTTTTTCAGGCGAACAAATTTTTTTTTCGCAAAACTAACTGCGAAACCATTGTTCTAGGTGTAATGCCTAGACCTGCAGTTAATTTCATCACAATCGGGAATGGTGACCGGGACCTCGTGTTCGATCTTATCTGGACACACCCAAAAGTATATGACAGTACCTCTTCGCCTCCCCGGGGAGCCTAATCGTTTGGTATTTTGGTTGCTTTTGGTCGGCATCCTTTTACACTTGACTACCCAAAAAATTTAGGCCCTCTCCCCGCCTCGTGGTACAGGGAATCGAACAAACACAGTACTAAATATGTAGTATGCGTGTGCTGAATGTATCTTGAAGATTACCTGCAAGCAGGTAATTGCACTCAATGTGAACTTCTGTTGGTACGTGTCAGCAATACAGTGATCAGCTTCGGTGAAAGAATATGTGCTGAACTTGTATTCTCTTGTGACAGTACTGAACATTCCTGTATTTATAAGCACAAATTTGCATACACGTTGTCACACACAGTAATATGCAAGCATCACGCAGCATTTACTGTGTGTGATCATAGAAACAGACAGCAATCTCTAGTTCTTGCAAACATCCCACAAAATTTGCGAGCACTTGGTTGATACGTTTTGCCAAGCGCAATAAAATTGCACACTACCACAGCCACTACCAAGACCCACAAGACGAGCCGCTTAGCGTGTGTCGACTGAAATGTAATGCAACTCCAGGCACCTAATCACACACAATTCGCAAGTTTTACCTTGCAGGAAAAGTCACAGGAATTGCATAAATAATACGATTTAACCACACAAAAGCAAACATTTTCTAACACGCTAAGCAGAACTAAGCAAACTCCCTTCACCAGGGAGTCAAAGTTCTGAAAATGTTTCAAGTAGTCATGCATTCTCCCACTATCCATGTGACAGCACCATGCCATGTACCGCTGGTCTTTACAGGCTCAGAGGTAGCTATAGCACTGTTTTGTAGATTAAGTGTAAGTCTCTATATTAATTGACAAAAGGCATCGGAGACCAGGTGAGGCATATCTGTCCCAATTCACCCCGTCAGCGTTTCTGCTATTCACTTAAAAAAACAAAGACTATTGTGTAAACAGGACACATCAACATGCCACATCTGTTGGAAATTCATACAAATCAAGAGGAAGATTTCATCGCACGTCTGGCACATGAATTTTCTTTTTCTCGTTTCGGTTTTTTGTTCCAATAAACAGCGTACGTGGTTGAGGCGGGTTTCCAACTTCTGCCACTTTTAAGAGTACAGCTTGCATGGACGCACTGGAGATGTGGATCATTTGGGAAACGGATAAGACACAGCATTTGTGTCGGTGTCATGGATGGTGCTTGGTTCATCGACTGGATGAAAAGATAAGCAGTCTGTGTCCTCATGTAGGCGCCCGAACTTGCATGTCAATGTATAGTTGTATTCTTGCTGTTGCAGAGCCCAGCGACCAAGCCAGCCCATAGGATCCTTTAGTGACAAAAGCAAACAGAGTATTCGATGCTCCGCAATTACAGATATAATCATGCCATATAAATATGGGCTGAACTTGGAGACTGCGGAGACTAGAGCAGGGCATTCACACTCGGTAATTGGATAGTTGCACTCTGCAGGTAGGCGGCTAGCGTAGGTGATAATGTGGTCGTGTCCTCGTTGGCATTCGGCTGAAGTGGACTTGCTCCCGCGGCCATTAGCACCAGTTTGACCTTTGTATGAGTGCATGAGTCAAAGTGGGCCTGGAAAGGTGGTGTCGTCAAAATTATGATGAGGTGATAACAAGCAGCAGCTTGAACGGAACCCTATGTAAAACGTGCGTTTTCTTTCAGAAGGTCGGTGAGTGGTGGATTGGTTGCTGCGAAATCTTTCACAAACCAGCAGAAGTAGGACCAGTACCCCACAAAACTCCGGACGTCTTTGTCTGACAGGGTTACAGGAAAATCTGTGACTGAATGAAGTCACAAGCATGCTTCCTGAAATGATAAAACCACCTTGCTGTAAACGGTGAAAGTTTCGGCTTAGAGTTCACGTCACCAGTGTCCAGTAGAATGCCTTATGGATGGTGGAATTCAATGTACAGTACTCACGTATTCACACGCAACATCAAATTTCTTAGTATAATGACTGGTTTGTGCAATTTCTCGAGATAACCACGTTATGTCACAAAAAATGTGGTCTCTAATATAACGTCGCCTCTTATCTACACGTTCGAGTCGAAATTACGCCTATATGACCCGAACGGAAGACTGTGGAAGCAAAAGTATGTGCGTTACTTAGCCCTAAATTGTACCGTTTCAAACTGTGAGTACTGTAGATTTGTCATCAAAGACACGACAAGAAAACTTACTTCAAAGCGTTTCAAACTTTGAACTGTTTGAATACAGTTCTTTGGTCTCTGACGTGTTGCAAATCTTTTGACAAAAGGGACTGCACAAGTGCAGCCTTGTCCACAGCTCCCAGTGAACTTGAAACATAAGAGGGTGCCACAGGAAGGCTGTCAGGAGTGCTTCCGTTGAGTAACTCTTTAATAGCAAGGAGAAGTCTCTCCACATAACCTGCGCAACTAGCACAACTAAGAAGTGCACTTGATCATAAAAGAAGCAAGGATGAAGAGGGGTTCAGCCCTTTTACCCTAGGAAACAAGGAAAGGGGGTCTTGGATTCCTCCCTTGACGATAGCCTCAAAACGCATGCCTAATTTATTATAGCCCTAAGTTTTGAGTTTTTGTTACATGCCTAACAATAGAATCTCTGTGTTAACCCTTTAAGCCCTGTATTTTTTTATTTTGGTCGGGGACTTTTTTTTCTGCGTGTTTTCCTAATAGCTATGACCTCAGAAGACGACAAACGAAAAATTGAGCCAGTGGTGCAAGTATTAATGGATTTACAGACATGACATCAAATTAGGTCATCAAGGCTCAGCGGCTGGGAAATGAGAAAAATAGGATCTTTATTCCGGCTATTCACTAGAGAACACAAAACGTGATCCACGTCTCATTTTTCAGTGTGATACTCATCGAAACAGCTTCGGTACGTCGATCCGAAAATGGCGCTCACTCGCCTCAGCTGACCCGCCTCGTCGTCACCCATGACTTCGCTCAAGCTTCTTCTTCTTTGCGGCTTCCAGCTCCGCATGCATGTCACCATTTTGGTGTCAATGTCAGTCGGGATCATTGAAGAAGTATTCCCCTAAGAATGGGTAGTCTTGGTTTCATTTCCGAGGTGCTAGGGGAAATGTATTTTGGTGGTGTCAATTGACACCGCCAGGGCCGAAAGGGTTAATAAGAACAGCTTGATGGTGCAGCTCTTCGTTTTAGCAGCAGTTTTTTGACATGACTATGACATGACAAGTAGCCGAGTAGTTACATTAGGGAGCGGAGAGAAACGCCAAACGAAGATAAGGCAAGAGATCGCATAAGTGTCAATTTTCAAAAAAATGGACATCGTTTTACCTGCAGAAACTTCCAATGCAGTGCTATAACGCAGGCTAATAATATTTAAATGGCTGGTAGCAGACACACAAGACTAAATGACTCATATTCAGATGCCAAAGTTCCAAAATAAAATCAGTAATTATAACAGAGGAGAAGGCCAAGGAAAGTGTAGGAGATGTTATTTGTAGCAGTTATGACGTAAATGGGAAGAAAGTATAGTAGGCAAAAAGATGGCCTATCGCTGGTAGAGACCAAACCTGCGACCTTCAAATAACGCGCCAGGTGCTCTACCAACTGAGCTACAGCGGCAGTCATCCCCCCATCCACTTTATGGGGTATATATGTCCATTTAAATCTGGGAGTGTTAGTCAGCGCTGCTAGCAGCCATGATGGCGAGTGTGGAACACTCTTTTTCTCTGCCTGCTGGAGTCGCAAAGCACGTAACCATTTTACGAGCTGGCAGTTCACCAATAATTCCTCGCATACTACCCGAAGGCATCCAGTCTTAGCAAGACTTGTGTTTGGGCAAGTTGGTTCATACATGATACGGACATACGAGCGCTATGGGACGGGGACATAGACAATGTCCCCGTCCCATAGCGCTCGTATGTCCGTAGCATCGAGTCCACCAGTACGAAGTCCTCGCTATAGGTGTACAGGGAAATTTTAAGGGCTCGTTCTTCTTTGTTAGACAGAACAACAGAGAAGAAAGCCAAGGAACGTATAGAGGAGGTTATTTCAAGCAATTATGATGTAAGTGTCAAGAAAGTCTAATGGACGAAAGGATGACCTGTGAAGGTCGAAGGTTCAGTCCCTGCTAGCGGCAAGTTGTTTTTGCCCACTTTACTTCCTTCACATTTGCATCATAATTACCAGAAATAACAACAGCTATACTTTCCTTGGCTATCTTGTCTGTTAGTTCTAAATAATGTTTTGTCTAAGGAGGAAAAACGAGCTCTTAAAATTCCCATGTCGTTCAAATTAAAATCAGGTTAATCATCTCAGTGAAACTGGCCACTGCTACTGCTGAAGGAACTGAGATATACCTGACTTTTGTAATGGCACAGCTTGTCTTCCATATTGACGCAAATGCTTCATTACAGTAAAAAACATGGTTTCAAGATTGTGGTCATGCAACACAGTTGAAACTCGACTTAATGAAGTTATAAGCATTCTCAAATTGCTTTGTAAAATCGGGAAGTTCATAACACCTGGAATTTAATTTCCGAAACCTATATTTGCCCCAAAGCGGCACCCTAAAGCTATCACGACATTCTATTTCCCACTGACCTACACCTGTGTGTGTGAAAACGATGTGAGGGCGGCCCGGACATGGAGCCTTCCACGTCGCCCTGGCGTGGGAGGCCCTGTGTCAGGGCAATACAGGCTAAGTAGATGGTCACCTGAAGCTATGCCTGACTGTCAATGTGCAAAGACGGGGAGAACGAAAGCAGCGACTATGCAAGCAGGCCAAGCAAGAAAGTTGCAAGTGGACGATCTGTTGCATAAACCATCGCCACTCGAGAAGCCATAAACCACATGACAAGCAATACTGATACCATAAGTGGGCTCTTGCTTTATAGATGACACAGTTGCATCGCCCTTCCTAGCCTTAGGGTGCTTTATCCTCCACCGTGGTTCACCACTGTTTGTTGAGGCCTGGCCCTTGTCAGCATTTTCGTTGAAATGCAATGGACAGACCGCACACCTAAAGGAAATACACATGGAATTAAATATTTCGTATCATCCTTGACAGATCTATGAAAAACTCCGTGCAAGCAGCAGCGAGACAATACCGATGTAAAAGTGTTTCTGTATCAAGAATGTACAATAATGAGCAAAACTGCAACAAGACTTGATTGAGATAGTCCGACTTGATCTCCAATGCACACAATAACTGCATGAAGTCTAACTTGGCTGAAAGATTGCATATCTTCCATGATAAAATCCATAACTGTAATGATGAAGGGACTGAAATATCACCCATGAAAGTTTCCCTTTCGTAAAGCAAGCTTTCGTTATACTACCAAAGCAACATGGCGTTATAAACACGTTTGCATCCCTGCCGTTTGTTTGATAATGGCAAGCTTCCAAGTCTGGTTAGGCTGAGCACAGTGACACACCAGTGGAATCTGATAAGGGTTACACCACCAATGATGCACACAGACTGTACAGTAAGTGTAAATACTTGTTGACGGGATTTTTCCTATCAGTAACTGCTTAGGCTAACGGTACAGAAAATACATTAGGCCTAAAGCCCTATACTTCAGCAAGACAGTCCGGATAAACCTGAAAGGCAGACAGCCATTCATGAAATAGAAAGTATTTTCACAAGTGCTTGTAGCACCCATGCAGTTAGCATCTTGTTTTAACTACAAATCCATTATTTCGTAACATCTGCAGCGAACTTACCTTACAAGCATTCCGCGGTATGAAAAAGAATATGCCTTGGGTGCAAACCGGTTTATCACGGAATGAAAAGCTTCAAAGCCAAATGTTTGGAAGTTTGGAGACACTTGGCGAATGTCGTCCAGCGGTCTTTTCTCCGAGCAGGCTCGACAGCTTATTAAATGCATCAGCAGAGTCTGCATGATTGTAATAAAAAATGCAGAAAGCGGTCACTACCGTGAAATCCCGAGCAAGCGACCCCATACGGTCAAAGATAATTCAACAACATTTGGAGGTGGGCCCTTGCTCGATCATGTATCAAAATTCAAGATCGCAGCGGAAGCCCGCTAAGAATAAAGAATGCACACCCGTGCTTCTAGTGAAATGCTTTATTGAATTGGCATGCATTCACTCTTTTCGTTCGCTCTCGTTAGACGAATAAAAACAGTGAAGGGGGCGCTTGCTGAGGATTTTACGGTAGTATCGCATTATTGCTGCAGTGCAGAATAGATTTTCTTCTAGCAGTATTAAACAATGCAATTTACTAATTTCAAAGGTTGGATAGTGGATGTTTGCCGTTAATCACACGTAAATGGGAGCTGTTAAAAAAATGCACAGTTTCGCCGCAAAGGCGAAGCAATGAATGCGATAGCAATAAATTGGAATGTAACGCGAAGAACCGAAAGCAGCTAGAAATTGCCAGCGCGTCGCTCGAGCCCAAAGGACGCACGAAAAGAACGCACACAGGACGAGCGCGAACTATCATGCGTCACAGCTCGACACTGGAAGCGCACTGCTCAAACATAAAGCAGGACGCACGAAACGAACGAACAGGTACACAGAGGACGAGCGCGAACTAACTGTCCCAGTTGTTACTTATTTCTGTTTGAACAGAGCGCTCCTTTGACAAACGCGGCCGCTGCAGCGAGCGAAGCGACCTTCGTACGCTCTGTGACTTCAGCGCGGACATCACGGGGAAAGCACAAGACATACAACGCCCCGCTCCTCCCCCCGCCAGCCGCCCCCTTCTTTCCTCTAGGTAAGCGCACGAACGCGACCACGCCCTGTAGGGCGAAGAGCAACGGCGTTCGCAGGAACGGGACGAGGATCTTTAAAGCGCGCCACGCGTGCACATCGCGCCATCTATGTGGTAACTAAGAAAGCATGCTGATGTAAGTGGTGTATATAAATAGCTAGTCGTTAGCAGGCTGAAAGACGGTGCTGTTGGTGGCCTAACCGTCTAACACCGCGCGCTGGGAAGCGGGAGGTCGCCCGTTCGATTCCGCGCGTCGGAAAGTTTTTCTGAATTATATTTTGTGGCTTTGATATATATATATATATATATATATATATATATATATATATATATACGGTGCATGACGGTGGCGACGGCGTCGGTAAAAATCAGTCGAGACTGTCTATATAATTGCTATCGCAATAAAAATTGCCGGCAGTGATTGAGACTAGTCACGCATGCCTCTGGAGTCACATGTTGCATCAACATGGTAATTTATGTTCACTGCAGGAGATTCCTCTTTTAGTCTTCTCGATCTAACTTCAGCCTGTTACTGACCTGTACGACCTGTTACTGATTGACCGTGTCTGACTTCTGATTCCTTGTCTGAAAACTTCTTAGTGTGGCACACCTGTTTCTCATTGCTTTATTACTGTGCAAGTTTACCTTTAATTCTAAATTCTATCTTGCTGGGCCAAGTTTTGATGATTACCTTTGTATTCTACTCATTTACTGTAAATCTTCATCTAAAACTGACAGTTCAAGCGATGGATCAATTGTTACAAGTCCTTTCCTCTATTATTAAATAGGAAAATCTCATAATGAGATTACAGATTGCTTGAATAATATGTCATAGGTAGCTATAGCTTCAAAAGTGCGCTTAGTGAACACAGGCACAAACGAAAGAATACAGGGCATAAGGCAACAAGCGCTCGTTGCGTTATGTCCAGTATTTTATCGCTTGTGTCTGTGTTCACTAAGCGCACTTTTGAACATGAATCAGCACCAACGAGCCCACCTTATGGCTCTCCTCAATAGGTAGCTACCCCCCTCCCCCGCCCCCAAGTCCCTTCCAGCTATATGAACACCCTCTGCAGGCAGAAAGTAAGTGAAAGCATTGTAGACAAGCTTCTATTCATTATAGCATTTTTACTGGGAGATCTGGAGCAGCTGCCAAAATTCTGAAAATGAGTCCTTGAACTGCGCCAAACCGAATCTGAACATGGGAGTTCTATGCGAAAGATCACACCGGAAGTTTTGAATGCCCAAGTTAGATTAACCGGCTGAGAAAACTGTACCTGGTTTAACTCTGCAGATTTTTATAACAACATGAGCAACTACACCGATTCCGTGAAGCTGAGGCCTCGCCATAGGTAGCCACACTACCACATGCATCACAAAATGACTGTAGTGGCAATGTTGCTAATTTCATTTCTACCCGCATCCGCAAGTTGGTGGCAGAGCAAGTGAGAGCAATCCAGCGCCGAGAACACTGCTCTGAAAACTGTTCCATTAATATGTAATATAGAAGTTGGCTGTAGTCAGCAGTCTTCTCAGTAAACTGAGTGATTACATGCAAGTGATCTATTGTGCAGTCTTACTTCTGAAAACAAAACGATTGATTGCAGTCGATTGTCAACTGAATTTTACTGCAATTGCACTCGCGAAAGCCATGTATGTCAGGTACAAAGAAATCCCCAAAACTCCAATAGCAATTACCCTACCCAATGTTGCGGCTATGTTTTTCCCTTTCCTTGATGAGGACTGTACCTGGAAATATCAATTGTCGTGGCTCAAGGTCACCATGCTGGCAGTCATCGTAGTGGTCGCCATGTCCATGATGCTTATCTTGCACATGGTTTAGTACAGATAACCACACTGCCTCACTAAGGTCAGCATCACCAGAGTCGTGCTGTACAAATAAAGATGGTTGATGATGGACCGTGTCCACAAGCCAATAATTCCACCACCCGTACGCTTGGCAGCTTGCAGAAGCTTCTTGTTCAACCCTGCACACCTGAAATTATAGTCATAAGAAAGTGTAATAAAGCATTTTTGTGAAAAAGAAACTTCTCACTTTTGCCAACATGCCAGGCGTCAACCAAATGGTTCCCATCAGGATTTTCCGCTCTGAAGTACCTGCGCCAGTGTCCAAAAAATGGCTACATCACAGCTAGACCTAAATTCTCTGTGTCAATGAAAGCACAATAAATGTGATTTTACTATTTTTTGCACAATTCTCTTTTACACTGTTATAAAAGAAAAGTTGATTATTTCTTGCTCTATTGTTAGATATTGTTTTGCTTCTTTCTCTTCACTGAGTAAACACAAAATAGCTGTGCACAATAGCTTTCAGTACAGGTTACAGAATGCGCAGTATGGAGCTATTCAATAACACAAAAAGTAGCTGGCTTACATGCCACAGGTAATGTGATGGTGCATGCCATGCATGCCTTTATTGCACAGCAATGTGTACGGCTAGCATTACGCGTTGAATTTCGTTATACACCTTGGGACATTTTCTTGTGGCAACATTACCAGACTTTCGCGATATGTGCAACTTGAAGACGCAACAAGTTCACTTATCACAGAGTGCATTTTCAGCATCCCTCTATTGTATGCTCTTGACCTTTCATGAGTACCGTCTTCACTCTAGAATGAACAGATACTTTGAAAAACTCGGACATCTTAGCACTAGTGGTGATAAGCCTGAAGGAAGTGCAGAGTTGGGCGGCCTTCCTTGTTTCCCTTTATTTTCTCTTTCTGTCCGTTTTTTTCTAAATCTTTTTTTTTGTCCCAGTTTATTTCGATTTCTTTCTGTCTTTCTATTTTTTCTCCTTTCATTCTTCCTTCTCTTCGACCTGTTTCTCCCTATACTTTTTTATTATTTCTTTCGGTCTTCTCTGTTTTTTTCCATCTCTTTTTGTGTCTGTTTCTTCCCACATCTTTTTTTTTCCTCAATATATTTCTTTCTGTCTTACTTTTGCCAATTTCGTTCTTTCTCTCTCTCTCTCTCTACTCATTCTCTCGGCCATCAGAGTTAATGCATCCCACACCATACAAACCTGCGCACTTGGGAATGGCGGTCAGTCACCGCTTCGCCGACATGTAGACCGCTTGTTTCAACGGAATGGAGAGCCCTTTTCAGGCCTTCAAGCTCCATGTATGTGCTTGATGGCACTTCATTGCACTAGACAAAAAACGTAACAACTACTGCAACACACACACACACATGTACATAAACATACATAGACTTCCAAAGAAAAAAATCTTGCACATCAAAATGGCAATAGTGGATGCTTTTATTGTAATACTCTATCAGCTGCTGGTATATACTCACTGGTCATCAGTGATAAGAGCAAACACATGGTCATGACCAGTGTGTGTACGTCAGTACAGGCACTGGTCATCAGTGGTCATCATCTCTTCTTAGATTTTGAAAACTCATTTGACAGAGTTTCGCATTGAACGGCTACTCCTAGAGCTTCCTCGATTAAACATTACCACACTAGTATTTAATTACATACGCAGCCTTCTCACTAAACAACAGAAGTTTATCAATGCTAACTCTCACTCATCTATCTGTTCCTCCGTAATCTCTGATTTGCCGCAAGGTACAGTCCTCTGACTCTTCTTCTCATTTACATTAATGGCTTTCCAGACAATATCTCTTCTAACATTTGCCTGTGTGCAGATGACTGTGTCATACACCATCCCATAGCAAGTTACCGTAAAATCCCAAGCAAGCGCCCCCTACTTTCTTCTGGAGATTCGAAATATGCGCCCATGACTGAGCAAGCCCCCCTCCCTTCCCTCCAACCATTTTCAGTGTTTCTGTTTGCTGGTCGAGGGCGAATAAAAAAATGTGATGATTGTATATTCAATGAAGCATTTCATCAGAAACACGGGTGTGCACTTTCGCCACAGCCTTTAATTTTTATCCGCGACCGAGCAACGCCCCCCCCCCCTCCATCCAAATCTTGTAGGATTATTTTACACCACAAGGGAGGCTCTGGATTTTCTGGTGTGCAGATATCACAAAAAAAAATTTCTGCTAATGCCTGCGATTGGTCAGAAAATTTGTCCTTATCTCAAACGGTTACTTCAAAGGGTTCCTGCAACAGTTTTTGAACATACTCGGGATTCACAGCAGATGAGTAGTCGAGGCTCGAGTAAACTTGTGAGACAAATGTAGGACTGCACGGCGCACGGAATTTTTACTCTTATTTAGATACAGCTACTAACGGCTCGCCCTCCCATCGGCGAACTCCATGGCCGGTGCATTTCCGACTTTGCATTTTCCGACTACACCGACACCGACAAGCGCAAAAAAGACGCTTTCGGCTCAATCAGTCTGTTTTTTTTATGTCAGTCAGTCAGTCGTTCAGTCAGTCAGTAGTCAGTCAAGTCAGGTCAGTCAGTCAGTCAGTCAGTCAGTCAGTCAGTCAGTCAGTCAGTCAGTCAGTCAGTCAGTCAGTCAGTCAGTCAGTCAGTCAGTCAGTCAGTCAGTCAGTCAGTCAGTCAGTCAGTCAGTCAGTCAGTCAGTCAGTCAGTCAGTCAGTCAGTCAGTCAGTCAGTCAGTCAGTCAGTTCAGTCAGTCAGTCAGTCAGTCAGTCAGTCAGTCCAGTCAGTCAGTCATCAGTCAGTCAGTCAGTCAGTCAGTCAGTCAGTCAGTCAGTCAGTCAGTCAGTCAGTCAGTCAGTCAGTCAGTCAGTCAGTCAGTCAGTAGTCAGTCAGTCAGTCAGGTCAGGTCAGTCAGTCAGTCAGGTCATGTCAGTCAGTCAGTCAGTCAGTCAGTCAGTCAGTCAGTCAGTCAGTTCAGTCAGTCAGTCAGTCAGTCAGTCAGTCAGTCAGTCAGTCAGTCGCATCGTCAGTCAGTCAGTCAGTCAGTCAGTCAGTCAGTCAGTCAGTCAGTCAGTCAGTCAGTCAGTCAGTCAGTCAGTCAGTCAGTCAGTCAGTCAGTCAGTCAGTCAGTCAGTCAGTCAGTCAGTCAGTCAAGTCAGTCAGTCAGTCAGTCCATGTCAGTCAGTCAGTTCAGTCAGTCAGTCAGTCAGTCAGTCAGTCAGTCAGTCAGTCAGTCAGTCAGTCAGTCAGTCAGTCAGTCAGTCAGTCAGTCAGTCAGTCAGTCAGTCAGTCAGTCAGTCAGTTCAGCAGTCAGTCAGTCAGTCAGTCAGTCAGGTCAGTCAGTCAGTCAGTCAGTGTCAGTCAGTCAGTCAGTCAGTCAGTCAGTCAGTCAGTCAGTCAGTCAGTCAGTCAGTCAGTCAGTCAGTCAGTCAGTAGTCAGTCAGTCAGTCAGTCAGTCAGTCAGTCAGTCAGTCAGTCAGGTCAGTCAGCAGTCAGTCAGTCAGTCAGTCAGTCAGTCAGTCAGTCAGTCAGTCCAGTCAGTCAGTCAGTCAGTCAGTCAGCAGTCAGTCAGTCAGTCAGTCAGTCAGTCAGTCAGTCCAGTCAGTCAGTCAGTCAGTCAGTCAGTCAGTAGCAGTCAGTCAGTCAGTCAGTCAGTCAGTCAGTCAGTCAGTCAGTCAGTCAGTCAGTCAGTCAGTCAGTCAGTCAGTCAGTCAGTTTCAGTCAGTCCGTCAGTCAGTCCAGTCAGTCAGTCAGTAGTCAGTCAGTCAGTCAGTCAGTCAGTCAGTCAGTCAGTCAGTCAGTCATCAGTCAGTCAGTCAGTCAGTCGTCAGTCAGTCAGTCAGTCAGTCAGTCAGTCAGTAAGTCAGTCAGTCAGTCAGTCAGTCGCAGTCAGCAGTCAGTCAGTCAGTCAGTCAGTCAGTCAGTCAGTCAGTCAGTCAGTCAGTCAGTCAGTCAGTCAGTCAGTCAGTCAGTCAGTCAGTCAGTCAGTCAGTCAGTCAGTCAGTCAGTCAGTCAGTCAGTCAGTCAGTCAGTCAGTCAGTTCAGTTCAGTCAATTAAATAGAGGCGGCTAAGAGTGTAGCTGTCGTCGATGTCGCTACCGCTACCATGTGTATATCTCCTAACCAGAGTAGTATGCCTTTGTTCCCAGGCCACCGGTACCTGGGTCCCGGAAATCCACAGCGCAACGGAGCTCCGGTTGACGAGGATGACGGCATAGCCAAGTCGCACGACGAAGCCTACGAGCGGGCCACGAGCCACGAGGACGTCTTTGCTGCTGATCAGGCATCTGCGGCTCTCTTCTTGAACCACTTTAGACGCTCGGGTAACTGGCACTCCGCATTAGGTGCAGTTGGTCTGGGCACGAAGAATATTGTGGAACAGTACGTCTTGGGCCGTAGTCTCTATGGAATGCCAGGAGATAGACGGAAACGTGCACATAACGGGGAATCAGATACAGCAGACGCAAAGCGATACCAGCCTGACTCAACTACCGGCGACGCCCAAGGTGCGCAGATGTCGCAGCAGATGCACTCAGACGCCCCCACCCGTCCAGGCGGAGCAGGAGTTGGAGGTGACGGTGAAAATTCGACAGAGCTCGTTCAGCAGATTTTGCGCGTACCTCGCGACCACGGAGTGGTCACAGTCTTCCGTGACAGCAAAATACTCACTACATGGGCCTACGCAATGCTGAAGACCAATTTAGTTTATGACACCGAGAAAACGTTTCCAGGAGTTCTGACTAGCCTGTAACGCTTGCCAGTGGACCGGCCGTATCTTTACATTCCTCACGGCACCTACCTTAACCTACCAGCTCACACAAGAGCTGTTAGCTGCTCTGTCAAGGTAACCCCTCATGGTTTACGCACGCCATGGAAGACTGGCTCTTCGGTTGTCCAACCCGTCAACTCTGACATGCTAGTTTATGGCCTTAGCTCCGTCGGACTGAACCACTACTTGGATACCGGCATGTGTCGTGTGAAGAAAGGCGAGACAAACAACCCGATGAAGCCACAGTCTTATTTACCATTTCAGGAGAAGGACCACTCGGATCTGGCTAAGAGCTACTGGGGTCTAAAGATCACACCCGGAAACGAGGATCACGATGGCGATGACGAAAAGAGCATACCTGCGTGCATGGGTGTACCACGTCACAACTTTGCTTACGACTTTATTCACATTGACAAGGCAAGTCCCCGCTTGACCAAGTTCGTAAACCAGTTTCCGTTCAAAGGTCACGTGGGCACACCTATAGTCAACTATGAGTACCAGTTTGGAAGTGACGCATGGCTAAAGATGGGTCCAACTTATAACGCGGGAAACGAGTTGCTAACTCGTACACACCTTGGCCTGCCTGCTGACGTTGTATCCTACACCACTAGCAACATGTCAAACTACGAATCGTACGAGCAAAAGCCAGATACCAACATCACCATGCGGCTTCGACCCGACGATATGCACACGCGCCACGTGAAGTATTTGGACCCTATGGAAAATACTTACTTCACCCGAGGTTTAAAAACGATGGCGCACTCAACTATTCAACCAAGTTTGAGTTTTGGGGTATTGGCAGTAAGCAAGTCTAACAAGGACGCCCCAGGCAGTACTGAAACGTTTCAAGACATTGCCGCCTTTTTTCAAATTGACACAGAACTGGTGGTTCACTCTGACGTAGACACCATAGTTGCCGACAGTGTTACTTTACCCTCGAACGTGGGGCCTTACTTGCGTCACTCCAACGAAAACATCAAAGCAAGTTACAACAGCCTCACACGTCACGGACGTCCAGTCAACCTCGCTCGCACGGAGTCCGAAGTTACCGAACACAAGGCAGAGCTGCAGAAGATTGCGCAAGCTCAAATTAATGCATCAAAAGAAGTTGCTTCAAGAACCCTACGCTCGGTGCCATTTTTCCCACAATAGATCGTTCTGTTTAATAAAAGCAAAATACAAAAGCACAACTTTTGTTTCGTTTCTTATTTACTTCACAATGCTGCGCCGTTGTCGTTGTCGTCGAAGCCTAAGAAGGGATATATTTAAATACATATATATATACTTTTTCTGAGTGGAACTACAACGACAACGACATACAAGGAAAATACGTGTTTAAAAAGCGCCTTTGTTGTAGAAGAAAAAAAACTCATTTATATTCCACTGAGCGCCATGCAGGAGACGGAGAATAACTAACTAGTTGTCGCGCAATCGTAACTAGTTCTAGACGGGTTTTTACACTAATTATAAAGGGCTTCCAAGGCCGCCGCGAGGGGTATATAAAGAGGTGTGCAGCAGCTCAGAACTCACAGTCTTCAACAGGCTGTCCACTCAGGAGGACCTCAAGCGGACACTCAAGACGCCTTCGGTAAGACTTTTTTTTTCGGTTAGCTATGCTATATTCTGAATTCTTGCATTTTTCTGCTTTTTAATAGAGACCATGGCAGAATCACGCAAACGTCAGCTTGACGATCAAGAAACAGAAGATGAGGTACCCCTATATTACCATTTGGAATTATTTTTTGGTGACGCCATCTATATTCCCAGGGACAAACTACAAAGTTTATTGGTTCGAGCGACGAGAACAGTACCTATGACATTAATGAAACCCTGGCGGCATTTGCGGAACCTGATCGAGGCGTGGGAGAAGTATCAGATCCAAACGTGTCCGAACCAGGAACAGGAGTTGGAGGAGATGGAAAAAGTTTACAACCCCCTCCACGCTGGGCACTGCAGCTACAGTCAGTTCCAAAACGAAGAAAGCTTGTGCATGATGTGTTTCCCGCTCGAGACGACGGAGAGGCTGAGACAATTTGTCACGACATTATCAGAGGATTCGAGCAAGGGCCCACCCAGTACGGAATCGCTGCCGTCGCACTCCACACACGAGGAACTACACTCCCACACGTCCACGTCTTACACGACTGCAGCTGGAGCAATGGCACATGCCGATGTGTTATCTTCGCTGGCTTCGTCAGACGACCAAATCGCTCGTCAATTTGGTCTACAAGCGCCAGTGCATGGGACCTCTACCATCTCGTCAAGTATTTCAATAGTGAGCCCCGAGTATTGGAATACATTAAAATGGGAGGAAATGATTGGGGTGGCGACGTTAGAAATGAAGTTTTGGGACAACTCGAAGGTTCTGGACACGAGCCCGGGCGAGTTTTGGAAATACTGTACCCGAAACTTCCGCATTCAGTTGCATGTGACGACGCCCATGGAGGTCAGACGAGCGGTGGAGACACTGACGAGGTACGCGCAAGAACGGGTGCAAAGTGCCGAAAACGTTCAAAAGGAGCGTCGGAAGAATCCATCTACGACTGGCTACGCGAAAACCCCGTATCGCCGTTGACAAACATCGTGCGCACCCCCAAGTGGCTGGCAGACCCGGTGTTTCGGTTCATTCGCCTGGACGACAAGCGCCTCCAACGAGCTATCCAGGTGTTTAATGACGAAATGTGCTCGTACACCACCTTGGACTTTATTGAAATGTACCAGCACACCCAGCCTCTCTTTGATGCCCCACACGGTGACCTCGCTACCTTTTACATGGATGTGCCCGCGTCATTTGATGCCATGATGGAACTATTAAACTTTCAGTTTAATGGCATCCACGAGGAAGTGTCGGCCTTTGTAAACAACCTATATAGCCTGGTCGAGAAGGCGGTCCCAAGAAAAAACTGTATGGAGATTGTGTCCCCTCCGAGTGCAGGAAAAAACTTTTTTTTTTACCCCGTTCTTTCCTTTTACATTAACCGCGGTACGATCCGTAACTTTAACCGCTACACTAGCTTTCCACTTCAGGACACCGTGGGCCGTCGCATCCTGGTGAACTGACTGACTGACTGACTGACTGACTGACTGACTGACTGACTGACTGACTGACTGACTGAACTGACCTGAACTGACTGACTGACTGACTGACTGACTGAACTGACTGAACTGACTGACTGACTGACTGACTGACTGACTGACTGACTGACTGACTGACTGACTGACTGACTGACTGACTGACTGACTGACTGACTGACTGACTGACTGACTGACTGACTGACTGACTGACTGACTGAACTGAACTGACTGAACTGACTGAACTGACTGACTGACTGACTGACTGACTGGACTGTCAAAAAAAAGTTTTTTCCTGCACTCGGAGGGGACACAATCTCCATACAGTTTTTCTTGGGGACCGCCTTCTCGACCAGGCTATATAGGTTGTTTACAAAGGCCGACACTTCCTCGTGGATGCCATTAAACTGAAAGTTTAATAGTTCCATCATGGCATCAAATGACGCAGGCACATCCATGTAAAAGGTAGCGAGGTCACCGTGTGGGGCATCAAAGAGAGGCTGGGTGTGCTGGTACATTTCAATAAAGTCCAAGGTGGTGTACGAGCACATTTCGTCATTAAACACCTGGATAGCTCGTTGGAGGCGCTTGTCGTCCAGGCGAATGAACCGAAACACCGGGTCTGCCAGCCACTTGGGGGTGCGCACGATGTTTGTCAACGGCGATACGGGGTTTTCGCGTAGCCAGTCGTAGATGGATTCTTCCGACGCTCCTTTTGAACGTTTTCGGCACTTTGCACCCGTTCTTGCGCGTACCTCGTCAGTGTCTCCACCGCTCGTCTGACCTCCATGGGCGTCGTCACATGCAACTGAATGCGGAAGTTTCGGGTACAGTATTTCCAAAACTCGCCCGGGCTCGTGTCCAGAACCTTCGAGTTGTCCCAAAACTTCATTTCTAACGTCGCGACCACAATCATTTCCTCCCATTTTAATGTATTCCAATACTCGGGGCTCACTATTGAAATACTTGACGAGATGGTAGAGGTCCCATGCACTGGCGCTTGTAGACCAAATTGACGAGCGATTTGGTCGTCTGACGAAGCCAGCGAAGATAACACATCGGCATGTGCCATTGCTCCAGCTGCAGTCGTGTAAGACGTGGACGTGTGGGAGTGTAGTTCCTCGTGTGTGGAGTGCGACGGCAGCGATTCCGTACTGGGTGGGCCCTTGCTCGAATCCTCTGATAATGTCGTGACAAATTGTCTCAGCCTCTCCGTCGTCTCGAGCGGGAAACACATCATGCACAAGCTTTCTTCGTTTTGGAACTGACTGTAGCTGCAGTGCCCAGCGTGGAGGGGGTTGTAAATTTTTTCCATCTCCTCCAACCCCTGTTCCTGGTTCGGACACGTTTGGATCTGATACTTCTCCCACGCCTCGATCAGGTTCCGCAAATGCCGCCAGGGTTTCATTAATGTCATAGGTACTGTTCTCGCCGCTCGAACCAATAAACTTTGTAGTTTGTCCCTGGGAATATAGATGGCGTCACCAAAAAATAATTCCAAATGGTAATATAGGGGTACCTCATCTTCTGTTTCTTGATCGTCAAGCTGACGTTTGCGTGATTCTGCCATGGTCTCTATTAAAAAGCAGAAAAATACAAGAATTCAGAATATAGCATAGCTAACCGAAAAAAAAAGTCTTACCGAAGGCGTCTTGAGTGTCCGCTTGACGTCCTCCTGAGTGGACAGCCTGTTGAAGACTGTGAGTTCTGAGCTGCTGTACACCTCTTTATATACCCCTCGCGGCGGCCTTGGAAGCCCCTTATAATTAGTGTAAAAACCCGTCTAGAACTAGTTACGATTGCGCGACAACTAGTTAGTTATTCTCCGTCTCCTGCATGGCGCTCAGTGGAATATAAATGAGTTTTTTTTTTCTTCTACAACAAAGGCGCTTTTTAAACACGTATTTTTCCTTGTATGTCGTTGTCGTTGTAGTTCCACTCAGAAAAAGTATATATATATATATATATATATATATATATATATATTTAAATATATCTCTTCTTAGGCTTCGACGACAACGACAACGACATGGCTTTATTTTTTTTTGTATGTCATTGTCGTTGTAGTTCCACTCAGAAAAAGTATATGTATATGTATTTAAATATATCCCTTCTTAGGCTTCGACGACAACGACAACGGCGCAGCATTGTGAAGTAAATACGAAACGAAACAAAAGTTGTGCTTTTGTATTTTGCTTTTATTAAACAGAACGATCTATTGTGGGAAAAATGGCACCGAGCGTAGGGTTCTTGAAGCAACTTCTTTTGATGCATTAATTTGAGCTTGCGCAATCTTCTGCAGCTCTGCCTTGTGTTCGGTAACTTCGGACTCCGTGCGAGCGAGGTTGACTGGACGTCCGTGACGTGTGAGGCTGTTGTAACTTGCTTTGATGTTTTCGTTGGAGTGACGCAAGTAAGGCCCCACGTTCGAGGGTAAAGTAACACTGTCGGCAACTATGGTGTCTACGTCAGAGTGAACCACCAGTTCTGTGTCAATTTGAAAAAAGGCGGCAGTGTCTTGAAACGTTTCAGTACTGCCTGGGTCGTCCTTGTTAGACTTGCTTACTGCCAATACCCCAAAACTCAAACTTGGTTGAATAGTTGAGTGCGCCATCGTTTTTAAACCTCGGGTGAAGTAAGTATTTTCCATAGGGTCCAAATGCATGGGTCCATCAATGCCAGCCTGGGAAGGATTGCTGTTCGCGCCTTCCGCTATGTTGACGATTATCTGGTGTTTATTCATGATGCTCTGGGAGACCGTGTTGACGATGTTAAAAAGATTTTCATGGATTCGGGGATGGGCCTCAACTTCACTATAGAACTGCCCAGTGGGAATGAACTGCAGTTTCTAGATATCCGCTTGCTTTTTAAGGAGAACCATACATGCTGGCTTTTTCGACCCCGGTCATTAAAACTGCCCTTAAGTTTTTCTTCGGCACACTCAAAGACTGTAAAAAACGGAATCGTTCTGTCTAGCATTGGCTCTGCTCTTCGAAAGTCTTGTTGTCACGTGGTAAAAGACAGTGTAGAACACCAGGTTTCTAGATTGTCTACTGCTGGGTATCCGAACTATGTGATAACGGGGGCCTGTGAAAAAATAATCAGGAGGATTAAGAGTAGCGATACTGCCTCGGAGCGTGTTAACGACCGCGAGCGCAAAAGATATGCTGTGATACCTTACCAGCATAAAGTTTCACACAATCTCAAGAACGTTGCGGAACGTTATGGTGTACAAGTTGCGTTTTCCGCCCCCCAAAAATGGCCCATTTTGTGCGCGTGTAATGAGTAAAATTGACAAAACACCTAGCAATAGTCCATTTGTTTGTCACGTTGACCACAGAAATAAGTACGTTCCCTGTGCTTGTGCAGTAGTATATGAATTCCCTTTCACCTGTGGTCATGTCTATATCGGGCAAACGGGCCGGTGCATTAATATCCGGTTAAGAGAACATTCAAAGAATTATTCTTCTGATGTTTACTCCCACGTAGCTAAGCACTGCAGGGAATGTGAACAGGAGACGAAGAGGGCGTGCCACCCCCTTCTGGATAGGACCAAAGTCCTGTACCGTCACAAGGACCGCAATACACGGGAGCTCTACGAAGCTTATGCGATTAGAAAAACAAGGGCGTGTGTAAGCGATCCGTCGGTGCAGCTTGCTGACTGTGAAGTGCAGTATCTAGATTCTAGGTTTTGACATGATGATTGACGCGTTCACGTGACCAGTTTTTGCCGAATGAGCTCATCCTTCTTTTTTAATCTTCAGTGTATATATGTCACCCTTCACTCAATAAAATTTCAGTTGTGAGTCTGCGCATGTGTTGTCCCCCCTTTTCTGTGTCCTTGTTCCTTTTAGCGCAGTATACCTTTGAAGAAATGGGATGACCGCCACCATTGCCCTGTGCTCTTCAGCACGAGGTCGAACCGTCTTACGGTGTTCCTTCAGGAGGGCTTCTGCCAGCCCCGACAGGAATTGGTCAGAGAAGCCAGCCTTCTTCAACATGCAGACTTGATTAGTGAAACTGGAAGCAATTACATGTGGACAAGACCTAACTAGCGCATTTTTCATAGCAGAGATTGCGATAGCCCGTTTTACCAACTTAGAATGGTGCGATTAAAATGGAATTACGGTCTTTTTTCTTTTGAACGGCGTGAATGCTCCCAGCCGGTGTGCTCAACACTAAAGGCTATCTTGATGTCTAGGAAGCGTATTTTACCCCCCTCCGGTAGTTCCCTCGTGAATGAAAGTCCGGGAAAGTTCGCACAAAAGCACTCAAAAATCTTTTCGACCTTGCTGCGGCTCTCGGTAGAGTTTGCACAATAAAAAACGGCCGCGAGCGCCCCGAGCCCATTTCATGTAAATCATGCCGCACATGACATATGTGTCATGATTTGCACGTTAGGACGTGTCATTATGTTCACCATGAACTCTTGTCATGTCATATCAGTTTTGGTATATATGAAATTAACAGAATGGCCGCAAGAGCCCCATGGCCGTGGAATGTAAATCATGCTGTTCATGACATGCATGTGATGATTTTCATGTTATGACCAGTCATTTATGTTCGTAATACGGTCGTGTTATTCCATACCAATTTCGGTATACATCCGATTAACGAAACGGCCAGGAGAGCAGAAAGTCATAGGCGGCTAGATAGATAGATACGCTCAAACTCGCAGAAGTTCGCTAAGAAATGCTTCGCATTTAAAAATAATTTCTTGAAAAAGGCACAGGAAACATGCTACAACTGAAGTGCACGCTAAGGTAGCATGTTTAGACGGGGATGCAAGTAACATGCAAGAGCGACAAGGTATCGGCAAGCTTTGTAGTCTGATGAAATATAAGGATAAAAATGTGTTTATGATTCTTGCAGCCTGCCTGAGGCCTTGAATGGCTGAGTCAATTTTTCGCCTGCCTTCAGATATACAAACCACACTCATTTACTCAATGCTTCTCTTTTCTGGTTTTATCTTTTCTTCTTCGTTAGTTATTGCTGCGAATCCTTATACTACTCATGGCTTGTCCGTGCTTTTACGCCATAATTTATTCACCATTTTCTGTGAGAGAAAAAGAAAACAGGCCCACCTTGACTGAGGCTTCTGCAGGAAGACCACGTGTCTGGCAGAATTTGCACAGCTGCAGTAAGCACTCCTCATAAACTCTGAACTTCCTGGCTGCAGGACGCTCATGTGATGACCTGTAATTGAACAGTTTTCATAATACACACAGGACCATTCACCTTCTTAATAACTGCCTGTCTTTGAACAAAAACACTACAGCTGAACGTTCCCAGTGACCAGTTCCTTAAATACTAAACATAACCCCACTGCCATTTAATGTTTGAATGGTTGCGCCCTTCCATGAAGAACATGCTAGGTACTATGTTTCTTCTCCGTGATGCATATTCATTAAACAGCATGTTCTCACTATTCCGCTGCTTCAACAGAGCTACTGTAGGGCAGTGGTTAAATACAGCTAGCTTGCGGCAGCATATACATTTAGGTGAGAAGATATCGTTACATTGGATGAATTGCTGGAACACCACCAACAGGGGCAGTATTTGTGAACTGTGCGTGAGGCCCATTTCACAAACATCCCTACTTGTTGCAGGAAGGCAGGTGGGTCGTTCTGTGAACGTGTTTGCGAGAGAATAAGGTTAATTTAAAGGGGCACTGACACAAAAATTTTGGCCTCGCGTTTTCTTGCTGCAATCTGTTGCTGGGGGCCTGTTAGTCATAAGACAGCACATCGTTTGCTGCAGCGCACGACAGATTTTAATCACAGGCTCCTCATTACCGACCAGTGTCATTTTCGGTTTAAACAACGACAAGCCTCTGGGCGCAACTATCACCTCCTAGCGGGTGCAGCGCTCAATGACGTCAGCACACAGAACTGTGACACACTTCCGCGCGGTTCTCGAGCAGCCGTCAAGAGGTAGGCTGCTGGAGTGAACGCGGCAAAAAAAGTCGGCCATGACGTCATCATATCTTGTTGCAGTGTGGTCACGTGAGGGGAGTAGGGGGGTCACCGAGGGTGACCTTTGAGGATCTCAATAGAGCGAGGGTGTCGATCGCTCACGCAAACTTCAAAATTCATTTAAAATACCTTGCAAGCTATATTCGCTGTTGATATTTTGCAGGTGATATATGCATGTTCACGGGAATCGATCCCGCACATTATCTCGGCAGACACATTGTCAGTGCCCCTTTAAGTACTAATAAGAGTTTAGCCATACACTGCAGCTCGTGCAAATTCATACCTTGGTTCTGTATCGGCGACGCCTTTTTTTAGCATCAGAATAAGCAGGCACATGGAATCATGCCAAAACTTCACAATCACAAAGCTGCTGATATGTGCATCACTGCCCCGTCTATCTTTCTTTCACGCAATTAGTGTCATATTTTTCTATCAGTTACGTGTTTTTTGCCCTTGGTACCTGTAGTTCTATACTTTGTGGTTTGCACAATGTTCGTGGTTGGTGTAGTCATGGTGAGTTAGATCACCTTTTATGAATTCTGGTGATGCACTTTCCTACTTATGTGCCTTTCTTTCTAACAAAGCTTCATTTGAGAGAATGCTCTTGTCTATTCCAGTTCTTTTTATTGTCTCTGTTAGTGTTGCACCACCCATTCATCAAATGGAGTCGGCTTCCAACATAATCATGACGAGCAGCAATTAGTACCCAGAAAGATTAATTTTAGGTGTTTGTTTGTATTGAGCTAATTAACGGGCCTCTTAGAAAAAAAATATGAAACTGTTGAGAAGCCTGAACAGTTGCATGGAGTTCATAAATCTCCTGTATAACCACGTGAAATTCAAAAATCAGTGTTCTATGCTGCCAGTTACATCATAAGTCAGTAACAAACCTTTCCCACAGGACAGTGAAGCTTGGTGAAATTTTCCTTTACAGCCACATGACTAAAAGATTGTTGCATCACTTACACTTCAGAGCTGTTTAATTCGGGCTCATAGGTCTCGTCCTGGGGGTCGTCCTTGTACCTCAGTGATGGTTCTCACTACGGCTCCGAACACACAAGTGATGGCTCTGGGCGTGGCGTGGAGGCCTTCTGCCAGATTTTCTCCAACAATATTATTTCTGAAAGCTCCAGGTCTGTTTGGCATTCTGAAAGCGCAATAAAAATGCTGGCACTAAGCCTGAATGTATTTTATAAAGGCTCTTAGTGCTTTTATGAAGCAGGAAGATCACATGAAATTAGTACGCTATGATATACATACCGACAGAGAAGTACAATGATAATAACATGGGGGGTTTTAGTAGCCAAAACCACGATATGATTATGAGGGATGGCATAGTGGATAGCTCTAGAAATTGCAAACACCTGGTGTTCATTAACGTGCACCTAATTCTAAGGAAATTGGCCTCTAGCGTTTTCCCTCCAGAGTTACAATGATGGTGTTGTAAAGACTATTCTTTGAGTTTATAGAGCCAGTAACGAGACTGGTCAACACCAAGTGAACATTCCTGTTGAGTCATATGTGATAGAAAAAGAAATAAAAAGGTTGCAAGACAAACAAATCATGCAAAGTTATAGTGTTACAGGAGGTGAGACCAAGAGTTACAGGAATGTTATAGAGTTACAGGAGGCGAGACAAACAGCTGATAAATTTCTCAGCGCAAGAAATTAACAAAAGGAATGGCATAATACAAAACATGGGAGCTAATGTGTCGTAGCGAATGCATAGGACTGCTACTCTTGCCATGTTCTTTTCATTTCCTCATGATAAGAAGTTGTCAATGCATACAAAGGTACTGTTCGAAGCTATAAAAATTTCCAGGGGATGCATAACGACTGAAGTTTCAGCATTACTAGCCATATCCACTGCTGAAACAACGTGATTACTCACCAAATTCTCTATCTGTTGGCCTTGTCTGAACGCCTGCTGATCTCGATGCGGGTTTATGAGACACCTGTGTACCCTTCTCTTCAACATGGCATTGTGTGTGGACATTTGCGACCTGACAGCCTGTGCAAAAGAGGTGAAACGTTTACATTTCATAGCAGTTTTAGTTGATTGGTTTATTCTGCAGTGATTGCTGTCAATCAATGTGAAAATATTTCCTAAAAATGCAGATACAATAAATTTTTTAATCAAAATGACGAATTTAGATATTTTGGCGAGTGCTCCGGCTGGCCCTGTTGGGATTTCAATCTTGACGCAGGGCAGTTCAGTAATGTTTCGTGAATGGTAGTGAGCATTTCGTAGGGAATACTGAGTAACCAAGTTTCCAGCTGACCTTAACTGCACAAGGTAATAAAAATCTACATTTCCGCTCATTTATGCGCCATCCTTGCTATGCCAAAAATCAACCAATTCCGCATGCTCTGGCGAACCGCAGGGTTTGCAAAAAGAAAATAAGCTTAAGCCCCATCGTCACAAAATAGACGCGATGATTTGCCTTCGCCACTATAGCTGTCACTTGCCAAAAACCACAGAAGCGGTAGCTACGGCTACTTTCAGACGAGTGGGATATAAAGCGCACCTGAAATTGTAGTGTCATTGTCACCGCCAGCGCAAAGGTCGGTCGGCACTAGTTGAGGGAGGTCAGGCTCGTGTCCTTTAACCGAGGACGTCTTCATGGCAAAAGACATCATTATTCGCTGCACTGTCAATATTTGCAGACATTACATGTAAGCTGCACTGACGCACCTCGCGTCGCGGACGCTTAGGCAGTGAGGGCGCGTTCACACTGAGACATTCGGCGGCGAGAGCGCGCGGAATCCGCTTCGGCGGCAGCGAGATCCGCCGGAAAATCCCTTTCCGCGTCGATCGGTCCTGGACCGACTTTTGCGGGAGCTGCCGCCGGATTCCCTCACCGCCAACCAATCGGAACGCGAGTAGACCATTCGAGAAATGGCGGCGTGTTTGTGATATTGCAGTCGTCGAAGCCCGCTGCAACAGCGAAGTCTTTCGTAATCATCCTGTAGCTCTCGACAAGTGCCAACTGTTGTCGCGATTATCATCTTTGCAATACACCATCGCGATCTCGCAAAACGGGTAGCATTATCTCGGCTCGACCAAGCTTCTCGCGTCTTGCAAATAAGGGCGAACCAACCACGACTGCTTGCGTCGTTTCTTGTTCGGCGAACGCATGTTTCTCCTCGTCAGACATCGCCAGAAAGTTCCTTTCCAGCAGGCCCAGCAGTCCACGACCCTGCTCCTGTTTATGCGCTTTGCCATAACGAAACGCGTACACAACGCAGAGCGCGTCGATGCCAGCGTTCCTTCGCTCGAAGGGACGATGACAACTAGGCGCCCTAGTTTCGGCGGTGCGGTTGCTAAGCGGTGTGAACAATGTTGAATTTCGGCGGCGCGCGAATTCCGGTCGCTGTGGCTGGCGGATTCCCCAGTGTGAATGAGCCATGAAGCATCACCCTGCTCAGGAGCCAGGCATCTGCTGACGTGACGAATGCTTGGTACAGCACGAGACTGAGCAATGCACGAGGTCATGTCGGAAGACCCATGTGCGCCAGTCCAGCGTCTTAGGCATGTAGCAATGCGCCTCGAAATGGAGTCCGCAAACGCGACTGTTCTGCACGGGTGACCAGTCCTGAAGTCCACAAGCGCGCACGAAGTCGATCCACTTCTGTCGCCGGGGTTCGTCACAGGGAAACCGATGCATCGATTCGCCTGATCCCCTCTTCGACGGGTAGGTAAAAATAGCGCAGAAGGCTTTGGGCATGGTCGCCTGTCACTGCAGCCCACACAGCACAAGGAAATAAAGAAGTCCTTTCGAAACGGAAACGGGAAAGCAGTGTCGCCAAACACAAAACTTTCAACGCGTGCGCCACGGACTAGCGAGCAGCCGCCGAGAAGCAAGCTGCTGGAGCGAACGCGGCAAAAAAAATGGCGGCTATGACGTCATCATAACTTGTTGCAGCGTGGTCACGTGACGGAAGCAAGGGGTCCCCAGGGGCCGTTTTAAGAGTGTCAATACAGCGAGGAGGTCGATCGCTCACGTAAACTTCAAAATTCATTTAGGATACCTCCCAAGCTATATTCGCTGTTGATATTTTGCAGACGAAATACGTATGTTCACGGGAATCGATCCCGCAGGCTATCTCGGCCGCGTAATTTTGTGTCAGTGCCCCTTGAATAACTCGTCCGAAGCGATTTCAGTCTGCCAATATCCGCTTTCGAGGTCCATGGACGAGAAGTACTTGGCATGACAGAGTCGACCTAGGGTGTCTTCTATCTTTGGAAGCGGGTAGACATCTTCTTCGTTATCTTGTTTAGTCTGCGATAGTCGACGCAAAACCTGACGCTTCCATCTTTTTTTTTTTGACGAGGTTGACTGGTGATGCCCAAGGGCTTTTCGATAGTTGTATGACGTCATCGCGGAGGATTTCGTCCACTTGGTTCAGAATGGTTTCACGTTGTCGTGGCGACACATGGTACGGGCTTTGGCGGAGAGGTCGAGCGTGTTCGCTGGTTATGACTCGATGGTTGGCAATTGGTGTTTTCGGCACCATGGACGAGGTCGCGAAACGGGCACCGTAGCTTTCTAGGAGAATGCGGCTCTGGTTTTGTCTGTCGCTGGGAAGCTCAGGGTTGATGTCGAACGCAGGCGCCTGGTTTTGCATTGACGAGTCTTGTGGGGGGGGGGAGGATTGGTCGGAGATGCCGAACGTGTCTGGAATGTTCCCTCCTTCGTCTACGAAGCTAGTCGTGGTACTTTTGTTGAGGTGTCGGTGTTCCCTGCCGAAGTTTGTTATGAGCACGTCAGCTTGTCCATTCTTAAAGTAGCGATGCCTCTGGCGACGCCAACGTGTCGGTCTAAGAGGACCTGCGTGTTTTCCTCGATCACGCCTTCAACCTCCTCGGTGTACCTTGTAACCACTGGTGTTATGACGCTTGACCTTGTTGCGGTGCTTACTTCTTCATCTAGAACACTCAGGACGGCGTGGTGCCCCAGGATTGTCGTCGACTGCATATTTTGGCCTGTGGAAAGTGTGATGTGTCTTGACTAAAGGTAGATGATTGCTCGATGTTCGGTGAGGAAATTCATGTCAAAGACGACATCGCGGGAACACTGCTGCAGGACTATGAAGCACGGTGGGTAAGTGTGTCCGCTGACAGTCACTCGTGCTGTGCATCGTCCCGTTGGCAACATGAGATGACCTCCGGCTGTGCGGATCACGGGACCATCCTGTCTAGTCATTACCTTCTTTAGTTGCTCTGCGAAGGCTCCGCCTATTACAGAAAAGTCGGCTCCCGTATCGATAAGTGCTGTTACACTACGGCCGTTTATGAGCACGTCTAGGTCAGATATTCTAGATCTCGAGTTGGACGTCAGTCTTGGTACCGAATCACGGTTTCTGCGAGTGCTGCAAGTGCGGTTGGGGCGTGCTGTCGAGCTTAGTACGAAGTGTTATTGTAGCAGCCGTGGTGTCTCCGTCGGGGCGCCGTCGTCGTGCGGTATGATCAGTGGAGGTTCTTCATCCATTCGACGGCAAGCAACCTCGCCTCCAAAGGCTGCTTTACTCAGCTTCCCTTGGGAGGGCTCGGTGACCTTCCTCGCGCTGCCGCCGCGTAGCCACGGCCTGGCGATGTGAAGCGGCAGTCCATCATGATGGTGATCATGATGGACTGTTGGGCGAATACTCGGCACGGCGCAAGTAGTCTTCTACTTCGCGTGGTCGCTCTCCGGGTCGCGGTCTTGGTGCGTCGAGGGCAAAATCACAAAGTGCCATGCATTTGTAAGGGCAGTATCTGAGTATGTGGACGGGCTCACCGCAGTGAAAGCATAGTGGGCGTTGTTGGTCTGCTTTTCGCGGCGCTTCCAAAAAAGCGGGAGAGTGGACGGGTGACTGCGATCACTGGGGTGGTTCGTAATGCTCACGGTGCATGCTGGCGGGACTTCTTGGGCTGCGTACTGCTGCAGCGTAACCTATTCCCTGGTTGTCATCACTTGGAGTCGCCGGCCGAGAAACACCCAAAGCAATGCGAACTTCGTCGCATATGACATCTCTGAGTGACGCTTCCGGAGGCTGCGAGGGTGATGGTAAAAGTAGCCGCAGCTCCTCGCGGACGACTTCTCGTATTATTTCCCACAAGTTGCTGGTGCTCGAAAACGTCGCTTGAGGGTCCATTGAAGCTATTTGCCCTGTACAGGTGCCCCAAATGTTAAACGGAGCACGCGAGCGGTGGCCGAGAGGCGCGAAACTGCATGCCAGCGCGATCTATCGGCAGATGCGCTGCAGATAGCGAGAGTATGTCGGCACATCCGGCTGACCCATCTCGATATTCTGATGCTTGTCTTATCGCTGGCTCGAGCGAAGCTGCGCTGCTACTATAACAGCTCGGCAGGGGCGCTTTCAATACTTTACGCATTCGTTTGGCCGCATCGGGCACAGAGGTTAATAAAATCGGCGGCGTGCTCTTTCTGCATCGTCAGGAATGCGACCGCTTTCAGTCAGGAAGACCGCCGTAGTGCGTGCATTGCTTGACGCCGGCGTTAGATTTGACGAATGCGGTAAAAATCTTGCTTCGCTCAAGGGCAACGCAAGAAAGTATAAAGAACAGCAAACATAGGACACGCCCACACGCCCATATATATAATCGAATATTGGAGAAATCCCCAGTCGAAGAAAGATGCCGTCCAGAGTCCCACTAAACGTTAGGCGGGAAATTGTTCTCTGCGCGGAAAGTTTGCCGCAACGTGAAATTTGCCGCAGGACTGGAAGGTCGTTGACTGCAATCAACAGAATTCTACAAGCCTTCAGGGACAAACACGGCCGCCTTACTGATGCTCCACGTCCAGGTCGCGCGCGCTGTACTTCGCCTGAAGTTGACCGACTGATCGTCGCCGCAGCCGTCATGGATCCTCTCCAAAGCGCCATGGAAATTCGAGATGCCCTCAACATAAACGTCAATCTCGGCACCATTAGGAACCGTCTCCGTGACGCCAGATTGAGCGGGTGCGTGGCGGCACATAAACCACATTTAACGGTGAGACAGAAGGAACAGCGCCTCGCATTTGCTCGCGCCCACGAACAGTGGACTGTGGATGGCTGGCAACAGGTGATCTTCACTGACGAATCGACCTTCTGCTCCAGATGGGATCAGAAGCGACGAGTTTGGCGTCCATACAATTGCAGGTATGCCAGTAAAAATATCGCAAAGTAAGCTGGATGCTGTTTTGAAGCCCAGTCAATTGTGCACAAATAACAATAGATAAATGAAACCGGTTGTATTCTTTTTCGCTAGTTCTCTTGCAGCAGTTAAGCTGTCTAAATCCCAGAATCTTTATTTCTATTTCTTCATTCCCTGTCAGTAAAAGTTTTGAGTTAAATGCACTTTTTAATCGTTGAGCTCAGTACTGCCACACACTTTTTACCCGCATATCAGATACGTGCCCGGCTTCACGACGCAAGACAGCAGCGGCCGTTGCTCGGTAAACGTATGGGGAGCTATCAGCGCAGAAGGCCTCGGTCCTCTCGTTTGGCTGCCATCGAACTGCAATGCTGAGATACTGCGATGTGCTAGAGCAAAATCTGCTCCCGTATGCCTTGGACGGGCCATTCAAGGATGGCTTTTTTTTTGCTGCAGCAAGACTATAGGCTCCGTGCAGACGTAACTCCGCTGCCCGAGCGAAGGTGTCCCTAGCGGCAAGAAGTGCAGATTTGGCGGGATGCTCCCACGCACTCGATGTGGGGTGAAATCGAGCAACTATGCCTTTTACGATGGCTATACTTTTCGTGCTTTTCGCGCTTGACAAGTGACCTCAGCGACGGTCCGTCCGCGTTATCAACGCGATTAGTCGGCCGAAGGTGGTGAACGATAAGAGTTATATAGCATAAAACATCGCTTCGCGCTTGCACCCCTGCTCGCTTCACGCTCCCGCTGTTACGTCGCGAGGTATTTTCGCTGGCAGTTCGTTTTGTGTCGGTTGCGCTGTTCGTAGGAATGCCGAACTCCAGGAATAATTGTTGCGTTGTTGGGTGCGATAACAGCTACAGGAATTTTCCGGGCACGCGTTTTTACCGGTTTCCATTCAGAGAATATGAACGGAATCGGCGTGAGCGTTGCATCGCACTCGTTCGACGGCAAAGGGAGTTTTGTGAATAGATGGGGTATTTTTTTTTTCTGTGCGAGTGAGAATTTATGGATGCTACATTGCACTACAGCAACGATGGGTCGAATTGGACGCCTGGGCCGTACAGCAGAATATGCAGCAGGGACTTTGTAGGAAATGCCAAGAGGCGCACGCAGCATACAATCCATCGATACTTCCTGAGCGCTACAAGTTCACACAAATGGAAAGCGTTTTTTTATTCAGCGGCCGTAACAGTACAATTGCTGGTATCGCCAGTTTCAAGCTGCCGCTGAGTTCGCTGCCGCGTTATCCCGAGGGTGATAAGCTGTGATTGCTTAGTGAGCGAGGTGGCCCGCGTTACGCGTGCGCAGTTTCGCTCAACGAGCTCGTCACCTCCGTTGCTTCCCCCGCTCATGCATTTTATGTTGCCGCGTTCGCCTGAGGACACACGAGGTCTGGCAAGCAAAATGGAAAGGAGACGCCTCAAGCGAAGCACCAAAGCACGGCGCAGTGGCTTGCCGCTGCCTGCGTCGTCTGCTCCCATATCCCGCCAAATCTGCTGCAGTGGCCGCTTACGGCGCTGGAGGCAGCGCGCGACTGGGGCGGCTCCTAACGTATGCACGTGCCCATAGCCCCGTCCACACTGCACGGGTGGTGAAAGCCTTGCTGGAAGAACGGGCTGTGCGGCTGTTGGAGTGGACGCCCAAGGGCGCCGACACGAACATAATCGAGAATGTTTGGGGAAACCTCAAAAGCACTCTAGCTTGTTTCAACCATGAGTGGAGCTGACCTTCGGGAGGTGCTCGCAAAAGAATGGGACAACCTCCGTGAGCGACCGGGATACGTAGACTGCTTGTATGAATCTTTGCATCGGCGCATGGCCGATGTAATTAACTTAAGCGGAAGCTTCACTCATTACTGAACTGCTGTTCTGTCACCCAAAGTGGTTATTGCAACCATTTCTTTTAGTTGCCCCCACCTGTGATTTAACAATTCGTGCATGTTTGCGAAATATAAGCGATCGCGGATGCCTCAAGCAGAGATCCTTGTCTTCCAAGAGAATACGTGCATTTCCTTCTTCCACGTCATAAAGCCAATTTGTGTTGGAGTAACTTTTGGTCAGCTGGCTCATTTGTTCAATAGGTGGAAAGCAAAATGACGTCTTCCGGTTCGATGCCTAGCTCTTCGCTGTTTCAAGGTGTGTGCCGTTTCGTGTAATCGGGGAGAAAACACGTACTTTCTGCCATAGAGTTTCCTAAAATGACCTAGAGGGAACTCTGGTGCTGCGATCGTTCAGCCACCATGGGAATGATGGGTAGTACACGGATTTGCCTAGTCTTCGTGCTTGTGGGCTTCGAACGCACTTGTGGCTTTGTTTATTGCCATGTTTTGGTTTTCTTTCGGATAAAAGAATGGATCGTTGTGAACTTCGTGACCAGATTTGAATCGGTGAGCCTAAAGAAGTTTAAGTGGTGAAGTGAAACTGCTGATTTTTGCTGAACTTCGTTTTGCGACAAAGCGGATGCAGGCGACGCGGAGCCAAACGGAGCCAAAAGAACGAAGTTTAGGCAAATCCGTGTACTACCCATGATTCCCATGCTGGCTGAAGCGCGATGCATTCCAGAGTTCCCTCTAGTAAGTATTGTAGGAAACTATGCTTTCTTCGATGCAGTTGTTACCAGTTATCTTGCCTCCTCCCCGATTACACTGAACCGCACGCAACTTGAAGCAGCGAAGATCTGAGCCTTGAGCGTTCCTTGAACCGAAGTGTTGTAGCAGACAACGCGCTGTTTTGCTATCCACCTATTCCTTTGAGCGTGTATTTGTATCCCAAGGACAATGCACCCAACGCCCGCATGCCGCTCTTTTTTTTTTTTTTTGCTTTCAATCTGCGCGACCATCAGCAATCGCGCAGATTGAAAGTGGTCGCATTCCTGACTAAGCAGAAAGAGCATGCCGCCGATTTTATGACCTTTTGTGCCCGATGCGGCCAAATGAATGCGTAAAGTATTGAAAGCGCCCCTGACGAGCAGTGACGGTAGCAGCGCGGCTTCGCTCGAGCCGGCAATAAGGCCAGCATCAGAATATCGAGATGGGTCAGCCGCACGTGCTGAGGCACTCTCGCTATCTGCAACGCGTCTGCTCATAGAGCGCGCTGGCATGCAGTTTCGCGCCTTTTGGCCACCGCTCGCGTGCCCCGTTTTACTTTTTTGGCACCTGTACGGTTGCACTGGCGGGTCCGGGCATCTAAGGTCATTTCAATGTTGGATGCTTCTTGCGTGAACTGGGCAACGGTTTTCGGTGGGTTGCGCAATAAGCCAGCGAAAAGGGACCCTTTTAAGCCTCGCATTAGAAGCCACACCTGTTTTTCGTCTGCGATGTTCGAATCCACACGGCGGATGAGGAGCTTCGTTTCCTCGACGTATATAGGCACAGTTTCGTTAGGCTTTTGGATCCTCGATTGTAGCAAGATTTCAGCCCTTTCTTTGCGCAGCATGTTGGTAAACGTCCTCAAGAAATCAGTCTTGAACACCTCCCACGTAGTCAAAGAGGCCTCGTGGTTTTCAAACCGCGTTTTAGCGGGGCCGTCGAGTGCTAAGAAAACCTGACGCAGCTTCATCTCCTCATCCCAACTGTTTAGTGAAACCACCCCAGTGAATTGGTCGAGCCAACCTTTCGCATCTTCTAAAGGCGAGCCGTGGAATGTTGGTGGCACTCGAGGCTGTTGTAAGATGACAGGGTTGGGCGCAGCTGGTAGGCTCATGGTTGACGTCGAGTCTTCTTTTTTCTGTCGAGTGCGCTCCGGTAGTGTTCAGGCTTTCGGTGGGAACCCTTGTAGGCGGCGGCTGCTGCTAGTCGCGTCGCTGCTTTTAGGGGTATCGTTCTTCCGTGCAGCTGTGGGTTCAGGGACCTGGTGCATACCCAGCACCTCCACCAGTTCTCACACAGCCGCGACGATGAAGGTGCGTACACGACAGGACCAGGAGCAAGCCACAACAATCCTTTATTTCATTGGGCTGACCTGCACCGAAAAAATCAAGTGGACTGCAGTACTGATGGCGAAGAACTACCCCGGCGCCCACGGCTGCACTCACTTTAACGGTGAGGGGCGTTTCCAGATTAAACGCGGCACGAAGATAAGTTGACGGATCACGCGTTCATGATGGAGCGCAGATACACACTAGTTACGTGCGTCACATGCAAAGCGATAAGGATAGCAAGTGATCGCGGTAATATATACATCACATACATAAGCACTTACCGAAATTCATTTTGGCCTCGTGGGGTATGAAAAATCATGCGTGGCGCCCAAAAATATCTCAAAACCTGCCAAGAAAAAATTCGGCAGATCCCACGTACCATGGGAGTCGATGTCATGCGAAGCGTGCGGCGGGCTGGTGACCGTGGTGTAACTATTTTCACTGAGCGAACCGTTACAAAATGACGCTAAAGATTTGTATAAATATTATACGCACGCATATAGTTGAGGAGCCGCATATGTGTTATATAGCCAGTTTACAGTTTGGTAACGCTGCCAACGGCAACGTGGGTATTACCAACACCAGGAGCGGTAAGCTGATATGTAATGCTCATACTTGTCTCTTATGATGGAGAACGTACGCACGTTTCACGCGTGCGTGTATGGAAGAGGTTCTTGACAGTTCTTGAACAAGGTCATCATCACCGTAATCAGTGAGCACCAGCAGCTGGTCAAGACTTGTTATCGGATCCGGTCGTGATCGCGGTGACCAGGGGTCCATGTGTAGTGAAGTAGGAGGTATAGTACAGCTGTTGGAAATCGCGGATGCCTCGGTCATTTCGTCGACAAATTGTCTGTCGATAGAGCCGGCGACATGTCTGAACCTGAAGTCACCAGACTGATTGACAGCCAAAGCGGCTGTCAATCAATCTGGCATCATGCTCGGTCATCATAAGGCCATCGCCCAGCCTCGTAAGAAATGAGGACACTGCGTCGTTCTGGCGGACAAAGTGCACTTTACCATGCGATGATGTGAATATCATACGTAACTTTCGTTAATGTATTCCTACGGGGTCGAGTTATGCTTCAATAAAGCTTGCTGAATCATAGGAATACAAATGTAACGTATAATAGACAGCTATAATAGCGGAGCTAACACTGGAAGCACAGAAGTTAATATGATATGACGCCTGTATCGTAGAAAGACATATGCAGTGTTTATTGCTTTCTAGTAAAATTAGATAGCCACCACCACAAACACAATTGACGATGCGGCGATATTACGCCTGCACAGGCTGTTTTTGCAAACCAGTTTATAAACCTGGCGTGACTCCGTGGTAGAATACCCGATTGCCACGCATAATGCTTGGGTTCGATTCCTGCTGGGATCCTCATTTTCATTCTTTCCATTCGTCGGGTCAAATCTGCCGATGTCGGTTTTTCTTAACACTCTCGCATTTAACTTACCAATATCTGTTCGCGCCGTTCCTGGGTCGATATAAACTGTCAATCACCTGTGACGCATACCCGTACACCGCGGCCCGTGATAAACGGGTATGTGCCACACGTTCCTAGAGGAAAGGGTTTGACGACGTACGCGACAGCACTTTCATGTTATTCGTCATTACCCGAGAGTCGTATTCATGAAATCATCTTACGCTCCTATGCCAAATTCGGTCTACAACAAGTTAAGGAGCCGATCATGAGAGCACCCAAACGTAGGTGACTAGATAGATAGATAGATAGATAGATAGATACGTAGGTAGAAACGCTCAAAGTGCCAAAGGTTCGCTAAGAAATGCTTCGCATTTAAAATTCCATGTATGAAATATTGTCTCACACAGTTGCAGTAAAACCTGATGGAAGTGCCGCTACGCGGGATTCCCCATAGTTATGAACAAGTGGCACAGCTCAACAGGCCATATCGCAGTCACTGCGCAGTCATTTTCAGTGAAGACTTAAACTGAGATCCCCATGTGTACGACGTTACCAAAAAGGTTGCCAAGGCATGTGGAGTACTTTCCGAATTCCGACATGTGGTTTCTTAAAAAATTAAAATACCTTATTTTTATTGTACCATTTCAATCGCACATCAATTACTGTACCCTCGTCTGGGGAAACACCACGCAAGAAAACAAGCTAAAATTGCTGAGGCTACAGAAGAACGCAGTCCGACATATCGCAGGTGCTCCATACGACGCTCATACATCAGCTTATTCACAACATTTAACGTGCTCGACATAGAACAGCTGTACTATTTCAATCTCTTTGGTAAATACAACCTAATGAAAACTTATCCATCATGTGGCATGGTAGATTCCACTATCCATCATTATGGTGGATTATGGTGCTGGAAGATGGTGGCATAGGGTGTATGCTGGATGCTGGCGTATGATGGATGCTGGAGAATAGCGGAGCGTAAAACGGCTCTAAAGCCTCACGACCATCGTGCCTAGCTGTCACACATAAATAATCGTAATAATAACACCAGCGGTTTAACGTCCCAAAACAGCGATATGATTATGAGAGACGCCGTAGTGGAGGGCTCCGGAAATTTCGACCACCTGAGGATCTTTAACGCGCACCTAAATCTAAGTACACGGGCCTCAAACATTTTCGCCTCCATCGAAAATGCAGCCGCCGCGACATAAATAATCGTATAGAAGGCAATGCAGAAAGCATTAGTGCAAAAAAAAGCCGTAGGAAAGAAACTTTCGCCGCTAGGAGTCGAACGTGCCACCTTTGGATTCCCAGCCGGGTACTTTACCACTACGCCACGCTGACACATCTTTTTACTCTCTGTAGAATGCCTAGTCAACATACTAGTTCACCGTTTGGGTTCGGCTTTGTTTGTCTCATACTCGAGACAGACGCGAGTCACTGTTACCTTCAAGGCACTAAGAATTGTCCAATCATCGTAAAACTTGGACATTTTAAAGATAAAACTAGAATACTTGCGGCTGGATCAAAACTTAAAGGCTCCAATTTCCAAATTCGTGAGGACTATTCTTCTCGTCTTCGTCTAGCCCGTAAGAATGTTTACTTGTTTGCTCAAGAAAATAAACGCCCATTCAAAATTAGGCTTGATAAGCTTTTCATGGAAAATAAACAGTTCACGTACAATGCTGATACAGCATCTGTTGTCGAAGTAAACTCGTAGCACTTAACACATGCTTCCACGAACTCAGTATCTAATAAAGCTGCACCTGTTCCTTCTCCGCCCCCTTCATGCCATATTTTATCGGCCTTGCTTGCGAACGTGCGCAGTTACATGCCAAAAAAAAGAAGCCGTAGAGGCACTCCTACTCGACGACAACACCGAAGCAGCAATTTTCACTGGATCGTGGCTAAACGAAAAACATACAAAGCAACGAAATTCTCCGTGATTTTGGGTCCTTCACAATTTATAGACGAGATAGGGTTGAGAGACGGGGAGGGGGAAATCTGGTTCTAGTCAAATCCCACTTGCACTCCTATAGGGTAGATATTAACAGCAACTATGATATCTGCATTAATCTGCCTGTTGCCTCGGGTAATCACATACTCGTCACCTGGTATCGACCTCCCGACTGTGACTATGCTTTTATTAATGACCTGCACTTGGTGTTAGCTGATATGAACTCCCGATTTCCTCGTGCAAAATTCTTTCTGTGCGGGGATTTTAATCTTCCCAATATAGACTTGGCCAACCTTACGGCCCCTTTCCGGCTATCAAATGACTTCATTCAACTCTCTCTCCTATTCAACCTCACGCAGACAATAGTACTCCGAATCGTGGCGACAACATACTCGATCTTGCCTTCGCTTCTCACCCCGACCTTATTCACTCGCCTACGTGTATAGAAGGTCTGAGTGATCACCATACCATATTATTCAACCTCTCTATTCCAGTACCTAAGCATAATCCACGGAAGAAGCTCGTACGCGACTACAACAAAGCCAACGTCCACGCAGTCATTACTGAATTGGAAAGCTTTTATGGTTTCTTCTCTCAAACGGCCATCTACAGAATTCTAGAACAGAACTGGCTACTGTATAAGCAAAAGGTCTTGACGCTAATCGCAGAATACGATGCACTTGTGTCTGTTCGCTGTGACGATGATAGTCCCTGGTATACAACTTCTGTGAAAAAACTCTCACAAAAGAAGAAACGCCTTTTCCGCGAGGCAGAACGTAGCATTTCTCTATCGAAATGGGACAAATATTTAACTTGCCTTCGGCAATATACTAGCATGCTGAAAAAAGCTAAAAAGAAGTATTA
The DNA here is from genome assembly GCF_013339695.2 of Rhipicephalus sanguineus. NCBI lineage: Eukaryota > Metazoa > Arthropoda > Arachnida > Ixodida > Ixodidae > Rhipicephalus > Rhipicephalus sanguineus. Next base: position 39,281,623 of record NC_051176.1, read on the forward strand.
CCATGAAGATCTCCTAAAAATCATCCGCGGCAAACCAAAAAAATTTTGGAACATTATCAACCCCACCAATTTATCGCATAACATTCCACTGTGCAATCCTGACGGCTCACGGGTACCAGCTCATCAGCACTCTGACTTGATGAATTCTTACTTTTTCTCAGTCTTTATTAATGAGCCGCCTGGCAATATCCCCTCCGCCTCCAGGTATGACTTTCCCCAGATGTCACCCATCAACATAAATGCTGAAGGTATCCTAAAAATTATAAACCAAATGAAAACATCTAGTGCCTCTGGTCCTGATAACATACCGGCAAAGATACTCAAATCCACTGGAGCTATTACTAGCCACAATCTGCAAATCATATTCTCTCAGTCCCTTTCCGAAGGTACCATACTTGCGGACTTGAGGGTGGCCAAGGTAACCCCAGTATTCAAATCAGGTGACCGTTCTAGCCCACCTAATTATCGTCCTATTTCGCTGACATGCATTGCCTGCAAAATCCTCCAGCGCGTCATTTATTCGCACGTTGCCCACCACCTTGATAATACTTCAAAAATCAACAGAGCTTCATAACTGCTTTGTTCTGCGAAACAGCTTTTCGAATTCACTACCGACCTCCAATTAAACTTAGATTCTCTATTTCGAACTGACGTCATATACATAGACTTCTCCAAAGCCTTCGATCGTGTCGCTCATCAACGACTAATAAACAAAGTCTACTGTCTGAACTTGGACCCTTTAACCCTGTCATGGATCCGATGCTTCCTAACACATCGATCTCAGTTCACTGACGCTGCCGGCCTTCACTCCACTGCTGTTCCTGTTAAATGCAGTGTCCCTCAGGGGTCAGTGCTCAGCCCCTTACTCTTCCCTATAATCCTTAGTTGTAATTCCCTATATTCCTTCCCTATAATTTCAGAAGCCTCCAACGTCCTTTCGGGAGGACCGTTGCATTCAACAAGTCACCATCGAGGAATGGAATAACTTACCGGAAGCCATCGTCTCAGAGCGTGACTCGTGCGCATTCAAACAGCTACTAACAGCTCACTTAAACGTGGAAGCCCATTCAAACTCTACCACCGTCATTTTATTTTTGTGCTTTTGTATGTGTAAATTTTGTGCGCGCTTATTTTTATATTTGTATAAGTACACTTTCTGTGCGTCTGTTCTGGGATCCTGCAAAAGTATTGCTCGTGTATTTGTACTACTTTTTTATCTTCTTTGTTTTTTTGTATTTAGTAAAATGTTCTCTCCTCTCACGTAATGACCCTAAGGGGCACTTAAGGGTCAAATAAATGATGATGATAATGATGATCTTCACCTCCTACTAAAATTTGCATATTTATTAAATGCAAACAAACTGCTGCCGGTAACGAATGGCACGTCGATAATGACAACAGCGCTAACCTTTTACAATTTAGAACGTAACTCCAAAAAAAAAATCAAGTGGACCGAGAAGCAGGTACAGTTTACCCGCTGTTACTGCCAAGTTTACCAGCCGTTTCTCGCTTTTTCCAAAGGGCGACATGTGGCGAGGCTTTATGTCGACTCTAATCTCATTCGATAAATACGCGAGTACAATTGTGTATTGTGATGTTTGTTCGCGCAACGTACAGCGCGGCCGTGCGAGCGCACTGATCTGACGCTGTATCATAGTTACAACTACATAACAGGTGGGCCAAAAACGAGTGCAGTGCGCGGGGAAAACATGCAATCATATTGGTTCAGTAAGGCGTACGAACTGACAAGTCTATGTTCTCCCATAGGAGTCAGAGAAGTGCCGGCGAGTGCGACCGGCGGCGGTTGGTGACCGGAGGCGTTTGCTGGAAGTGCATCCCATTGATGCTCAACGCTTCTTGTGGGGACACCGTACACAAGAAAAAAATGCTTCATTTAGGTTAGCCGATGCCACAGCTGCGCTGTAAAGTCATTCGTACTCGTCGGAATCGTGTATCCTGAAACCCAGAACCGCCGATGACACGTAGACGGAGTCGGCCGGTATGCTATGCCTGACCATTGGTGGAAATCATGGTGGTAGAACATGATAGTGGACGTCATACTTGGTGGGGCTTATCTCGACGCAGGCCGAAGGGAAAAGTTTGTGCATTTAAACTTCGCATGCATTTTCACTGTTACCTTAAAGTGCCGCTGAGGTGAACGTGAAAGAATTGCCAGAGTTGCGTTTCTAGCGTGGCGGTATCAAGCGGCGGTTGTTTTCTCGTCTACCCGCTGGAAGGGGCAATCGCGCAGCCAGAGCTCATTTACTTCTCGACAACTGAGCGGCGATGTAGCACAGTCACTGTCGCTGTTCACACCGACACCTCTAGACTTGTAAACATCACAATACAGCAACACATCGCCGATGTAAACCTGATAAGTACGTGCACAAAATGTAAACATTCATGGCTGCTGCGCTCTACAAAACTTGAGGCGCTTATTGACGCCGCATGAAGAAAAAAAATGTGCGCATGAAAGCACAATGATCGGTGTTGGCTTCTTTGAAGTGTAAACATATTTTTCTGCAAATTCAACAGGAAAATATTAGAAATGATAGTGATTTCGCATAATGTCACGTGCATTTCCATCATGACACCATCATCCACCATGCTTCCATCATGCCGCCGCCATCCATCTTGTTCACTAAGCCGTCAACCAAAACATGTTTTGCATCGCCAGCATCAGCGACCATTTTGCACTTAACACCAAAAGAAGCTCGCCACCAAAAAAAGTTACCACCATCGGCCACCATATTTTCCACTATCGCCATCATCAGCCATTATGACCACCACAGCTTTCACCACGTCCACTATTCTTTCCACATTGTCCACTATTATTTCCAACATATCCACCAACAACTCGAGCATCCACCAACCAAGGATTTTTAAGAGGGTTCAAGAGGTCATGGTTTGAAGAGTGCAAATAATTTGTTTCTCACACTATCTCAACTAAGAAAATCATCTGCAACAACTTACAACATTAGGCAGAAGACACGTGGTATATACCGTTTTCACGAACGAATTATGGTTTTAATAGTCTTAAGCATATCATGCCAAACTTCTTGAATTTCCTAAACAACAAAGGTATTACGGCTGATACGTTGAGAAAGAAGCAGTGGAAGGAATATTTAATTAGAAATCCTAGACAGCGTCTCTGAATGTGATTAATAAATTTTGAGTGCTTCTTTCTTTCTTTACTATGTATTATTTATGCAAATTAATTTTCCCTTTGACATTTCATAATATCTCGTTTGATTAGAAGAGCATTTTGCTCTTTTACATGTAGATGTATAAACATGAGCCTTTCATGTATTTGTGTTTTCACTATGCGAAACGTTTCTGCGTAGTGCTTCTTTTTTTCCTCATAAGCTTATTGTTTTCGCATTTTTAATATCCCATATGCACACCTTATTTTTCAGTGTTTACCAATTTCCATTTTCTCTGCACATGCATTTTGCTCACTTGTGCTTTATTTTGCTTTTTGAAATGATCTCATGTCCGCGGCCAAATTTCTCAGGATCAGGAATCCCGTGAAGCTGCTTTTTAGCAGCTTTTAATTCCTGTCCTTGCATATTTTTCACTCTTTAATCAGAATTGCATTCTTTTATGTTGAACATTGCCATTGCATGAAAATATTGAATCATTGTACTTTAACACTTGTGTTGAAACGTATGCTAAATGAACTGAACTGAACTGAATATAGGGAAATTGTTGACCTTATATTTGCACCAGAGATTTCTGCTGGTCGGCTAGCACACCTTTACGTGCTCGTGCAGTCATTTTTAACACTTTCATGTGTGATACAGCCCCAGTGCTGTACACCTCAGCTGCACTACATGGGGCGTTATGGAAGGGTGGTGCGTGAGGTTGTTACCCTCAAAGACTTCAGGGCCATGCGCTTCGAAGCGAAGCCTCAATGCTTCACAAATATGGCATCCTCTGTAATTAACTTCAAGAACTTAACTGTTCGTGCTTTCGAAATGGCATCAACTGAAACAGTGCTTCGAACTTCGCAGGTTTCAGCTCAATGAACGGCGGAAGGACGGCACCCACATGAAGCGAAGAATAGCGGGATATATGAAGGACTCAGGCCATGCACTCATGTTGGCGGACAAGGACGCAGGCCTTGTAGTCATGCCCCAGGGGCTCTTGGTGACAAGGCCCTAGCGGCTGTGAAGAACTTTCGGCATTCGGATGTGAAACCGCCAAAAGCAAAAGAGAAGGCAGTGGCGTTGCTGGAAGATTTAAAACTCGATTGGATAAGGAAGGAGGTGAAGAACAACAAGGTTCATGCGCTCACTGTATTCTTCAGTGCAAAAAGCCATAAGGTGGATTGTCCCTTCCGAGCCATTGTTACGGAGCGTAGAACATGACAGGCTACTGTCAACTGATACCTGCAGAGGCAGCTTACGGGGCTGGCCCCTGAGGACTCGTACAAGATCGCGAGTTCAGACCGACTAGTGGGGCTGCTCCAAGGTAGTATACCAGGAGCGAACTCCGGCTTTTCTATTGACATTGAGGAGCTTTTCTACTCGATTCCCCACGAGCACCTTTTCAAGGCAGTTCGCAATTGTATTGAAAGTTCTGGTGCGGTGGCGTTCCAGAACTCGAGTGGTGTCTCGGTAGGGGGTTTCCTAGAACTGCTGGAATCTTACCTTACATCTACGTTTGTGAGTTTCCAGGAGAGCTTTTACGGACAAAAACGAGGCATATGCATAGGGTCTTGGGTAGCGCCAGTGCTCGCTGAGATATTTTTAGCTGATATAGATTGTTCGTTGTCCCGTGTCCTTACCGACGATTACATTGTTCGTGTCTGTAGATACGTAGATGACTTTTTCATACTTGTAAAAACTGACTCTAACGATGACCTTGAAGAGAGAGCTAAGCGCATTCTTCAGTCTTTTAAATCCACAGCAATTAAGTTGAATTTTACCTTTGAATTGCCTGACAATGCATCTCTGCAATTCTTAGATTTAAAGTTGTTCTTAAGGAAGCAAACACTTCTGCTGGTCGTACTCGCCACGCACGAACAAGACCCTATTGCCTTTCGATTCCTCGCACTCGAAGCTTGTGAACAGGGACATGGCGGTGTCATGCTTAAGGTCTTCTTTAACCAAGTCATGTCACCACTATGTGAGTCGCCACAAGTGAGTCGTCTCTGAATTTCAGGTTTCCCGCAGACGCTGCTTCAGGCTGTAGCAGAATCACTTTTAAGGTTCATTTGCCACCGTACCACGGCCGCTGACGGAAATGCAGAAGTAAATGAAGGAAAAGAATCGGAGAAGAATGAAAGGCGCAAGTTTGAAGTGATGCCGTACATACACAAGGTGTCGCACGGCAATAAAAAGGTGGCGAGAAGATATATGGTTTTTTTAGCGCCTTGCAAGTTATCGCGCTTGTGTGCCATGTCCAACGCGAGCAAAGTGAACAATGGAGGATGTGATGTTAAGCACAGACCTGCGTATGTACCCTGTACATCTGAAGTGGTCTACGAATTCCCCCGGACCTAAGGAATGGTCTATGTGGGGCAGACCGGAAGGTGTATTAACAAGCGTTTAATGGATGAAGCATGCTAATCATGAGGAGACGGGAGTGGGAAGCACCTGCCAGTTCATTCTGGCGCATGCGCGCAGGGATGCAAGCACATCTTCAGTAGCACCAAGGTGATAGGGCGAGCCAGAAGCCAAATAGCAAGAGAAATCTTGGAGGCATCTTGGATAGCTAGACACGGGCCTGATAAGTGCGTCAGCGGCACATCCGTGTATCTTTCCACAAAAGAGCGTGATTTCCTTTGTAGTAGATAAGAGTATTGGGGGTGGTGAAACCTGTCACGTGGTCATGAATGTCATTGCGCACGCGCTTAGTTTGTTTCATAAGGGTGGTGTATGTTTCAATAAACCAGTTGTTATTCTGAGATCGTCCTGTTCACTTCGTTTCTGGTGTCTCGTCCTTAGCGCAGTTATAATTTTTTTCAATTATGTCTTACCAACTAGCCCCCCAACGTACGCTTCTCGAGGAAGGAAGGAGCAGGAGAGAAAGGAAAAGCATGGATGTTAACCAGTCTAGAGGGACCGGTATGCTACCCTGCACTGGGGGAAGGGATGGGGGAGTTATAAAGATAGAGAAAAGGAGAGAAAGAAGGAGAGCAGTCTATAACCGCCGGTGCAAGTCTGATGCCTTCAAGAAGTTGAGCACTGCCTTCGTCGCCTTCACCCGCGATTACCTCTCAGGACGACATTCCAGAATGGTTTCTGCCATCATCGGTCTGGGATCTATACGAGCAAAAGCGACTGCGAGTGATTTTCTCCGCGAATTGTAGCGAGGACAGTAACAGAAGATGTGCTTTAGTGTCTCTTCGCTACCACAGTTGTCACAAAACGGGTTGGCAGCCATTTCGATTCGAAAGGAGAATGACTTTGTGAAAGCGACTCTTAGCCACAAACGGCAAAGCAGAGTGGCATCATTTCGACGAAGTCCCGTATGAGTCTGAAGACGTAAAGTTGTCGGGCAGTAGCGGTGGTGGTTGTGCAGGCTGTTTGCTGTGTTACAAGTGCAGGAAATCATTTCTTGTGCAGACACTCGAAGTTGGCTAGCTGAATCGGTCCTTGATAGGAGTATTGTCTCGACCTGTCACCTTGAAGAGCTGATCGAGCAGCATTGTCGGCATGTTCATTGCCTGTCAGGCAGCAGTGACTTGGCAGCCACTGAAATGTCACGTGGTGTCCTTTCTCTAACGAAGTATGTAGGAGATACATAAACTCGAAGACCAACTGCTCGTACGGTCCGTGCCGCAGTGCTGATAGCAAAGAATGCATGGCTGCCTTCGAATCGCAGAAGATTGGCCATAGTTGAGGCTGTTTGCGGTTGACTACACAAAGTGCAGCGCGAATAGCGGCAAGTTCTGCAGCTGTCGATGTCGTTGGATGGTCTGTCTTGAAACTGATGGCAATAGCTTTCGTTGGGACGACCACTGCTCCGGACGAACACTGGAGTGTAGTTGACCCATCGTATAAACATGCACGTGATCAGCGTACTTTTCGTGCAAAAGAATCAGAGATAGCTGTCTCAGCACTGGGGACATCGCCGAGAGGCTCCAGCTTCCGGCACCTTCCTGGGTGGAGCCACCTGGCTAAGCTAGCGGGACCTCCAGTCGCGTTCAGCTTCTGTCACTTTTGGACCAAAATAAAGTTCTGACTCACTCACTCAGCACTGGAGATGAGAGCTCAGATTTTTTTCTGATTCCCGGTACGCTGAGGTGCACTTCAGATCCAACGAAGAACCAAGGAGGTATCGCTGGCTTAGATGCGGGGCTGAAGCCTGACGGAAGGTGGGCAGTATGGTTTGCAATCGTTGCACAATACGATGCCCGTGGTCTTTCTGAAGGCAATGTTGCAAGGTGGGGGCAATGGGCCCGGGAAAAGTGCCTGATTTCAGCTGAGATTGCCCAAGGCTCCATATGATATACCATCTGGCCCCGGTGGTGAAGAACGCCGGCATAGGGCTAGTGCCGCCTCAAGCACCTCTATTGTAAAAGGAAGGTCCATGTGGCCGTCACGGGAATGAGGGACGTCCCTTCCGGCCGAAGCATCTGGACGAATCACTTGGTCTGCTATCCTCGCGCAAAAGTCTTCTGCGACATCAATGCCTCGCCGCTTTTGGAAGAGCGCAAGCGCCTTGGACGGAAAACGCTGTTCAGAAATGCAGCGCAGACCACGCACCGTTCTTCAGATGTGAGATAGGGGCTTGCGGGGGTCTAGTGTCTGACAAAACGTTCTCCAACGTTCGGAGGCTAGCTTGTCCATACGACGCTAGAATCTTCTTTTGCATTCCTCTGGCTGTTCTAAGGTCTTGGACGGATTTTGTGCGCCGATATCATGTTCAGCACGGCGCCGAAGCGCTCGCAGTCTTTCCGATTTGGCATCAAAATCGTTCCGCCTAGATGCAATCGGTATCGTGCGCGTGGCACCTTGCATTGTGCACTTGATTACTTGCTCTAGCCCAGTGCTTTGACCCGCTTGGCAAGCATCTTCCATGTGAGACTTGAAAGTGGTCCAGTCAATTCTTTATTATTTATTTTATTTATTTATTTATTTATTTATAAATACTGCTGTCTCGATTTCGAGACATAGCAGGAGTGGGTACATATATTAGTACAAACAGCAAATTAAAGAAACGCTAAGATTATACAAACAGATAAAGATACGATATGCTTACATAGCTGTACAACAAAATCTTTCATCAGGTGCGAGTACAAACGTTGATGGGAATACAGAAAAAGACAACCGCTAAGACAATGCAAACAGATTAAAACTAGATGTGTATTCGTAGTTTCTCAACGAACTCATCATGAGTCAATGCGCGAAGCGAACCATCCAAGTTGTTCCAGATTTCAACAGTGAATGGAAAAAACGAAAATTTAAAACAGTCAATGTGTGTCCTGAAAGGAATAATGTTTAGTCTCTGGGTTTGCCTAGTGGCACGTGTATTAGCGGGTACAAAAGAGAAGGGTGCGTGAATACCGGATGGCGTGTGGACGATCTTGTGCAGTAAGATTACGCGTTCGCGTTTGCGCCTATGCTCCAAAGTCTGCAACGATAAGATGTGAGCATGTGATGAAGGTGAGAAGCTGCGATCATAGCGACCGAAGATGAATCTGATAGCTTTTTTCTGGATTGATTCTAGCTGCGTTATGTCACACGTGAGGTGAGGAGACCATACAGTTGAAGCGTAATCTAGTATCGGACGAACTAGTGATTTGTAGGCAGTCAGCTTACATTCCAACGTTGCATTTTTTAAAGTTCGCTTTAAGTAACCGAGTTTTCGAAGCGCTTTTGCAGAGATATGATTGATATGGGCGTGCCATTTGAGGTTATGTGAAAAAATAACACCCAGATATTTGTACTCACTCACTTGCGACAAGTAACTACCATTGGCATTGTAAGAGTAATTCAGCGGCTTCTCTTTGTTACCGAAAGTCATGGCGACTGTTTTGGTAAAATTCATTTTCATTTGCCACCTATCACTCCATTCGCAGAACATTGAAAATACCTTGTTTAATTCTTGTTGATCACTAGCATAAGTAACAGTGCGGTAGAGGACACAGTCATCTGCATATAGACGCAACTTAACGTTGGTGTTATTATTAACACTTACTACATCATTAATGAAAATAACAAATAACAGAGGTTCGAGCACTGAACCCTGAGGTACTCCAGATGTGACTGTTACCGATGAAGAATGCGTGCGATTAAGAGTAACTAACTGAGATCTTAAGTGTAGATAGTCAGTGATCCAGTCTATTAATTTAGACCCTTTTAATATTGCTCGCAGTTACATAGAAGCTTTTCATGGCAGACCATGTCAAAAGCTTTCGAATAATCAAGTGGTCCAGTCAATTCTTCGAACGGTCTTCTTTGGACCAGATCTGGCCATCCCTTTGATGTGGAGATAAGTGGGAATATGGTCACTCCCGTGTGTCTCAATATCTGAAAAACCACTTAGCACATCTGGCGAATGAGTTGCAAAGGAAAGCAAGATCAAGGCAGCTGCCATATGCCCCACCTCGAAGAAAAGTGGGGCTGCCGTCGTTCATGAGTGTGAGGTCGTGATTGTAAGCAGCTGCCGTCGTTCATGAGTGTGAGGTCGTGATCAAGGCAGCTGCCATATGCCATGGGCAGTACTTAGATCAAGGCAGCTGCCATATGCCGTCGTTCATGAGTGTGAGGTCGTGATTGTAAGCAGCTGCCGTCGTTCATGAGTGTGAGGTCGTGATCAAGGCAGCTGCCATATGCCCCACCCCACTTTTCTTCGTAAAATCTAAGTACTGCCCATGATTCCAATGCTGGCTGAAGCGCGATGCATTGCAGTTCCCATAGACACTAGCGCCAGAGTTCCCTCTAGTAAGTATTGTAGGAAACTCTATGGTCCAGACATGACGAGACACGTGCCCTCGCGCCAGGAAGCCGACACATGGCTCGCACCAGACGAAAAGCCTTGCACCGCCGCCGTGGTCGCCAGACTGCCGATTAACGGCGGTTCCCGGCGCTCGAGCAGCGCGGAGCCAACACACGCGCTAGCTGGAGAACGAGGCGCCAAAGGGCGCGCTCGATTAATAATAATAATAATGTTTATTTGCCATCTTTGTGAAATACAAATGGGGGGATTGTAGAAAAAAAGCTGTCCCCGGACAGCTTGACTAGCCTACAACCCTTTGTATTTGGCAGTGAGGCAATATCACACATAAACACACACACGCACACACACACACACACACACACACACATATATATATATATATATATATATATATATATATATATATATATATATATATATATATATATATATATATATATACATACACTCTTACATAAAGCCACAAACATGCGCATATATATATACAGGGGCATACTAGTAGTGCTTTAAGATATTTCAACTCACACTTTCATCTTAAAAGGCAACGAAAACAAAGATGTCTAAACATTGCGACCTGAATCTATGTAGAAACCACATACATCATTTTAAGTTCTTTGAAGGAGGTTGTAAAAAGATCAAACTGTATTGATTTATAGATGTTTAATAGTGTAGGTATTGTGTATTGAAGCATTTGTTTCCGTAGTTTGAACGCGGTGTTGGCACTAACCGTTCCTCTAAGTGTCTGGTACTGTAACTTGGAGCTTTTCTTTGAAGTTGGGCAAGATTACCTAGGTTGTTTAGGCTCCGATAGTTCCCACAACCATCAGGTGTTCTTTAACGTGACCTAAATCTAAGTACACTGGCCTCAAACATTTTCGCCTCCATCGAAAATGCGGCAGCCGCGGCCGGGATCTGTGGGACCAGCAACCGGCGGGTCAGCAGTCGACCACCATAACCACTACACCACCGCGGCGGGTATGCAACGAGCTGAAGTTTGCCCATGTGACGTGAACTGGTTATTTTGCGTTACCAGCGGAGATTTAGATTTTTGCGCACCGAAAGTTGGGGTTGATCCGCTGATATTACGAAAAACGCAATTAAGATTACACCCCCCCTCGACACACACACGCACACACACAGAGTCCATAGCAACGCGAAAGGCCTCAATTCAGTTGTTGAATGCCTTTAGCTTGCGTAAACACAAAACAAGATTTTGTTGTGACGACTACAAGCATCGACTACGAGCCTCACAACTGCGCGCGTGTATTTTGTGTCATAAAGGGGTTTAATACACCACTTGACAATAGGACTAAAAATACTCGATTGACGCTTGAATGCACATGCGTCGGGGTCTCTTATTAATACAATGCCGGGCACGCACGCTTTCTTTTATTTCAACCTAGATGTGCGCAATTATCTTACATCTTATTGCTTTTACCTAGATTTAGATATCCGCGCATATTATCTCAGAAAAATTAATTTCGAGTTGTAATAAAATGATGTGAAATAAGGAGCAGCTTGTCCTTTGCATGTGCATTCAAATCTGTACTAATATTATCCTAATGGTCTTTCATTCGTGCTTGTAGTATTTATATTTAGCATGACAAACTGCGTCGTAAATTTCAGTAAGGCGAGGAAAAGGTTCACATTATTTTACGTTGTTTAGAATATGCTTAAATTCAGTGCTTACCCACTTCATTTTTCTACCAACTTTGCTTATCCGTTCTGCTGAGACAGGCAAGTTACTTTTAATAGTACAAAATTAGGTTGATGGACATCTTCAAATTGTGCATTCACAAGTAATAGGCTAATATGAGCTAATGAAATGCAGGGAAATGTTGAATGTCACAAACTTTGGAGGGCATTTAAAAAATATATGTTGGTTTCCTCACTTTATTCTGGCAATCAGCTGCATCCTAATATTCAATACCATAAAATATGTTGACCTAAATGGTCCTTGAAGTTAGCTAGCCAACACAATGCGCAGTGGTCGCTCACAACTCTGAAGGGCCTGCCGTAAAGGTAAAGGCGAAACATGATCTAGCCCAGATGAAGGCAAGGCACTCCCTCTCTGTTAGGGGGTGTTTGGCTTAGATAGCGAGCGGCTCGCATAACTGATAATCCGTTCTAGTCCGTCAGTCCTCAGCACAAGGACGACCATGCAACCATGACTACAGCCTCGTACAGCACGACTTTTGAACGCCCACGAAGGACAATTTAGAAACAGCTAAGAGGAGTGACAATGCGACCGCCCAGTGCATCTACGACATGACAATGCGCCACCGCCCAGTGCATCTGCAACAGAGCAGCTCCGGCAGTGTTTTTGGTGAGAAGTGTTCGATCACCCACCGTAGTACTTAGTTCCCTCTGAGAAAAAAAATATTTTATTTATTCCTTTCGCGACTGATGTGACTCTGAAAAAACAGCCCTCGTAATTTGCAAGGACAAGAGTAAGTGCTGTACTTATTCGCGAGTATGCTGTATTTTTTTGGGCTCTAGTCAAAAAGTGTAGTTTGTTTGTACAGAACTATCTCAGTGTCTTGCAATGTTCTCTTGTGTGCTTCGCTGTGTCCTCCTCATTTCCCACTATAGCCTTTTTGTGCCAAAACGTATATAGTTACTACTCATATTTACTTATCAGCATACATGGCCTTATGCTTGACGTAGCTGCCATGAAGCAACATTAAAAGAAGGGAACTCGTTTGCAGCCACATGTCTACCGTGTTTCCTCGCGTAGAAAAGTTAAATTTTGTCTGCATGCTTAGTGAGAAATCTGCAACTTTGTATGCATTTCCCGCTTCTTTTTGTCGTTTTACTGGTTCATCACGGTTTTTCCAGTCTAATGAAGGCCTGAAATTAACTAGGAGAGCTAGGAAATTACTAGGAAAGCCGCACCTCACTCTGTGATCTGCAACGGGAACCACCCGCGGATTCAAGATCATGTTCCGCATGGAAAAGAAGGAAAGGGTATCGTTTCATTTAAAGTATGAGAGAGCATCTCATTTACAGAGGTGCGCAAAAGATGTTCAGTTTTCCTATCACATTTATGCTTATGCAGCGCGTAAGGGGCAGCGTCGCACCGGCCTCCGCCACACTCCGCCCCTCGAAGAGTGAGCCGTCAGCTATCGCGCCTGCTCCCGTCGCGGCAGTAGTTGAGTCTACTCCACCAACCCTTAAACAGAGCGCGGCGACTCTAGGGTCTTCGGTTCTCAAGGCGTCGTCTCACCAGGCGAGGCCCTAAGGAAATGGACACCACATCGGTACCTCTGGCGCCGAAAGACCGACGCAGTTCTCTGGACCGCGCCGAGAAAACAAAAAAGCCAATAACGGGGCCGGACGACGGTCCTTTTTCCTGAAAAAGAAAACACTACACGTAAACACACGGTACGTTTTTACTGTACACACAGCAACACTTTATGGTTAATATGGAGCCACTAATATTACAACGCAACATCAGAGGCCTTCTTAAAAACCTCGATGATGTACAAGAAGTTCTATGCGTACTCGGTCCAAAGCTGCTGGGTGTACAGGAAACGCACCTAAAATCCAGATATGCCAATTTTCTCCGCCCCTACGCCATTTACCGAAAGGACCGCTATGATGCTGCCGTGTCATCAGGTGGCGTAGCCATCATGGTAGACAGAAGTGTAGTGTGTGCTTATTTAAAACTTCAAACATCCCTCGAGGCAGTTGCCACTCGAGCTTTTCTCTTAAATAAAGTAATCACCATTTTCTCTCTGCACATACCGCCTCATTTCCAGCAACATAAACATGAATTTTAGTACTTAATTGATGAACTACCAGAACCGTTTTTGGCCAATGGAGATTGCAACGCCCAGAGTAGTCTATGAGGACACTCTCGCTGCGATGCCCGAGGTCGCCTTATTGAACAGTTTCGCTTTTCTTCTGGAACATCTCACTGGAACGGAAAGGAACCCACGTATTTAGCCTTTCCAACTACTCATACTCTGCCATAGATCTTAGTATTGCATCCCCGAAGCTTTTACTCCATCCTAAATAGAATGTACTTAAAAACCCTTACGGAAGTGACCATTCCCGGTAGTCCTCAATGCACCAATTCAAATAGACGGGATTCCGCAGGCTCCACGGTGCAAGGTTCATTCAGCCGACTGGGAATGGTATCGAACTGTCACTCGCTTGAAATGGTCCGACATGTCCGCTCTATGTATAGACGATGCTGTAAAGTACTTTACAGCTTTTATAATTGATGTCGCCTCTAAACGTATCCCTGAAACGAGCGGTACAGGCTCCAAACGACGTGTTCCCTGGGGAATGATGCATGAAGGAAAGCGCGGAGAATGCAGAACAAAGCATGGAGTATGCTTCGCGGATCTCCAACAGCAGAAAACCTTGAAAACTTCAAGCACCTAACATCGCATGGAAGGAGAACGCGCCGCCAAGCAAGGCGAGAAAGCTGGGAAAGATTTATATTTAGTATCAGTTTGTATACAGAGGAATAGAAAGTATCGAATAGGGTAAAAAAAGTTGAAGGCCAGCAAACGCGCGCGTTACCTCTTGTAAAAACCCAAGGCAACAGCTTGGAAGAACAAACTAACTCTCTCGGCGCACATTGTGGACACATATTCAGCTCATCACACTATTTTGATACATTCCAAAGGTACAAAGCACAACTAGAACAACAAAAGATGCAACGGAAATGTAGAAAATAACGATGAATATAACCAACCATTCTGCCTAGCAGAACTGCTGGCGTCACTAAACAGCTGCAATAAGCCTGCCCCTGGTCCAGATTGAGTACTATATGAGATTCTAAAACACCTACCCACCGAAACAAAGAAACTCTCCTTTGCCTTTACAACGGTATACGGTCCTCTGGAAAGATCCCATCTGCTAGGAAAGAGGACCTAGAGGACCTGGAAAAGGCCTATGACACCACGTGGCGTTATCGAATACTGAGAGACCTCTCACACTTCAGTGTACGTGGCAGGATGTTAGATACGATTAAAAGTTACTTGTCAAACCGCACATTGGGTGCTCGGGTCGGAAATGCTCTATCACGGTCGTTCGGGCAGGAAACCGGAGTACCACAAGGTGGTGTGCTCAGTTGTACTCTTTTCATGATAAAAATGAAGTCGTTGCGTCTTTGTATGCCACGAACTATGTTTTATTCTACATATAGTGAGGATATCCAGATAGCATTCAAATCATGCAGTCTCGCGATTTGTGAGTGGCAGGTCCAGCTCGCTCTGAAGAACGTATGCAAATGGGCAAATGAGAACCGGTTGAGGTTAAATCCACATAAGAGCACCTGTGTTCTCTTTTCTAGGAAGAGTGGCCTCCACCCAAATCCCGAAATTGACCTTCATGGTCAGCGATTACCTGTAGAGGAGGAGCATAAATTTCTAGGCCTGATTCTGGACGCGAAGCTCTCCTTTGTACCTCCCATTTAATCTGTATGAAACAAGTGCATCAATACAACGAACATTTTAAAGGTACTCTCACGCATTACCTGGGGTAGCGACAAAAATGCTTAATGACTTTGTGTAAAGCCTTATACGTACACGCCTATTTTATGGGGCCATAATTCATCATACTACGACGCCAGGCACTTTAAAGATGCTTGATCCAGTCCACCATCTAGGCATTCACCTTTCTACGGGCGCCTTCAGAACAAGCCGCGTTGAAAGCCTTTATGTGGAGTCAAACGAACGGTCACTTCACTTTTAGAGTCATCTACACAGCTTTCGGTCACCTACACAGCTTTCGTGTATTTTTGAAACACAAACAACGCACATCCAACATATCCCACCATAAACGATCTGTCCAGTTCTCGTCTCTTTCATAATTGTCCTGTAGTGAGAGAGTCCTACACACTTCGCGTAAGAGGCTTGGCGGAGGAAATGGAAGTCCCACTTTTTGAACACCGTCTAATGGTTCCCGTTGTACAGCTTTCACCATGGCAGTGGCAGCTTGTAGAATGTGTTCTGTGCTTTGTTGATGTTACGAAACACGCGCCCCTTGCACATGCCCACATGTTATTTTTAGAATTACAGCACAAATATTGATGTCCTGAATTTTTTACAGACGCATCTAAGTCGCACGTTGGCGTATCCTACGCAGCGGTCGGCCCATCTTTTTCGGATGCCGGTGTTTTGCACTCAGAAACAAACATCTTTACAGCCCAAGCCTATGCAATATTAGCAGCTGTTAAACATATAAAAGCATCAAATATACCTAGGACGGTCCTATACACAGACTCTTTAAGCGTCGTGAAAGCCTTAAAATCTCTCAAAAAGCGAAAGAATCCTGTGATTAAATCGCTTCATTCCGCTTTGTGCACCACTCATGTTTCCAAGCAGCAGATCATCATATGCTGGGTGGCAGGTCAAAGAGACTTCGAAGGCAATGTACTGGCCGACCAGTTGCCACATCCTTCCGCGCATATGCTTCCATTTTATCCGTGGCTGTCCCTGCAGTGGATATGAAGCCTCATTTATGAAAAAGACTCCAAATGTACTGGCAACGATTGTGGGATGCGTAGACTAAAAATAAGCTTCATCTAATTAAGCCAATAATTAGTAACTGGCCATCCACTACAAAATCTGGGCGAACTGCTGTAATACTCGTCATACTAAGGAGAGGACACACTTATGGCACGCACAATCACCTCTTGTCTGGTACTGAAACTGCAACCTCTAGTAGAATTTTTGAAGCATACCATAAGAACATACCATTTCATCCAGCAATGTTTTTACGTTATGAACCACTCTTTAATCAACTATCTGTTTTAAACTTTTCAAAAGATGCTGCCTCACTAAAAGTCATTTCTACAGGGGATTCCTAGCACGTCCTGTTAAAGAGGATGCTGCTAGGGGAGTACTCTATTCTGCACGCACTATCCTGCGGGCCCTTGCTTGCAACGCTTCTTGCGAGGCAGTAGTGCTCTCGTATGATATCAGTTTTCAACGCATTTTCGTCAATGGCACCGTTTTCAGTCAATGAACTTTCATTTCACCATCGTGATTTTACAAATAATATATCTTTTATGCACTGAAAGTGCACAAGATTTTAGGCCCCTATACAGCCATTTTATGTTATCATTGATCACTCTCTAACTGTTGCCTTGGCGCTCTTTGGCCAACAATGGCCCTTGCAGCACTAAACAATGTATATCATCATCATGAACTCTCTTGGGCAAGAGAACGAGTACAGAGAGAGAGAAGGAGAGACAGAGAAACAAACTGAGAAGGAGACAGAGAGAGAAATTCTTGGCGAAAAAGCACTTCTCCTGATTGAAGTGCGTAATTGTGCACAAAGTGAAAAACTCACGAACCGGGTGGCATTCGGTGGTGTTGCAATCGCGGAGACTCCTCGGCAGTCAACACAGTCCGAGGTGTGCATCTGATAATAACCGCATAAACATAAGTGAAAAAGCGTTTCTAGAACGTTGGCATGACCAGAACGTTATCCACGTACACCGAATCACTCTAAAACGCGAGAACGGAGTAATTCCAACCGAATTTCTGATCCTTACTTTTGCCTCAACCGTCGTACAAGACCCCCTGGAAACAGGGTACAAGAAAACACAAGTCTGGCCATGCATTCCTAGTGCACGTAGGTGTTTAAAGAGCCGATGATTTGGCCTTAGCTCCCAGAGCTGTAGAGGCCGACCAACCTGAGCTAAATATTGTAACCATGAACACGCCTCTGATACTTGTGACAGCCCATTCTATTGTCCGAACTGCGATGGTGAACATGCCGTTTACTCTAGAGCTTGCCCTACGTGGAAAACACAAACAGACATCTTCACCATGACAATAAACTAAAACATATGTTTCTATAACACAGCAAGGTATGCTGACGCGTCGCGTAAGGTAGCAGCGTAGCGTCAGGCCACGGCCATAGCCCGGACCACAAATAGTGGAGCCCTGACTAAGCCACTAGCTCCCTCGGCGACAGTAGCCAGTACTGCTCCGCCGACCGTGAAGGAAGGCCCAACAACATCTGGGTCTTCGCACTCCCCACACTCTGCAGTTACACTGGCGGTTCCTGAGGCCACTGGTAATAACCAACGCAGCTTGAACCATAAGAGTGCGTCGTCAACCACCGGGTTTGCGGGCGCACGGGTCTCGACGTTCGAGGCGAGATTGTTGCGAAAAACATCCTACTCGCAGAATCAGGTGCCTGGCGCCTCGCAAGAGGCTATTAACACCACACCGAGCTCGACGGGGCTGCCAGCCCGTATGGAGCGCCGCGACTCCAGCGACAGCTCCACAGAAGATACATCCCGCATCACGGCACCCGGAAAGGGCCCTGTAAGCTAAGGTTTCATGCTTTATACACACAGCACAAGTCTAACATTAGGACGGATGCAATACCGCGATGGAATCTTAGAGGTCTACTTCGTAACCTGGGCGATATCCAATAACTTTAAGATAATTTTGTCCAAGTATGCTGTGTGTACAGGACACTCACCTGAACTCTAATCACGCCAAACGACTTCGTCAGTATCTTATTTTTTGTAAAGATGCAACAGTGTTACCGCGTCATCTGGCGGCGTTGCTGTTATACTTGATAAAAGTATCTCCAGCAAATGAGTGCATCTTCAAACGCCCCTCGAGGAAGTGGCTGTTCGAGTAGCACTTTTAAATACACTCATTATTTGTTCAATGTTCTGTCGGCCGAAAAAGTTTGCGGGATCTGCAGCGCGTGGCGGAGCGTCTGAAAACTGCATTGCATCGTCAGCTATCGTGATGCGGCGGGTGTTGAGGCTATCGGCCGCCGCCTCCACGATTAGATCCGGCCACGGCACGTTGTCTAAACGCACCGTCGCTAATCGCCGAGGCTGATAGCATCTATACCCGCCGCATCACGGTAGGTGATGCACCAATGCAGTTTTCCGTAAAGTCCCTTGATATATAGAAAGTAGCGACACTCTCCTCCATATCCTCTCCCAAGTGTCCAACCCTCCTCTCCCAAGTGTCCAAACCGTATCAATCTCCTCTCCCAAACGACCACCGTGCGGGCGCCGGCCCTATAACCCGGCTCGCGCCACTTTCCTATTAAGAATGCTATGTCACGCAGATAACGCGCGCGTTTCCCAGGCGACGGCCCGTGAAGTGGGGAGGTGCAAGGCGGGAGAGGAGGGTGCTCGGCGTGGCGGCTCGGTTAAAAGAAAGACGGTACTTTCCCAAAAATATCCAGGGACTTTAGTTTTCCGTCGCTCCGCTACGCGCTGCAGATCCCGCATACTTTTGCGGCCAACAGCACATACCGCCACATCATCAGCTAAACAAACGCGATTTAAAATCATGAACAGATTAAATCCCGGAACCTTATTTGTTTTTTGGAGATTTCAACACACACAATAGCTTCTGGGGCGATTCTCGCTGCGATACACGACGTCGTCTCATTGAAGAATTTCTTTTTTCCTCGGGAGCATGTCTCCTACATACGAAGGAGCCCAAATGCTATAGCCTGGGAAACAAATGACACACCTTTATAGAAGTTACCATTTCATCTCCAACACTTCTACCATAGCTTAAATGGAATGTTATTAAAAACCTGTACGTTAGTGACCAATTCCCGACCATCCTGAGTACAATTAGGCAAAACGAACTCCCCTACAGGCCTCCTGGTGGAAGGTTGACTCAGCCGATTGGAAAAAAGTACCGAAGCCCCACTCACATGACGTGGGCTGAGATGTCTGCTAAATATTTTACGGTTTTTTTTTATTGATGCCACGTGTAAATCTATTCGCAAAGCGAATGACACGGTTTTGTACGCGGTCTGTTCCATGGTGTTACGATAAATTTTGGAAAGCGTGTAAGAAGCAAAACAAAGCATGGAGATTGCTTCACGACTGTCCGACAGTTGAGAGGCTAGCTAATTTTAAGTAAGTTATATTCCTGGGAAGAAGAACACACAGACAATCTCGACGAGAAAGTTGGCAAACGTTTATATCCAGTATCAACTCTTACACAGATGAGGCAAACGTATGGATTAGGGTGCATAGGCCAATAAACGTACTCACTAGCTTTAGTAAACACACAACAAAGCTTGAAAGACCAAGCAAACTGTCTTGGCGCACATTTCGAACACATATGCAGCTCCTCGCAATTCTCTGAAACATTTCTGGAGTACAAAACAGGTGTTCAACCACAGAAGCTTGAACGGAAATGTTCAAAAGAAGAGTCATATAAGGTACCAGTCTGTTTATCAGAACTGCAGGTCGCACAAAATTGTTGCAACAAATCTGCCCTAGGTTCTGATCGCATAATGTGCGGCATGTTGAGGCACCAACACTTTGAAACACAGAAAACACTTCCGCCACTCAACAAAAAAATCTGGCACATCCCTCGCACAGGGGAAATCAATGTAATGCGAAGCATTCAGCGAGGAGCTGGATACACCGCATTGTTTATCTTTCAGGCTAATACCAATTTTCGGGCAAATACCAAATACCAATTTTCATACATATTACATTAACGAAAAGGCCGCGGGCGCAATATGAGCGTGGCAGGTAAATCATTATTGCATGACATGCATGTCAGGATTTCCATGGTGTCTCCTACATTAATGTTCTTCGTAGAGTCATGTCACGCCGCACCAATTTTGGTATATATCAAGCCAGCGAAACGGCCGAGTGCGTGCCATGAGGGCGGCATGTAAGTCATGCCATACATGAAATGCATTCTAAAAAGACAGGGCGTGCAAACACGGACACAAGAAAGAAGGCAGGACACCACAAATTTCGACTAACAACTGAAGAGACGTAGAAGGGCGGAAAAGAAGGTAGGCACGAAAACTTATCTGCGCATGCCCATGCAATAATAGGCGAAACTATTAATCCGGCACGCGCGTGGGTCTACGTGGCAGATAACTGAGAAGGCATTTGATTTCATCTTTATGCAAGTTAATCGACGGTTGGCTCACGCATGCGCTACCACTTTTCTCGATATGCCATGCCTCAATCATCTGGCGCGTTTCTTCATTTTTATTCCGGTACGACACTGCGCATTCATCGAATTTCGGCGTGCACTTACACTCTCGACAATGTAAAGATAGATTAGAAGGTGAGCCTCCGGTTAGTGATCTCTTATGTTCCACTAATCTCTGGTCAATGCAGTCCTACGTAGAAGCGGCAGCAGCTGAAAGGGCCGTTATACGCCACACTTGTACGGCAATCAGTGAATTTGTTGGTGTGTTTTAAGAAACAAATATCGGTTCGCTTCTTGTCTTTTACTCGCTCTTTCTTCCTCTGCACAGCGGCACAAATCTTAATACAGCAGGCAGGCTGCGCAAACACCACCGCCACTGCCCGCCCACTTTACATCTTTAGACACCTACGGGACTGCGCCGAAATGATGCCACTCTGGTTTGCCGTTTATGGCTAAGAGTGGCTTTCTCTCCTGTTCCTTCCTTCCTTACCTATCTTATTGGAAGCCGTGGAAACAACATTAACGCCATATCTACTCGCTACTGTCTTTAGCCTGTGAAATACGCAGTGAATGTACTGTGTACCTACAACCCGTTTCTTATCGCTTTCTGCGGCCATGCTCGGACTTAATGGTGACATGCATGTCATCATTTTTATGTTACCATCTGGATTAATGTTCGTCATAGACTCGCGTTACGCCATACCAGATTTGGTATATATCAAGCCAGCGAAACAGCCGCGAACGGATCATGAGCGCGGCATGTAAGTCATGTCGTACATGACATGCATTTCATGATTTTCATGTTACCACCGGCTATTTATGTCCGTCATACAATCATGTCACGCCACGTATTTGGGTATATGCCAAGATCACAAGCGCACCATGAGCGCGACATGTAATTCATGTCATACATGAAATGCATATAATGATTTTCATGTTGCCACCAGTCATTTATGTCCGTCATACAGTTATGTCATGCCATACAAATTTGGTATATGTCGAGCTAGCAAAGCGGCCGCGAGCGCATCATGAGCGTTAACGAACCTGCCCAGAGAGTACAATGAGCGTGGCATGCAAATCGGGCCGTACATGACATGCATGTCACGATTTTCATGTTACCACCTGCCATTTATGTTCGCCACAGACACATGTCACATTATACCAATATTGATCCATGTCATGCTAACGAACCGGCCACGAAAGCCCCAAGATCGTGGCCTCTATATCATGCCGTTCATGACATGCATGTCATTATTTTCATGTTACGACCTGCTGTTTATGTTTCTCTAAACTCATGTCACACCATACTAATTTTGGTAGATATCCACTTAAAGAAGCAGCGACGAAAGCACGAAGTCGTAGGCGGTTAGATAGATAGATAGATAGATAGATAGATAGATAGATAGATAGATAGATAGATAGATAGATAGATAGATAGATAGATAGATAGATAGATAGATAGCTTCCCATTCAAAATGAATTCATTGCGTCTGTGCATCCCACGCAGGCTACTTTATTGCACATTCGTTAATGATGTACAGGTAGGATTTATATCGTGCAATCTCGGAATTTGTGAGGGGCAGTTGCAGCTTGGGCTGAACAAGGTGTCTAAATCGACAGATGAGAACAGGTTCAGCCTAGATCCCCAAACGAGCACCGGTGTTTTCTTTCTAGAATGACGGGCCTGCACCCGAATCCCGAAACCGATTTGCAGGGTCAGCGATTACCTTTAGAGAAGGAGCATAAATTCCTAGGCCTGATTCTAGACATGACGCTCTCATTTGTATTTCAGAAAAACAAATGCATGAAAACGACGAATATTTGAAAAGTGCTATCACGCACAGCATAGGGCAGCGACAAAAAGTGTCTGAGCAAGTTTTACGAAAGCCTGATACGAACACGCCAAGATTACAGGACCATAGTTTGAGTCTACCACACCAAATTTTGAAAACGCTGAAACCGGTGCACCATACACGTATTCGTCTAGCTACAGGTGTCCTTAGAACAGGCCCAGTAGAAAGCCTTTATATAGAGTCAAACGAATGGTCTCTTCATTTGAAGAGCACTTGCACAGCCTTCATGTATTTCTTCAAAGTGAATTAGAACAATGACCACTCCTCACTCTATGCAAATGGGAGTTCATCTGGGGGTTCATCTATTAATGATTCTAAATCGCGTCTGTGAAGCTGATGATGAGGTGGTATATACGCGGAGCATATGGTAATGAGTTTGTTAAAAAGTACAGCTCGAATGACCACTGCCTCAAGGGCCGTCTGGAGCTTCAAGTGGTGGCATGCTATACTTCTATCAGCTATAATGGCTACACCGTCGGATGATACGACTGCATCCTCGCGGTCTTTTCGTAAAGTAATGTATTGCCGGAGGAAGTTGGTGTGTGTTGAAGTTAGGTGTGTTTCTTGCACGCACAACACTTTCGGGATGAACCTACTCAGAAGTTCTTGGTTATCATTTAGATTTCTAAGTAGTCCTCTTACGTTCCATTGTATTATTTTGGCCATGATGGGAAAAAGGGTGCTGTGTGTAAACAGGACGGAGATTGGCTCATTTTACGGGGCTTGTGTTAGGCCCTGTAATTGGTGTTTTGTCCTTTTTGGAGCGGTCGAGAGAAGCTCGCCGCTCCTTCGGCGCTTCCTGCGCCGTTTGGCTTGACGTAGTATCCATAGCCTCTTGCGAGGCACTGGACACCCGCTTGACCGAGCGGTCTGTGCGTCGCTTAGACCTCGCCTCGGTCGACGAAGTCTTTGTCCCCACCGAGCTGGGGGTCGATAAGAACCCCTTGGTCTCGTGATTGCCCTGGCTGCTGCCAGAGCTTGTGGAGGCCACTGGTGTGGACAGGTTGAATGTGGGCAGGGCAGTGCCAGCTGCTCCCACCGAAGGGGCAAGTGGCGTTAGCCTGGGCACGCTAGGCGTGTTCCGGGCTACCTCCAGGAGCCATTGTGGTGCCGCCCCTCGTTGCACTACTTCGGCCAAAGGTGTTTTTAGTGGAAATAATGACGAGATCCGTTGTCTTGCTTCCTGAAACGTGATGTTTTCCTTAACTTTTAAATTGATTATTTCTTTTTCTCTCTTCCAGGCTGGGCACGCTCTGGAGTATGCAGGGTGGCTACCGTCGCAGTTTGCAGAGAGGACCTCGTCATGATTGCAGTCGTCAGCACTGTGACCAGTTGTGCCGCACTTAGCGCAAATCAGCTGCCCTCGGCAGCTCTAGGATGCATGTCCAAAGCGCTGGCATTTGAAACAACGCCTCGGGTTTGGAATGAACGGTCGGACATTGAGTTTCACATATCCAGTTTCAAGAGTTTTGGGTAAGGTGGTTGACCTGAAGGTGAATATCAAGTGCTTCGTTGGTATTTCGTTGTTGTTACGTCTGATTGTGATGCGTTGGACATGTGTCACACCTTGTTCTTTCCATCCATCGAGGAGTTCTTCCTCATTCAGTGTCATCAAATCTTCGTCCGATACCACGCCCTTCACTGTCTTCATGGTACGATGTGCGCTCACAGAGACAGGTATGTTACCAAAGGCTACGAGGTGTGAGAGTTTATTGTGCTGTTCCTTATCTTTTAGTTCGAGGAGCAGATCTCCACTTGCCATCTTTGTGGCCTTATAACCGGTTCCAATGGTCTGCTTTAGGCATTTGGCAACAGGAAAGGGTGAGATTGCTCTAGCCTTCGTAGACGATTGTTCGCAGTGGAGGACATGGAATTTCGGGAAGTTTTGTTTGTTTTTGGGCCAAAGGAGTGACGTTACGTTGGTGCGTACCCTTTTCGGGGCACGTTCGGTTACTGAAGGGGTCGAGGATCGCATGGAAAAAAGTGGATATTTCGGTAACGGCGCCTACCACTCACCACAGAGCCCAACAAGTGGGCGTGGCAGAACATGTGAACAAGTCTGCGCACCGCCAGTAGTGCGACGTTACTATAATCCAATATGGTTACGATAACCTAGGTTGGGTAGCCACACAAGGTTAACGCTTGCCGCCACTAAAATTCGAAGTGACTAGAAGATAGGAGAGGACAGGCAAGGCTGAAAGTGAGAGAGAGGCGAAGATGAGGGGAGAGAGAGATAGGAAAAGGTGACTGCCGATTTCCCCTGGGTGGGTCAGCCCAGGGGTGCCGTCTACGTGAAACCGGGGCCAAAGGGGTGTGTTACCTCTGCCGGGGGGCATTAAAGGTCGAATCACCTGGCGTCGGTTCAACCCCCAGGATCCCCTTTTCCCCGGACACGGCTAAGCCACGCACGGCGAGGCGTGGGAGGGGTCGAAACTCCCCATTAGCTCGGGTCCGTGGTGTCGCTACACACCAAACGCCTGCTTGCGCGGACGCCCCTGCGGGGACTTGCGCAGAGTTCTACAGTGGCGCATCAAAGACTCATGCTGGTGCCACTTACGCAGAGGTTGACCGAATGTTTTCGAATGCCGGCATTCTGCACCCCAAATCAAGCATACTTACACTAGAGGCTTACGCGATGATGTCGGCAGTCAAACAGATCAAAAATAATAGACGCCAAAGGCAGCTAGCTACACAGAATGTTTGAGTGTTGTAAATGCGTTAAAAGTAGTTGAAAAGAGGGAAAAAATTGATTAAATCACTGTATTCGCTTCTCTGCACTACTTATGCAATGAAACAACATATCACAATATTTTGGGTGCCAGGGCACAGAGGAATCGAAGGTAATATGCTGGTAGACCAGGTTACCTGAACCATCGAAAGAAAAGATGCTGTGGGCGTTCATTAGACACATCTTCGTTCTTTGTACACGTTAATCATCATGTGTGTTCGTCTTTATCATCGGTTGTGGGTTGTGGAGATAGGTTTAGCTCAAAGCTTACCCTACGAGGCGACCGTGAAGGGACGCGACGTTCTCCACTGCCGCAGCGAACAAAGACGCTACGGCCGGGTTCGTCGACTCCGGCACGGCGCAGAAAAGGCACTCGAGGCAGGAGGTCAACAAACAACACGGGTTTATTAACCCAAGATGCAACACAGTACGACAGTCACGGGCTTGCAGGCCGTAAGGGGAACTCCGCAAGACCGATCGAGTACGCTTGCCAGCGGCGCTAAGACTATCACACAAAGGGCAGCAGTCGAGCACACGAACGAGAAGCCGCCTGCTAGAGCAGCGCGTCAACCTCTCGTGCTAGCCTGAGAGCATCTGCCGCCACGAGCGAATCCTCGGGCGCATCTTAGCTCGTAGGAGAGGAGGATGTCACCAGCGGCCCAATGGGGAATGGCGCTGCGTTGTGACGTAGGCCCGCGCAGCTCGCCAGCGTAGCGTGCCCGGACATGCCAGCGCGGGACGGAGCCGACGCTTGGTTCGCCCAGACAAGGAGGCGCCCTGGCCGCCATCTTAGCGATTGCCGGTGCCTAAGTGCGCCCGGGCTACGCGGCCGGCACGCGCGCGGCAGCTGGGGAACGAGGCGCCAGGTAGGAGGACGCTCTCGATCCCCACAGGGTACGCGGCTGGATGGTGATCTGTGCCTAGGGCGTGGTCGCTTCACCAAATCTTCGGGCCTAACGAAGGTCGCGTTAACTGCTGCGTCACAAGTGGTGGAGGCTGCTCACCGATCGTCCGTTCTCTCCCAGCCCGCTCTACCTCCTCGAGCTCCGCTCAGGTAGCCGTCTGCGCCAGATGTCCGTTAACATGCCTCAGGACGACCCCACTGGTGCTCCTGCATCCACCTCCATAGCCTCGGCTGTCGCGGCCTATCCACCCTTGATCATTACTGGGCACCAGCGAGATCACCACATGTTTGCTGGACTTCGAAATGAAGACGTGGAGGATTGGCTCGGCAACTATAACCGAGTGAGTTCAACTAACTGGAACGATCCGGCCAAACTTCGTCGTGTCTCTTTCTACATCACGGGCCTGGCGAAAATGTGGTTTTTCAATCATGATATTGATCTCACGGACTGGGCCAATTTCAAGCCAGAGCTTCGCCAAATTTTCGGCACTCTGGCGGTTCGTTCGGCCCTCGCGAAAAAGACGCTGGACGCTCACAAGCAACATCTTGGTGAATCTTATAATACCTCATACATAGAGGATGTGCTTGCTCTTTGTGGCCGCGCGATGACCGAATCAGACAGGGTTCGCCATCTACTCAAAGGCATCGGTAACATCGCCTTCAATGCGTTGACCATACTGAGCTTGACAAGTCACCGATGTTGTTGCCATGCACCAACGTGTCAAGAAACTCGAGTCTCAACGGTTGCAGTCGGACAGCCCTGAAAACACCACCACCGCTGATCCCTCGTTGCGGGCGATCATTCGGCCTATTGTACGAGAAGAGCTGTAGCATCTTGCCCTCTCAGCAAACCAGGTTCCACCTCACGGCTCCGGCATTCTTTTGCGGGACGTTATGAAGGAGGAGTTGGCGTCCATGGCTGGTCCAGCGTATATGGACTCTGTGGCCTCTCGACTCCAGCCAACGTACGCACAAGTCACCGGTGGTTCGCCAGGCGTCGTTCAATCGATGTCTGCACACTCGACGTCTCTCATAATCATATCGTGGTTTTGGGACGTTAAACCGCAGATATTATATTAAACGCAGCGCAAAAAACAAGACACATATCACCTACAAGGGTGTCCTTACTATCCCGCGCATAGATGATGCCCTGGATTCGCTAAAGGGTGCGGAGTACTTCTCTAGTCTTGATCTGCTTTCGGGCGATTGCCAGATACCTATGCATGAGCATGATAAAAATAAGACAGCGTTTTGCACACCAGATGAGCTTTCTGAATCTAACTTCATGCCATTCGGCCTTTTCAATGCTCCAGCAACATTCGAGCGAATGATTGACACTGTTTTGCGAGGCCTGAAATGGAAAACTTGCTTGTTCTGTTTGGATGATATCGCTATTTTTGCGTCAACCTTCCCTCAGCTCTTGCAGCGTCTGGAAGAAGTCCTCATGGAACTTGCAAACGCAGGCCTTCAGATGAACACCAAAAGGGGTCGCTTTGCGAGCAAGGCAATTAAAGTGTTTGGTCACAGCAAGGACTGTATTCGCCGTGATCCTGATAAGCTTTCCGCTGTCCTACATTCCCGCGTCCCGAAAAGTCAAAGATTTGCGCAGTTTCCTCTGACTCGCATCCTATTTTTGGCGATTCATTCAAGCTTCAGCTCATAGCTTCACTTTTGCACAAGTTGCTCGGATGCAGCGTTACCTTCGTGTGCTCTCCCGAATCTGAATTGGCGTTTGCCCATCTGAAGCATGCCCTCACATCCGAACCAGTCCTTTGTCATTTCGATGAAAACGCGCCTACGCTCCTGCGTATGGATGCTAGCGGTCACGGCATTGGTGGCATTCTCCTACAGCGAGACAAGTCTTCACGTGGGAGGGTAGTCGTATACGCAAGCCGTGTGCTCACAAAGGCCGAAAAGAACTATACCATCACCGAGCAGGAATGCCAGGCTGTCGTTTGGTCTCTAGAGAAGTTTCGACCTTATGTTCACGGCCGCCACTTTACTGTAGTTAGAGACCATCATGGTTTGTGTTGGCTCTCGACACTCAAGAAGTTGTCTGGCCGCCTTGGTAGCTGGATTCTTCGTTTGCAAGAATATGACTGCAGTATTACAAAACTGGTCGGGAAAAATTACCAGGACGCCGACGCGCTTTCGCGCTGTCCGCTGCCTAGGGAACCCAAAAAGGTCCCACCTCTACCGAGCGCAACGACCTCTCGGGCATTCGTTCCCCAAGCGTTTCGTCATTAGCTGCTCTAGATCCGATTTCTCCGTATGACCGTAGTTCATTTTTATGCCACGAACGCGGCGATCCTTACTGTCGGCGCCTCATGAACCGCCTGGAGGGAACTTTGCGGCCACCTAACGCCCGTCTTCGTCGACAGCTGACGCAATTCAAGCTCGACGACTGTGTCCTGTGCCGCCATATCTACCACCCTGACGGTCAGCGCTGGGTGCCCGTTCTACCTCGCTCTCTTCGCGATCAAGTCCTCACGCATATCATGACGAGATGACTGCTGGTCACCTGGGCTTCCAGAAAACGTATGACCGCATCAGATGTCGCTACTATTGGACAGCCATGTCCGCTAGTGTAGCGAAGCACATTTTCATGCGCCCTTTGTCAGCATCGAAAGCTACCGACGTTAGCTCAAAGGGGAGAACTGCAACCACTACGGTGTCCAGTGGAACCATTTGAGGCCGTTGACGTCGATCTGTACGGTCTGCTTCCCATGAAGCTCACCGGTGCTCGATGGATAGTTACAGCGGTCGGCCATGTAACACGAAGAAACAACTTCCGTGGCTTCTGCCTCAGCTTCTGAAGTTGCTGACTTTCTACTCCGAGACCTAATCCTTCGTCACGGTGCTCTTCGTGTCATCCAAAGCAACTGTGGAAAGGCATTTCTTTCACAACTCGTCGACGAAGTGCTCAAGGCCTCCGGCACCGCCCACAAAACAACCTCCAGTTACCATCCTCAAACGAAAGGGATGACTGAGCGCTTTCATCGCACGCTGTCAGACATGATAGCCATATACATCCAACCCGACCACAGAAACTGGGACGCAATTTTGTCATTCGTAACTTTTGCGTACACCTCCGTACAGCGCACAACTGGTTACTCGCCATTCTACCTCGTCCATGGTCTCTTCCCCTCTTATTTTCTTGACGCCTCTCTCTCATCTGTGCCCGTTAAACCATCTCCATCCACCAGTGAAGAATACGTGTCTCGCCTACTTCACTGTTGCCAGCTCGCCAGCATCAACACAGAAGTAAAGCAACAGTACCGTGCGCTTGACTTTGATGCATCTCATCGCGTCGTGTCCTTCAGCCTTGGTGATGAAATGCTGCTTTGCACACCCATCCGCACTCCTGGCTTGTGCGACAAGCTTTAATTTCACTTCATTGGCCCCTACACTGTGTTGGAGCACACATCACCCATAAATGATCACGTGGCACCTGTTCTTCCAACAAACGGTCGCTGCCGCGCAGCAGAGATAGTTGACGTATCTCGAATGAAGGTTTTCACAAGACGTTCTTCTTCCCTTTAAGCTGCGGCCAGGATGGCCGCTCTCATGTGGGGCGGGTCATAGTGTGGCCGTTCATTAGACCCATCTTCGTTCCGCATACATCTTTATCATCACGTGTGTTCGTCTTCATCATCGGTTATGGGTACTCGGCTGGACTGTGCTCGGCGCCTAGGGTGTGGTCGCTTCACAATGTCTCCGGGCCCAATAAAGGTCGCGTAACTGCTGCGTCACAATGCCAACTTTTCTATACCTGTTCCTTTTATGTACCTAATGTCCTATAAACGTAAGAGAATACGAATGTACTGGCATCGTATGTGGGATAATGAAACTAGCAACAAGCTCCATCTTATTTAGCCCAACATAGGATGCTGGCCACCCATTACCAAATCGAGGCGAAAGGAAGTCCTATTTTCTAGTTTGATAATAGGACATATGTACAGCCCCCACAGTTATCTCTTGAAAGAGGTGCACCAACAACATGGAATAGGTGTGGGGAGGCAGTCACTGTGCTCCACGTTTTACTACTATATCCACAATTAAAAATGAAATGTAAAAGTGTCTTTTAAAGCTTATCGTGAGCATATTCCAGTTCATATGTCAGCATTTTGGGCCATGAGCCAACCACAAAACGGTTATAATGTTTCTTTAAATAATCGAGTTAATTGCAAGTTATTCATACTAGAGACTCGCAGAGCA
The DNA here is from genome assembly GCF_013339695.2 of Rhipicephalus sanguineus. Lineage (NCBI taxonomy): Eukaryota > Metazoa > Arthropoda > Arachnida > Ixodida > Ixodidae > Rhipicephalus > Rhipicephalus sanguineus. The sequence continues at coordinate 39,312,160 of NC_051176.1, forward strand.
TCATCTTCAGGAAGATGCTGCCGCGGGAGCATTGCTGTCATGCACTTTCCTCGAAACGCGTGGCTAGCAAGGGTGTTTCTGAGGCAGTATATATATATATATATATATATATATATATATATATATATATATATATATTGTAGAGAAGCATTGGAACACTGTAATGGGCCGTCCTCTCGAGCACCTTCTAGTGGGTCGCCCTCTTCGCCTCTTCTCGGGGAGCACGCCCCTCGTGCTCGTGCTCGTGAAAGTCTGCGAGGTTGCGCTCCGTCGTGACTGTCGTCGCTGTGCATCGTCGCCGTCAATCGCGCCGTCAGTAAACACCTTTACAAAGTGGTGGAGAGTGCTGTACCGTCACCACAACTTCGGTCTCCATTCGATGCCCCTGGAGCTACGATCCCGTACCGTACCATCTACCATGCCGCAAGACGCCGCTCAGCAAACGCCGCCTCCTGCCCCGACCGCTTGCCCCGGTGTCCCTCGCATCCGCGACCCTCCTATCTTCACCGGCGCGGATGGAACCGACGTGGAGGACTGGCTCGCGATTTACGAACGGGTGAGTGTTCCGAATAAATGGGACGAAGCAGGCAAGCTCAGCAACTTGGTTTTCTACCTCGCGGGTGTGGCTGGCATGTGGTACAACAACCACGCATCCGATTTCCCGACGTGGTCCGATTTCAAGACCGCCATCGTCGACGTGTTTGGCCGCCCTGCCGTTCGGAAGCTCCAAGCCGAACAGCGTTTACGTGAACGAGCTCAGCAGGCAGGTGAGTCGTTCACGAGCTACATTGAAGACATCCTTGACCTGTGCAAGAAAGCCGACGCGAGCATGTCGGAGTCTGACCGAATCAGGAATATTATGAAGGGTATCGACGACGATGCCTTCACGATGCTGCTGGCCAAAAACCCTCGCACAGTGGCAGATGTCATTACGCTGTGCCAAAGCAACGAGGAGCTGCGCCGGCAGCGCTTGATGACCCGTCGACCGCCATCACGCGATGCTGATCTCGCGGGCTTGTCCGCCATTGCTGACCACTCCGCCTTGCTCGCCGAAATCAAGTCGTTCGTGCGTGAGGAAATTGCCCGCCAGGTCTCTCTACTGGCTTTCGCTCCACCGCAGCATGTTGACCAGCCGCCAACTACACTTCTGCCTCCCCTCCGCCGGGCGATTCAGCAAGAAATCGCGGAGGTCATTCCTGAATACCACCAGCCGCCTCCAGTGCCTGCGCCACTAAGCTACGCGCAAGCTGTAGCCAGGCCGCCCCCAACGATTCCTGCGACTGGCCCGCGAAGTTACGCCGAAGCCGTCGTCAGACCCCAGGCCTTCGACGCGGCTGTGCCTCCTACATACGTCGACGTAGTCCCCAGGCCCCGACTGCTGCCCACAATGCACCCATATCAGCAGCCGCCTCGTCCATCCCGTTCTGCGACATGGATGGGACCCGCGAACCGCTGGCGCACTTCTGACAACCGCTCCATCTGTTTTGCGTGCGGTTGCGCCGGTCACGTCGCACGCTACTGCAATCGCGTACAGCCGCCTCGGGTCGCGTCAACGCTCACCAGCCCATCAAGCCACCCTTATTATCAACAAGCGCCGCCTATGTCGCCACGACGCCGTCATTCATTGCGCACCAGCCGAAATAGAGCTCTCACCATTCGCTGATTTGACGCCGGCAGACGGTCCGTCGGCTGCGCGCAAGGTCCTTGTCAAACACGACACCAAGGTGCCTGCAAACTCGTCAACGGCGGTGTCAGTGTACTGCGCCAGTCTCTCCGACGCCGTTGCACTTCTCTCACCATCTGACCGTGTTTGCACGAGAAAAGGCTTGCTGGTGCCTTTCGCGACCGTGCAAGTCACTCAGGGCAGCACGTCAATTTTTGTTATCAACCCGTCTCAGTACAGTGTTATGTTGCTGCGAGGGGAATGTGTCGGCAGCCTGGAACCCCTCGAAGACGAAGTCATGGACGAACCAGAAGAAATGCACTGCCACAGTTCCAGTACGCTCGGCGCTGTTTCGACGTCTGGTTCATCACCCGCTGATGTATTTGGTTCCTCCATTGCTGACGACCTTACGCCGGTCCAGCGTTCCCAGCTTCTGGGCCTGTTGGAAGAATTTCGCTCTTCTTTCGATGTCGCTCAAACTTCTCTCGGCCGCACGTCCGCCGTTACGCATCGCATCGACACTGGCGCCCAGCCGCCACTGCGGCAACGTCCATATCGCGTATCTCCCACAGAACGCCGTGTAATCAACGAGCAAGTTGACGACATGCTTCGACGCGACGTTATTCGACCTTCTAACAGCCCCTGGGCGTCTCCTGTCGTTGTTGTTGCGAAGAAGGACGGTTCCGTGCGGTTCTGTATGGACTACCGACGACTCAACAAGATCACTCGTAAGGACGTGTATCCACTACCGCGAATAGACGACGCGATTGACAGCCTGCAAGGAGCCGAATTCTTTTCATCTCTCGATTTGCGCTCAGGGTACTGGCAAGTACCTATGGCTGATGACGCTCGACCGAAGACCGCCTTTGTCACGCCCGACGGCTTGTACGAATTCAACGTCATGCCATTTGGGCTGTGTAATGCGCCCGCGACCTTTGAGCGCATGATGGATACCGTTCTGCGCAACCTGAAATGGCACACATGTTTGTGCTACCTCGACGACGTCGTTGTTTTCGCGCCGGACTTCTCCACGCATCTTCAAGGCCTGCGGCATGTTTTGACGCGTTTGAGCGACGCCGGTCTACAATTGAATCTAAAAAAGTGCCGATTTGCAGCACGGCAGCTGACCATACTCGGTTACGTCGTGTCCAAGGACGGCATTCTCCCTGATCCAGCCAAGCTTCGGGCCGTGACCGAGTTCCCCAAACCTACGTCCGTCAAAGAACTGCGCAGTTTCGTAGGACTGTGTTCCTACTTTCGGCGCTTCATTCGAAATTTTGCGACTATCATATCACCGCTGACGAAGCTCATCGGAAGTAACGGGCCCCTCAATTCGTGGTCGTCAGAGTGCGACGACGCTTTCGCGAAGCTCCGTCGTTTGTTGACGTCGCCTCCCATACTACGCCACTACGACCCTACGGCCCCTACAGAGGTACACACAGACGCCAGCGGTGTTGGCCTTGGCGCTGTCCTTGCGCAGCGCAAACCAGGGTTCCCTGAATATGTCGTGGCATATGCAAGTCGTACGCTCACCAAAGCCGAGACCAATTACACCGTCACCGAAAAGGAATGCCTGGCGATCATCTGGGCCCTTACGAAGTTCCGACCTTATTTGTATGGTCGCCCATTTGATGTCATCACCGACCACCATGCACTCTGCTGGTTGTCATCATTGAAGGATCCATCAGGCCGCCTCGCCCGCTGGGCACTTCGCCTGCAGGACTACGATATCCGCGTGCTGTACCGCAACGGACGCCAGCATGCTGACGCCGACGCACTCTCGCGCTCCCCCTTGCCTGACGACAATACCCACAGCTCAATGTTTCACAATGCCGTTTCTTCCATCGATATTCACACTATTGCTACCGAACAGCGGAAGGATGAATGGATCGCTTCACTGATAGACTTGCTCACTGATCCATCGGCAACACCATCCACTCGCGCTTTGCGTCGTCAAGCCCACCATTTCGCCATTCGCGACGACCTCCTTCACCGACGAAATTACAACGCCGACGGCCGCCAGTGGCTACTAGTAATACCCCGCAGTCTGCGTTCTGACATCTGCGAATCGTTCCACGCTGATCCGCAGTGTGCGCACTCTGGTGTATCGAAAACATACCACCGCATTCGCCAACGGTACTTTTGGCGAGGCATGTACCGCTACGTGCAGAAGTTCGTTCGCTCCTGCATCGATTGTCAGCGCCGCAAAACTTCAACGCACCTGTCGCCGGTGGGTCTGCAACCTCTACCTTGCCCTGACCGACCGTTTGGGCGCGTTGGCATCGATTTGTATGGGCCACTTCCTCTGACGTCGGCAGGTAACCGCTGGGCTATCGTCGCTGTAGACCACCTTACGCGATACGCCGAAACTGCCGCCCTCCCAGCGGCTACAGCGCGCGATGTAGCCTCCTTCCTGCTCCGCCGGTTCATGCTGCGCCACGGTCCACCCCAGGAGCTTCTGAGCGATCGAGGCCGTGTCTTCCTGTCGGAAGTCGTCGAAGCCATCCTCAAAGAGTGCAACGTTGTTCACCGCAAAACTACTGCTTACCACCCGCAGACGAATGGGCTCACGGAACGCTTTAACCGCACGCTCGGCGAAATGCTCTCGATGTACGTCGCCGCCGATCATACAAATTGGGATTCCATTCTGCCTTTCGTCACCTACGCCTACAATACCGCACCTCAAAGCACCACTGGTTTCTCACCATTTTTCTTATTGTATGGCAGGCACCCGTCGCACACCATCGACACAATCCTTCCATACAAGCCGGATCGATCTGACTGTGCGCCTATTTCTGCCACAGCCAGACTTGCTGAGGAGTGTCGCGAGCTTGCCAGAGCCTTTACTACGCATGACCAAGAGCGGCAGAAGAGCATCCGCGGTGAGACCAACACTTCTGCACCCACGTTCCTACCTGGAGCGCTCGTACGGCTCTCGGTCCCTACTATTGCAACTGGCCTCTCTTCCAAACTACAGCCCAAATACGAAGGCCCCTACCGTGTCGCCGAACGCACATCCCCGGTCAACTACCTGATTGAACCCATTGAACCATCTTTGGACATGCGCCGTCGAGGGCGCGACATTGTCAACGTGGAGCGCCTCAAGCCCTACCATGACCCGCTCATAGTGACCAGCTGTTAGGTCGCCAGAGGACTCCCTTTTCGTACCCGGGGTAATTGTAGAGAAGCATTGGAACACTGTAATGGGGCGTCCTCTCGAGCACCTTCTAGTGGGTCGCCCTCTTCGCCTCTTCTCGGGGAGCACGCCCCTCGTGCTCGTGCTCGTGAAAGTCTGCGAGGTTGCGCTCCGTCGTGACTGTCGTCGCCGTCAATCGCGCCGTCAATAAACACCTTTACAATATGTATATATATATATATATATATATACGAGTGAGAAGAAGGACTCACGTACGAAAGGTAGTTTTATTAACGTTTCGGCTGGTGGGCCAGCTTTCGTCAGAATGAATGCACTGCTCGTGACAGACGCGATTTATAAGTGTGTAACACAATCAAACGTGCTTAGGTGCAACACAATCAAAACGTGCATCGAGAGCAACAGGTGCAACACAATAAAACGTGCATCGAGAGCAACAGGTGCAACACAACAAAACGTGCATCGACAGCAACAGGTGCAACGCAAAAAAAGCACATTCCTATTGTTATTCGCAGTTTTATGTTCACCATGCGCCCACAACTTGTTGCTCTCGATGCGTAGCACGCTCCTGTTGTTATTCACAGTATTGTGTTCACCATGCGCCCACCACTTGTTGTTCTCGCGCAGCACGTTCTTATTGTTATTCACAGTGTTGTGTTCAGCAGGCGCCCATAACCAGGTGTTGTTCGCACTGCGAATAACACCTGTCGCCCTCGATGCGCATCATCATTGCACCTGTTGCTCTCGATGCACGTTCTGATTGTGTTGCACCTGTTGCTCTCGATGCACGTTTTTTTGCGTTGCACCTGTTGCTCTCAATGCACGTTTTGTTGTGTTGCACCTGTTGCTCTCGATGCACGTTTTATTGTGTTGCACCTGTTGGTCTCGATGCACGTTTTGATTGTGTTGCACCTGTTGCTCTTGTGTTGCACCTAAGCACGTTTGATTGTGTTACACACTTATAAATAGTGTCTGTCACGGGCAGTACATTCATTCTGATGAAGGCTGGCCCACCAGCCGAAACGTTAATAAAACTAATTTCGTACGTGAGTCCTTCTTCTCACTCATCTATCGTACCGGACCTATCGATCTTCATACCCAAAGTACCATATATATATATATATATATAACACGTTTTATAATATGCACATACATTGTAATTTCTCTGCACTATTTGGCCGTGACTGGTCCTTGCGGCAGAAAACACCGTATATCATCATCATCATTACGCTTTGCGGATGATTATGCAGTTACCATTGAAGATGTCCTAGTAAATGGCAAGTTCATCTCAGAATGGCCAAAGCGGCTTCAAGGCCTCCGACAGCCCACTTGTTTTATTCTGTTTAGCCGTTGCGGGCTGCTCGATGGCCTCTTGTAATTTGTAGGGCTCTGTTTAGCTCCTTCGGCGTTGTTTGAGCCATCACTTTTGTCATTCCGGGCTTCCACTGCCGACTAAGCTGTATCTTCAGATTTGCAATCTCTACTCAGGAGGTCTGCAATAACCTACCCCTTGCATTTTTTCTACCGAATCTTTGGCTCATGGTGCTGCACATCAAGCAGCAGCCTGTGGAGGCGTGGTGGGCTTTTGCCAGCAGTTTTTAGCTCATTGTTTCAAGTAGTTTGTGGTCAATTTCTACACTCAGGGGTTTTCTCTGTATGTATTGAAGAGACTTTTTAGAGCCATACCTGATGACCGATGCCTCTTTCTTTATCTGCGGATAGTTTTCTGGCGCCGCAGTGAGTTCTGCTGAGTCATGCGCCACTGGTTTTCCAATTTGTAGCAGCACCACGTCTAGCGCTGTTGCACATGCGTCAACCGATACTGCCGTGTCTCTATTCAGGTCGTAGTAGGCAAGTGTTGAAGCATTTTAGACGTTCCTTCGTTTCTAGCAGAGCGGCGCTTTCTTTCACTGTCCCTAGCCAGTCGACGTCTTGTTTGACAAGTTTTCTTAGCGTTGGGCCTTTTTCGTCCAAGATGGGAACACATTTTTGCCGGTATTGTGGTCTTAGATCGCTGGTGCTCAAAAGAACGATAACACAAGAGGAATAAACACAGAAACTTTATTGTACTTTTGCGCACCACCGATCTAAGATGAGTTACCAACTCACCCAGCGTTCCCTCTATCTGGAGGTATAGGGGGTTTCCTAGCAATTTCAACAGTTCCACCTTGCTCTTTGGCTCACCAACCATATCAATGGCATTCACCTTTCCAATGTCAATTTGCAGTACTTCTCGAGTGAGCACGTGGTCGTCGAACTTCATTGCAGCTTGGTCAAACACCACGCTTCTTGTTTTAACTTTACTTCTACTTCACGCGGTACTTTCAGGACTGCTTCTGCGCACTTTTGTAGTTCTTCGCAGGCCTGGCCTTGGACGAACATGTCATTCATGGAGTTCCCCACATCTGGAAGGCATTCGAATAGCTGTCTGATTACTTGTTGGAACACTTCTGTTCCTGTAGTTATTCCAAAGGGCACTCTTGTGAAGCAATACGTTCCCCAGGACGTGCTAAATATGAGGTCTGCTTTGAGATATTCAGTTACCATAACCCTTTCAAGCGCAGTGGTGTCAGCTGCGCTGATACCGCTGCGCTGACACCACAGCTGCTTCAAGTGTTTTGAGAGGGTACAGTCACCGTAACACTTTCTGCAGTTGGACTGGATCGAGGTTGATCCTCAGGTTTTCATTCTCTTTAGCACCATTTGACAACAGAATGGCTTTGGATTCGTGATCTTCTTAAATATTCCTCGTCTTTCCGTTTTCCCTCGAGCTCAACCTTTACGTCATCTATCAAGGCATATGGGGATCTTTCTTCGCGGCTTGTTTTCCAGTCTTTGTGCTCTACCCTGTTCAATGTCAGCTTCATAAACATAGCCTTTCATGAAAAATGTCCCCTGAAAATGCTGTCATCATCTTTCAGCTTTCCATCAAGCGTACACGCTTCACCAAGTAAAGAGTTTCACATGCCGTCTGTCTGAGAAATGGAGTGACTAGTGCATCCACAAATAATATCAGTCCTGTTCTCTGTCTCCTAACTTTACATAATTCTGACACTTACCCCACAACAGAAAGCTTCTGGTTAACGTAGGAGATTGTTTTGGGACGTTGAACCCCAATTATTACTAACGTAGGAGGCAATGTTCCTTGTCTATCAAGGTACCATCTTGAAGCTTGCTTCGATTGCCTCTTGTTTGGGTAGCACATTAGACTCTGCACGAGGGTATATAGTCGGATACAACTTTACTGGCCCGCGGTGTTTCCTCCTCAAGGACGGATGCACAAGCCTGCACCAATGGGCGGACACTCCACACTGACGTCATGAGCCGGACGGCCGGTAACGCCGTCTTCCGAAAGCATCGCCAAGTGCGTGAGTCGGACTATTTCTTTTTCTGTGCAGGCGATTGGTTGTCAAGCTTCGGTCGTCGGGGCGGGGCCTCTCCGGACTTCTTCAGTGGACTACATTGTCGTAGTGATAGTCTCGCCACTTCTAAACTGAACTATCTCATGCCATTGCGATGTTTTCTTGTGGTTTGCAGTTGTGACCTTTATGATGTACGTTTTTTTTACTGGCAGAGTCTTGCATTTCCACAGCACTTAGGACTCGTTGGTTTTTCATTTTTTCCAAGTTACACAAAGCAGCAAAATGGCCTACCTTAGGACACAAGGTGCACGTCTTTTCGTGTGCTGCGCTGTATGTATCCGCAGTACTTGCAATGATTTTTTAAAGTATGTATGCTTATTTAGACTTCTGTTTGTTCTGGCATTGACAGTGTCCACAGTTTTCTTTTTTTTGCTGTCATCATTTTCAGTGTAGCATTGCCTGTTCGCTTGCTCGGCACAAGTGGGTCGCTTTGTCTAATTGAATCGTTGGGTCACCAAGAAGACTTTCGCGAAAATCGTCATTCGAAATGCCTATTATCATGCAGTCTCTCAAGAGCTCATCTGTGAGGCTTCCAAATTAGCACTTGTTAGCCTACACTCTCGCTGTTGTCAGGTCTGTGTTGTCAGGTCTTCTTGTTGCTTCATCTTCTTGAACTTGTGCCGCGCATAAGCGGGTTGATTTTCGGTGTGAATTGTTCTCTGAACTTCACCTTTACTACTTCCACTTCCTCGCTCTCCGCCTTTGCTCACTCGGAACGTCTTGTAGATCTTGCTTGTCTCAGACCCAACCACGGTCATAAAGATGGTGACATGCACCTCCAGCAGTTGTTGTTGAGTTATATCGCGGTCACATACCAGTTTTACCTTTGGAGCCAATCTTCCAAATCGTTGGGGCTAACAGACCTTACATCCTGATGCTTTGCCGGCCGTAGTACACACTCCGCTGCCATTTTTCTTTACCTGCGCCTTCGCGAATGCATCGGCTCGCTTTTGAGGATGTTAATTTCGGTCCCGTGCGCTCGCTTTTTGTTTCATTTCTCTCACACCATTTGAGGGTTTTAGAAACCTTTTATTAGGAGTCAAAAGGAAAGTCAAAAACAACTGCGCCATGCTTGGGCCGGGGAGAGACAGGAGGACATGATGATGCTTGCGATACTGTCTCCATGGCAATTACCTGTTTCCCAGTCTCATGAATTGCTGAAGTAGGAGAGGTTTTACGTCGGTTCACCAGCATTTACTTCTATTTACAAATATTATTGGTTGTTAATTTCCTGTAGGGTCACCGTCTTGTCCGCAGTCTTGTTTAGATGTTGTTCTTTTGACTGCATGTGACGTTTGCGACTGCGGCATACGTTTATGTATTTCTGAAGAGCCCCAGCACTTGCACAAACTGAGAACGGTGTGTATATGTTTTTTTGTTGCTAGTTATCGATGTTTGCTAGTCTCATGAATGGCTGAAGTAGGAGAGTTGTCATGTCAGTTCAACAGCATTTACTTGTATGCAACGAACATTTTGGGCTTTGATTTATCCTGTACGTTCATCCTCTTGCCCAAAGCCTTCTCTCGCTGTTCTGTTGAGAGTATGTGACGTTATTGCTTATCTTTGTCTTGTGGAGCTAAATGACCCTTGCAGACAGTAATGTACTGCACCTTTTATGTTTCCGATATTGCTTGTCCTTGTGTGCGTGGTGATTTCCGTAATGTATGGTGGTATACGGTAAAACGCCTGTGAAATGAAGCTTGTGGGACAGTTGTAATTCTTCGTTATACACATCACTTCATTATATATATTGCAGACTTTAATGAACAAAATAAAGCATACAGGCATTGTTCACAGCAGATTCAAATAACACTTGCCAAAAAAAGGTAACAATTTTCTCCTGCGCACTTTTATGACTTACTGAATGGGCAGCCACTGCCGACCTGATGCCGTCAAGGTTCACGGCATGTTGCAGTGCGAGGTCAGGCAGTGAGAACAGGTAAATAGGATGTGGTGTGAAATGTATCTACCACTTTGCGGCTAGTCATAACGTCGTTCTTTTAAAGCCGGCTGCCAAAACTGCAAGGCTATAGCCCGGAAATTCGAACTCGCATATACCATGCCGCATGCCCCTGCGCTTACCTACTTCCTTGGCCTCGCCCATGAAGAAGAGTATCCAACGGTATCATCTTTTGGATATTTTAAAAGTTAGCACGGGATCATCTTGAAGCCTCGTTGCTCTGCTTCTTTTGTTTGTTGCCTGTTATGTGTGCGGCTGTGCATATTCATTGTAAAACAACAATTCAGCGATTGGGGACGTATGAGTTGTTTCGTTGAACAGGCAAATTAGCTGTAGTGGTTTTCGGTTTAGTGGCGTTCACAACAAATAAGAAGGGTAGGAATGCGGCCTAGCCATATCTCATGCTATATTGTGCAGGCTATTTCGTAGTGCAAGTGCTCGCTGTAGCGGCATTTGACTGTAAATATCGTAAAGAGCCGGAAGCGCCCACCCCACTTCCGCTAAAAACTGCATTAATCTAGACATGGCAGCTTGTCCGGTCGAAGATACCGGCCAACAAAAGGTTCGAGGCAGCGCTACGGTTCCAGACGAGCGATGCCACTCGACGACTTCCATGTTCCTGGTCACCGTATAGGAGTCATCGTGCTGCTGGAACATTCTGCTCGTGGGGCTAGACGACTGTCCCTAGCGCTCTCGTAACAGCCGCATTGGGTAAAATTTTTCGGTTCATGTTGGCCCTTTGGTGGGGTGTACTCTAAACGTACTTTCTCCTTTATGTATGAAGCTCGCGCTATTCAAAGAAGGGACACCGACTTTCCTGTCTCTACTGGAAGCTGCTGCAGACGAGTCACTCCATTCCTGCCCTTCGGACTCGAAGCTACTTCAGTTGGTGTGCATGTCAGTTATAACAATGAGAAAGTGCTGCAACATCACCTTTTGTATGCTTTCTATGACAAAATAACCCACTTACAGCAATGCGCGCATGCCGCATTATCCCTTATAACAATTTCTGTCTGTGGGGTGTCCGTGCTGAAAGGTAATAGAACGGGAAATCCTTCAAACGAAAGAATAAAACGAGAAATTGAAGATGTTGAACCCGCGCCCACAACCCCAGTCTCCCAGCGCCCCTTCCGATTCGTGGTATGCTTCATTGCATAGCGCTGTGGCACTGCGGCACAGCTGACTTTTCAAATCCGCGTAGGTGCGTGAGTGGCAGTGGCTTCTGTTAATGCACTCTCGGATATGGAACTTGAGCAAAAAGTTACGACTTGAAAGAGTTTCGGCGTCCGAAATTTCAGACGTCTTATATTGACTCTATGGGTGTGGTGGCGGTTCCTTGAGAGCGTCCGAATTTTCGAGCATGTCGAAAAAATCGGCAGCTTTGTGGTCCTTATCACTGATGTCTGTTGGCTCATCCCATCTGAAATTATGCTTTTCTCACAGCAGCCTGCCATCCCCTTATATTGCTCTTGTTTGTGCAACCCGTTTATAGCATTTCTTGGCACTTAGTATTGTTATAAGTAGGTTCGACTGTATATCAAATTAACGAAATCGCCGCGAGAGCACGAAGTCATAGACAGAAAATACGGCAGGTCCATCGCACTGTGGGAATCGATGTAATGCGAAGCAGCCGGCAAAGAGCTGCTACATCGCCTTGTTTGTCTTTGAGGAGAGTGAAGTCATTCATGCCATGGCATCTAGTTCACCATATATTGCATGCTTTTCATGCATGCATGCATGTACATTCCGGCATATACCATGCTAATGAAGCCTATATTCTGGAACATACAATGCATGACCTGTTATTTATGTTCATCACGCACTCATGTCATGATACACCAGTTCAATCTAATTCAATTCAGTTTATTCCGACATCAAAGGAGACATTACAAAAGTCACAACAGTGATGCTTTGGGGCGAAAGCAAAAGCCAGTAAGGCTTGACGAAGGCTTTCGCATCATTTGACAACATATCAATAGCAGCATGAGATCATCAGTCATATACAATATCAAAACATGTACTTCAGGGTCATGCCGATTTGCATTTTATTAACACGTAGGAAAATATTTAAAGAAAGGAACAGTATAAATGGTTTATTGTAACAAACTGTTGAATGTACGTTGGTGGCAGTAAGTAGCTCATCATTCGGCGACCATAGTTAGTACATGTGTAAGGAATTTTCCAATCATCAGTGGCTCGTGTGCTATAGGGGCAGGCATAGGGTGTCAAACGCGTTAAATCAGTAAGAAAATAGTCGTGATTCTTTCGGGAAGTACGATACCGCTTCATTAAAATTGTATTATACATGCCAGGTATTGGTTGTAAATTAAGGGCTTGGAAAATGGGTTTAGAATGTTCATCGCGAGGAACACTTGTAATTATGCGCACAGCTTTTTCCTGTAATCTATATATTCGGCCTAAGTTATTTTCCGATGTGGCGCCCCTTACTAGATAGCAATAGGTTAATGTAGATAAAATAGAGAATTATCTAGTAAGATTCTAATTTTTTCGTGGCAAGAGAAAGCGTAAACGCGATAAGATACCTACATTACGAGAAAGTTTAGTATGGACAAGCTCAGCCTGATCGTTCCATAGCATGTTTTCGTGGAAAATTACTCCCAGAGTTTTCACTGCAGGCTCATTTTTGATAGAGTCTGAGCGAATCATTAATGATAAATCGCAGTTTACGGGCTTATTTATTGGACGAAACAGCACATATTTTTTTGAGGTGTTTATATTTAGCGAATTTCTTATGCTGAAAATGTTCAGCAGTTCCAAGACATTATTTGCTTTGTCAGCTAGTTTATGCAAATCTCAGTCCTTAAAAAATAAGCTGGTATCTGCTGCATAAATAATAAATGTTGTATTGTTATCGATGTTTGCCAAGTCGTTCACATAAAGATTAAAAAGCAGGGGACCGAGAATACTTTTTTGGGGCACGCCATGTGACAGTTCTTTAAAACTAGATGCGTAGCCATCAATATCTACTATTTGCTGTCGGTATTTCAAATAGGTTTTTATGACATTTTTAAAGCTCCCCCGAAAACCATAGTGTTCTAATTTTTATTAATGTAATGTGGTTGATTCTGTCAAATGCTTTTGAGAAATCGACAAAAATTTCAAGTGTATATATTTCCTTTTCAAATGCATCGAGTATAATTTCTTTTTTCATTAGTAGAGCAGTTTCCGTTGAGCGCTGCTTTGTGAAACCAAATTGAAAAGGCGTCATAATGTGGTGCTTGCTTAAGAATGACACTATTCGTTTATGTAACAACTTTTCAATTACTTTAAAAAATACAGGTAAAATAGAAATGGGTCTGTAATTGGTCATGCTATTTTTGTCACCGCATTTCAAAATAATAGAAAGTGTGGCTATCTGAAGACGATCAGGAAACGTGCCCAATGAGAAGATTAAGTTAATGATGTATTCCAAAACAGGAGATATGACATGAATAACATGCTTAACTGGGCGGATTTCCAGGCCACCTACATCACAATACCTGCTATTCTTCAGTGACATGAAATCAGCCCTAACCTCCTGTGTAGTCACTGGAAATAGAAATGCGCTTTCGCCTACTTGCGTACCCATAAATCGCACAAAATTATTGACGTGCGAGCTCTCTCCAATAGAGTGAGTGAGTGAATAAACTTTATTAAAAGTCCGGGCGAGGCGGGGGGAAGAGGGGATTAACGCCTGTCCCGTCCCACTCTCCGTCGCTGAGATGGCGTCAGGTGACGGCTTGAAGCCCTTGAACCCGGCGGCATCCTCGGCTTGCCGGACGGCCCAAATTGGTCGGTCAGCTTGTCGCTGGTGAGTGCCGCCTCCCAGCGGCACTCACCGCTTCAGCAGGGTCACCACCAGTGAGAATGTGGTTGTCTACAGTAAGTATAGTCGGGTATGTGCTATCATCCGAGTATGGGTGGAGCAGCATGTTTAACTTTTTCCAGATGGCTTCGGATGTTTTGGTTTTTTCAGGGCTGAAATGTTGCTAGAATGTTCAAGTTTGCTTTTCCTTAATAAAGAGTTTGTAGTATTTCTATGTTTTCTATATGTCTCGAAGTCTTCTTGTCTCTAGATTTTAGAAATTGCTGATAAAGTGCATTTTTCACTTTTATAGCTTGAAGGCACTCCGAAGTAATCCAAGGCTTTCTTGCCTTCCGTAGTCTGCGTTTTGTTTTGAGCGGAAAGCACTTGTTGTAGGCGTCACTAAAACTTTCGATGCAAACATTATACGCCTGTGTCTGCATCAGTTTCACGGAAAACAGCGTCCCATTTTATCTTGGATATATATGTAGCAAACATATCAATTGTGCTAGGACATATGTACCGGAATGGTGTAGGCAGTGGCTTTGCATCCCTATGTTGAAGTTTCTTTTGACTTAAAATTTAATAAACAGGTAAATGGCCGCAAATATGTGTCTTAAGGACACCAGAGCAAATAGGTGTACTTGTGCTATTTGTTATAATGACGTCGATAAGTGTGCAGGATTGGGCATGAAATCGAGTGGGGTGTAATATAACATTTTTAAATGCGTTCGATCCCATAATATTGCGAAGTTCTAGACGTTGGGGGCTGGAAGTTAACATATCAATGTTTAGGTCACCCCCGATAGTGATATTGTAACTATTTGCATTGACCTACGACAGGAAAGTGTCTAGAAACGTAAGAAAGTTGCACATGTTACATTGGGGGGGGGGAGGGGTATACCACAGAAAAAATAGCCGAAGAACATTTTACAGTCATAATCTCGTAATCGTCAGTAACCACAGAAAAAGACTCGAGTATTTCACACTAAAACACATCTTTGACTAAAAGCATAACTCCACCACCTAATTTATCACTGCAGTTCAAGAAATACGTGGCATAGCTAGGCATACGAAGAACTTCGGATTCATGGCGATACTAGGTTTTAGTAACCATGATCACGTGAAAGGAGAACTCAAACGATTCAAGCAGTATCGCTATCTCATCTGCCTTGTTTCTGGCTGATTGCGCATTTTGATGAAGGAAGGAAATGTGTTTTTTACCAGATACCAATACACTCAATTGGTGTGGCGTTAAACAATCTGCAGCCATTTTGATTTTGCCCTGTTTTTCTTCTAGCTGTTTTTTGGTATGGCATGACATGCATGTCATGCCGCACATGACATGCATGTCATGATTTGCATGTTACCACAGCTCATATACGTTCGTTATGCAGTCGCGTCGCGCAATACCAGTCTTGATATATATCGAGCCAGCAAAACGGCCGTCCCCGCCACGGTGGTCTAGTGGTTGCTGACCCGAAGGTCGCAGGATCGCATCTCGGCCGCGACGGCTGCATTTTCGATGGAGGCGAAAATGTTTGAGGCCCGTGTACTTAGATTCAGGTGCATGTTAAAGAACCCCAGGTGGTCGCAATTTCCGGAGCCCTCCACTACGGCGTCTCTCATAATCATATCGTGGTTTCAGGACGTTAAACCCTAGATATTATTATTATTATTATTATTATTATGAAAACGACCGTCAGCGCCCCATTAATGCAGCATGAAACTCATGCCATACTTGACACGCGTATCATGATTTTCATGCAGCCACCTGTCATTTATGTTCGTCATACAGTCACGTCGCGCAATACTGATATTGTTGGCTATCAAGCTAGCCAAACGGCCACGAGTGTACTATGAACGTGGCATGTAAATCATGTCGTGCATGGCATGCGTGTCATAGTTTTCATGTTGACAGCTGTCCCTTACGTTCGTCTACAGTCGCGTCGCGCAATAGCAATTTTGGTGTTACAAAGCCAGCTAAACGGCCGCGAGTGCGCCATGAGTGTGGCATGTAAATCGTGTCGTACATGACATGCATGTCATGATTTTCATGTTACCACCTCTCATTTACGTTCGTGATACAGGCGCGTCACGCAATACCAATTTTGGTGCATATCAAGTGAGCGAAACGGCAGCGATCGGACAATGAGCGTGGCATGTAAATCATGTTGTAAATTATATGCATATCATGTTTGTCATCGAGTCACGTCGCGCAATACTAACGTTGGTGTATATCAACCGAGCGAAACGGCCGTGAGTTCGCCATGAGCATGGCATGTAAATCATGTTGTAAATGACTTGCATGTCATGATTTTCCCGTTACCACCTCTGATTTACGTTCATCACAACCTCGTCGCGCGATACCAATTTTGGAGTATATTAAGCGAGCGAAACGGCCGCGATTGCACCATGAGACCAGCATGTAAATCACCTCGTACATGACGTGGATGTCATGATTTTCAAGTTACCACCTGTCATTTATGTTTGCCATGCAGCCACGACGCGCAATGCCAATTTTGGTGTATATTAAGAGGGCGAAACGGCCGCGAGTGCACCACGAGGATAGCATGTAAATCACGTCGTGCATTATTTTCAAGTGTCCACCTCTCATTTACGTTCATCATACAGTCGTGCTGCGCAATACCAGTTTTGGTGTATATCATGCGAGCGAAACAGCAGCGATCAGATAATGAGCGTGGTATGTAAATCATGTCGTACATAACTTGCATGTCTTGATTTTGCTGTTACCACTTCTGATTTACGTTCATCACACGGTCTCGTCGCGCTATACCAATTTTGGTGTATATCAAGCGAGCGAAACGGCCGCGATTGCACCATGAGCCTAGCATGTAAATCATGTCGTACATGACTTGCATGTCATGATTTTCAAGTTTCCACCTCTCATTTACGTTCATCACACAGTCTCGTCGCGCAATACGAATTTTGGTTTATATCAAGCGAGCAAAATGGCCACGAGGGCACCATAAGCGTGGCATGTAAATAATATCGTACATGACATGCATGTCATGATTTCCAAGTTTCCACCTCTCATTTACGTTCATTACACAGTCTCGTCGCGCCATACGAATTTTCGTGAATATCAAGCGAGCGAAATGGCCACGACGGCACCACGAGCGTGGCATGTGAATCATGTCGTACCTGAAATGCACGTCATGATTTTCATGTTACTATGTGTGAGTTATGTTCGTCATACAGAAATGTCTCATCATACCAGCTTTGGTATGTATCCATTCATTTGAACGGCCACGAGCGCCCCGAGGCCACGTAATGTAACCATGTTGTACATGACATGCGTGTCGTGATTTGCACTTTAAGACCTGTCATTTATGTTCGCAATGCGGTCATGTTATGTCATACGAATTTGGTATACATCCCATTAACGAAACGGCCAGGAGGCACTAAGTCGTAGGCGGCTAGATAGATAGATAGATAGATAGATAGATAGATAGATAGATAGATAGATAGATAGATAGATAGATAGATAGATAGATAGATAGATAGATACGCTCGAAGTCGCAGAAGTTCGCTAATAATTGCTTCGCATTTAAAAACCAAACTAACCAGATTCGAGTGAATGGGTCTGCACTGTGTAGCTATTTTTCAAGTGACCAGCAACTTCTTGAAGACATGTCCCCAGGTTTTCTCAGAAAACGCTCCTTACATATACCACAGTTACATTTTGCTGTTCTGATCTTAGTTGCTGCATTGTACTTGAAATGACCATGTTGACATAATTGCAATAAGCACCTGTTGTTCAATTTCACACAATAAAAGTTAGTACAGTGAACATCAAGGAACCTGGGAAATCACGATTCACGAATTCCGTTTTATGAACTAAAAAGCCGAAGTATTCACTGAGCACTGCTCTTAATGAGGCAATTCTATATTACATAGCTGTTGTATGTAACACAACCTTGGAGTAAGATAAGACAGCAGCGCCGAGTTCACTCGTCTGGAAGGGACACATTGCGCAACGCCGGATCTTGTCTTACGGTGTGTTCGCCAGATGGCGCTATGGATAGAGAAAGCGACGGAGGAGAACGGAGCCCTGGGCGGTGGGTTCTCCCTGTCGTTGTTATAGCAACGGCGCATGGTCACGCGTCGCCGCGTTCCTCCGCCCGCTTGCCTACCCGTTTTGTCGCTTGCTCCCCGCGTGCGGCTCTCCGCCGCCCCCGCCGTCGCAGGCCTCTGCCAGTCGGCGCATGCGTTCGTGAGCCAAGGCGGTGAATGATCAGAGCAAGGAGAAAGGAGGAAGCATGTGCCAAAGCGTGAGGAGGAGCGGAGGGGGGGGGAAAACAGTTAGACCACCGCGGCTGCGTTACACGGTTTGTCCCGAGCGAATGCGTTGGGCGGCGGCGGCGTTGGCGCTCCTCTCTGTGGACACAACACATTGCAACTGAGAAATCAATTGCAAAAAAAAAAAAAATCACAGCGTCCCTTGTGCATTCACCTAAGACGAGTCGAAGGCGAAAGCCATCTTTTTCTTCTCAGCCGATGTATTAGGGAGCCTACATCAACGGCCGGTCATATAGGCTCCCGACATGTACTTATCCTGCCCCGTCACCCTCCGAAAGCTTTGTGCGCCTAGCGTCGTTTCGCACTGCCTCCAGGATCGGAGGCACCTCACCTGGTTCTGCAATGCCCCCGCGATCAGCCCACCTTTGCCCAAGCTACGATGACATGTGACGACACTGTAGGCTTATGCCACAGGAGCGAAGGGACTAGACGGCTGAACCAGAATCGACGCCATCAGCGAACACGAGCCATGCCTTCGCGTGCCACAGGGAAGCGCCGTGGCACGCGAAGCCACGCCGCTTTTCTTCTCTTGAGATCGCGCGCTCTCCGGTTTCGTTTGCTGCCCAAAGGAGGGGGCTACAACGGCATTATGTGGCGTTATCACTTGACGTTACTCCAGAATCTTCGACGTCATGATGACGTCACAAATTTTCGCTATCTGTGATGTCATATGGTGTCGTCATCACGCGATGATGATTCTCATCCCCGACGCCGCAGGGCCCGCGACGCCGCCGACGACGGCATTTTACGATAATTCAAGGGGAAGCGGTTTACTGTTTGAAGCGAGATCGGGTTGCTATAACTATAACTATAGATCGGGTTGCTTAGAACGGGTAGTTATAAAGCGAGATTCAGTAAAGAAGAGCAATGCACGTGCTGCGGGGAAGATAAGGAAACGGCGGAGCATGTTCTGATTGAATGTGGAGACATTCACCCAGGTGTACGTTTGGGCACGAGCCTACATGACGCCTTGGGTTTTAGAGACAATGGAAAGCTGAACACACCCGCGATTGAAATAAGTAAGAGACGGTTAGCGTATTGGTGACACAAAATTAGAGAGAAAGGACAAAAATGAATATTGGAAAAAAATAAGGACATTCTGCCGTAAAGGGCAGAGAACGGAGCTGAAAACTTAAGTTTTTTTTTCTGCAGTACGATAGTTTTAATTGAAGTAAAGACACTAGGCCAACACTAAGAAAAAGAAGAGTAGAGGGCTTTTTTGTGTGGAGCCTGGTGGCACACTTGTCACCGCACCGTTACAAAAGGGACGCTCATAGCATCCATCCATCCATCGACGCGGGACGCCCACGGTCAAATTTCGTGTTTAATGAGGCATATAAGGCTTTCGCCTTAAGATTAAGCATTGTAAGCTGCTTAAAAGACACCCACAGAAAAAAATTACACAAACCACAATGTACAACTATTCGAACCTCATAAAACGTTTGCGGTGATGGCGTGCGAATAGAACAAGTCATGCTTGCAGGTGGAAGATAGTTTGGCAGTGCTCATGAGGTACTAAAAGAACATTATGATATGTGCGCGTGTGTGTGTACGTGTGTGTGGCGTTCGCGCGTATGTGTGTGCCGTGTTGTGTACGAGGAGCGTTCGATCTTTACATGCACTTTCTTAGCGCAATCCTCTAACCACGGTTCATCTGCTTTATAGTACTGTCTACTGGCATATTTATTGTTGCTCAGATGAGACCCCGCAGGAGCGTCTGCGCAAGTACGCGTTTGCTGTGTAGCGGCGCCACAGACTCGAGCTAACGAGGGTTTTCGACCCCTCCCACGCCCCGCCGTGCGTGGCTTAGCCATGTCCGGGGAAAAGGGAATCCTGGAGGTTAAGCCATCGCCGGGTATTCGGATCTTTAAGGCCCCCCGGCAGACGCAACGCACCCCTTTGGCCCTAGCTTCACGTAGACGGCACCTATAGGCTGACACACCCAGCAAAATCAACGGTCGCCTTTTCCTATCCTCCTCTTCGATCTTTTTTTTTCCTATTTTCTTTCCTTTCTGTCTTGTCTTACATTCCCTTCAGTTACTTCACAATTTTCCTAGGTGGCCTGGGTTAATCTTGTGCAAGTAGGCAACCCTGGTATATGCGTATTGGGTCATCGTAGTGGTGTACGGCTTGCGCCTGCATGTTTTCCCGTATCGTGAATCATGTAGCGTCCCCTTGTTGGGCTCCATGGTGGGTGGCCACCATTGCTGCTGAATCGGGTTCCACTATCATGTGTAGAGCCTTCCCATCGTTAACTGACCGTGCCACCTCAAAGCGCGTACGCACCGAAGAACTTACCTTTCTCAATCGACCCAAAGAAGTATTTCGCCACTACCATGTAGTACAGTGTAAGTCTCACAAACGAGCTAGGACCATGTGCCTTTCGTGGTATCCAAATCAATGACAGCTTAGGTGCTGGATATAAGGTAACTAAAAATGACTAGTGGCGACGTCCTTATCGAAATCCGTGATAAAATACAAAAGGCATCGCTGAAATGCTGCAATAAATCCGCCCCAGGCTCCGACCATGTTGTATATGAAATGTTAAAAACCTGCCATCTTAAACCAAAGAAGCACTCCTTTCCCTGTATTATGCTGCTTGGTTTTCTGGCGAGATCCCCTCCGCCTGGAAAGAAGCCATTATTATTCCAATTATAAAACAGGGCAACGACCCATCCTCAGTTTCCAGTTACAGGCCTATAGCCCTAACAAGTTTTCTGTGCAGGGTTTTTGAGAGGATGATAAATTGGCCGCTTCTACGTTTCCTCGAACTCACTTGACCCATACAAGTGCGGTTTTCGAGAGGGTACATGTTACCTCTGACCACCTTGTATGCACCTTGGTACAAATTCGCGAAGCTTTTGTCCAGAATCAGTTCTTTTTTTTTCGGTGTTGCTGGATATGGAAAAGGCCTACGACACCACATGTTGCTTTGGAATATTAAGAGACTTGCCCCACTTAGGTGTACTTGAAAGAATGGTAAATATATTATAAAGTTATTTGTCCAATCGAACATTCCGTGTTCAAGTAGGCAATGTCTTGTCCCAAATATATGTGCAAGAAACAGGAATGCGGCAAGGTGGCGTACTGAGTTTTACACATTTTATTATCAAAATGTAATCCTTGTGTCTGTGCATCCATCGTAACATGTTTTATTCCACGCATGTGCAATAAAACATGTTACGCGGGATGCACAGACAGCGATGCACAGACAGCCCTTTTACAGCGTTGTTGCCGAGTTTCAGCATGGCGCAGTGGTGTAGTACTCGCTTGTAGATTGAGAGGTGGCGAGTTCGAATCCTCGTAGTGGAGCTTTTTTCTTTTTCATACGGCTTGTTTTTTATTACACTAATGCTTGCTATATGACTTGCTTTACTAATATATTTATGTAGGGAACGTAGGCACCACCGTTTTAACGCTGTAGAGAAGTTTTGCGCTTGAATACCCAGCGCCTCCCAGTAAAACACCGCTCCAGCGGCCCAGTATCCAGCGCGACGCTGGGCCCATAATCGGGCATGGCACTGGACGCTGGTACCCAGTGGCGCTGGGTTTTGCAATAGGGTAGTTCGTCGTCTGGCGTTACGGTAAAGTCGCGGCGTCGGATCACGGCTGCTGCTACGGCGAGTCGACAAGCCTTCTTTCGGCGCCGAAGTTTTGTCGACAGGGCTCTCTAGGGCTGGCGGCGTGTTCTGAAGATTTCGTCGCAGTGTCGGCAACGGTCAATGTATGGTCGACGGTGTGGAGGCAGGTGGCGTCCCGCTGATAGTGAACGCAATGGCCGTCGAGGTCGCAACTCAGATGCCGCGCTCGAGGTAGTTGGCGGGTTCCCATGGCTGTTAACCTTGCTCCGGACGGTGACACGTTTATGGCGAAGCCGCGCACGTCCATCTCGCGGTACCGACAGCGGCGGTAGACGTGGCCGGCTTCTCCGAAGTGGTAGCATAGATACCAGTGATCGGGGGCGCGCGACCAACGTCGGTCTTCCTCGGCGTTTAGCGCTGGCCGGCACGCAGGCGAGATTGCGGCGGTGGCGGTGCCTGACAATGGAGCTGCAGCTATGCGGAGCCTTGAAGTGGTCGCGGAGGGGGACATCACGGCAGTCTGCAGCAGCGTAGCTCATAGCGTGCGGCTGCGGCTGTACTCGCTTGAAGAACACTGAGTGACTGCTGCATTCGCTCGTGCACGTACTTCGGCAGTTGACGTCACCTCACGCTGCGGAAGAGGTGAGGGCGCCCACAGCTCCTCTCGAACGATGGCACGGATTGTCTCGCGGAGGTCGTCGGAGCTGAGGGCTTGAAAAGCAGCGCTGTCTGGAATAAACCCAAGATTGTACGGTCGTGTGCGCAATTATAGCGTCTTTTCGATAGTGGTTGCCTCTGAGAGGAATTCTTGGACGATCTTGAGTGGGTTCCTCGTGAGTCCCGTGAGACCTCTTGCTTTACCACACGCATGAGGAAACAAACATTTTTTTCTCCTGAGCCATGTCAGCGCCGGCGTGGCGGAAGAGCAGTGGCGTAGCCAAGGAGTGGCGCACCGGGCCCGTGCCCCCCCCCCCCCCCGATTTCTTTCTCCCACAGGATACATAGCACAAAATGCAACTCACACTTACCTCACCGGACCCCATGTCCAAAGGAATTTCTGCCTACGACACTGCAGAAGAGTACGTGTCATCTCCCTCGTAAAGATGGTAACGGTTTCGTTCGGGAGCTGCACCCGTATTTCCAGTAACGCAGCGGCCCTTTCCTTTCGAACGACGCTCGTAAACGCTGCTAAGA
This sequence comes from Rhipicephalus sanguineus, assembly GCF_013339695.2. Classification (NCBI taxonomy): domain Eukaryota; kingdom Metazoa; phylum Arthropoda; class Arachnida; order Ixodida; family Ixodidae; genus Rhipicephalus; species Rhipicephalus sanguineus. Next base: position 39,335,262 of record NC_051176.1, read on the forward strand.
AGCTGGTCCGGATGCCCCACGTGTTCATGTTGGACTCTTTATTCTCTAACCAGGTGATGGCGCTGTCTTACAATGCGAAATGCACAAAGCGCAGCTTGTCGTTTTTGCGCCATTGTTCAAGGCCGTCGTCCTCTCGTAGGAGTCAAGCCACGTTTCTGGATCCTCACATGATGATCCCCGGAAGATCGGCGGCTCCCTTGGCTGCTGCATCACGATCGTGGGCGGTGGCCCAGTGCCTGTCATCGTTGCCGTAGTCGTGGTCATGGTCTTGCTCTTCCGGGTCTTATCGGGTAGAGGCCCGTACCCTTGTGGTAATACCTTCTTGCCTGCGGCTAGCTCGCTGGTCGGGGTTGGCGTCAATGTCTTCTTCGCGACTTGGGCTGGGTTCACCACTTCATGGGGTCGTCCGGAACATGAACGAACAACACCTCCACCAGATGTCATGTGGCCGTGACGGTCAAGAAGGTCTTACGTCTCTTTGCCTTTCCGAAAAAGTGTAGGTAGCCTGGTGGTTCTTGAAAAACTATTAGATAGCTGCTTCAAGTTCGTCCACCTGCTTCTCACTGCACAACACGAAGCTCTAAATTCCTTGCTTACAGACTTTGCCGCCTATCCCTCCGCCACGTCCTTGCAATCTCTCTAATTGACAGTCGACTCCTACAAACTTTCATGCTTGAAAGCCTCCGAGCTTTGCCACCCTCTATGCCCCCATCACCTCCTCCGCCACTCAACGCTCGCACCGGCCGAGGCGTCCCCTTCCGCTATTATTCACAACTGAAAAATCCGTCGTGACGTTTCGCAGTAGAACTGCCTTAGCTTTCATCCCAAGCGTGACCACTTCCTTATCCACCTTCAACAAATAGACTTCTCGGCCTCTACTGGCATTACCGTACTTCAGGAAACTCACGCCACCGTCTCCCTCTCGAGTTACGTCGCCCACAATCAATTAGCTCATCATCCTTTGCCCCCATCATCCTCTCTCCTCGCCCTGCTCCGTGCCGCTGCAGCGAGAGCAGCCACTTGCCCCCTCCTCATTCTCGGTGACTCAACGTCAGGCATACAGAGTGGGGTTGCCCCAAGGTCTATGGTCGGGCAAGGAGGCTGTGGCAACTCGCTCACGACCTCTAGGGTCTATCCCCCTTGACAAGCCTTCATCAGCTTCCGAGTTTCCACTAGAACAATGGAGGTGACACCGGGCTCCCCAGCGTCTAAGACAAGGTCTATCCACATAGGTCGCGAAGCTTGGGACGAAAAGCGGTTCAGAACCTATTGCCAGCGGCATCAACATTGGGAGTTATGGGTGTGGCGATTAAAGCGCGACTAGGCTTGGAGGGAACAAACACTGATAACAAAAAACCAGATTTATTCAACAATAAGACAATACTTATATTTTGTGAACAAGATTTGTTTCTAAATCACGTTTGTTTATGCACACGGGCAAAGAATTTATTAAAAATGTTTATTCATTCTCAAAAACTATTTTATAGCGCCCTCTGAAGAATGGCACATGTCATTGATCTGTAATGCAGGCCTTGTTGTGTTCGGAAAGGCGCGCGTAAAAGTTCGTCTGCTAGGACACGCCCCCTCACGTATTTTGGTGTCGTGCATTTACGCTCGTTTTTCCTAAATAATTCGTTGTGAACTTAATTTTTGCTGTGCGTGGAGTTACGAGGTGCTGTGTATCGCGGGTGAAAACGTTATTAGTACCGTGCCCGACGGGTACGGTGTCCTACGGGACGATGCAGCCAACGGTTGGCACGGAACCCTTTCCTCGGTAACCGCGGAAACGATGTGCTGTACAGGGCTGCAGCAGCAACTCCCGTACGCCCGGCGTTTCACTGCATCGTTTTCCTTTTACTTCCACAAGGTAAGGCAAAACTATAGCACGAACTGTTAATACGTGCACGGGGGCTAGTATAAGGGGCCATCGTGATGCATTAAAAGAAGAGGGGGGGTCTAAAACTTGTTGTCATGTTACAGTAATCACTTGATTTTATCTCAGGTTTGGCTCGGAGCAAGTGGTGTCAAATAATCTAGGACTTCTCAGCGTATTCCAATAGTGCAAGTATTGTGCGAAACTGTGATTGCTTCAAACGATTCGCTTTAATTGTCAATCTTAATGTCTTCCTTATAATACATTGCAATGCTTATAGTGACCGTTGCTTCCCGCGCTTGCATGTACTTGCAATCTTTTCATCGCACTACTGTGTTGTGTTGCACTTTGCTGCGTTGGTGCCACATCTTTCCTGTTTTATGTCTTTTTACTTACTGTCGCCGTTATCATTTGCATCGATCAATTTCTCTATTCACTTATCTGTTGCGACACTAGCCTAAGCAATGTAACCACGAAATTGCAGGCGTGAATCCTGGGTCAAGTTCTGCAGAAACCCATCTCTGCTTGACAAGACACCGGGACAGCTGCGGTTAAGAGTGGCGTGTTCGCTGCACTTTCGTGAATCGGCATTCCTGCGGCCCGGTTTTCTGCGTCGAGGCGCAGTCCCTACAATATTTCCTGTTATCAGTAAGTAGATCTCTGAGCTGTCTTTCTCGCTACCATTCTCATGCATGTACATTTATTCGTACGAAAAATAGTGCGTTTATATTTAATATAGCAGGGTTGATATTCTTCGACAGATTGGATAGAAAAAACTTCCTTAACAGAATCATAATAACTCATTCCTAGGTAAAAAAAGTAATACGTGCATACTACATCTTTCTAACTGGTTCCGATTCTAACACCCATGACGGTACGTGTGGTGATCGCGGCCAGAACCACGTCCAGCCTTCCGAAACTGAAGGTGAGCTTCGGTTCAACTTTTCACATAGATTCACGTGGCATAAAATAAATCTTTCCCGTCGCGTCTGCAGGGTCGGGTTCGCCAGGCCACGAGAGCCCGCACATTCCTGCAAATGCATCGTCCATGGGCTGCAAACTGCCTGATCAGACGGCAGTGCGCAAAGTGTCCGGAGTAGAAGGTAACCTTTCTTTTTAAAGTTCAGGCAACATATAAATAGCGAAAACCAGAATGATGCCCTGCAATAAGCTACTATTCCCCTTTCCAAATGAAGAAACAGCAGGGCGGAACACAACTAAGGACCACGGCGACCACACCTACGCCCGTACGTGGCATGGATACGTAGCACCCCAGGAAGTCCCAGGAATCTCCTGGCCAATGTACTCTCTGCGCCACTCTCGCAGACCTCTTCCTTTATTTTTCTTTTGTTCCTCGTTCGACATGCTATATTGCACCATATTATCTCCCTAATTCGCAGAACACCGGGACAACTACCCATTGGACAACGATGTTCCTGCACAAGATTCCGGCACTGATGCGGCTCCACAGACTCCATCGATCCTCGAGCCGACATACATTCGGCTTCCTGAAGGCAGTGCCTCCGTGGCAGAATGCTATGGAGTAGAAGGTATTCTTGCATCTCGGAGCTAAATTGAGCAACGTATATACAGCGGAAACACCACTGTTCTCACACAATAACCTCAAGATAAAAAAACTGCAGGGGGCAGCGCAATGAGGAATCACTGCGACCACACCTACGCCCGTACATCACATGGATGCGTAGCACCTCCCCAGGAAGTCCCAGGTATCTACTGGCCAATGTACTCTCTGCGCCGCTATCGTAGACCTCTTCCCTTATTTTTCTTTTGTTCCTCGTTCGACATGCCATATTGCACCATATTATCTCCCTAATTCACAGAACACCGGGACAACTCCCCAGTGGATAACTCTATTCCTGCACCAGAGGCCGGCGCTGATGCGGCTTCACAGGCACCACCGGCTGCACAGGCTCCAACAATCAACTCTGTCCCTGACGTAGATTCTGAAGTTCAAGCAAAGGTGAGCATAGTTATATAGTGCAAGTCATCTTGAACGTCAGTATGCTATATTATTTCGCAAAAATGTAAAGCAAGAATAAAAGCCATAACTATAGTAAAAATTTTCTCACCATTGCAAAAGTACGTTCTGAAAGTCAATACGTCCCTAATTAAAATACAAAGACACCTGTTGATGCGGTGTACTGCTATTGGCTATTTGTCTAGAGGTCCCTAAATTATTATCGTAGTGAGGTGTCAAATATCACACTAAAATATAACTTGCTGCATAGGCAGATGTTAATGATAAGAAAAAGTAGTCTTTCAGAAAGATAACTGTGCCTGCAAAGATTTATGCAACACCGTAACACACAAACAGAAAAGCGATTTCTGTGACTCTTTGTGCATGTATCGACGTACGCGCCACAAAGAGTGACCATTCGATTAGGCCTATGTTCAATACATTGTTAAGTTTTCTGTATCTACGAATATTTATTTTACTTGACCTCAATGCGCTGAGTGCAATCTCATACAACACGAAATGTATAGAGCAGACAGGTCAGCCAAGGCGCCACTCGTCAAGCGACCACTTCTTTCCTGAAATACGCCGAAATATTCCGTCTATGTCAGTCAACAATATGAAAGTTCGCAGGTGTACAGTATACTCCATATGCCTTAATATTGCACAAATAACTATCCAGAAAAGCATATGCTCCCTCTTTGTAGAAAAAAATAAACACAATCTGCCTCGTAATCGTCTTTCATACATGTCTGACGTGGAAATTCTTCACACGTATCTCACAATTTTACTCTGCATTGACGTTCTTATGTCTGAATAGACAAAGTATAACCTTATATATGTAGTAGATATATTTTTTGTGAAAGGTGTAAGGTAATAAAGAGAAGACGCTGTGTATTGCCGCCATGTAGTGTATTGCTTTTTCCATAGAGCAACTGTTCCCAATGGCATGTGCGCAATAACTAATGCTTAGAATTTTGCATCGCTTCTTTAAGATATAATGAAGTTTGTCTTTGAAACTGGGGACGATGTCACAAAGAGTGGTCAATATCACACGCTCACCTTACGACTTCTAATATGCATTAAAGATCTCCACAGTGCACTCCCTAAGGAAACAAAAACCGCATCTCCCACAGTGCCCTGCTCGAGTCACCGCGACGTGCGGAGAAAAAAACCAAGGAACTCAAGGCGAAGCTGCGGAAACAACGGGATTTGAACCGGAGGCTGCAAACAAGGTTGTAGAGGCAGCGTCAAGCCCTAACACTTGAGGAAGTCGTCAGGAGCGTCCGCTCACACGTGTCTCCAGCTGTCGCTGCACTGGTGGAGGCTCAGCTAAGGATGAACAACGTGAGCCGCTTTGGTCGTCGTTGGTCTAGCCAAAACAAGTCCTTTGCCCTAGGGATGTACTTCCATAGCCCAAAGGGCTATAGGTACTGTAGGCGACTCCTCAGGCTTCGGTCAGTGCGATCCTTGCAGTTATGGCTTAAGCGAGTGCCTTTAAGAGTTGGGTTCTTCCCGCAAATTTTTGACTTGATCAAGAGACGAGCGGCAACCTTTTCCATGAGTGGCAGAGCCTGTTGCATTGTTTTCGATGAAATGCACATCAAAAAAAGAGCTTTCATACAACCCATCACGTGACCGGTCCGAAGGCCTGGAAGAATACGATGGTGTTCAAGGCAATAATCTTTGCAACAAGGCTCTTGTCTTCATGGCGAAAGGCATCCGATCGTCATGGAAGCAACCTCTTGGCTATTTTTTTGCTCATCGAGGGGCACCTGCGAGTGCTTTAATGGACTTTCTTTTTCAATGCTGCAAGTCTCTTGGGGACGCTGGCTTGGAACCAGTGGCTGTTGTCTGTGACCAGGGAAGCCAGAACGTGTCCCTTTTTGCAAGTCTAGCATCTGCCGAAAAGCCGTGCGCGGATATAGATGGAAGGACGCTCTTTTTCATTTTCGATGCTCCCCACTTACTTAAGTGTCTGCGAAACATGCTGTTCAAGTATCACTTCAGAATAGGGGATCATCTTGTGAAGAGCGATTATATTAGACAGGCCTACGAAAAGGACCGCATGCATGAGAGTCGTTCTATCCCAAGGCTGAGCGACAGACATTTCAATCTGCCATTTGCATCAAATATGTCAGTAAAGCTGGCCGCACAGGTTTTCAGCAGCCACTGCGCAGCTGCCATGTACACGTTCGCAACATTTCAGCAGCTACCCGCCGAAGCGATCCATACCGCACGATTCGTCGAAAGGGTAGACCGCTTGTTTGACTGCCTCAACAGTTCTCGAAAAGTGGGAAGAACACCTTACGCATCTGCGATCTGCAATAGTTCTGGACATAGAGAGTTTTTGAAGGAGTGCATTCAGGTGTTCGAGAACATGCAGGTAGTTGGGTACCCGAGCCAGCCGCCTTGTGTGCGCGGTTTTTTTTTTGACAATGAGGTCTATTCTAATGCTTTGTGACCATCTCACCATTCATTATGGATTTTCCTATGTATTGACTAGAAGGATGAATCAAGATGCGCTTGAAAACACCTTCTCCATTGTAAGATCGAAATCAGGGGCTAACACTAACACAACGGCTCGTCAGTTTCAGGCCGCTTTCAGGCATCGTTTGGTGAGTAACTTGTTCAAGATCTCTGAAAACTCCAATTGCACCGAGGACATGACATCAATCTTGGCTACCCTCCCCACCGTCTTTTCGGCGCGTTCTTCGGCTCTTGTTATCGAAAACATAGCCCCACTTGAGATGGAAGATCATCCCTGCGCTGACGAACCCTCGGAAATAGAGCAAAACAACCTTGTTTATTTTGCAGGTTGGCTAGCGGCAAATTTTTTAAGGTCGCATTCGTGTGTCGGGAAAGCCCACAAATGTATTCTTAGGGTCGAAGATGCCAAGTTTACCGAGGGCAACCAAGTTCTTATTTACTTGAGTGCAAAAGGGTCTGCATAAACAGACTTTGGAGGTCTCTCAGTGCCTTCCCCTCCTTTCGTGTCCTTTGTTGAAGGCTGCGAAAGTGTCTTTGAAAACGCCATTGATAGCCTTTTCTCCACGAGCAGAGTAGGGCATACGCTGTGTGTGCATCTTCGCGAAAAGGTCGAAAAGACTCGGACCGTTTGTGAAGAGGAGGTTTACGACGCCTTGTTTAGTCTCTTCGCTCGAGTCCGGCTGCACTGGTTTGCACGAAAAAGAAATGCCGAACTTCAAAGTGTACAAGTCAAGCGTCAAGCTATGCAGCAGGCGCAAAGACTCAGCAATTGAGTTAATTTTGTCAAGGCATTTTCCAAGCGGGTCAGCCGCCGAGCACCGTAACCCCTGTGGCAGAAGGTGGTTGAGTCAGTGACCGCCGTACCTAAAGGGTCAACAGCAGAAGTGATTCGCATGTGCTGCGATAGAGTCGAACCCCTCAATAACGAAATCGACGGCGAAGCCAGTTTTGTTCGTTATCGTGAGGGTTTCGTTGTCGCGAAATTCTCTTATCTTGCTCTGTTTCATGTTGCTTTGAAGGAGCTTGCCTTATCGTGCCCTATATTTTAATAAGCTTTGCATACCTTCGTCGTCGTGGGAGCAGAGGAAAATGCCAATGATTTCAAAGCATCGAGAACTTCCTGCGAACTTACTTGCCTTTCATAGGTTTTGTCGCTTTCGTCTCTCTCGCCGTCACTGTAACATTCTTTGCGCACGCTTTCAATGACAGCTTCGTCGTTGAACTCTTCGTGAATGATCTGGACGGCTTCAGCGCACAAAACGTTGTGTACTTCCACAGCCTTGAACTCGTGGCTACACCATCATCCTCATGAGGTTCATTATTATCATCATGCGACCTAATGTGAACAACCTAATGGTCGCAACCATGCTGTTCGTATGTACCTGACTTGTCGATTTAGGGGTGCTGCAATTTTCGAACTTCGTGGTTCCGAACCAGTTCAGGGGCTAAAAAAATGTTGTGGATCACTTCTGAAACATACGTTATTGCGGGAGTGCGTTTTAAAATCTCTTCGCTGTCGAGAGGGGAAGGAAGGAAATAGTAGAGGGAGAAAGGCAGGGAGTTTAACCAGTGTAGGCAACCTCTTTGCTACCCTGCGCATGGCAAGGGGGAAATTCATTGTACTCTATGGACGCTCGCCGGAGACGCCAGATTTCTTCGTTGTCGCGAGAATTTCGTTCTTGAGGACCTTCGTAATTGTGAGGGATCGAACTGTATTTCCTGCGGCGAGTCTTGGATGGTAGACACCATGGAGATGATCCTCATAAACTTCGGGGAGGGAAAGGAGAACTCATGATCTGGAATGTCCGTTTGCAAAGACAACAATGCATGTAGTTTCGACAGGTCTTCTGCGAGTTCGTGAAAATGCGGGCTTGGGAATTCGTGGAGATAGAAAGAGTGATTGCTTCTTCTACCATTGCACTCACTCCGAATATCATTCAGGGCGTTCCCATTTACTGGCAGTTAAGAATGTAAATTGCAGCCAAGGCTGCATATGTGAAGACGTCCAGACGCGGTCCTGTACTATTAAGATAAAAAGCAGTTGACTGTTGATCCCATGTTTTTGATAGTTATCCAGCTTGAAGTGCGCGCTGATCGTGTTCTTGAGCTGCGTGAATGAGTCTTTGTGAGCACTGATTGGTTGACTTCGATGTGGGCGCGTACGTCACGCGGGGTATCATGCGACGCCCCGATGCTCATTATTTGATTGGGACTTGCTATCCTGCCTTCTGGAACAATGCACACCAGCATTTTAATCATGTCTTATTGCAAAATATTTGCATACACTTTAGATTGCGCTGTATGCGCCCCCTCAGATTAGCAAAGTCGTGCTGACGCGTTAGCTTGCTTATTTTCCTGCGACCCTGAGACAAAGGCTGTCTAATGAATGACTTATAAGATGTTCAAAGCACGCTGCTTAGTTTAAGAAGCGTGTAAACCTGACCATATCAACAGCGAAAAAATTAACCACCCTGAATGTTAACTACAAAGGTTCATACCTGCCTACCTGCAGGTGAAAATGTTAAAATGGTGTGTATTTGCCGCACTTACGCAAGCAGAGGGTGAGTTTTCATTTTTTATATGTTTGACTCCAGATGAATCCATACATTTATAGTTTATTAAGGCAATGCACTGGTTATTTTTTCTTGTTTCGAGGTAAATCTGTTGTTGAGACTTACATTGCAAATAATGCTATGCGTTATGGGAACTATTCTTCACCCTGGTTACGGGTAAGAAGGTCAATTTTTCGACGCGTAAAGGAAATCGTAATGCATATGGTGTGCACGAATATTCTGTACTTATTTCCATAAGTGCTCATTTTGTACAGTGTAATAACGTTGCATTATGTTTATCCCGTAATAAAATTAAAATGTCATCAGTACTGCACGACTATGCTTTATTATCTTAGAACTGAAGCACACAAACCACTCAAACACAATGTATATATTCTTGATCAGTACATAAGACACGCTCGCAATTAAGACACGCTCGCAGACACGCTCGCATAAGACACGCTCGCAGTTAAACAACCAAGCAGTGGCGCAGGCAGGAATTTGTATTGAGGGGGAGGGGGTACGTTTTTTTAATGAAAGGAGCGGGGAGAGGGCGGCAAGCAGAAGACAAGTGTGGTAGAGTGTCATTTTGTGCTCTGTATCCCATGCCAGAAAAAAATTCGACAGGGGTGGGAAAAACGTGCCCGGTTCCCGGTTTGCCAACCACTGCAATCAAGGTAAACAACTGCTCGCTTTTATTAAGCAGCGAAATGCATGAATACAGCATAAAGTTTCCGAGAAAATGCAAGATATGTTGTCACCAATTCCGAGGCGAATCGTACTACAGTATGCTTAAGTACATTTCTCTGATCACGAGTGTGTACTAGTTGAGTTGACGTTGATTTGAAAAACACTCGCCAAGCCTGGGATCGCCAGCTCGCTTCGAAGGGCAATAACACGAGCCCTCGGCGATCAAAAGCCTGCAAAGCTATTTTGAAGTCAAGTTTCGCGCTGATGCCATTAAAATGACGTCACTTGTTACGATACGGTTGATTTTTGTTGTTCCGCCGGAAGTGTTCCCTCCTCACGCAGATGGCGCTAAGCCCCATGAGCAGCTTAAAGGGGCCCTGCAACACCTTTCTTAGTTATATTGGAGTAGTCTCATTATTGACGTATGACTCTTCACGAGTCATATGCCGCAAAAATTTTTCGAATCCGACAAGTCTAAGTGGTGTTACCAAATTATAGAGATCACGTTCCGCAGCTTTCTCCCTCAACTCAACGCCGCGAGCGCGCGGAAAGCTGCGCGGGGCGTGAAGGGAGGGAGGATTCGCGAGGAGGCGCCGAAGAGTTACGCCAGTGCCGGCGTCATTTTTTTTCTTCATTTTTTTCTCTCTGGGGTCTCGGGGTAACCACGTGGTCTGTGGTGCCACTTCCGGTCGGCTTGCGTGGCCGTCGTCGAGCGAAGCTCATCGCACCGTGTATCGCGCGTGCTTCAAAACTGCGAGTCGGTTTGGTAATGTTGGGTGTGCACCTCGAACTGCCGTAGTGTTTTCATCGCTCTGCCAACCATGGACGCAAACCTGCGTGCGCGTTTGGAACGAATGACAGCTGAGATGGGTTTCGACCCACACTCCTATACACTGCCTCGTCGCGCTGCTCGCGCTTGAATCGTGTTCAACACGGCAAAGCTGCGTGCACCCTTCTCCCAGTGGCGGTACTTCGATGCTGTTTGCTCTTCGAATGCGGGCGCACAGCGAGTGCGGGCTGAAAACAAAGAACTAAAGATTAGAAGAAAGGATGGTGGGGCATCGGGCTGGCGCGGACTCATCCCCCGGCTGTCTGCAGCTACCGTGAAAATGTGAGTCTGCTTGGTTGCTGTGTCGCGGTTTCTCGGGAACGTGACACTACGGGGAGGATACGCCGAGGTACGGCTTGATGACATACTGAACAGACAGCGAACGGGACTCTCGCCATAGAGCGAACACAGGTATCCTAAACTAGCCGGCGCCAGCATTGTTATCGTAGAAGTGCTGCACCGCTGCCTCGGTCGGTCGTGAGAACGTGCCGATGATGCAGTTTCCAGCTGACGAGGCAACACTCGAACGGCTGCCACTCTCAAGGGCAACCGGCGATGGTCAAAAGCACAGAAATGTTCACGATTTCGGCACTGCGCATGTTGAAGAAAACGCAACCACGCAACTACGAGCAGACGAGCTGTCGGTGAGACCGGAAGTGCTAATATTAATGTTTGTTTGGTGTTTTAACGGCATAACACAATATAAACATACATATTATCTACTTATTGAAATCAAAATCAACAACGAAGGTAATAATGAGGGTGTTATCGTGATTATAACATCAGCCAATGGTGGAACTGCCGACAATCGCGTCATATATTGCGGACTAATACATCATTTGTCGAGAGAAGAGGGAGCGATTTTCAGCTGACTTTGAGAATTTATTGTAAATTCCAGGCCGCTCGCTTCGCTATAATATTTGGCTCGCATGCTCTCGAGAGCCTAGACTACGGATTGGCAGCGCTTTTTGACCCTGCTAAAAAAGTGTTGCAGGGCCCCTTTAAGAGCCGCCATTTTTTGAACGTATAGGCTTCTATGGGAGCTTCGCTACCATTTACATTTACCTTGTCTAAGACGCTGATATAAGTTCTTTTTTTTATTCACATACCCTAAAGGCCCTTGTCGGGCGTTACAAAGGGGGTGGGGGTTACAGTAAACGGGGTGGGGGTGAGGTTACATTTGGATAGAAATACACTTGTTAACACCAGCATAAGCGAGGCAAACAATAATGAACACTATCGCACACAAAATAATTTACAAGTTTCGACATACAGGTCTTCAAAAAAATAATAAATGATAAAAACATTTTTTCTTGCTTTTTTATACTATATTAATCGATTTTTTTAACATTTCTACAAACGCGTCGTGGTTTTTTATGGACACAACATCGTGTGGTAGATCAATCCAATGACGGATGGCACACAACAGGGGCGAGTTATATAAGATGTGCGTGCGCGCATATGGTGCTAAAACTTTGAAAGGGTGATCTAGGCGCGGAAAATAGCGATGGGCAGGCAATATGTAAGTGGTAGCAAATGACGAATGATTATGATAAAGCTTGTGAAAATGAGATAGCAGTGCTAGAAGTCTTCTTTTCTCTAGTAATGGGAGGTTCAGTGATGCTTTGATATTAGTGATGCTCGAATGACGTAAGTAGTTTCTTGTTATGAATCGGGCAGCTTTATTTTGGAGAGATTCAAGTTTGTTAATTAAGTATATCTGGTGTGGATTCCAAATGAATGAGGCATATTATATTTTAGATCGAACCAGTGAGGTGTATGCTGTAAGTTTTGTCTTCCAGTTAGCTTCATGTAAGTGGCGTCTAATGAATCCAAGTGTTTTAGATGCTTTAGATGTTATTGCGTCAATGTGGTCATTCCATGTCAGGTCGGCGGAAAGGTGAACGCCTAAGTACTTTATTGATGAAACGTGTTCTATTGGCACTGCGTTAATTAGATAGGAATTCAGCGGGGGGTTGGTAGTATTCGTAAACTTTATAACTTTTGTTTTAGAAGTGTTAATTTTCGTTTGCCATCGATCGCACCAAGTAGAAATGCTGTCGAGGTCTTTTTGTAAAGCAGTGTGGTCGTCTCGGTTAGTAATCTGTCTATAAATCCCACAATCGTCGGCAAATAATCGAGCAGTAGATGTCAGGTTTTTAGCAATGTCGTTAATGTAGATGAGAAACAGTATCGGTCTAAGTACTGAGCCTTGTGGTACCCCGGATTTAACTTTAATCAATGTATATGAAGAATCATTTACAGTCGCGAATTGATAACGCTTACACAAAAAGTTATTATTCAGCTGTTAACGTTTCGGTTTATGTTAAGGCAGTCTAGCTTCATTAATAGACGATTATAGGGGACTTTGTCAAATGCTTTTGCAAAGTCGATAAATACGGCATCAATTATTGTAGACGCATGAACGGCATGATGGAGGTCGGTAACTAATTTGAATAATTGTGTTTTGCATGAACGCTCGCTCTGAAAACCATGTTGGTTAAGAATAAAGTAATTATGCTCGGTTAAGTACTGCATTACTGCAGATGATATGATGTGTTCAAGTAATTTGCAAGGTATGCTGGTGAGTGAAATGGGCCTGTAATTTGATGGTATGGTTGAATCACCCGATTTGAATATTGGCGTCACGCGAGCGATTTTCCATGTGTCAGGCACACATCCAGTATCTATTGATTGTTGAAATAAAGCTGCAAAAACACGAGCGCCTCAAGCTGGAAACACATCCTTCACTCAAGCAGCCGTACAAAGGCGGTGATGTCTGAATATATCTCCCTCTTTTTCCTGATTCACATAAATGGCTGCTGCCGAGAATATTATTCACTTGAACTTCCCAGGACTACTTAAGAATCCGGATGACCTATATAGAATACTTGCACGACACAAACCTAACATAGTATGCTTGCAGGAAACATTAATACCAACGCACACCAAATTTTTAAAAAGATATGTGGTATACAGGAATGACAGGCAAGACAATGCACATTCATCTGGAAGTGTCGTTGTATCACAAAAAACGGTTCCCTGCCAAAGCATCACTTTGGCTATTGATTTTAGAGGCAGTGGCTATACTAACCCTAATTTTTTGGAATAATAATAACCGTGTGCGCTATATATTTCTCCAGACCGCCGCCTCTCTATTGAGGAATTTTGAAAAACTTATTGACTTTCCGCGTCCATTCCTCTTAGTTTCAGATTTTGAATGCGCACCGCCCTATATATGCATGTACAATAACTGATTCTTGAGGTTCAATAATCCAAATATTCCTGTTGTAGTCTGGCTCCGGTATATTTATTAAAAAAGAGCCAATGTATCTAAACATAACGCATAACTCATACACACCAATAGATCTTGCAATCGGCTCTCTTTCACTCTTGGCAACCACTGAGTGGGCTGTTATTCATAACCTCCATAGGAGTGAATACTTACCTGTTTCTTTAAAGCACACAGGCAACCAAAAGCCAACTGTAAATGCTATAAAGTTTAAAGACAAGATTGCTCACAGGAAGCAGTTCCGAGAACTCTGAAAATTGCCGCGCTCAAGAATTCAAAATCTAGGTCTTGATGGACCTCAACCTTTTATAGCACTGCATATTATACAGGCTGCAAAGCAATCCATTCCACAGACATCGAACAAGACATAGAACAAACGAAGACCATGGTGGAATGCGAATGGCAAGAATGTCCGTGAGAGCAAAAACAAAGCATGGTCGAAATTCCGCAGGTATCCTACAGCTGACGACTTGGTTAATTTCAAGGGTGCCAAGGAAATGGCAGGCGTGGATCTAAACGGAAGGGCAGGCACTCATTTCTGTCCTCAGTGATCTGCTACAATGATACGCATAAAGGGTACAACAGTTAGAGCACATCAAGGGCACAGTGCATACCAGTGCATAGGCCAAATGTTTCAGTATATTTCAGCTCAGCACATTGTACAGACTCCTTTAAGTGACACAATGAGACAAGCTAGTCGAGGAACGTAAACCTATCCATGGTAGAAGGCAATCTGCGGGAAGGTACAATAGCTTTTTAATATAGAGGAATTGAAGGCGGCGCTGAGAACATGTGGCAATTCAGCAGAAGGCCCAGACAGGATTACATATGGCTGGCTGAAGCACTTACATGAACGCACCCTTCGCACCCTTGTCTTTCTGTTCAAACGCGTATGGTTCTCCGGTAGTCTGTGCGTCATCCTTAAACAAAGAAACGAAGCGACATTGGCGGCTGGTTGCAAGCCTGTGACGTTAGCTAGCTGATTGTGCAAGTATTTGAAAAAAATGATAAATCGCTGCCTTGTGTATTACCTTACAGTTATGGCTTTCTTGACCAACGTCAAGCTGGATTCAGCTCTGGCCCATCGACAACTGACCAGCTTGTACCGCTCGAGTGTTATGTCAGGGATGACGGCAGTTCACAAGCACCATGTATGCGACTAAGGTGCTTTTCATGTCGACCACCTATCTCGAGCTATTGCGGGACACATCAAATGCCCAATTGTTTTCTTGGCGACCATGAGGAATGCCACCGTATCCTATTAGAGTGGCGTCACACCTTGAAAGTCTGCACATACCGGTCTCCAATCTCCAACTAGCCTCTCATGACGACACCGCAGCCCCGTAGGAAATGCAAGCTGTCAACTGTGATATGTCATTCCTAGAGATAGGAAAGCATGGTCTCCCGGTTTTAATTTTCAACACTTTGTATACATGCAGGATAAATACAGGTGTGCTGAGTACTACACTGATGGTTGTAAGTCTTCTGCAGTCGCTTGTGCAGCGCACGGCCCTCAGTTCTCGGGATCTGAAACAATGAATGAACATACCACCGTATTTACTGGAGAATGTCATGACCTTCTCTTAGCTGTAAGGCACATCCTAAAGAAGAAAGAGTCAGTCTCCATCATATACACAGATTCTCTCAGCGCAGTAACTGCATTGTCTTCTGGTAAAATACACAAAAATCTAATGATTAATTCTTTTTAAAATGCATCATGTCAGCTTTCAAATCCAAACTTAAAATTATGCTGCGCTAGATACCAGGACACTGCAACAAAGCTGGCAATGAGGCAGGGGACCGACTTGAAATTTGGCTGCTCTCCGCGTTTCAATGGACGTAGACATCTTACCGTAGGAGGACCTGAGGCCGCACATTAGAAATAGAATTCGTACCCAATTACAAGACGAATGGCACGCAGCAAGTGAAAGCAAACTGCAGATAATAAAGCCAATAAAAGGAATATATGCTACCGAAAGACGTAGTAGGCACCAAGAGTTTCCACTGTCGAGACGTAGATAGGTCACACTCATGCTACACACTCACATCTTTTTAACAATGGTGCAGCACCGCAATGTCCGAAATGTGGGGATGCACTGTCTGTCGTTCATGTTTTAATCATGTGTAGGTGGCTCGAACCAGAAAGGAGACGTCACTTCCCAGAGCTGTAGAAATCCGACATAAGACCACACCCCTTCTTTTTTTAACAGCAAAGCTTTTTAGCAAATCGTTCCTTGTGAATCGATCGCAGAAAACTATCATCACCTTAACAGGTATGTGCCACTGTGCGGTCTAACAGAAGACTATCATCATCACAAAAGGGTATGTGCCACATAAATTGGGTAAATTCCCCTACTCACCACTCCTCCACTAAAAATCAAGAAGACAGCCGTTAGCACAAGGATTGGCTGCGAAGCGAAAGCGGTGAGCCGAAGATCCCGATTACGTACTGAAGGCCTCCGCCTCCGCTCAATGGGGTCCGTGAGCCGCAATCCGTACGACGAAGAGCCGGCAACGCTAGGAATAAGGACCGCTTTAATTCACGACTCAAGCAAATCTCACAAAGCCTTAAATGCCGGCACAACACGGCACAAACGCGCACAAGGAAAGCACCAAAGGCCCGGAACAGACAATCACCGCAGAATCCGGTCAACCACGGAACATACGACGCGAAACATCAAGAACGCTGTGCAAACTAACTCGCACTCAACTAGAAATCGAAGACTCGCTTTAGCGGACGCTCCAAACCGGCGTGCCCCCCGCTCTGCAGCACTCGCGGAGGACACGCCCGACGCGTCGCGCAACCATCTTCGCATCCCCAGGCCCCCTGGGCAAAAAAAAAAACCGCGGGCTCGTGTCTCTACTTTCCTATCGGCCAGCATCCATCTGCCCCGCCACCCTGCGGCTTTTGCCAACGCTGCCGCGCTTCACGCGCATGGCAATACAGCGTGTGTTATCCTGACGCCTGCTTCAACGGGTTTCCAGCGTGTGTGCTGCGGATTAGGGCCCAAAGGCCCGACAGTACAATGCGAAAATAATTGGGAACGGGAAAGGCGACGGCGGCAGCAAGAAGACCCTGAAGCGATGGTAGGCTTACTTAACGACGACGTGCCCGTAGATCTATGAGAGGTGCGATCGCTTGGTTTCAGCGCGACTTTCCGTCTCTGGAGTTTGGACAACCGTGTCGTGTCTGTGACTGTAGGTGGTTTAACCCGAACCTCCCTGCGTCGAGAATCAACGTAGAAACAACCATCACTTAGCTAAAGCCTAGCAACAACCTAGAAGCAAGCTAGAAGCTGCATCACCCAGCTAAGGCCTAGAAACAGCCTAGAAGCAACCAGATCAGTCTTCAGAATCGCCCAGTTTCGCTGTTTGAAGCCTTGCGTGGCTTAGTGCATACTTCGCAATATTTTTGTCGTTGACGAACCCATATAGTCCACATAAGCAGTTAATAAAGTTTTTAGCCACTGCAGGCTTCCCACGTCCAATTTAATATTTACATTATTCTGAGCCTTCTCTCAACTCTCGAGAGAATCGCTGAGATTTCTACTTCAACAAGTGTCATGCACCCCCCACTCCTTGTCCAGACAAAGACTGCTGCTGATGCTCCGTGCCTTTGTAAAGCCCACAAGTTTTGCCCGTTTTTCAAGTAATTACACATAGTCATTACTTTTCACTCATATTAGGGCTTATGCCCCACCGTTTTCGTTTGCTCGTCATCTTGAGTAATCCAGTTGAGCTGAGTCGACCAGTAACCTTGTGTTTGGCGGCCTTTGGCCAGAGTTGCCCTTGCGCCATAAAAAATCTACTAACATCATCATCGAGAGCTCTTGAATGCGTAGAGTTTTTTGCGCGCATGTTCACAAGCATATTCGAAGTGCGGTTATTCCCCACCTTTTTATGTGACAATTCACCAAGGCGAGATCTGTTTCTTTTGAGTGTTGCTTCGTTATCTACAGTGCTGAGCTGCTTGTCCTCTTTCACATTCACTAGAGCACACTACAATGATCTTATTTAGATTCCCACCAGCTTTAGCAAAAGGAACTTGTTGGGTATTGATTTGAACAAAGTTCAAATTGTTGGTCAGGCAGCGATGACAGTATGTATAATACCTCGAGAATGAATTGCAGTCAGACACAGAATTGAACTGTAGCAAAGGCAGTATAAATCAGGACAAGTTTGGGCTATGTCTGACAGGAGCTATAAACGAAAGCATTTTGGTTTTCACCGCATCAGCCCCGAAGGCTCACACCAGCTGCAGCAAGTCTGGCTACATCTATAGGTACAGATTGCTAACATAAACATCGCGTAAAAAGTAGTGCATAAAAATTACTGCGTAAACATTACTGCATAAAACAGACGCAATGTGAATAGAGCAAGATTTTGATATTCTGATAATACTGTGAAAGTGTCACAACGGTGGCCAAAAGAAACCATTCTACCATATTTGTAGTTGTAATGTGGCCCTATTACTGTATTCGTGAAGTCGCATTGCACGTTTGTGTAAATAAGTAATGATTGAAATCTACCATCTTCGTACCCCCAATACAGCAAGGTTACATAAAAAGAAAATAACGAAATTAGGTTGGACTGCAAAAATATCCTATTCAATAAGATTTACTCAATTAGCTGTAAAAATCTTGAGCTTACTGGAAGAAAGAAATGTTATAAACTTTCTCTCTATTTTTTCATAGTTTGGGTTGGCACCTTGCGGCAGTAGTAATAAAGAACTTAGATTTCCGATTATCTGAGTATATTGTAACGGGACAATCAAAACACACGGATAGTTAACACTATACTTTTCGGACGCTCAAACCGTCGCCATCCACAAACAGTCTGTCTTCGTCCTTTTCCCCTGTCATCCCGATATTCTTCTTCTTTAATCTGCTGTGTTACTTACCACCGTTACACTTGCCGCCTCCTCTCCCTTCGAATTCGCACAAGGGTAAGACAAAATCTCGGTGCACGTTTCTCGAGCGACGTTAAACTTCATCTAATTCGCATGAGCGCAAAAAATGCGTTTGCGACGGTTGTCATCAAGTTCGGAAATAACAGCTAAACGATATGTCACAGGACCCAAAGCTTCCCCCACACGAAAAGGGCCAGAAAACCGGGGTAAGGATTTTCCGCAGCGCCGGCGTAAACGCAGTGCCCGCCGAACCATGACTAATTCGCACAATTGGAAAGAGCTAGCAGGATTTTGATGAGAAGACTTGTGGTACTGCGTTTGGTGATACAGTATGGCTAGCCGAGCTCGGAGTCGAGCTTGTCGCAGGCTCAGTCCAATATTAAGGGGTGTTCTGGCAGAGGCGTGTCTAAACAAAGAAGGGGTTCCTGCGGTAACGTTGGCATCCGCCCGTAGAGCAACTGGAATGGCGTTTCGCGAGTGGCTTCGTATTGGGAAGTGTTTAGAGCGAAGACCACAGCAGTGACGTGGTCATCCCAGTCGTCGTAGAGACGTAGGAGACGTAGAAGAAATGACGTCTTTTACCGTGTGGTTGGTACGCTCGACAAATCCATTTCTCTGCGGATGAAGGGGGGAGTCTGCACCGTGACGTATTCCATGCTTAGACAGGAATGTTTTGTCGGCCCGCGACACGTGCCGTGCCACGGTCAGTAATGAACTTCTGCGTCCCGTGCCGGTAATTGAGGGACTCGTTATAAAAGGTCATCACATGTGTGGCTGCAGAGTGAGGAACGGATCGTACTTCTGCCCACTTAGTCAAGTAGTCCGTTGCTACAACGAGAACTTTGTTGCCATGCTTGCTGCGAGAAAACGGGCCCATGTGGTCAATGCCCACGACATCGAACGGTTCATTGGGAGGCGCGATTGGTTTTAAGGACCAAGTAAGCCGACGTGTTGCGGGCCCGGTTGTACGAGCGGGTACCGGAACGACACAAGCCGGTCGCTCCGCCACTTCTTTTCCGCTCCTAGTCTCTGCATGTATTTTAAAGATTTATTGAGTTACTCGCATGCATTTCTATGCAAAGTTTCTACGGCAACACAAAGACACGAGTGTGCAAGTTAAAGTTGCCAGAAAGCGTGCAAAGCTCTTGTAAGTACCGACCGAAGCAATGATATCCGGGGTTTTACGTGCTAACGCCACGATATGATTATGAGGCACGCCGCAGCGAAGAGCTCCGGCAATTTTGACCGACTGGTGTTCTTTAACGTGCAATGACATCGCCGTTACACGGACCTCTAGCATTTCGCCTCCATCAAAATGCGACCGCCGTGGCCAGGATCGAACCCGCGACCTTCAGGCTAGCAGCCGAGCACCGTAACCGCTATACCACTGCGGTGGACATATGTGCAGGCCAGTACTTGCCATTTGGGGAGTGTGAACTTGAGTTTACCTAAAAGTGGGAGGACAACCAGCGCATTTATCCTTTATTTCGTGGCAGTAGCAGTAGACAGAAGTGAATACACCTGAATAAGGTGAAGAATGCTTTGTTACTTTCTGATCTATGCTGAATAGCTAGTGCGTACAGTGGCCAGGATTTGCCCGCCGAGTTAGCATGAAGAAGCATTTACGTTGAAAGTGGGGTGCTCACGAGCACGGAAGCCACGGCCGTTAGTTTCGACGCGCGTGGGTTTCCGTGCGAATCGTTTGTATAGAAATAGAAATGCAAAATGTTGTGTTCAAATGACGCGCGTTGTAACCTTAGGCTAATTGCAAAAAAGCAGGGCATGCGGGAAAGTAGCGAACAAGGTTGCTAAATAGTAGCGAAACCACGCACGCAATGCGAAACGCCTGATGTTCCAAGAGCTTTGGACTCGAGAGTAGAGCATGCCGCGGTCACGTGTTTTGAAGCAAGCACAGAAAACGCTAGTGGCTAAGATATGTTATAAGGTCGAAGTATGGGTCAGTCGGTACATGACGCTGAGGCACAAACCAGCCAAGACGACGCCGGACAAGGGATAGAAGTGACACACACAACGACTGGATATGTTAAGATAAGCTAATATATGTTGCAGCGATGCATTTGAGGTTTTCCGCACGGTTAAATGTAGATAAACGTGCACATTGGGCGCCCGAGCACAGCCTTACGAGCTGCGAAAGTGGATCTCGATGGAACGCTCCCGCCACCTGTCAGCCAAACGGAAAACAGAGACACAAGCGAAGCACGGCGCCGGCGGAGTGTTTGTAAACTGAACCTAGTCTAGTAACGTTGGCTTCAGCAGCCTACATCTCGACGGCTGCTCACGAACCGCGCGGAAGTGCGTCACAGTTCTGTGTGCTGACGTGATCGAGCGCTGCACCCGCTAGGTGGAGATAGTTGCAACCGGTGGCTTGTCGTTTTTGAAACCGAAACTGGTCGGTAATGAGTAGCCTGTAATTATTATCTGTCGCACCACTGCAGCAAACGATGTGCCGTGTTATGGCTAACTGGCCCCCAACAACACATTGCAGCAAAAAAAAAACGCGAGGCCATAATTTTTGTGTCAGTACCCCTTATTGAGAGCCAAGGAATTCGGCTGACCCAGGCGGTCAGCGGAGGGGGCGTCGTGGCGCATGAGAACGGTCGCATGGCCACAGGTACCAAAGGTACGTACAATTCACTTCCCGTGCATCGATAATAAAGAACGCCATCTTGGGCAGTATATACCGACGAGAGTCGCTCTGCGCGGCGCTTAGCTGTGTTAGTATCGCCACAGAGGTGCCGGACAACGTCACATATTTTTGTTATTATTTCTTTATTTCTTTGACAATACATTCTATGATTGACATGTAGCTGGGACAAAAGGCGAAAGTGGATGCCTGACTAGGATCCCAGTGCCATAGGTACAGTCGCAACGGAAAAAAAATTACCACAAGTTACCGGTAGCCCGAGCTGCAAAACCGCGACACGCAGCGCTGTTGCCCAGAGCACGCCGATAGCGAGATTACCAAACGCATTCCATTTTCGAAAGCAGCGGTGACCGGCGGACCGGCGGAAAGCAGTCCATTGCTGTTGGCCTATCCGTAAGCCCATATCTTAAAGAAACGCTTCTTCATTGATTATCGGCAGATGTGGCTATGCACATAATTTTTTAACACGAAAGTGTTTTATGCCGGGGTCCACCAAGGTTTTCATGAGGTATTTCCATCACGGAAATACGTCAGCAAAATGAACGCCATCAAAGGCAAAGAAAATAACTATAAGGAAAAGTTCCGTTGATAGAAGTCCAACCCATGACCTCTCGGTCCGCGACGATGGCTGGCGGGCGTTTAGCCCACTGAGCTACCGCCAAACACATAGCGGAGGCTACATGAACGCGCCTTTTCTCTTTCACACTTTCGTCCATGGAGGAAGGAAAAATAAGGAGGGAGCATGACGTCACGCGATTGAAGCCCACCGTGTCGGCCCAACACGTGATCAAAACGTCAGAGCAAGCGGGTAGGTTTTAGTACTACCGGTGGAGTTCCGTTTTTGAACGTCCTCTGTGAGCCGGCCGGTCTCAGCCGAACAAGCGCGCTTCGATTAAAAGCTACCGGGTGCCATACCCGAAATCTCGGCAAACCTCATTTCTTGCGTGATCTTGACGCAAAAGGTCACGTGTTGGGCCGACACTGCTGGCTTCAAAGCGAGTTGGCTTGCCAAGGCTGGCTGCGTGACGTAATGCTACCTCCTTTCTTTTTCTTTCCTCCATGCTATCTAGCCACCATATCCATGCTTTCCTCTCACAGTGCGCTTGCATGGATGGATGCTATGAGCGTCCCCTTTATAACGGAGTGGTGACATGTGTGCCACCAGGCTCGAAAAACAAAACAAAAAAACGCGCCGTTGCTGTGACCATCTCAATGGGCGCGGTTCCAATAGAAGTGTAATTTCGTTTAACACCCCGCGAGGTGGTGGCTTCAGTCCAATCCTCGTTCATGGCATCAATCCATATCGAAAAATAGCTCTCCGACGCTCGCCTGGCTGTCGCACCGCGTTCCCCGCTCGCCCTATGAGAATTAACTGCCGGGATAGAGGGAAGACAGAACGCGCGTAGCATTTCTCTTCGCGTTTCACGACGCTTTGGAGGAGTGCGTATCGAGTATCAGTGTTTATTACGTGCTTGTTGATGCCATGTTTGCGTGGGATTCATCATATGCGGTGTCCACGTATATGAAGAACTTGAGCTACCACAAGGGTTAAATCATGATCATGGGCGTTAGTCGTCGGTACGGAGATGTGCCGCTAGGCGTCAACGTGAGTGCGTCCACATCAGGCGGTGCTGTATCTGCTAAACAACAATAAACATTATACAAGCTCTCACATACCAACGCACTAAAGCAATCAACTACTGCTGTGACGACACGTTTCACTTTCGTGTTATAGGTATTCCTATGACAAAGGGATCAACCATCTTTTTCGCTTGAGTCGCTAGCAACCTTATCTTTATCGCAGTTGCCCCTAAAAAGCTGTTTGTTGGAGTGCTTTCCGCCGGCCACCCGTATCTTGGAAAATGGGGCTCCGTGGAGACTGTACACTGCAAGCACTACCACTGACAATAACAAGCAGAAAACAGCAATAAAAAAGCTACTACACACACTTTGGAAAGAACATCTTACACCACTTTCGAAATCTAAGAAGGGATGTAGTTTCTTCAATGACATCCATTTATGATGAATTTCGGTATCATTTGATGGTGCAGTTCGAAGGTGGAGCGCTGAAAATGCCGGCGTGGGGTGTTTGTCACGACAGGTTGGCTGGAAAGGCAGTCTGCGTCTTGGTAACATGGACCAGTCCGATGAACGACCGTAAAACTATAGTCTTGAAGTTTGAGTACCCACCGGGCAAATTTGGCGCTTAGGTCTGCTTTTATTTGGAGCCAGTGCAGTGCATCGTTGTCAGTACCAAGAGTAAAATGCTTGCCAAACACGAAAGGACGGAACTTCTCAATGGCCCAGACTACCGCAATGCACTCAAATTCTGAAGCGTGGTTCCGACTCTGGGAAGCGGAACGCCTTCCTGCGTTCATAGCTCAAGCTACGAACTCTGCCTCTCGAAGCGCTGTGTGGTACATACATGAACTTAGGCCTAGGGTTTTTAGTATCTTGTGTGGCTTGTAAAGCTTTCTGTTTAAGGGCAGGAGCGATCGTGCGATTCAAAATACAGGTTTGCTTTATAATCTTATCTAGTGCACGCTCAAAAGGAAAAAGCGCTGTTGGAGTGTGGAGCCTCTTTGGGAAGTCCTGCGGTAAATATGTTATTATACGAATGCAAAGCCACTATAACCATGACAGTGTGGATGTAGCAGCTTATGAGAGAGACGTCGATTATTCATCTAGACCGATTGCAGTAACCTCATTGCCTTGTTCCATGTCATGCTCCACACCCTCTGTTTCTCGATTTTAGTTCCATTTCACTCGCTCACTTTTTATGCAGTCGAGCTGCCTTCTGGAGGCACCCAACAGAAAAGATGAAGAGAGATATAATAACTATTAAAGGTAAAGAGGTTAGCAACCACTAAGTCGGATTTTATGCCCTACACTATAGAACTGGAGAGAGGGGATTAGAAAGATAAAAAGCTTGACAGACATAAAGACAAACACAGCACATGCTCAATACTGTGGCGCCCTCATGAGATGAACATTCTAAAATGATTTGTTTTCACAGTTATCTCTGAATTATCAATACCGGCTAGTATACCTGCAAGTGTGTGTCTTCACTGTACAAAAGACAGTCGCACAAAAAATGCCCAAGTGTCTTCCCTTGGACACAGCTCGTTACAGGCGTTGTCTTCAGTCATTCCAATAAGGAATGCAAAATAATTTGTGAGGGCTACTCCTCTCCATTGCCAACAAAGCAGGGTAGCATCGTGTTGGTGTATTCCTGGCACGCAGGTTATGCAAAAGAGAGAGAGAAGCAAGGAAAGACAGAGAGGTTAACCAGACGGACGTCCGGTTTGCTACCCTTCACTGGGGGAGAGGGATAAGGGAGCGAAAAGAGATACAGAGGAAGAGGGATGGACACAAGCACGACAAACTTGGGGGAGCGCATCCAGTCTACGGGCGGTCGCTCAGATTTGTGCCTTTCAGGTACTCCAGCAGCGCTTTAGTTGCCTTCTGCGCTGTCGAAGCACATGTCCAAGGTCCTAGAATCTTGTCTACA
This sequence comes from Rhipicephalus sanguineus, assembly GCF_013339695.2. Classification (NCBI taxonomy): domain Eukaryota; kingdom Metazoa; phylum Arthropoda; class Arachnida; order Ixodida; family Ixodidae; genus Rhipicephalus; species Rhipicephalus sanguineus. Next base: position 39,360,048 of record NC_051176.1, read on the forward strand.
GAAAATGGTCTGGAGTCCCAAATGCATCCGGAGCGGGTATCGCTGGGCGTCATAGCGAGCGCAGCTGCACAGGACGTGTTCGATTGTCTCTTCGGTTCCGCTGGAGTCGCATGTAGAGGAGTCCGCCACTGCGATGCGAAACGAGTACGCCTTTGTGAATGCAACGCCCAGCCAAAGGCGGCATAACAACGTCGCATCGGAGCGGGAAATTCGCGATGGTAGCTGTACCTTTGGGGGAAGGATCAAGTTCATATAGCTGACACCTTTGGAAGTTGGTAGACGACCAAAACGTGCGTGTAAGGTTTCGAACTAGTAAATAAAGTTCTCTTCACGCATCAATCCTTGATAGAGGTATCGCAACCACTCTGGTGCCGTTATGCGCTGAGCGGGCTGCACCGTCGGCTACTGATTTCCTGTAATACCGGTATGTCCTGGTATATATGTCAAGTGGAAGAAAAGTGAAGGCGGCGCAGTTGTTTGTTTGGAAATTAAACTTTGTGCGTGCCATACAATGTTAGAGCATAAAGTATAGCTGCCACTCAGTGAGGTAATTGTACATCAATTCCTTTGAGGTGTTTTCACGAGCCACCTGAGCAGCGTTATCCATTTGCTCATTACTAATAATGCTGCAGTGCCTTGGTCACGCAGAAGTCACTGAAACTTATGTGGTATCTTTCAAGGTCATAGTATAAATGACCGCAGCGGTGGGTGCATCGTTGAGAGCCCGCTTTCAATGCGGTAGGTACCGGGTTGAATTCTCAGTGCCGACCGGAAATCCACAGGTTTTTCCTGATGGGTAGAGGCGTGCACTGACCTGGCGCTCGGTTGTTTATGGGTACTTATTTTGAACAGTCGCCCCATAAGATCCAGTAAAGGCTCCACCCACCATAACCTTGTTAAAATTGTCGAGCATCCACCTCTGCTATGGGAGACAGACAACTACGGCTGCCGGGTACCTACCGGTAAAATAGGTACAAGCGCACTTCCGTCCTGGTATTCGTCAGAGCGAAGTGCATAGTCACTTGGGAGGGCGCCCACTCTGTGGGAATTTGGCGGCATGGGACTGCCAGACCTAAAAATAAGGTCATCCTGTCTTAACAGCGGAGCTGTTTAAGCCAGAGGAAAGAAATATGTGCTGCCCAGAAAGCTCTCATCATCATGAACGACCTATACTTTATATGGCTTCTTTCGTCGCCTAGCAAGGGCGTCGGTGAAGAAAAGTAGGAGCAGAAGAGGAGGAGAAGAAAGAAATAAAACAAAATAAAATTTAGTTGGCGAGGCGGGATTCGAACCCGCTTACGCATGGTACGACGGCGACCGTGGTAACTACTCGGCTATCCAGGCACGCCAGCAGAGCAAGCATTTTTGGGAACCATATGATTGCGTTGCTATGGGCGAGAGAAGGATAAAAAGATGGGAAGCCAGAAAAAGAAACAGACAACGAAAGAAAGGCAGAAATAGAGACAAAGAAAGAGGTAGCAAGAAACAGAAAGACAAAGAAAGCATAGCCTTGTACAGTACATAATAGCAGGGTGGTGGGAAATGGAACTGAGGTGGAGGAAGAGGGAAACGAGGAGGGGAGAGGGTAAAGCTTAGCATAATCTTGCACAGTGTAGTATAACGAAGGATGGGAAAGGAATGTGAGGGTGAGGAGAAAGCAAAACAGGAGAGGAACGCCCCCATCTCCACTGTTTCCTCTTTCTTCCGCCACTAGTGCCTAGCTGCCCCAATTCTTTTTATCTCTTATTTTGAACAACCCTTGTTTGTGTGAATCGTACTGCAAGGTTCATCATTTCATCATCATTTATTATCACTTAAGGACCCCGGGGTTGGCCAATACATAAGGCGGGGGGAGCAGCGAATATGCATACAGGGTCACATTTACAAAGGAAAAAGGGATGTTAGCTCAGTGCACTGCTACGAACCCGAAAATAAAAACAAAAAAGACACATGCTATGCGTTTCCGCATGCGTTTGCAAAGTATTTGCGTTGTGGTTTGGCATGCACAAAACACAGAAAAAAAACTAAGAACAAACAAATACACAAAACAAACATCATACTACATGTTTACAAAATGAGTGATGGACTGGTTTTGTAAGCAGAAAATCTACAATAAGGAGTGGTTTCGTTATACATTGTTACGGAGTCGAGGACAATGACATTATATAACTTCATAGGCAGAATATTAACGAAAGAATAAAAAGGTACAAAACGAAATATTTAATATACACTTGGAAAAAGGAGCAGCTGCAAAGTAGCTAAAAAGTGCATATCACTTTGAAATCTATGAAAATGGACCCTCCGTTATGACTTCTTTGGCAGATGAGGTGAAGTACAGCATTATGAAGTGCTCTCAGGAAAAACTATACATTAAGGGATGCACGATCTACCGCAGTGCGTTGCTTAATAAAAGTCACCTACTGTACTTCTTTCAAGTTACCAGTTGCAGGATACTCGCACAAGGAACCTCACACTGCAGGATCCCTACACTGTTGACAATGTGTAAGAGTAAGGCCAGATGAGGTGTAGCTGACATAACATGATGAAATGGTGCTAAATATGATCAGAACAAGAAACGGCAAGACAGGGCAGCACTTACTGTCAACGAAAGTTTATTGAAAAGCTTGCAAGTTCTGCTTCATCATATTGCCGCTCCTACTCCTCAGACGTAATTAGCGTATGCTAACCTGTCTGGACTGCTAAATATCAACACAAAAGAGAAGAAACAAGATTTCTTAACAACCTGCGCAATGAATGCCCTATCTTGTTTTTTTTTTTCATTTTGTGTCTCTACTGCTGTTTCATTAAAACTAAAATAGTTTTGTCTGCATTGCGAAAATAAACGAATATAATTGATTAATATCACTGACTGCCTTAGAATAACTATGTACTTACAATGAAAGGCCGCATCACCAAAAGTACTCTAATGTGCTGCTTTTGAATGTGAAATACGACAAAATCAACGTATTATTACCTAGACATATCATGCTGCCACTTGTGGGAGCTGTTTAAGGATATCATAGGCTTTAGATAGTTAACACGGGGTCTAAGTCTGTATATGAAGCGACGTGAAGCATAGCGAGAGCATAGACAGGCAAAAGCGCCAGGCCTTCACGGAAAGCGCAGCAGAATCACAGCGAAAGCTGGAAGAGCGCCATTTCTAGAGCCAGTTGTACACTCTCTTGGGTGTACTAATACAAGTACACTTGCAATGTACCCACTATATGTACCCATATACCCAATGTACCCTAGCAGCCACAACTCAATTATTCGTCATCTGCAGAGAATGAGGTACCCGCTACATATCTGTAAGGCATGATGTGCACTTCGTTGATGCGGCGTCTGATGACGATGAATTATGGCTGAGCCCTTAGTAGCGGGATGGAAGCTTTAAATGACCCACTAGTAAAGTAATTGGCATTGTGTGACGGCCTGCCGTTATTTCACTCACCACGAAACCACGCTATATAACATATCTTAACGTGACAACGAGAGAGAGGGGGGAAAGAACTTTATTAAGGCACTGAGGAATAGATCATGGTGACCTTATGGGCTTGCTTGGTAGCTAATACAAGTACTGTAGCGAGGCACCCACTATGCTATAAATCATCATAAGATTTGTCATTTGGCATTTTGCGTCATTCTGCGGAGAACCGTGGTACCCGCTACAAACCTGTAAAGCCTTATGTGCACTTTTTTGATGCTGTGCCTGATGTCGATGGAGAATTATGGCTGAGCGTTTTGTAGTGCGCTGGAAGCATTTAACGACCCACTCGTTGCGTAATTCGCATTGTGTGACGGCTGGTTGTTATTTTACTCTTCTACCATGCTATATTACATATGGTAATCTGGTTCCTTCCCGAAATGAAGCCTGTATAGTGTCATGACGGCCAGCGCAAACGGAACACGGTCAAAGATAAGAAACGACGACACAGGCGCTGTCTAAAAACTGAATGTTTATTAGAAAAGACACCAAAGATATATATGGGTAAGAACCATTACCAACAACCCCCCCCCTCCCAAAGATAAGCAACAACCGCAGCAATAATATCATGCGTAGATCAGAACTGCGCACGTTCCAGGAAAGCCGCTTCGTCAGCAATCAGAGGTCGTACCAACCCCGTTCTGTAAAGCAACTGCTAAGTTATAGGTCCGTTCATTTAAAAATTGTGAAGAATGGGTTGGTAATGGCATGTCTTTCTTCAGATTTTAAAAAATCCTGTGTGCATACTATGCGCGAAAGCTTCATGCGACATGTGGAGAGATTATAAGCGGTTTGGTTCCCGCGCTTCGCTCTTGGGTCTACTTCGCAGCGATCGTTGCACCGCTTGAAGCATGAGCAAAACAATGGTGTGGGTGCAGCAGCTTTGCCTCCGGAAAGGCGTAGCAAAATTGCTGTCATTCTCTATTGCACTCTGTTTCCCACTTCCTGAAGAAGCTGACCGCTCATTACAGCGTCAATGTCGTTTTTCGTGCAGGCAGGAAGCTGGGAAATGTGTCTGCCTCCATTGACACAAGGGTGCAAAAAAGAGGTGTGGCTTCCTTTCACGGTGAGTGTTCCATGAAACACTCCAAACGGTACGTTGACTGCGTCTGCGACGTTGTGTAGACCATACACTTGTCGTGTGCTAGCTCCTACATAGAACAGACGGGGAGGTGTATCAACGTCCGTTTGAGAGAGCATGCTAGCTGTTTCGAGGGCGCACCGTCTTCACACCTTGCCCTCCACTGCCGACAGTGCGGCTGTGCACCTGAGCTGAGTAAGACAGTCATGGTGACTAGGCACAAGAGCCGGCGTGGCGCTCAATGCGCTTGACCCAACGCAGCTTGGGGGCCCAGCGTCTTGGGTCCTCAATTCTCAAACTATTAGAGAGCTTGAGAAATGGTGACCCAAGATAGTGGGCTCCCAAGCTGCGTTAGGTAGGCTGCTCTTGCGTTCGGAGGGGCAGCAGAGTTTCAGAATTGGGTCAAACGCAAGCTGCGTTGGGTAAAACGCACGGGGCGCCACATGTGGCGAAATCAAAATCATGCGAGACGCGGGCCATACTGCGCCATGGCCCGCGCTGTGTCTGCGTCATCTCGCTGGCGACCCAAGACGCCTTGGCGACCCACGCTAGCTTTCAAGTTTTGGGTCTTGGGCAAACGCGAACGCGAGAGCCCAAGAGTGGCTTGGATTCTGGACAAGCGCCCTGGCGAGGCGCAAACTCTTTGGGGCCCCAATTTTCAAATCTCTATTATTGCTTTGGCTGTTGGGTATCTCTGGGGGGGGGGGCATGCCAATGTTGTTAATGTTTCTTACCCATATATAACATTGGTGTTTTTTCTAATAAACGTTCAGCTGTTAGACAGCGTCTGTGTCTTCGTTTCTTTTTCTCGTCAGTGCTCCATTTGCGCTGGCCGTCATGAGAATTTTCCAACTAGCCCAACTCACTACCGAATTACAGTGTATAGGGTCTACTTGCAAAGGAGTTTCAAGCATCAGCATGGCTCAGTTTTTGAATACTGCGCTGCTACGCAGAGGGCCAAGGTTTGAACCCTGTTCTATTCTGGATATGGATATTTATTTATTTTTCTCATTTCGTTCTTTTTTTCTTCGTTGGATAACGGTTAGGGACACCGGCAGCGGCAGCGGACAGCTTCGGCGCCAAAAAAAGACTGTTCTTCTGATCTCCTAACAGCTATGGCTGTAAAAAGAGAAGCGGCTGCTGGGCGAAATCAACAAATTATGTAAAATATATTTAGAGGAAAAGATCAATTGTGCAGACATTGGCCAAAGCAAAGCTTAAAGATGAAAGTGAACGCTGGGTGACAGACTCACGGAAAAAAGATGGCCGCGCCCAAGGCATGTTGGAGACACATGAAATCACTAGGTAGGAGGTCTCTCACAATACAACAAAATATTCTAAATGACGGAGAAAATCGATTACAAGGGTACGAAGCGCTAGACTACATACGAAAGGTGACAGCTTATTCGTTTAGAAGAGTCGTCGTTTCCCAGGTGAGTAAAAGTATGGAGAGCGTAACCGAGGAGGAGCTAGTAATTGAGAATTTGAACTGGAAGAAGGCTGAAGGTAAAATTCCAAAACGTACTGCCCCGGGTTTGGCTGGGGTTCTCGCCAGCGTCATTAACGAACTAGGACATAACACTAAAGAAGCACTGTTGAAAGCCGTAGAAAAATGCTTACACGGCGGGCAAATACCGGATAGTTTGCGAAAAAGAACGAACTTAATATGTAAAGGCAAGGGGGAAAAGGATAACATACTCTCCTGTAGACCACTAACCATTCCGACGGTGCTACGCATGTTGGCGATGATTGCAGTAAAATTAAAAATAGAAACGTGGGAATCACATGATGATATTTTGGGATAACTTCAGAATGTATTTTGGATCGGCAGGCAGTTAACCGTTAACCTATTTGTTTTTACTCGGTGTATATAAATACATAAATTAGAAACAGGCCCCTGTACGTGGCTTTTCTAGACATCACTAGGCCGTATGACAGCGCTAATAAGGAAATTTAATGGGATATGTTGAAAGAGGTGGGCATAGGCGACGACTGTATACAGCGTTTGAGGGAGATATACCGAGAAAATACAGTTTCCGCAGAAGGGGAATGAATAAATAGCAAAGAGAACGTTGATATTGGCAAGGGGCTGAGGCAGCGACGTCCCTTGTCCCCACTGTTATTCAGGCTGTACATGGTGAGGATGGAAAAAGCGCTAGAAGGTCGCAATATTGCTTTTAATCTGTCACACAAACAGGCCGGCTTGATGACTGAGCAGCAGCTTACAGGTTTATATAGTGCTGACGATGTTGTCTTATTTGCGGACAGCGGAGATTATATACAGCGGTTGGTGGATATATGCGGAAGGGAAGGTGAAGCTCTAGGACTAGGATTTAGTGTAACGAAGTGTGGATTGATGGTATTGCCGCGTGCGTTTCTTTATGACTTTTGCTGTATTCGGTTTTCGGCCACAAAGACTGTCAGCAACGCTCAGCGCAAACCGCGCCTCATTTTTCGAGAAGCTTCGCGATCATTGTAGATCGTTTTGTTAAGATTGTGCGCAAGCCGCGCACACTCGAGCTTATTCTAGAATTTGCACGACAGCCAGCGATAACGCTGGAATATTCGACGGCACATGTTTAAATGCCGACGCGCTTCACCGCATGTCAGTTGATCGACGGTCGACGCTCTGTCCGCCGCTATCAGTGCATTGCTGTAGTTTGTCTTTCAGTTTCCCGGCCACAGGTTCGGCCAAATAGTGTTTCATCTCTATCGTGCTCACTGCTGCCTTCGACGACGTCACGACCACGTGACAGTATACAATGATCCCAATTATCAGGTGGTGCCAATACAGGGCCAAGAAATGCCGAGGGTAAGCGAATACAAGTACCTCGGCGTATGGGCAAATGAGAGTGATAGATACGTGGAGGTACAGAAAAGAGGCCTTTGCGCCAAAGGGAAAGAGGAATGCTGCAATAATGAAGCACAGAGCATTATGTGGATGCAATAGGTACGAGGTGCTCCGAGGTCTGTGGAAAGGTGTAATGGTTGCAGGGCTTACAATTGGGAACTCGTGTGCATGAGATCAGAGGTGCAATCAGGGATGAATGGGAATCAAAGGACCGTGGCACGCCTTGCGTTGGGCGCTCACGGGAAGACGACAAATGAAGATTGAAAGGGCGATATGGGATAGGTAAGTTTTGACGCGAGGGAAGCTCGGAGCAAAATAAGGTTCGAAAAAAGGTTAAGGAATATGAAGGAGAGTAGATGGGCAGAGAAGGTTTTCCGTTAGTTGTATCGGAAGAGCGTTGACACACAGTGGAGAAAAAGAACTAGGAGGCTCACCAGTAAATATACGGCTGGCAGTGTAAGCGATATGGCGACAGACAGCGTTAAGCGAAAAGTCAGAGAGGCGGACAGGATTTACGGGATGGGAGCGATGGGAAGAACCAGCTCTTAGTAACTGCCGAAAGTGCAAAAACAAAATAAGGAGGGAGGCATTTTATGATAATTCAAGGGGAAGCGCTTCACTGTTTGAAGCGGCGTCGGGTAGCTTCAGAGCACGTCATTATTAAGCGCGATTCAGTAAAGAAGAAGAAAGCGCGCATGCTGTGGGGAAGCTAAGAAAGCGACGGAGCATGTTTTGATTGAATGTGCATATTTGGCCACGAGCCTGCATGAAGCCTTGCGTTTTAGGTAGAACAATGGAAAGCTGAACACGTCCGCGATAGAAATAAGACCCGGTTAGTGTATTGGTGGCAGACATGTAGAGGGACAGGACAAAAATAAATAGTGGAGAAAATAAGGTCATTCTGCCGTAAGGGGCAGATAGCTGGGCTGTGAATTCATGTTTTTTTTTATTGTGAGATCGACTTAACCGAAGTAGACAACTTCAAAAAAACAAAAGAGTGTCCTTTTTTTCTTGTCGGGCCTGGTGGCGCACGCCACCGCCGCGTTATAAAGGGGACGCTCATAGCATCCATCCATCCATCCATCCATCCAGCCATCCATCCGTCCACCCAGCCGCAGAGTGTGACGAAAACTGTGGAGTTTTTAACGAGAACCCTTATGTCTACGAAGACATGCAAATGTGAATATTTCATATATTACACTAAGGCTGGCAACTTCCGAAATTTTTCAAGTTAGGTATATTAGCCTGAATGTCAGACAACTATAGTTACCTAGAGTCACATTATTTTTTGGTGCACTAATATTGCAGGTGCTTGGCGAAAAAAGTGGGTATAACTAATGTACGGCAGACTGACAATATATGATGATGATGATGTATTTTGTTTATGGGCACGCGGGCCAGGGATGGCCAAACAGCGCCAATCCATGATATATTCTATGTGCAATGGCGTTATGAATGACTATGAGTAAATGCAATGTGGCGGGCCTCGGCGGGCTTCGGCCTCCACGCTGCAGTCATCGGAAGAGGGCCCTGTAGTGACACATTTTGCGCAGCCTAAAACACTACGCACTAAAGTGCGTAAAATACATCATTCAATAAATCAATCAATCAATCAATCAATCAACCAATCAATCAATCAATCACTTTTATTTTATCTTCACATTGAAAAAGAGGAGACAGGCGTAAAAGCTACAGAAGCTCTACAGGGGTCCTGCCCCCTTTTACAAATGACAACAGCGCATTGCAGAAATGTCATGAATAAATACAACACTTGAAACAAAATAATACGCGAGACAAAGATACAATTTCAAATCAGAAAGAAAAAGTCTGTATACATACATATTTATGCATACACAAATAAAAATCTGTACCTACAAAAAAAGTGTATACTATGCATACATGCATTTCCTTACTCATACACAAGTATGCTATGTACAATGGTCTATATTGTCACGTGGTCGTGACGTCGACGAAGACAGCAGTCGGCGTTTGTATAATGAAACTTTATTTGGCCGAACTTGTGGCCGGAAAATGAGAGCTAGAACTACAGCAATGCACGCTGTACAATGATAGCGGCGAACAGGGCGTCGTCCGTCGATCAACTGACAAGCGGTCACGCGCGTCGGCTTTTATACAGGCGCTATCGAACTTTCCAGCAATATCGCTGGTGGCAGCGTAATCTCTAGACAAAGCTGGAACATTCGCGTGCGGGGCGCAATCTTAACAAACCGATCTACTACAATTGCGACGCTTCTAGAACACTACTTCGCGGACAGCGTCGAGCGTTGATAACCGTCTCTGCCGGTCAAACCCGAATACATCAAAAGAAGACAAGAAGTGGGCGTGGCAATGCCCGCCTCTGAAAAAGCATCGTCCCGATGCTCGTGAAAGAACATAGAAGAGAAAAAAACAAGTGTATGCACAAATAAATTACAATAACAAAGGAAAGAAAATAGAGTCCCCAGGCTCGCTAACGCGCGAAAAACGGCTTAAGGCGCACGACATGGACGACTTCAGGTCGCGCACGGCGCCGCTGAGCGTTCGTAATGCCGTCTGGGACAACCTCATAGTCGAGTGTGCCCAGGCGTCGAAGTACCCTGTACGGTCCGAAGTATCGTCGAAGAAGCTTCTCACTAAGTCCTCGTCGGCGTATTGGCGTCCATACCCATACACGGTCACCGGGTTGGTATTCCATGTGGCGTCGTCGAAGGTTGTAGCGGCGGCTGTCAGTCGTCTGCTGGTTCTTGATCCGTAGGCGTGCGAGCTGTCGTGCTTCTTCGGCGCGCTGTAGGTAGGTGGTCACGTCGATGTTTTCCTCGTCGGTCACGTTTGGTAGCATGGCGTCGAGCGTCGTTGCCAGGCTCCGTCCGTAGACCAACTTGTATGGCGTCATCTGCGTCGTTTCCTGTACGGCCGTGTTGTACGCGAAGGTCACGTACGGAAGGATGGCGTCCCACGTCTTGTGTTCGACGTCGACGTACATAGCCAGCATGTCGGCGATGGTCTTATTTAGACGCTCGGTGAGGCCGTTGGTCTGTGGGTGGTACGCGGTGGTGCGGCGGTGGCTTGTGTGGCTGTATTCCAAGATCGCCTGAGTCAGGTCAGCCGTGAACGCCGTACCTCTGTCGGTGATGAGAACCTCTGGGGCGCCGTGTCGAAGGACGATGTTCTCAACGAAGAACTTGGCTACCTCAGCGGCACTGCCTTTGGGCAGGGCTTTTGTTTCGGCGTAGCGGGTGAGGTAGTCGGTAGCCACGACGATCCATTTATTTCCGCAAGTCGACGTTGGGAACGGCCCCAGAAGGTCCATCCCGATCTGCTGGAATGGTCGCCGAGGAGGCTCGATCGGCTGAAGGAAGCCTGCTGGTCTTGTGGGCGGTGTCTTCCGTCGCTGACAGTCTCGGCACGTCCTTACGTAGCGAGTGACGTCGGCGGCAAGGCGCGGCCAGTAGTACTTTTCTTGTACTCGTGCGAGCGTTCGGGAAAGTCCGAGGTGTCCAGCCGTTGGGTCGTCGTGCAGGGCATGCAAAATTTCTGGTCGCAGTCCCGCAGGTACAACGATAAGGTAGCTGGCTCGGGCCGGAGTGAAGTTCTTCTTTACGAGGACGTTGTTTTTCAATGAAAATGATGCCAATCCTCGCCTGAATACTTTTGGGACAACGACGGTCCTGCCCTCCAGGTATTCCACTAGACCCTTCAGTTCCGGGTCGGTTCGCTGTCGTTCGGCGAAGTCTTCGGTACTTATGGATCCCAAGAAGCTGTCATCATCCTGGTCGTCGGGCGTTGGTGGGTCGACGGGGGCACGAGACAAGCAGTCGGCGTCGGAGTTTTTCCTTCCGGACTTGTAGACGACAGCAATGTCAAATTCCTGAAGTCTTAGGCTCCACCGTGCGAGGCGACCTGAAGGGTCCTTCAAGTTAGCTAGCCAACACAAGGCGTGATGGTCGCTCACAACTTTGAAGGGCCTGCCGTAGAGGTAGGGGCGAAACTTTGACGTAGCCCAGATGATGGCGAGGCACTCCTTTTCTGTTGTGGAATAGTTGACCTCTGCTTTAGACAGCGACCGGCTAGCATAACTGATAACCCTTTCCAGTCCGCCCGTCCGCTGCACAAGGACGGCGCCGAGTCCTATGCTGCTTGCATCGGTGTGAATCTCCGTATCGGCGTATTCGTCGAAATGCGCAAGTATCGGAGGTGTCTGCAGGCGTCGTTTCAGTTCATAAAATGCTTCGACTTGCGCTGTTTGCCACCTGAATTCGACGTCGGTCTTCGTGAGCTGCGTTAGTGGCTCGGCGATCCGTGAAAAGTCTTTGACAAAGCGTCTGTAATAGGCGCACAAGCCGAGAAATCGGCGCACGGCCTTCTTGTCGGTGGGTGGCGGGAAAGCGGCGATGGCAGCTGTTTTCTGCGGGTCTGGGAGCACTCCAGTCTTGCTGATCACGTGACCCAAAAACAAGAGCTCCTCGTACGCGAAGCGGCACTTTTCTGGCTTCAGGGTGAGCCCGGAGTTCTTGATTGCTTGAAATACGGATTGAAGTCGCTGGAGGTGTTCGTCGAAGTTCGAGGAATACACAACGACGTCGTCCAAGTAAACAAGGCAAGTCTGCCACTTCAAGCCAGCTAACACAGTATCCATGGCTCGTTGGAAAGTCGCAGGCGCCGAGCAAAGACCGAAAGGCATGACCTTGAACTCGAACAGGCCGTCCGGTGTTATAAAGGCGGTCTTTTCTCGGTCTCTCTCGTCGACTTCAATTTGCCAGTAGCCGGTCTTGAGGTCCATCGACGAAAAGTAATTCGCGTTGTGGAGTCGATCCAGGGTGTCGTCTATCCGTGGGAGAGGGTACACGTCCTTCTTTGTGATTTTGTTCAGGCGACGATAATCGACGCAGAAACGTAGGGTCCCATCCTTCTTCACTAACACCACGGGAGACGCCCACGGGCTGTTGGACGGCTGGATGATGTCGTCGCGTAGCATTTCATCGACTTGTTTCTTAACGGCCTCCTGTTCCCGCGTCCAAACCCGGTAGGGACTCTGACGGAGTGGTCGGGCATTTTCTTCTGTTATGATGCGGTGCTTAGCAAGGGGCGTTTGTCGGACCCGCGATGACGACGAGAAACAGTCCCTGTATTCCTGCAGAAGGCGTCGGAGCTGTTCCTGTTGGCGAGCGGGAAGACTTGGGTTTACGTCGAAGGGTGGCTCAGGGATCGTCGTCGTAGCTTCGTCACAATCTGAAAAGGCAAACGCATCGCTGACGGCCAAGATTTCTTCGATGTATGCAATCGTCGTGCCCCTGCTCAGGTGTCTGTATTCCTGGCTGAAGTTCGTTAGCATCACGCTTCCTTTTCCTTCATGCAACCGAGCAATGCCCCTTGCGACGCAAATGTCACGGTCTAGCAGCAAACGCTGATCGCTCTCGATGACACCTTCGATGTCTTCAGCTTTTTCGGTGCCGACGGAAATAATGACGCTGGAACGCGGCGGAATGGTCACCTGCTCTTCTATCACATTCAATGCATGGTTCCCTGGCGTCGCGCGGGGCGGGAGCGCTTTATCTGAGGTTAGTGTTATCGACTCGGACCTCAGGTCGATGACGGCGCCGTGTTCACTTAGGAAGTCCATTCCAAGTATTGCATCCCTGGAGCAGTTTTGTAGGATTACAAAGCTCGCAGGATAAGTCCGGTTATTGATGGTGACTCTCGCCGTGCAGACACCAATCGGCGTTATCAGATGGCCTCCAGCGGTGCGGATTTCGGGGCCTTCCCAAGCGGTCTTAACTTTCTTCAACTTCGTGGCGAAGGGCCCACTGATGACGCAATAGTCGGCTCCAGTATCGACGAGAGCGGTGACGTTGTGGCCGTCGATGAGAACGTAGAAGTCGCTAGTTCGTCGTCTTGCGTTGCGGTTGGGTCTCGGCGTCGGGTCACGGCTGCGTCGGTTTGTTCCGCTGCTTCCATGTTGCGTCGTCGGGTCTTCTTTGGTCCGCAAGATCTCGTCGTCAGGGGTCTGTCTGGTTCGCGTCGTGTTCTGAAGGTTTCGTCGCGACGTCGTCGTCGTCGGCGGAGGATCTTCGGTAGTTCGTCGTACAGCAACCGCACCTCCATCGGTTGCTGCCCTTAGTTTTCCGGATACGGGCTAGGCGACCGGCCCCGGTTTGGGCCAGTGTACGGCCGGCGGTGCGCTGACATGTAGCGGCCGGGCGACGGCGAGCGTGAAGGACGTCGTTCTTGCCACTGCGTTCCGGTTAGGTAGTCGTCGATGTCGCGAGGCCGTTCGCCTGGCTGCGGTCGCGGCGCGTTGATGGCGAATCCTCGTAGTCCCATCTGTCGGTACTGGCAGCGGCGGTACGTGTGGCCGGCCTCCCCGCAATGGTAGCAGAGCGGGCGGTTGTCAGGGGCGCGCCAGACATCGGTCTTCCTCGGGGTGTAGCGCTGGCCGACAGGTGGGCGGTAGGGCGTCGGTGGCGGCGGCGGCGTATGGCCGACAGGTGTACGGTAGGGCATCGGTGGCGGCGGCGGCGTCTGGCGACGGTAGTGCGGCGGTGTATCGTCTTGGCGTGGGCGTGGAGGAGGAGCATGACGGCGGGCTGCAGCAGCATAGCTCATAGCTTGCGGCTGCGGCTCTACTAGCTGAGGCGCACCGAGTGAATGCTGGATCTCCTGGCGCACGAGGTCGGCGATGGAATCTACTTGAGGTTGCGACGAAGGTAGAAGTTTTCGCAGCTCCTCTTGCACGATTGCTCGAATCGTCTCACGCAGGTCGGCGGATCCTAGCGCTTGAACGTCGGCGTAGCTTGTGGTCGAGAGGCTGCGGTTGTATTGCCGTGTTCGCATCTCAAGCGTTTTCTCGATTGTTGTTGCTTCGGAGACAAATTCTTGGACGGTATTCGGCGGATTCCTCATAAGGCCAGCGAAGAGCTGTTCCTTTACTCCTCGCATGAGGAAACGAACCTTCTTTTCTTCAGGCATGTTGGGGTCAGCGTGGCGGAACAGCCGGGTCATTTCTTCCGCGAAGATGCTCACGTTTTCGTTCGGGAGCTGAACCCGTGTCTCCAGCAAGGATGCGGCCCTTTCCTTTCGAACGACGCTCGTGAACGTCTCCAAAAAAGCACTACGAAAGAGATCCCAAGTTCGAAGCGTGGACTCCCGGTTCTCGAGCCATGTCCTTGCTGCTTCTTTCAGGTAGAAGTACACGTGGCGCAGCTTGTCGTCGGCGTTCCAGTTGTTAAATGTTGCGACCCTTTCGAACGTCTCCAGCCAGGTTTCGGGGTCTTCACATGGCGAACCACGAAATGTCGGCGGCTCCCTGGGCGGCTGCATCACTATCGCGGCAGGGTTCGCTGCGGCCGTCATCGTGCCTGTTGTTCTTGTCGCCGTGGCTTTTGGCTTATCCGGTAGGAGTCCGTATTGGGGGGGGGGGGGTAGTCCTTTCTGCCGGCGGCTGGTTCGAGGATCCGGGTTGTCCTTAGAGTCGTCTTCTTCGCGGCTTGGGCTTGGGTCAGCGCTCCGCGGTGGCGTCCGGATCATGAAGCAGCACCTCCACCAGATGTCACGTGGTCGTGACGTCGACGAAGACAGCAGTCGGCGTTTGTAGGATGAAACTGTTTATTTGGCCGAACTTGTGGCCGGAAAATGAGAACTAGAACTACAGCAATGCACGCTGTACAATGATAGCGGCGAACAGGGCGTCCTCCGTCGATCAACTGACAAGCGGTCACGCGCGTCGGCTTTTATACAGGCGCTATCGAACTTTCCAGCAATATCGCTGGTGGCGGCGTAATCTCTAGACAAAGCTGGAACATTCGCGTGCGGGGCGCAATCTTAACAAACCGATCTACTACAATCGCGACGCTTCTAGAACACTACTTCGCGGACAGCGTCGAGCGTTGATAACCGTCTCTGCCGGTCAAACCCGAATACATCAAAACAAGACAAGAAGTGGGCGTGGCAATATACACGCATGTACACGTTCTTTGCTAACACGGTGCACGCGATTTTAACACAAGTGACAAAAAAAATTTCATAAAGAACATCAGTCATCTCTCTGGTACGACTGACAGAATATTCTTTTTGCATGATTAGAATTTCGCAGAGGATCCAACTCAGTCCTTTGCGAGTTTATTAAGTAAGATAGGCCCAGTGTGTGTTAGGGATTATTTGTGATATTTACTTCGAGGTGTAGGGACATGCCATTTTTCCTTATGCCTAGGATAACGGATGCTACGGTTTACATACATTCATTAAGTGTGACTTGTGGGTTAAAATTAAGCAATAATTGTATAAAAAATACAGGTTGAATATGAAACTTTACGAACAGATCTTTCGTAAGAAATGAGCTAGGAACATTGGCAATGCATCGTACAGCTCTTTTTTATTTATGTATTTATTTATTTACTTATTTACAGTACCTATATCGCCCGGGTGGGGCATTAGTGTAGGGGGGAGATAACAATTTCGTAATGCAGAAGGGCGACAATCCATTAACATTATTGTAATGTCGTAAGATTTGTCTTGGTAGTGGTTCCCCGAACAAGGTTGCAGTATTGCAGAATTGAAAACACCAGAGCATTGTAAAGCAAAGTTATAATTTTAATTGGAAGAAAATATTTCAAGCGAGCTATGGTCCAGCACATAGTTTAGTAAAACTATGAAGGTGGTGAAGTATATGTAGCAATACGTGTTGTTGGGCTAGTCGGTTCATGGTAACGTAAAAGGTTTAAACTGCGCGATGAAGACGGGACGGAAAGAGGAACACATACACGCACACACACACACACACACACACACACACACACACACACACACACACACACACACAAGCGCAGAACTTCCAACTGATTTTGTTTTGAGGAAAGCAGGTGAATATATACTTCCTCAGAAAAAACGAGCACAAGGCACAAACGTGTTGATACAGGTGAAAACCGCAACAAGGATGCGTGCGCATCACGTACAGGGCAGTGATTTGATGTGTCCTTCTAAGAAGTCAATTTCTTCCCTTGATGGCGATAGCGAGGGAGAGCTTACGCAGCTATCTCCCTGTTTTGCGATAAAATACGCCTCAACAACTTCTCTTTCTGTTCGGGAATGAGCCTTCGATAAGAATTTCCTCTTATTCAAATGAGGCAAACAGCTCTTGTTATCACACCTTTTACAATGTAATGCGAGATTGCTGCCCGTGCCAGTGCGCAAGGATCTGTTGTGTTCCTGTACTCGCTCGTTGAAACATCGGCCGGGTTGGCCTATGTATGACCGCCCGCAACAAAGGGGTATCTGATAAATAGTGTTAGACGCACAACTGGTGAACCTGACCTGATGGTTCTTCTTGCATGAACCCTCTTGTTTCGTTTCTGTTAGGAGCGGGCACACTTTCCGAAGTTTTCATGGTGCCGAGAAGACAATCCCAGGAGAAACAAGAGCCTACTACCGTACAAGAGCGCCCATTCGAAACTTGTGAAGCGTAGCATAATTATGCCTATCTGTCTTTCCGCCCTACAGAAGAAGTCCCATGTCAATACAGCGTCTTCGAGTTTCAATCGACAGGTCGAGCGTGTGCTGTATGACGGTTATCCGCAACACCTGATTTGCAGCACATCCGAGAGCATGCTTCAAAAGCTGAAGTTTACAGATAAGCAAGAGAAGCGCTCGGATCAAAAACCACCTTCCGTCATGCCGTATATACACTGTCTGTCCCACAACGTTAAGAAGGCTGCAGAACGGTATGGAATTCGTGTCGTCTTCTCGGCACCATGCAAACTTCGGAAAGTGTGCCCGCTTCTAACAGGAACGAAGCAAGAGTGGTCATGCCAGGAGAACCATCAGGTCCTGTTCACCAGTTGTGTGTCTAACACTATTTATGAGATACCCCTTTGTTGCGGGCGGTCATACATAGGCCAAACCGACCGATGTTTCAACGAGCGGGCGCAGGAACACAACAGACATTTGCGCACTGGCACGGGCAGCAATCTGGCATTACATTGTAAAAGGTGAGATAGCAACACCTGTTTGCCTCATCTGAATAAGACGAAATTCTTATCGAAGACTCATTCCCGAACAGAAAGAGAAGTCGTTGAGGCGTATTTTATCGCAAAACGGGGAGACAGCTGCGTAATCTCGCCCTCGCTATCGCCATCAAGGGAAGAAATCGACTTCTTAGAAGGACACATCAAATCACTGCCCTGTACGTGATGCGCACGCATCCTTGTTGCGGTTTTCACCTGTATCAACGCGTTTGTACCTTGTGCTCGTTTTTTCTGAGGAAGTAAATATTCACCTGCTTTCCTCAAAATAAAATCAGTTCTGCGCTTGTGTGTGTGTATCTGTTCCTCTTTCCGTCCCGTCTTCTTCGTGAAGAAGACGGGACGGAAAGAGGAACACATACACACACACATATATATATGCACATATGTACCCTATAAAGTGGACGGGGGGATGACCGCCGCCGCAGCTCAGTGGTAGAGCATCGGACGCGTTATTCGAAGGTCGCAAGTTCGGTCCCTGCCGGCGCCAAGTTACCTTTTCGTCCACTTTACTTTCTTCACATTTCTATTCCAAATATTACAAATAACATCTCCTGTACTGTGCTTGGCATTATTGTCTGTTAGTTCTCATTAATATTGTGTTTAACAAAGAAAAACGAGCCCTTAAAAGCCATCTTGTTTCTTTCGTGAAGTATATGTGTTGTGAACCTGAAAACTGTAAGATATGTTAAAGTGATGCGATACTCGGACTACTGTCTCTCAAGCACCCTTGGCAGCAAGAGCCCGGAGACATGTGCCCTTTAAATATCGTCCTGTCGCAGCAGCATCCTCTCGCTGATGGCGTGCTACGAATACCCTACACGAAGAACCTTCAGTCAGCCAACATCGTTAAAAAACGCCAGGCCTGCGCTGAAACCGCAGCACAGTCACAGCGAAAGCTGGAAGAGCGGCGTTTCAAGAGTCCGTTGTAAGCTCTCTTGGGGCTACAATACAAGTACACTAGAAGGGTACCCACTAGGCCATAAATCAAATTTTCGTGAAGTTGGGAAGCGCCTACTAAGCCATTATTCGTCATTCTGCGGAGAAGCGAGGCACCAGCTACACGTCTGTAAGGGATTATGTGCACTTTTGTTGACGCGACGACCGATGACGATGAAGAATTACGGCTCAGCCCTTTGTAATGGGTTGGAAGCTTTAAACGGCCCACCAGTTATGTAATTTGCACTGGGTGACGCCCGGTCGCTATTTCCCTCTGCCGTCATACTGTATAACATACGCTGACGTGGGAGAGAGACGGGGGAGGGGTGCGAAGAACTTTACTGAGACCCCGAGGAAATGGATCATGCGCTTATGGGCTTCCTTGGCAACCAATACAAGTACACTTGCGAGGAACCCACTACGCTATAAATCATTGTAATTTTTGAGAAGTAGGGCAGCAGGCACTGTGCCATTTTTCGTCATTCTACGGAGAGCCGTGCTATCTGCTAAACGCATGCAAGGCATTATGCGCACTTTGTTGATGCTGTGCCTGATGACGACGAAGAATTACGGCAGAGACCTTTGTAATGGGTTGGAAGCAATCAACAACCTACTCGTTGCGCAATTCGCATTGTGTGACGCCTGGTTATAGAATTCGCGTTGTGCGACGCTTGGTGCTTATTTTACTCTTCTACCACGCTATATTGCATATGCTGTGGTTCGTTCCCGACACGAAGCCTGTATAGGACCTTTTTGCAAAGCAGTTTCAACCACCGGCATGGCTCAGAGGTTGAATACTGGGCTCACACGCAGAGGGCCCAGGTTCGAACCTCGTTCCATCCTGGAATTTTTTCTTATTTCGTTTTTTTTCTTATTTCGAGCGATACTGGTTACGGACACCGGCGGCGGCAGCGGCGGCGGCGGCGGCGGACAACTACGGCGCCAAAAACGGCCGGTGAAATGATCTCATAACAGCTTTCGCTGTAAAAAGTTTTAGAGAGACGATGTTTGGAAGTGGCTCAGACCCTAAGAACATCACCGGATGAAGGGCAATGTACTCCCAATAAACCTTAAAGAAGTGTTTCTTTCTTTCAGACTCCACCTCTCGACGCTGTAGTAGAGCGTGAAGCACAATCAGTGCATCGCCACACCTACCATAGGTTCACCCCAGACAAGAAATTATTGTGTGTTCCCTTCGTGTGTCCTGTTCTCAGTTTAATGGGTAGGACATCACTGCGCCTAAATTTTGTGGTGGCTGGCCAGTTACCTATGGTTGGTTTAATTAGCTGAAGTTTGTTGCGAGTCTGCGCATCCCGCAAGTGCTGCCAGTGCATTCGGGACCTTTTACGTATTAAGGTTTCATGTCAATCGCAGGGACAGCAATAGTTTGTTTTCAGTGTCTGTGTGGACAGATGTGGCTAGCTTGTCAGCCAGTACATTGCCTTCGATGTCTAGGCGTCCTGGCACCCAGCACACCACAACATGTCGACCCGAGGCATAGACTGAGCACAGAAGAGTATAGAGTGCTCCTACTACAGGATTTTTGTGCATTTTTAAAGGTCTTAACGTCTCAACAACACTGAAAAGTCTGTGTATATAACAGTCTTCAGTATATTTCATTATTTGATCTGGTTACCAGCTGACAAAATCGCGTAGGTCTCCTGTAAATATGCTCGTTTGTGGCTGCAAAACGCCACCATCCGAAAAGGATGGGCCGACCGCTGCGTACGAGGCGCCTTAATCGGTCTTCGGCGAATCGGTTAAAAAACTCAGGGCAAGAGTACTTGTTCTAGGAGGTACATACCAATATGTGCAATAGGCGCATGCTTCGTTACATTTACGAGATACATCCCAATCTATAATCTGCCACAGCCATGGTGGCAGCTGTAAAGACGGAGCCATGAGACATGGCTCATTGAGTGGGACTCCAATTTGCTTGCAAGAGCACGTACACGAAGCAAGTATGGCTCTCTCACTGTAGGACGGTTCTGAAATATACGAGACGTGGACAAATCATTTATACCAGAGTACGCGGAGTGTTCGTTGTTTGAGTTCACTTTAAGGAAATAGTCAAAGCATAAGTAGCATCCCTGTATCTGGAGAGAACAATCATTTGACTCAGCATAAAAGCTTTCGACAGGGTTTGTGTGAAAATCCCCTGTAGAGAGGCGAATGCCTAAATGGTGTACAGGGTCCAGTGTTTTCAAAGCGCTTGGAGGTGCAGACTGATAGACTATGGACCTGTAGTCTAGTCGTGTGCGTATGAGGCTCTTCGCCGCTTTTGTACAGATTCAGGTGACATTTTCTGTCACTGCCCCATGCTATGCATGACAAGACCGTCAAAATGTTCATTGTTTCCATTCACTTTGTTGTTATATACTAGATGTGAGGTGCAAAAGTTAGCTTCGCGTCTAATATTGGGCCTACATTGTATGCTCCGTTGTTACAGGTAAGCGCTGTCCCTGTAGGTCAATGTCTGGATCCGGGTGCAGGCCTCTCTTGAGAAAAGGACACAGGTGCTTTTTTATGGATCGAGGCTGAAGCCGTTTTCGTCTGCCCATTAGACCAAGCTGAACATGGTGCTGGCACATCGCAATATTGAAAGATTTGAAACCTATTTGTTCATCATCGACTTATGTGCAATAAAACTTACTTTATGGGACGTACAGACGCAAGGAATTCATTTAGACAATAAAAGGCGCACAACTGAGCGCCCCTCCCTCAGGCACTCCAGTATCCTGCACAAATGGCCGTGATATAACATTGCCCACTCGAACACGGAATAGCTTTCCATTATATTTAACATTCTGCCGCGTGCGCCTAAATATTGGAGGTCTCGCGAAATTACAAAGCTCCACGTAGTATCGTATGCCTTCTCCGTTTCAAAGAATACAGACAAAACGAATTGCTTTTGGACAAGAACTTCACGAATTTGTGCTGGTAAGAGGTGAATCGACCCTCTTGAGAGCCGCACTGGTATAGATCAAGCAATTTGTTGCATTCTAGGAAACATAATAAGCGGTGGTTAATCATTTTCTTAAACACTTTACATAGACAACCTTTCAGTACTATGGGCCTGTAACTGGAAGCAAAAGGTGGATTCTTTTCTTGTGTCAGAATTTGAATTTTTATAGCCTCCTTCCAAGCAGAGGTGATCTCACCAGAAGACCATACAGTGTCCCGGACAAAAGGAAGGGTTTTTTTCTGTTTAGAGGGTAGGTGTTTATGCATGTTGTATACTACACGGTTGGCACCTGGGGCAGATTTGTTACAACAGTGAAGTGCTGCAGGCAGTCCTAAGCAGAATAGTTGGTTGTATGCCTCAGTTTCTGCACAGTTACACTCTAACTTATCCCGTTGCATCTGTGTTTTGTACTTTTGGAAGGTTTCGGAGTAGCGTGATGAACTGGGTACCTGCTGGAAATATAGGCCTAGGAAGTTTGTTTGGTCCTCCAAGGTGTTTCGGCGTGTGTCTACCAAAGGTAGCGAATGCGTTTCTCGCCCCCTTAACTTATTCACCCTTTTCCACACTCTAACCTCGTCGGTGTAGGAGTTTATACCTGATATGTATCTTTGCCAACTCTCCCTCCTAGCCCGCTGGCGTCTTCTCTTACCTTGTGATTTTACGTGTTTAAAATTGATGAGATTCTCAGCAGTGGGAGAATCGCGCAGATGCTCCCAAGCTTTGTTGTTTCTTTCGAGCTCTACGGGACTCGTCGTTCCACTAAGGGACACAGCGTTTGCATGCCACATCACTTACTTCTGATATACATTTCCAAGCAGCGTCAATTATAAAATCGGGAAAATACTGAACAACGCCATCAATTCCCAGGGAGGACATGTCAGCTCAGGAGATGCTGGTAAGCTTTCGGAATTTCTCCCAATAGGCTGCGTAAACCTTCCACCGGGGAGCATGTGGTGGAAATTAGTTTTCTTTGTGGGTTGACAGCAATATTGACAAGTGGTCGCTCCCATAACGGTTCCCAAGCGCTTCCCAGCTAGAATGAAGTAAAAGGGTAGGAGAAACAATGCTAAGATCAATAATGAATATGTTCTGTTCGCTGGGCTAAAAGCCGTGTGTTCATTCTTATTTAAAAGGCAGGCACCAGTCGAAAAGAGAAAGTTCTCAATCAAACAAGCTCGCGCGTCGCTGCAAGTGTCGTCCCACAAGATGCCGTGAGCATTACAATCGCCGAGTGTGATATAACATTCTAGCAGTTCATCTATAAATGACTGAAATTCATGTTTATGTAACTATAGTGTGGGGGTATGTAGACTGAGCAAATGGTAATGAGTTTGTCGCAAAGTGTAGCTCGGACGGTCACTGTCTCTAATGCTGCTTGAAGTGGGAAGTGCTGACATGCCACATTTCGGTGAAGTATGATGGCTACACTGCGAGATGACGAGACAGCATCTTGGCAATCCTTACGGAAAATAACATATTGACATAGGAAATTAGCGTGTGTAGAGTTTATGTGCGTTTCCTGCACACACAGCACATACCTCTTTAACTTCCGGGGGGTCGCCCTGGCTGCTGCCAAAGTTTGAGGAGGCCCCTGGTGTGGCAGTGTATGGCATGTATGGCAGCCGTAGCTGCTCCGACCGGGGCAGCGGGTGACAGTCGCCTCAGCACACTGCGCGCGCCATGGGCGACTGCCTGAGGTGGTTGCAGTCCTGCCCCCTGTTGCACTACCTCGGCGAATGGTAGTTTGTCTCCGAAGGTTCGTGATTCGCGCTGCCAGGCTTCTCGGAAGCTGATGTTCAGCTGCACTTTAATTGTGAAAATTTCTTATTCTTTTTCCATGAAGGACAACATCTAGAATACGCGGGGTGGACTCCATCCATGTTGACGCAATGGACCTGGGCTTCCGCACTGCAGTCATCCGAAGAGTGCCCCCTTGTGACACAATTTGCACAGGTGAGCTACCCAGGGCAGCTTTGAGACGCGTGCCCGAAACTCTGGCACTTGAAATAGCGCCGGGTGTTCGAGATGTTGGGCCTGTCACGCAAATTGATATACCGTGTCTCTATTGTGTCTGGTAATGTACTTGTTCCAAAGGCGAGTATTTGTGTCTGGTCGGTACTTCTTTGTTGTATCCCCTCATTTTGATCTTCTGTACATGCACTACATTTTCTTCCTTCCATCCTTCCAACAGTTCATCATCCAAGAGACCAGTGAGGTATTCGTCGGAAACGACGAAGTTCACTCTGCTCATAGTGCGGTGTGAACTAATAGAGAAGTGGTTGTCGCCAAATGCCACAAGGTTTGTTAATTTTTGGTACTCTGACTTGTGTTGCCCTTTAATGAACAGATTTCCGCTGGCCACCTTGGTGGCTTTGAAACCACTTGCGATGGTTTCAGTGAGGCATCTAGATGCAAGGAATCGCGAGATATTTGTCACTTTCTCGTTTGCACACTCAGAATGGATCACGCGGTACTTTGGGCAGGTTTCTTTTTTGTTCAGCAGGAAATGGGCCGTTTCAACGGTGCGCCCTCTTTAACCAAGAGGACGATCTGGTAGGCGTGGAAATAAGCTTGATCGCTTGAAAGATTATGTAGTTTCGGTTGCGACGCCAGCCGCCCACCATTGAGCCCCACAAGGGGGCACTACCAGACTCGCAGGAATCGCAGACGCCAGTTGTACGTTACTACTGAAACCCAATATAACCAATATAGTGCCACGTGCGTTTCTTTATCACTTTTGCTGTATTTGGTTTTGGGCCACAAAGACTGTCAGCAACGCTCAGCGCGAACCGCGCCTCATTGTTCGAGAACCTTCGCGATCATTGTAGATCGTTTTGTTAAGATTGCGCGCAAGACGCGCACACTCGAGCTTATTCTAGAATTTGCAGGACAGCCAGCGATAACGCTGGAATATTCGACGGCACATGTTTAAATGCCGACGCGCTTCACCGCTTGTGAGTTGATCGACGGTCGACGCTCTGTCCGCCGCTATCAGTGTATTGCTGTAGTTTGACTTTCAGTTTCTCGGCCACAAGTTCGGCCAAATAAAGCGTTTCATCTCGGACGTGTTCCCTGCTGCCTTCGTCGACGTCACGACCATGTGACATCTGGTGGAGGTGCTGCTGCTTCCATGATCCGGACGCCCCCGCGAAGCGCTGACCCAAGCCCAAGCCTCGAGGAGGACGACGGCAACGAAAACCCGGATCGTCGAACAAGCCGCAGGCAGAAGGGACTGCAGCCAGAACACGGGCTGCTTCCCGAACAAACCAGGCAGCCCCAGGTCCCAACACCGACCGCAGCGACGATGACCGACCCCGTGCAGCCTGCGCCGTTCTTACTCCGGCAGACCAAGGAGTCGCCAACCTTCCGCGGGTCGTCATTGGAAGACCCGGAAACCTGGCTCGAGACTTTCGAAAGGGTCTCAACATTCAACACCTGGAACTCCGAGGACAAGCTGCGCCACGTTTACTTTTACCTTGAAGACGCAGCAAGGACCTGGTTCGAGAATCGAGAGTCCACTCTTCGAACTTGGGACGCCTTTCGCAGCGCTTTCCTGCAGACGTTTGCAAGCGTCGTCAGAAAAGAAAGGGCCGCAGCCTTGCTAGAGACGCGGGTCCAACTTCCAAATGAAAGCGTTGCCATATTTGGAGAGGAAATGACCAGACTGTTCCGTCACGCTGACCCAGCCATGCCCGAGGACAAGAAAGTCAGGTTGCTCATGCGAGGGGTAAAGCAAGAGCTCTTCGCTGGGCTGATGCGGAACCCACCCTCGACAGTTCAAGAATTCATCTCTGAGGCGACGACGATTGAGAAGACGGTGGAAATGCGCAACCGCCAGTATACTCGCCGATCGATTCAAGACAGTCCAGCTGTTCATGCCGTCGGCTCCGACGACCTGCGTGAAACGATCCGAGCGATCGTGCGGGAAGAACTGCGCAAGCTATTACCCTTACCACAGCCTGAAGTTGCTTCGATTGCTGACATCGTCAGAGAGGAAGTCCAGCAGTCTCTGGGCACCCCCGAGTCAGCGCAGCCGCAGCTGCAGCCCGACGCAACGACCCCCCTCCTCGCCCACGTCAAGACGCCCCGCCGCCCCAGCAGTTCCGCCGCCAGGCACCACCGCCGCCGCCACCGACGTCATACCGCCCGCCAGCCGGCCAGCGATGCACGCCGAGGAAGACCGACGTTTGGCGCGCCCCTGACAACCGCCCGCTCTGCTACCACTGCGGGGAGGTTGGCCACACGTACCGCCGCTGTCAGTACCGACAGATGGGGCTTCGAGGATTCGCCGTCAACGCGGCGCGCCCGCACCCAGGCGAACGGCCTCGGGACATCGACGACTACCTCACCGGAACACACTGGAAAGAACGACGACCTTCCCGCTCGCCGTCGCCCGGCCGCTACGTGTCTCCGCACCGCCGGCAGTACACTGGCCCAAACCGGGGCCGGTCACCTAGCCCGTATCCGGAAAACTAAGGGCAGCAACCGATGGAGGTGCGGTTGCTGTACGACGAACTACCGAAGATCCTCCGCCGCCGACGACAACGCCGCAACGAAATCTAAAGAACACGCCGCAAGACGAACGAAGCCCTGACGTCGAAACTTCACGGCCTGAGGAAGAACTGACGACGCCACGTCGAAGCAGCGGAACAAACCGACGCAGCCGTGACCCGACGCCGCGACCCAACCGCAACGCAAGACGACGAACTAGCGACCTCGACGTTATCATTGACGGCCACAACGTCACCGCTCTCGTCGACACTGGAGCCGACTATTGCGTCATCAGTGGGCCTTTCGCCGCGAAGTTGAAGAAAGTTAAGACTGTTTAGGAAGGTCCCGAAATCCGTACCGCTGGAGGCCCCAGCGGTACGGATTTCGCCGTCTGGAGTCTGCACAGCAAGAGTAACAATCAATAATCGCACTTATCCTGCGAGTTTTGTAATCTTGCAACACTGCTCCAGGGACGTCATACTTGGCATGGATTTCTTAAACCATCATGGTGCCGTCATTGACTTAAGAGCCAAGTCGATAACCCTATGTCGGACAAAACGACACCGCCGGATACGAATCCATGTCACCATGCCCTGAACGTGCTCGAGGATCAAGTTACCATCCCGCCTCGTTCCAGCGTCATAATTCCCGTCAGCACCGAAAAAGCTGAAGACATCGAAGGTGTCATCGATGCGATCAGCGTTTGCTACTAGACCCTGACATTTGCGTTGCAAGGGGCATTGCTCGGTTGCACAAAGGAAAAGGAAGCGTGATGCTAACGAACTTCAGTCAAGAATACAGACACCTGAGCAGGGGCACGACGATTGCATACATCGAAGAAATCTTGGCCGTCAGCGATGCGTTTGCCTTTTCGGATTACGACGAAGCTACGACGACTACCCCAACAGCTGAGCCACCCTTCGACGTAAACCCAAATCTTCCCGCTCGCCAACAGCAACAGCTTCGATGCCTTCTGCAGAAAAACAAGGACTGTTTTGTCGTCGTCATCGCGGGTCCGACAAACGCCTCTTGCTAAGCACCGCATTATAACAGAAGAAAATGCTCGACCACTCCGTCAGAGTCCCTACCGGGTTTCGACGCGGGAACGGGAGGCCGTGAAGAAAGAGGTCGACGAAATGCTACGCGACGACATCATCCAGCCGTCGAAAAGTCCGTGGGCATCCCCCGTGGTGCTAGTGAAGAAGAAGGATGGGACTCTCCGTTTTTGCGTCGATTATCGTCGCCTGAACAAAGTCACGAAGAAGGACGTGTATCCCCTTCCCCGGATAGACAACACCCTGGATCGATTACACAACGCAAAGTACTTTTCGTCGATGGACCTCAAGACCGGTTACTGGCAAATAGAAGTCGACGAGAGAGACCGAGAAAAGACTGCCTTTATAACGCCAGACGGCCTGTTTGAGTTCAAGGTCATGCCTTTTGGTCTTTGCTCGGCACCTGCGACTTTTCAACAGGTTATGGATACAGTACTGGCCTGCTTGAAGTGGCAGACATGCCTCGTGTACTTGGACGACGTCGTTGTGTTTTCCTCAAACTTCGACGAACACCTTCGGCGCCTTGAAGCTGTACTTCAAGCAATCGAGACCTCCGGACTCACTCTGAAGCCTGAAAAGTGCCGCTTCGCGTACGAGGAGCTCTTGTTCTTGGGTCATGTGATCAGCAAGGATGGTGTTCGCCCGGACCCGCGGAAAACAACTGCCATCGCTGACTTCCCGACGCCCACCGACAAGAAGGCCGAACGACGTTTTCTCGGCTTGTGCGCCTATACAGACGTTTCGCCAAGGAATTTTCACGGATCACCGAGCCACTGACGCAACTCACGAAGGCCGACGTCGAATTCAGGTGGGAAACGTCGCAAGTTCAGGCATTTCAAAAATTGAAACGACGCCTGCAGACGCCTCCGATACTTGCGCATTTCGACGAGCATGCCGATACGGAAATCCACACCGACGCAAGCAGCGTAGGACTCGGCGCCGTCCTTGTGCAGAAGACCGACGGATTGGAAAGGGTCATCAGTTATGCTAGCCGGTGGCTATCAAAGGCAGAAATCAACTATTCCACAACAGAAAAGGAGTGCCTGGCCATCATCTGGGCTACATCTAAGTTTCGCCCCTACATCTACGGCCGGCCCTTCAAAGTTGTGAGCGACCACCACGCCTTGTGTTGGCTAGACAACTTGAAGGACCCTTCAGGTCGCCACGCACGGTGGAGCCTAAGACTTCAAGAATTCGACATTACCGTCGTTTACAAGTCCGGAAGAAAACACTCCGACGCCGACTGCTTGTCTCGTGCCCCCGTCGACGCACCGCCGCAGGACGACCACGATGATGACTGCTTCTTGGGAACCATAAGTGCCGACGACTTCGCTGAACGACAGCAAGCCGACCGGAACTCAGGGGCCATGTGGAATACCTCAAGGGCAGGACCGCCGTTGTTCCAAAAGTATTCAGGCGAGGATTGGCGTCATTTCTCTTGAAAAACGACGTCCTCGTAAAGAAGAACTTCTCTCCGGCCCGGGCCGACTACCTCATCGTTGTACCTTCGGCACTGCGACCAGAGGTTCTGCAGGCCCTGCACGACGACCCGACGGCTGGCCACCTCGGCTTTTCCCGCACGCTCGCGAGGATACAGGAAAAATACTACTGGCCACGCCTTCCTGCCGACGTCGCCCACTACGTTAAGACTTGCCGAGATTGCCAGCGACGGAAGACACCGCCGACTAGGCCAGCGTGACTTCTGCAGCCAATCGAACCACCTCACTGGCCGTTCTAGCAAACCGGGTTGGACCTACTGGGGCCGTTCCCGACGTCGACTTCCGGCAACAAGTGGATCGTCGTAGCAACTGACTACCTCACCCGTTACGCCGAGACAAAGGCCTTGCCCAAAGGCAGTGCCGCCGAGGTAGCCAAGTTCTTCGTGGACCACATCGTCTTGCGTCATGGCGCCCCAGAGGTCCTCATAACAGACAGAGGTACCGCCTTTACTGCGGACCTAACTCAGGCGATCTTCAAATAAAGCAAGACGAGCCACCGCCGCACCACCGCCTACCACCCACAGACCAATGGCCTCACAGAGCGTCTAAATAAGATCATCGCCGACATGCTGGCCATGTACGTCGACGTTGAGCACAAGACGTGGGACGCCGTCCTTCCGTACGTGACCTTCGCTTACAACACGGCCGTCCAAGAAACGACGCAGATGACGCCGTACAAGTTGGTCTACGGAAGAAGCCCGGCGACGACGCTCGACGCCATGCTACCCAACGTCACTGACGAAGAAAATCTCGACGCCGCCGCTTACTTACAGCGTGCCGAAGAAGCACGACAGCTCGCCCGCCTACGGATCAAGAACCAGCAGACGACTGACAGCCGCCGCTACAACCTTCGACGACGCCACATGGAATACCAACCCGGTGACCGTGTATGGGTATGGACGCCAATACGCCGACGGGGACTCAGTGAGAAGCTTCTTCGACGATACTTCGGACCGTACAGGGTACTTCGACGCCTCGGCGCACTCGACTACGAGGTTGTCCCTGACGGCATTACGAACTCTCAGCAGCGCCGTGCACGACCTGAAGTCGTCCATGTCGTGCGCCTCAAACCATATTACGCACGTTAGCGAATCTGAGGACTGTCATTTTGCTTTATTATTGTGCTTTCTTTCTTGTGCTTATTGTTTATTGTACTTTGTTGCTTTATTCTTGTTATTTATTGTTGCATGCATTGGCCTGTTATGTTTTAAGCATCGGGACGACGCTTTTTCAGAGGGGGGCATTGCCACGTGCGTTTCTTTATCACTTTTGCTGTATTTGGTTTTCGGCCACAAAGACTGTCAGCAACGCTCAGCGCGAACCGCGCCTCATTGTTCGAGAACCTTCGCGATCATTGTAGATCGTTTTGTTAAGATTGCGCGCAAGACGCGCACACTCGAGCTTATTCTAGAATTTGCAGGACAGCCAGCGATAACGCTGGAATATTCGACGGCACATGTTTAAATGCCGACGCGCTTCACCGCTTGCGAGTTGATCGACGGTCGACGCTCTGTCCGCCGCTATCAGTGTATTGCTGTAGTTTGACTTTCAGTTTCTCGGCCACAAGTTCGGCCAAATAAAGCGTTTCATCTCGGACGTGTTCCCTGCTGCCTTCGTCGACGTCACGACCACGTGACAATAGCATACCCAAGGTTTACACCATACACCGGTTTAACCCTTCCCACCAGGAAAATGGAAGTAAATAGAAGAGAGCAGAGGACTGCTGATGCTCATTTCCCCTGGGTAGGTCAGCCCAGGGGTGCCGTCTACGTGAAGCCGGGGCCGAAGTAGCGTTTTACCTCTGCCGGGGGGCCAGGGGGCCAGCTCAACCCCCGGAATCCCCTTTTTCCGGACACGGCTAAGGCACGCACGGCGCGGCGTGGGAGGGGGTCGAGCCCCCCCCCCCCCCCCGTAAGTTTGGTTCCATGGTAACGCCGCTCACCAAACACCTGCTTGCGCAGACGCCCCTGCGGGGACTGACAATATGCACGAGGTAGTAAGGCAATCACACTTCCCGCTTGTGTGTAGGTAGCACGTCTATTCTCTTGTAAGCGCAGAGTTCTCGAAACACGCAATAATACCAAACCAACACAACCTGCTTTCATTGGAGTTGCAGACTTGCATACTTGTTTTGGGTGTACAAAACGTGAAGGCTCTACTAAAAGAAGAAAGAATAAAATTGAAGGACACTTTGTAAATTCCAGTGTGTTCGGCGAATGCCTGTGGCCATTCGACTGACTATGCCATGGTTTTGGGTGAATCCACATTATTGGGGCGCTTCAGCAAACCGCTTCCAGTGGAATCATCACCGGACCGCTTGGAAGCCATCCAACTAACTCAACTGCTGTAAGGAGACGTCTGGCAAAGGAGCGTTGCCGCGCGCGGCGCTCTGCCGTCACGTGATTGCTGAGAGTGTGAGGAGGGACGGACGGACGCCGCCGCCGCGTTGCGCAACTCGCGTTGGAAGGAGCAACGCGCTACTATTGTGCGTTGACGGACGGACGCCACCGCTGGACGCCACCGCCATGTTGCGCAACAGTTGCGCAACGCGCGTTGGAAGGAGCAACGCACAACTGTTGCGCGTTGACGGAGGGACGGCGCCGCCGCGTTGCGCAACAGTTGCGCAACGCGCGTCGGAAGGAGAACTCCGCAACTGTTGCTATGCGCCGCAGTGCCATCACGTTATTGCTGAGAGTGTGAGGGGGAGGGGCCACAGCTGGCACCGTTCCAGGGCACGGACGGACGCCGCGAGACAATAAAGGCTTTCTTAAACGCACAACAGGTGTTGGATTCTAACTGGCCTCTTTCCGGCACGATTGAAGGGTACCTGAATCCCAACGCACTGCGTTACGCGACATCAGTGTGGGTGTCGTCTGTAATGTCTTAAATAATGAGGTCTTGCCACTGTGTGGGTATGTCGCATTACGCCAATTGTACCATGGCGCCATACAAAGTTACAGCGGTCGTGAAAAGAAAATGAAGCTACCTGTTATAACGGCAGCATCGGCTAGTTGGTGATTTAGAATCGACATGGCGCTAAATGAGCGAGGACGTATGAGACACACAGCGGTAAATGAACGAGGACCTATGAAAGGACACAACCCAGGCGCTGACTTGAACGAAATTTTATTAGCGAAAACTAGAAATATATACACATGATAACACCAGCACACATCAGCACAAACGCACAAACCTCTTCCATCACAGCCAGATACGCGATTTCCTTTTATTGCGATAGCAATTATATGGAGAGTATCGGCTGGTTTTCGTCCGTCCCCGCCGCCGTCATTCACCATATATGTATATGTATGTATATATACGAAAGTCCCAAAGAAAATAAATTTAGAAAAATGCTTTCGAAGCGCGTAATCGAACCAGGGACCTCCCGCTCCGCAGCGCGTGGCGCTAGCCACTACGCCACGAACCACCGATCCTGTATGGAGCTAACGGCGAGCGTTATATACACACCCTTTACCGCTTGCCAGACTCAGAGACGGCAGGCGCTTGTAAGCGTTTTTCTTCATTGCCAGCGAGATGGCGCGAGGAGCGCAACGAAGGTCTTTCGCTCGCTGCAGCGGCCGCGTTTGCGAAAGGAGCGCGCTGTTCAAACAGAAATAAGTAACAACAGCGACATTTAGTTCGTGCTCGTCCTGTGTGTGCCTGTTCGTTCGTTTCGTGCGTCCTGCTTTATGTTTTAGCAGTGCGCTTCAAGTATCGAGCTGTGACGCATGATAGTTCGCGCTCGCCCTGTGTGCGTTCTTTTCGTGCGTCCTTTGAGCTCTAGAGACGCGCTGTAATTTCGAGCTGCTTTCCGTTCTTCGCGTTAGATTCCAATTTGTTGCTATCACATTCATTGCTTCGCCATTGCGGCGAAACTGTGACTTTTTTGGTTAGGGCAACGAATGGCATGCTTACACAGAGGTCACCCAGCTGTTGCATTTGATTAGCTTCTATGATTTTACGCGTGAGCTGCTCACGGTGTTTCGCGAAAACGGTGCACTTTTCAAATTCCGGTTTACAACCGCAATCTCTACAATGTATGCCGAGATGGCCTTGAACAGCTGTGGTGAAAGGATAGTAATGCTCTTTTAAACGCCTGTTCAAGCATCTGCCCGTTTGCCCAACGTACTTCTTGCCAGAAGACAACTGGATCAATTACACAACACCCACAGCGCACGCTACGAACTGCCTCCTGTGTTTTGTTATGCAAACGCTCCTTCGTGTGGCTTAGGCATTCACGTGCTTACAAAGCAATGATAGTTTTCTGGAGCTTACAACCTTAATGTCTACCTTGTCCCCTACCTTTATCAAATTGTAGGAAATTTTATGCAGACAGGGGAGCACCGGGACTCGTTCATTATCTCCAGCGGCACAGCTTGCTGGTGTTTCACATTTCTGTTTAATGGTCCTAAGCATTTTTTCTGCTACCGAAACGAGCACAAGCTCAGGAAAGCCGGCACTTGTCAGACGAGAAACCTGCTTGAGAAAACTTCATTTCAAAGAGTGGCCGCGAGATTTCCTAAAAATATTGGTGAAGCAAAGATTCCCAATTCCCCTTTTTACGAGCTTTGAATGAGGTGACATATACGGTAGAAGTGGCTTGCTTCCCCGGGGCTCATTCTTCCAGCATAGGTGATCGCTATAAATGCTTAATCGCAAATCTAAAAACCTTAACGAGGCATCCTGCGGCAGCTCATGCGTCAGGATTAGTGGTAACATCCACTCTTTAAAATCACATAACGCGTTTGAAGCAGTATGCTTCAAAGCGCCTGTCGTAACAATCAAAAAGCAAAAGAAAGTCGTCGACAGAACGGATAACTTCCACAGTGGTCGTTTTGTCGAGGCGGCTAATAAGTAGTGGGTCATGATAAGCAAGAAAAACGCCAGGCCTGCGCTGAAACCGCAGCACAGTCACAGCGAAAGCTGGAAGAGCGGCGTTTCTAGAGCCCGTTGTAAGCTCTCTTTGGGCTACAATACAACTAGACTAGAAAGGTACCCACTACGCCATAAATCACCATTTTTGTGAAGTTGGGAAGCACCTACTAAGCCATTATTCGTCATTCTGCGGAGAAGCGAGGCACCAGCTACACGTCTGTAAGGCATTATGTGCACTTCGTTGACGCGACGACTGATGACGATGAAGAATTATGGCTCAGCCATTTGTAATGGGTTGGAAGCTTTAAACGGCCCACCAGTTATGTAATTTGCATTGGGTGACGCCCGCTCGCTATTTCCCTCTCCCGTCATGCTGTACAACATACGTTGACGTGGGAGAGAGACGGGGGGGGGCGAATAACTTTACTCAGACCCCGAGGAAATGGATCATGCGCTCATGGGCTTCCTTGCCAACCAATCCAAGTGCACTTGCGAGGAACCCACTACGCTATACGCCTAGTGCGCGCCGACGGAAGCGCCATAGGCGACGAACTCAATCATTGCTCTCGGGAAAGCAAGCAGATGGCCGCCGTGGTTTCCTACGTCGTTGTACGTGTGTTTCCGCGTTGTTCACGTTTCCGTAGTGAAATAAGCAACGTTCGTCATATGTGTGGTGGCCGAAACTTCAAGGGATGTGGAATAACAATTGCTGTCGAGTGGAGTGCTCAAACACCTACAAAAACGCGCCCGGAACACGGTTTTACTCACTTACCGCAAGGCCTCCTGAGCAAGAGCGACGGAAGCAATGGATCGCCGCTGTTCATTGGCAAAGACGAGCCGCTTCGTTATTGTGCGGGTTAACACGTCGCTTCTTGTTCTAATGCTTTCGTTCTATCATATCGGTGCTCGCTGGATGCACTCGAGCATGTTGACACTGGTAGACGACCAAAGTTATCAGCCTGAGCATGCGTTGGTTCGGTTCGACCGCCGTGCAGGGCACTTCGCTGAAACGTTCTATATTTCAGAAGTGTTGTAGTTCGGGCGAGTTGGTCATCCATGAACTTAGCTTGTACTAGCGCGGTACATGTACCGCGCTATTACAAGCTAAGTTCTATATTTATTATTTACAGAAACAGAAATGCAGCAATGGTTGACTTCAGAAATAACAAGAAGTGATTCAGACGTCACCTTTGTAAACAAAACAAAGCGGATGTTCACCACGAGCTGCACCTCATAGCTGGATCTTGTTACGCTGGTCTGCGCGACGCACCTTTGATATTCACCGGCATGACGATTCACTCCACGCGGACGTTCGTTCTCCTCCGCAGTCGGTCATCACATGTCTTTTCGGCGACCCTCTTCAAAACTTGTCACTGTCATCTCTTGATACTTAACTCACATCACTAGATCATCAAACAACACGTCTTCTGCTGTCGAGCGAACGATGGTATCACTCGAACGACATAACTTCATCGCCGACTAACTCCTCACTGACTGACTCTGGCCCCGCGCGCTTGCTGCGCTTGCATCAATTGCCTGTATCGGCTCGCGCCTGGGCGCCTGGGTTCGGGAAAGTGCGTATGATTCGTCTGTGCGTAGCACAGCGAAAGCTAAGGAAAGGGCAAGATCCTCTCACCGATTCTTCTGCGGAATCAGACGGCGCCGCTGGCTCGGCTAGCTCGGCTTTGCTTTCTCGTATATCCCGATCTTTCGCGTTCGTTGGCTGTGTCGGTGGCATCTTCAGCAGAGAGGGTAAGAGGCGCGCGGGCGCGCTCCCGGCGCCTTTTTATACTTGTTTTTTCGATGCGCGCGCTCTGTCGCGCACGAACCGTCGGCGCCAGGCTTTCATGCCGTCGTTCGAAATCGGCGACGTGCGCTTAGTTATGCGCTCGTTCGTGACAAACATCGTGCACAAGTCCACTTTCGTAGAGGCCCGCGCCTTTCCTGCAGCTGCCAGTGCAGAAATATTTGGCTGGCACCCGCACGAAGGGGAAATAGCAGCCGAGAAATTCATTCATCTCCTCACAGCAAAGCTGTACAAAGCGCTGTCGTCTGCTCGGCTTCCCGCACGTACTGTCGGCGGCGCCCGCTAGGTGGCTATCAGTGGCGCCTCTATAGGCGGTGCACGAGGCGTATAAACATTGTAATTTTACTGAGACCCCGAGGAAATGGATCTGCGCTTATAGGCTTCCTTGGCAACCAATACAAGTGTACTTGCGAGGAACCCACCACGCTCTAAATCATTCAAATTTTTGAGATGTAGGGCAGCAGGCACTGTGCCATTTTTCGTCATTTTACGGAGATCCGTGGTACCTGCTAAACGCATGTAAGTCATTATGCGCACTTTGTTGATGCTGTGCCTGATGACGACGAAGAATTATGGCAGAGATCTTTGTAATGGGTTGGAAGCATTTCACAACCTACTCGTTGCGCAATTCGCATTGTGTGACGCCTCGTTACAGAATTCGCGTTGTGCGACGCTTGGTGCTTATTTTACTCTTCTACCACGCTATATTGCATATGCTAATGTGGTTCCTTCCCGACATGAAGCCTGTATAGGACCTTTTTCCATAACAGTTTCAAGCACCGGCATGGCTCAGAGGTTGAATACTGGGCTCCCACGCAGAGGGCCCAGGTTCGAACCTCGTTCCATCCTGGAGTTTTTTCTTATTTCGTTGTTTTCTCTTATTTCGATCTATACTGGTTACGGACACCGGCGGCGGCGGCGGCGGACAACTACGGCGCCATAAACGGCCGGTGAAATGATCTCATAACAGCTTTCGCTGTAAAAATGTCACTTAAAACTGGCGCTATGCATGAACCGATACACGCGTCACTTTTTAACAGCGAAGCTGTTTAGCAAATCATTCCTTGTCCGACGGACCAAAAAACTATCATCATAAACGGGTATGTGCCAAAGAAATTAGGTAAATTGCACTACTCACCACTGGTCCCCTAAATATGAAGAAGGCAACACTTAGCCCAACAAATGGCTGCGAAGCGACGGCGGCTAGCCGAAGACGCCAAGTACGTACGACGACAGAATACTATAGAGAACGGGAAAGGCAACGGCGGCTGCGAGAAGACCCCGAAGCGATAGAAGGCTAACGACGACGTGCCCGTATATATATATGAGAGGTGCGAACGGTTGGTTTCAGCGCGAGGTTCTGTACCTGCAGTTTGGACATTCATGTCGTGTCTGTGACTGTATGCTGTTTAATTCGAACCACTATGCGCTCAGAATCAACAAAACAACAACCTAGCGAAAGCCTAGCAACGACCTAAAAGCAGCCTGCATCATCCAGCGGCCGCGAGAAGACCCCGATGCGATGAAAGGCCTACGCCAACGACGACGTGGCCGTAGATCTTTGAGAGATGCGAACCCTTGGTGTCAGCGCCAGGTTCTGTCTCTGCAGCTTGGATATCCGTGTCGTGTCTGTGACTGTGTGTGGTTTAACACGAACCTCTCTGCGCTGACAATCAACGTAGAAACAACCTAGCATCACCTAGCTAAAGCCTAGCAACGAGACTAGAAGCAACCTATAAAAAACCTGCATCACATTGCTTAGTCCTAGGAACAACCTAGAACCAACCCGATTAGTCTTCATGATCGTTCAGCTTCGGTGTTTCAAGCCTTACGCGGCTTAGTGCTAGCTTCGCCAATTTTTTAAATGAAAATGCCTTAGTTCCACGAGGCAAAGGTCGCTCTTAAGTAAAAACCAAGGAGCTCGAGAAAACCGCTGGCCGACATAGCCGCCGCCTTCTGGAAAGCAATTCAGCCAAAGTTGTCAGTGCAGTCCCCAAGGCACCGTAGTATTGGCCTCGAGGAGTTACGGAGTCGCCCTCTATCGGACGCGCCTCGATTGCGTGCTAGGCAGGATACCGCCAGCGCGCTCTCCATAGGTTTTGCTGTCGGCGCTCTACAAAAACACCTCGCGGAAGCCCTCCAGGGCATTTCTGTAAGTACTTTCGAAATGAACTGTGTTCTTTAATGTCAAAATAATCATTTTCGACGAACTGAAAGCACAAGATATAGTCTACAGTCGCTGTCTCTTTGCAGAAAACCGAGCGCCCGCTTCACGCTGTCACCGCGTTGCAAACCCCTTAACCGGCTTCTTGCGTGAAAGGTAGTCACTCGCTGAGTGCAAACTATGTGAAATATCTCGTTAGAGTAGACTGCCTGTATAACCAAACGGAGCATAACAGAAAGAAGCCCCAAGCCAGCGATCGCACGGGTTCGCGACGACTGACGGTGCCTCTGCATGTATGAGCGTCTGCACGTATGTTCGTACTGATGGTTTCGCTTTTGCTACGAGCGCATTTTGGCACCGCGCTGTGAACTTTAGGCCGCAAAATATGAGAATTTGTGAGAAAACAAACAACTACTGTTGCGCGGACGCTATCAGAGCAGTTCAAAAACAATTTCCTTACAACTGCGGCTTCGGTGCGCATGGCAACTTTGTGATCTGCCGTCCCGACGATTCAGTCTTTTTTTTTTTCTTTTTTGGTCTAAATTCGGGTACGTTTCAATGTCATTTGACAAGTTGTCTCGCACTGCTGATCGGTCTTCTCAGCGGGCAAATGCCGCTGCTTATGTTTCTTTATTCCGCGCATTCGTTTCGTTTGGTGCTCACACAAAACGTGAGCAAATGCGACGCCTTTTTTTAATGCTCCTTAATTATCGTTCCGTTTGCATTCCAGTGAACTTGCCGCTCTCTGTCATCAACAAATTCATAGACCAAAGCTTCACCACTTCGAGATTGCTGGTGGAAGAAGAACCAGTCTACGAGACCGAGCATGTAGTAGCATGCGACGCCTAGGAAAAGAAAGAAAATACAGTAGCGAGTTTTAGTATAGCGGAAAACAGCAAACGCAAGGATTTAGCGTTAGCGTTGCGTGCTCCTAACTGCGCATGAGCAGAACGTAAACGTAGCCCGAGCTCTTACGTACGAACGCTATTTCTGGAATATAGCGTTCAACGCTAACGCACGCAAGAGATCCCGTACGTAGGGCAAGATGGCGGTGCCTGTTGAAGCGAGAGCCGTCCACTTCGAATCTTTGTAGCCGTCGTCCTGCATTATTAAACTTATTCATTCCCTAATAATGTTCGTATTTGATTTAGATTTGAGTAATGAGGCTTCGCCAACCGTGTACCGCCGATAAAATAGCTCCGTTTTTGAGATACAAAGTGGATTCGCGCTGCAGAAGGCTTAGCAAGATTTGTTTGCAAGGTTCGCTCATGTTTTCTGTAGCAGCGCAGAGATGGCGACGCTGTCTTTAGTCGCCTTTTTCCAAGATACGGCCACAAGTCAAGCAACAGATACATGTCAGGCGTCCTTCATGCCTTTCGCGGCAATGCATGAATGTGACGCGTGATGCGTCCCAGCTTAAAAAGGCCAAGTAATAGGGGTCTTGAAGAATTATCGAACGCGCCATGTCGACAGAAACCAATGTGTCAGAACTCAACACTTCTGCAAACGCGACATGGAGACGCAACAGTGGTGACTTCGGATCAGCTCGACTTGGTGGCGCTTTTGTGGATTCTACAGTGCATTTAGTTATAATTTAGAGTTTTTATGTCTAGATGGCGCTGTATGTGCTTGCGTTAGCGTTAGCGGGAATGCGAATGCCTTCCGCTGTACTAAAAGACCACCAGTTGACACGCAGCGCGTTCCGTTTTAGCGTTAGCGTTGAGACGCACGCTAACGCTAACGTAAGCGTTTCCCGCTATACTAAAACTCGCTAGTAACGTTTGCGGACTTGTTCTGCAAACGTCGGCTGTGAACTAGGACCCACATGAACTTGAAATAGCGGTGAATAAAATAAAAGTTATTGCAGCAACCAACAGCCGCAAAACAGTATAGTAATTATTTGGCATGTACCCCAGCAATTTTGGCAGCAGTATCGTGTCTAACGCCAACAGGGTGGCATCTTTCCCACGTAAATAAATGTGGCTCCAAGAAAATACATGGGGTTGGCCGGTGGGCCGATCACGGAGGCAATGCAAAATTTATGTAGCTTATGAAGCAATGCATGCCTCATCAAATGGGAAGGTTGCCCGTCGGCGTCCCGCGTCGGCGGCGTCAACACGAGTGATGCAAAAAATAATCGTCACGTGATGGTGTCACCATATGACGTCATCATGACGTCACAGATCGCCAAAATATGTAGCGTCATTATGACGTCACATAATGTGACGTCACATGATGACGTATTCACACGTCATGGTCGCTTTGCATTGCCTCCGTGATCGGTCATGGAGGCCGTGCAAAACCGCGTTAGGCGCAGAACGCTTTTGGAGGGGGGCGCGGGAGAATCAGTACACCGACTGACAAGAAGATGGCTTTCGCCTTCTAGCCATCTTTAACGAATGCATAAGAGACCCTGTGCGTTTTGTTTTTTTAATTCAACGTATCTAAACAATGAATTGCGCATGTGCAGCCGATTTTGTGGACGCTGAGCACGGGGCCGACGATCAAGAGGTCGCATTGGAGGGTTCTGAGATGGCATCGCACGTGGTAAAAGGTAGCGCTTTTACCATCCTGTGGCAGATAAGCATCATTTGCCGGCGGGAAGCGCGCGCGAGCCATCGTCTCAGTGCGCGCTGTCTGCTACTCACCGAACATCGCAGGCCCGAACCAGTAACAAAAGTCTTCGTCGCGGAAGTGCTTGTTGCACACAAGACTCGTAGCGGATGGCTACTTGCCCGTTCTTAGCTTTACAACCCATGCTTCACGCTGTTTCTTGTCCCGCGGTTACCAGTGCAGGCTGACACTGGGCTCCTTTGCGTAAGCGCGGCACTGCGGCACCGAGCGGTAGAGCCCCATGTTCGTCGCCTTCGGAGGCAGCCACTCTATTACAATGGTTTCAATTGAGTAGAAAATGAGAGAAAACTTCCGAATTTGAACAGACAGCAGCGCATGTGGGACTTGAAACTCGTTTTCAAAGCACGCGGCAGTGCGCCACAAGCAGCCGACGCGGCCGATGAGACCACGTGATCCTGCCAAGCACGTCACGCCGACGGTGGCGCCGGCGTTTCCAGTGGTGGGCCTCGAGGCCAATATCGTGCCGTTCGGCAAAGAGTAGTACAGGTCCTTGATGTCTATTGAGCAGGCGCTAAGACTCTTGTCTTCACTTGAATGAAAGGCTGTTATGTCGTTAGAGTCTTTCACCAGGAAAGGGTCGTCGATAGTTAGCAAGTTTAGCTTCTCTTGTAAAAAACGGCAGATCTCATGCAGTGTGGGAATCGATGTAATGCGAAGCAGCCAGCATAGAGCTGCAAACATCGTCTTGTTTGTCATTGAGGCTAATGAAGTCATTCATGTCGTGACATCTAGTTCGCTATATATCGGGAGATTGTCATACAGGCATGCGTGTAAAATCTGGTATATGCCACGCTAATAAAACATATATTCTGCTGCATATATACGATGTGTGACGTGCTATTTATGTTCGTCATGTACTCCTGTCATGCCATACCAATATAAGTATATATCCAATTAACGAAATGGCCGCGAGTGCACCATGAGCGTGGCGTCTGAATCGATCATACCCAACATGACGCGCATTTCATGATTTTCGTGTTCCCACCTGTTATTTATGTACGTCACACAGTCACGTTGCGCAATACCAATTTTGATGTATATCAAGCAGAGAAACGGACGTCAGACACCATGATCGTGGCACGTAAGTCATGCTGTACATGACATGCGTGTCATGATTTTGTTATTAACTCCTGTTATTTATGTTCGTCACACAGTCACATCATGAGACACAAATTTTGGAGTATATCAATCTAGCGAAACGGCCGCCAGCGCACCATCAGCATGGCACGTAAGTCATGCTGTGCATGACATGCGTGTTAGGATTTTCATGTTACCACCTGTCATTTGTGTTCATCACACGGTCACGTCATGAGATACCAATTTTGGTGTATATCCAGCTAGCGAAACGGCCGCCAGCGCACCATGAGCGTGGTACGTAAGTCATGCTGTACATGATATGTGTCATGATTGTCATGTTACCATCTGTTATTTGTGTTCGCCACATAGTCACGACCCGCTATACCAATTTTGGTGTATATCAAGCTAGCGAAACGGCCGCCAGCGCACCATGAGCGTGGCACGTAAGTCATGCTGCACATGACATGCGTGTCATAATTTTCATGTTACCACCTCTTATTTGTGGTCGTCACACAATCACGTCATGCGATACCAATTTTGGTGTATATCAAGCTAACGAAACGGCCGCCAGCGCGCCATGAGCGTGGCACGTAAGTCATGCTGTGCATGACATCCGTGTCATGATTTGCACGTTAGGACGTGTCACTTACGTTCGTCATACACTGTTTCCACGCCATACCAATTTCGGTATATATCAAACTAACGAAACGGCCGCAAGAGCACCAAAACAGTGACATGTAAATCATGTCTTTCATGACATGGATATCATGATTGTCATGTTATGACCCGTCATTTATGTTCGTCATAATGTCATGTTACGCCATACCAATTTTGGTGTACATCCTAGTAACGAAACGGCCAGGAGAGCACAAAGTGGTAGGCGGCTAGATAGATAGATAGATAGATAGATAGATAGATAGATAGATAGATAGATAGATAGATAGATAGATAGATAGATAGATAGATAGATAGATAGATAGATAGATAGATAGATAGATAGATACGCTCAAAGTCGCAGAAGTTCGCTAAGAAATGCTTCGCATTTAAAAAACAAAGCAACATGTTTCTGCCACGTCCCACTCTCGGATGCAATGACCCGTAGCAGCCAGTCAACTTTGTGAGTGTTGGCTGTGAAGAATAAATCCAAGCTAGGCTTCTTACTTTTGTCAATGGAGCTTGCTAACCGACTTAAGCTCAGTGCGTTACACAGTTTTTTGGCTTCAGTCCTGACTTTTTTTTAGTGAAACTTCGCTACGGCAATTGAAAACGGAATTGATAGCGTTGCTGGCTTTTGAGCGAAACACGTGATTCGGCAATACAGCTAAACCGCCATCCTTGCAGCGGTCAACAAAGGGACAGAATGCTCCTTAAAAAACGCCACAACACAGTGGGCAGGCAGGCTATTGCCGTTTGACTTTGCCTGCGACAAAACATTAATGCTTTCAGCTACACATATATCAGTCTCAGCCTCGGGGGCCCGCTTGGCTACTTGCCCTACAAGGGTCAGCAATTCCGGCGGAGCCAGCTAAGGTTGTACTGCGAAATTGGGATCTTTTAAATGCAGCGT
The DNA here is from genome assembly GCF_013339695.2 of Rhipicephalus sanguineus. Taxonomy (NCBI): domain Eukaryota; kingdom Metazoa; phylum Arthropoda; class Arachnida; order Ixodida; family Ixodidae; genus Rhipicephalus; species Rhipicephalus sanguineus. The sequence goes on from NC_051176.1 coordinate 39,402,550, forward strand.
TCTTGAGCAGGCTTCCCGTCTGACAAGTACCGGCTTTCCTGAGCTTGTGCTGGTTTCGGTTGCAGAAACAATGCTTAGGACCATTAAACAGGGAGGTGAAGCACGAGCAAGCTGTGCCGCTAGAGATAATAAAGGAGTCGCGGTGCTCCCCTACCTGCATAATATTTCGCACGCACAACTTGAGAAAGATAGGGGACAAGGTAAACGTTAAGGTTGCATTCCCAGCTCCGGAAAAGCTATCACTGCTTCGTAAACGCGTGAACGCCCAAGTCACACGAAGGAGCGTTTGCATAACAAAACACAAGAGGCAGTTCGTAGCATGCGCTGTGGGTTTTGTGTACTTGATCGCGTTGTCTTGTGGCAAGAAGTACGTTGGACAAACGGGCAGATGCTTGAACGTGCGTTTAAAACAGCATTACTATCATGTCACCACCGCTCTTCAAGGCCATCTCGGCATATATTGTAGAGATTGTGGTTGTAAACCGGAATTTGATAAGTGCACCGTTGTCTCGAAACACCGTGAGCAGCTCATGCGTGAAATCATAGAAGCTAATGAAATGCAACAGCTGGGTGAATTCTCTATAAGCACGCCATCCGTTGTGCTAACCAGAAAGGAAATCGCGTGATGCAATAGGTTTGTGCGTTTGTGCTGATGTGTGCTGGAGTTGTCATGTGTATATATTTCTAGCGTTTTCGCTAATAAAATTTAGTTGAGGTCAGCGCCTGTGTTCTGTCCTTTCATACGTCCTCGTTCACTTAGCGCTCTGCAAATATGTCGAAGCTACCTGGTTGTATTTTTTACTGCTCCAGTAAGCATGGGGCAAGCCGATTCCTAAATATTTCTGCACAATATTGAGTGTTTATTTATTAACGCCCTTTTGAAATCCAACCTTCTTGGACTCCTAAAACGACAATGCGGCACCGCCTGCCGCCATAGGCACTAACGAAGTGACGTCAGAGTGTAAGGGGGAGAGGCCACAGCGTCTTACCCACCTCCTTACACAGGCCCGAACGCGCTAGCGCGTGCCAGCACACGTGGTTTTGTCTGCGTTACGCCAAGCATAGGCGTGCGCACAGGGGGGGCGGCCGCCCCATCTAATCACCTAAGAGGGGGGTCGCAAAATCTGCCCCATACATTGACTTAGTAGGGTGGGGGGCGCTGCAATGAAACTTCGCCCCCCCCCCCTAATGGGGAACCCTGCGCACGCCTATGACGCCAAGCTAGGACAGCATACGGCAGCCCGGGCCCCTAAAGTGCTCTGCACGTATCATCATCAAGGCGGTCGAAGAACAAGACGCATAAGACTTCTCCTTGGCGCGAGCGAGCACTCAATATGTTACACATGGCTATGGTATGTTTTAGAAAGTGGACGGTCGCCAATGGAACTACGGACAAAGTCCAGCGCAAAAGCTGCTTCGCATCTAATATTCGCAGAAAGGCGGATATGCTTTATAATTCAGCTGAAGTGAGCCAGAGGAGGGAGCTCGCACTGATGATATGCTCAGCCCTTTCTTGGACTACGTCGTCACGTGCAAGGATCAGTCACCATGTGAGTGGGATGACTTCGGCGATGTCGCATTGTCGCCACCACTACGAAGAAGATAACGATCGGCTCCATCGAGCAATTCGCCTGGAACTTCTTAGTGCAGTGATGTGGTGCTTGTTCGGGGGATGTGACTGACTCGCCTCGCGCTTTCCCGGGGTTTGAATGGAGGTGGTTCCATATGTTCTTTTCCTTCGGGGCGTCGTGTTGAGACTGTTACCTTATTGGACGAATGAAGTGAACAATATTTTCCCAAGCAATCGTCCGAAAGATATTTAAGCTGGGCTTCGCCCCGCTGGAAGAGGAATACGCTACCAATATGTATTCAGGTAAACATCTCTTTATTTTTATCTCCTGACCTCGCCGTATATCTTCCTCAATGCTGCCTCAAGGGCTCCTAGCCGGAAGGCGAGTCCTGACAGCCCAACGAGACCATTCAACAAAGCTTGGCGCTCGTCCCACTCGGTAGAATGGTGCAACTGGGATTTAAGGACGTTAGAACGAAGTTCTTGGAAGTGAGCGTGACGTTGTTGAGTATCACGGCAAAAGCCCATAATTGATCATCTTCACGCTCCCGAGAGTATAAAGGAGATTTTATTGCGACCCGAGGAGCGGGGGACATTCATGAAAAAATAAGAAACAGTGTGTCAATAGCAGAATCATTCCAATGCTTTCTTTCAGAAAGGGCTGTGTGTCCTCGCGAGCTGCGATGTCTGAATTTTTTCAGACAGAGCACGCCATTCTCAAAAGCAAAACGTAGAATTTCCTCTCCGTGCTGTCTCCTTTCCACATATTTTTGCATTTCTCTTCTTCTCTATGCACATTTTCAACGAGGGCTTCTTCCATCATACCATGTAATAGGCGCGAAGACAGATGACGACGGACAAAGAGAGAGAGAGAGGCACAAACAGGCCGCCACTTCCAACAATATTTATGAAAGGCTTCTTTGGCGCCGCCAAGGTACCCTCTGGTGAGTGGTTCTGAGGAAAAAGAAAAAAAGGCGCTAATTTCTGTCTTCCAAGTCGGGATACGGCTAAGCGCCTACCCTCTGAGCTGCTGTAAATATGCGTGACCATCCTTCTCTCCTCCCCCCAATGACAGCCGTGAATTTCATTCTCCCAACAGCGACACCATGAGGGAGCGTAGAACCACAGCCAAACGTTTGCCTTGCCAGCGAAACTACGCTCTGTACCTTCTGCAACATGGCGCCAGCTGCAGCGGGGCGCCGACTTGCTACGCTCTTGGCTGCTCAAACGAGGTTTGCAAAACGGGACAAGCTTTTTTTGTTGTTCCATGAGGAAAAGAAAGCATCAAGCGGCGAGGGAGATGGCTGCGTCGTATCAGGAGGAAGAACCTTTACTGAGGGAGGCCTTGCGACGTAAATCTATCATTACTGAATTTGCTTCGTGTACACTTGCATCCGAAGTTTTTAAATGACGCTGAGACTTCATATTTCTTGATATTGATGTTTCAGTTGAACGAAGCAAGAAGCAGCGTGACATTAACGGCTCGGTTTTCTCGGACAGTTTTTGTAACAACAAAGATCGTTCTAGCTCATTCGTATTGGGTCAAATACATGAAACCGGCGATAGCAATTGCAGCAAAATGTTCAGTTTATTATTTTTTTCATTTCTGAACATTTACTGCACGTGAGTAATACATTGCACCAGAGTTCTTTCTGAAGAACAGCGGTTCCTCTCTGTCACGTTTCAAGCAATTGTAGAGTTACTGTATATGCTAACGAAAGGCAGGTAGCTTGCAGAGTAACTTTAAGCAATTGTACTTCAATGCACCGCATTCGATGAGAGGAGGAGGTTGCACTGCCTTGCGTCTTCGCCTTCTCGCCCCCTTCCCTTCAGTTACTGCGAGCTGCGCAATACTCCCCCCTCCCCTTCTAGGAGCTCCCTGGATCCTCCATCGCACCCTACCAGGCCCTAGAGTTACTGTATATGCTACCTTTAGGTAGCAGAGTTGCGCATCTGTCTTCCAAACGCCGTTAGCAACCATGCATTGCGGAGAAGCGGAAGCTCAGGCCAATTTCTGTATTTTTCGACGCCGCCGCTCAGCGACCTCAAATAACACTAGTCATCGACAGTCAATGTTTACTGGCGGTATTCGATAACCAGACGTGTTAATCGGCGACACGGTAGGCATGTCGCCTGCAAAAACGGAGTGCGACTTCACCCCATAGCTGTGGTTGCTAGCCAGACCTATGCGCAACTCTGTTACCTAAAGGTAGCATATACAGTAACTCTACCAGGCCCGAAATTACAGCGCCACCCTTCGGAGGTTGGCCGAAACGCACGCAAGTAGTCAACGCGTTCTCAGTACGCCAAAGCACCTCTCATATGTCTACCGTGGCTATAGAGTCACTAGAAAAATTTCAGAGTATCGCATCTGTTTTTCGCGCGCCGCCGCCGACGCGATTGGCTTACTCGTATCACGTGACCTCTCGCCGCCATATTCCTTCCAAGCACTTTGGGTGCAAGCGCGTTGAATGCAGAGTGCGGCCGGACATTTAGCAGTACCACGGTCCCAAGAAGTACTTCGTCGCTTTTTTAAACGCGTCTTGCAGATTCCAGAGAGTAGCTCACCAGTAACTGAACGTTGCTGGTGAGCTACTCCGGGAATTACGTATATTTTTGCATTCCATGTGGGAAACATTAACGTCAAAGAGCGTCGTTGTACGTGGCTGAATAGTTGGCCGCGGAATGAATTCGCCCCCCCTCGAAGAACACTCCTTTCTGCAGTGAACTACACAAACTTTGCTGGAAAACCTCTCATGCAACAGGATACTTCACCTTTTTGGTTCGCTATGTTCCGCGATATTGAAAACTACATATATACCTTTTATTTGCTCGGCTGTTTATAGCTCGATCTGTTGAACAGATTGTGCATGCATTTCGAGTTATAAGCGTGTCACGCACGAGAGCGAAATCGAAGACTTATTAAAATAATAACTGTTTACTGTATACCTTGAAGGCAATTGTCGCATGATCATTTGCCACTGCGCAAAACTGATGCGTGGAACTCTGTTGATAAACGTGGTATAAGGCAATGTTATTAAGCGTATTTTATTTTTTTTTTCAAAAAATGAATGTTGCTAATGCTGCATTGCGCCGAGCGTACCCTTACAATACTGTTTAGCGGGTGAGAAATGGTCACAGCAAAAAAAAAAAAAGTTGGCTTATCCTCTTACGCATTGAGGGAATCGATTTCATGCGAGCCCTAGATCTATATACATACTGCGTTGCAGTAGCATGCGCGTTAAAGCTTTTCGGGATGTGCTATTTCCGATCAAGATAACATAAAGCACTCTACTGAGGAAGTTTTAACAAGAGTGCATTACGAAAAAAAAAAGTTGAAATTAAAAGCAGTGCAGAAACCGAACTCCAGCCGTTGACACGCTGGCAATGCCAAAAAAAGAAAAAAAAAACTTTGTCGGAACACAGCAAAATATTTGCAAATGCACTGCAACGTTGGGAATATTAAGGAGACAAAAATAGGAAATCAAACAACTGAGTAGTGACATCAATCATTTTTGATGGCCTATTTTCTACGTATCTGTTAGGAAATGACAACGTATTCGCAAAATAAGATGCACCTTACCTACCGCACGCCGATTCGCCCATGCGTTCGGCTGCTGGCGTTCCGAACCGAGACAAATACTTCGTGCACGGACAACTTCCACTTACCGTACACACACCACTTCTATTACAGATAACACCCAGCTGAACAGCAAGCATGGTGCGCAAGTAAGATATGCGTCAGCGATCAGTCGAAGGACGCAATGCAGAATGTTCTCGATGTTCGATAATGTTCTCGAATGCGCTATGAAGTGAACCTGAACACCGATTGCAAAGCTAGCGCAAACAGTCAACATTCACCAAGTGTCGAAGTACTAATGGCATCTCGCACGGTGATTACTCTAATGCAACTATGTCTACAGCTCCGGACCTTGCGAACACACCCGGCCGTGAAACGAAAAGAGACCGATGAAGCCACGAAGACAGTTCGCGAGCACATGGCACCATTCGCCGCACGTTTCATTAGCTACACCGCTTACCGCGCAGTCAATTCAGACTGTCGATGACTCGAAATCACTTCTGATATCCTTTTGAAGAAACACACACACACATTGCAGTTACGCCGAGCGTAACACGGCATCGAGGCGAAGAGATCGGTCACTTCTCAACACACGCTACCAACGCGCCAGACGGTCCGGAAGGGAAATGGCCGCCGCCGCTCAATGTTGCCCGCGTGCAGCCTACCTTTGCGGTACTCTGAAATTTTTCTAGTGACTCTACGTGGGTATAACATACGACGCCGCCGCTCGGGAAGGCTTGCATACGACGCTGCAGCTCAACAAGTTCGGAAATTCAGCACAGTTTGCGTGCGTGACTTCATTACGGCGCCATCCGACCCTCGGTTAACTATGGCTCGGCAAGCCTCCCTGCGTCGCCAAGTTTTGGCGACGACAGAATTTTTTTATTCGCTTGACTAAGATGACGTAAGCTGTAGAGTTGAGGGGAACGTGCGCTGGGAAATCGAATTTGTGCTTTTATAGTTATTAAACCAACCCGGATGACCGAATGATTCAATGTATACTATTGAAATGAACACACACGTAATTGGAAACTTTGCGAAAACGTTTAGTGAACTCTTTAATGCTAACCAACTCTTCCTTCGCAGATACAATTGCAACAGCTAAAAGTGGGAAGCCCCGCTGTAAGCAAGGCGATCTGTGAAAGCAGAGCGAAATCGGTCGCTGCGACAGCAAAGCAGGACAACCGGTATGATTTGGTGTCTGTGATCCGAAGTCCTGCGTGCCGCTACGGCTGCGCTACGGCAGCCGGATCTGACAGTCTTGTCGAACCGCAGCCCCGGATTAAACGCCCGACATTCAACAAACTGGACAAATTCTTCCGGCCTAAATAGTCTTGCTGCGAGCAACCATCGAGCCTGCATGCTACTATCAGTGTCAAATGAAACGCCAACAGCGGAGCGCGTGGCCCAAGCATAAGCAGGCACATTCGGTTTGGCAGCACTGCGCGATACCCTATAGTGGCATAATTTTGCTTGCGTTCCAATTCTGATATTTCAAAGGAAAAAAATAGAAAAAGAAAACTAATGCTAAAATACTGCACTTGACGACGAGTGTTGTATTTCGCCAAAAACATGAGAGCTATCAGCGCCAAATGAAACGCGAGCAATGCACGTCCATCATCGCGTACAGCATTTTGCAACCTCATTATTAGAGATAGATGCACTCATGGACTTCCCGCTCTTGCGTCACATTCATGCTTTCGATTGGCAAACCTGCGCATCGCGATATATTGCTGGCATGCAGCCTCAACGTTTGCCGTCAGGGGCATGCCGAGCGCTTTTGAACCCATGGGCATTATATTTACACCTGGAAACAACGGTGCACCTAAGTAGAAAGGCATAAATACCTCTTTATAAACGAACAAAACGGAGTGCACGAATTGAAAAAGCCTTCAATGCCGACGACTGCAGAAATCTGCAAATACGAGGGTGGTCTGAAAAGTTCTCGGCCTCAATAAGAATCACGTGAGTGAGAACTTGTAGCAGTCATGTGCACGTTCATACAAGTCTCTGCAAGTCTCAGATGAAACGCCATCTAGTGCCGATTAGCAGTTTGGCTTTGACAGTCGTTCACAGTGGGTGTACTGTGAAGCACCGGAAGGCATGGAGAAGCTTGAGTACCGTGCGGTGGTAAAGTTCTTTGTAAAAGAAGGTTTATCTCCGAATGAAATCCACCAAAGGTTTGTTAAAGTTTACAAGCAAGATTCACCTTCATACTCCACAGTCAAGAAATGGGCTGCTGAGTTTAAGCGGGGGAGAGAGAGCATTGAAGATGACCCGCTCGAAGGGCGCCCAAAAAATGCAACAACTCCTGAATTGATTGACCGTGTGCACGATATGGTTTTGGAAGACAGGAGAGTGAAGTTGCGTGAAATTGCCGAGGCCGATGGCATCTCAGTGGAACGTGTATGTCACATTTTGCATAACGAACTACACATGAACAAGCTCTGTGCAAGATGGGTGCCGCGCATCCTTACTCCTGAGCAAAAACGCAACCGCATGACGATGTCACAGCGTGCTTTGGACCTGTATAACAAAAATCCAGCTGACTTCTTGCGCAGATTTATAACAATGGATGAAACTTGGATTCACCATTACACACCGGAATCGAAACAACAATCAAAGCAGTGGACTGAAGCCGGGTCCTCTGCACCAAAGAAAGCCAAGTCAGTTCCCTCCGCAGGAAAGGTGATGGCCTCTATTTTTGGGACGCTAAAGGCATTCTGCTTGTGGATTATCTTGAAAAGGTTAAAACCATAACTGGGGAGTATTATTCTGACCTTTTGACTCAATAGAATCAGAAAATTCGTTAGGAAAGACCAGGTTTGCAGAAGAAGAAAATCATCTTTCATCAGGACAATGCACCGGTGCACAAAGGACATCTTGCAATGGGTAAATTTCACGATTTGAAGTACGAATTGTTGGAGCACCCACCCTATTCTCCTGACTTGGCCCTGTCGGACTACCACCTGTTCCCAAAACTCAAAATCTTTCTTGGTGGGCAACGTTTTTCATCAAATGAAGAAGCGATTGCTGCTGTGGATGAGTACCTTTCAGGACTTCCACAAAATCATTTTAAGGACGGAATCCTGGCTCTGGAATATCCATGGACCAAGTGTGTAGAGTTGAGAAGAGACTTTGTTGAAAAAAACATGGTTGATCCCTCTGTCATAGGAATCGGAATAACACGAAAGTAAAGCGCGCCCTTACAGAATGTTTACTGTACATTGATATAGGAGAGTTTGCACAATGTATGTTGATGTCTGGCAGCTAATGGCACCGTTTAACGTGTATGCACCCACTTTGATGATTGGTGATACATCTCCATCCCGACGACTAACGTCCATGTGAAATGATTAAACAAACTCTTGTGGTAGCTGTAGTAGTCAACGGTGAAAGCGTAATCAAAGAACGAGGTGTGATAACCAGAACAGCGTCGCATATTGGACGCAGAACTTGGTCGCCATCCCGCGGCATGTTAAAATGTGATTGAATACCACGGCCGGACTAGAGGGAAACGCAGAGCGCGTCGTGCCGCCCTGGTAGCCCGGCCGCGATTTTACAACCAGGGGAGGCAAGCGCGCGTCGCAGAGCTATTTTGGTTTGGATTAGCGTGATGCTATGAGCGAGGCCGACGCTTTTACGACGCTTGGGCCAATGTCGCCACCTTGCGGTGTGTTAAGGCATTGACGAAATTCAACTTCTATTAAAAACGCGCCGAATGGGACGGACGTGTAACGCGTTGCAGGTGCTAATCGTGGAGGCCATAGTAATGACGAATTATTTTACCTTGCCGCTCCCAGAGGGCAACACCACCCGGCCGACCGGGAGAATGGTAGATATAAAAGGCGCGTTTGTAAACCCTGTAGAGTCTGTCACCGTGGCGCAGTGGATAGCGTGCCCGGCATCTGTTGTTGCGGACCGAGCGGTCGTGGGTTCGATGCCCGGGGATGGAACCTTTTTTTCTTTGCCATCTGATCGGGTACCTTTTTTTGACGTCATTTCCGTGACGGAAATACGTCATTGAAGTCTTGGTGGACCCCGGCATAAAACACTTTCGTCTTAAAATAAAAATAATTTTGAAGGTCCAAAACGCTTTTTTCTACATCAGGCCAAGAACTTTTCAGACCACCCTCGTATATCACCATCGCGTTCAGTAATGTGCTTCAGCGAAACATTGCCAACTGGAAGCCGCGGTGGTTTCCGCGACAAGATATATCTAGTATATTGAGTTTAATACTTAGTGAAGTCACCTCCAGCGGCCACAACGCCTCCCATTCTTCCGGGAAGACTGTCGAAGAGACCAGCCACATGACCGCTTATGCGCAGGCGCTCCTACTCCTCTTGTATGGCAGCCCACAGCGCGTCTTGACTGCCGCGCTGAATTGGCCGCAGCGAGAGTGCCTTCTTCATTGCGCCCCACACATTCTCTGACATGTTTATGCACGCGCCTTGTGGAGACCGCTCCAACAGCATCATTCCCACTTGTTTCAGCAAGCGTGCTGTTGATTTGGGCATGTGGATGAGACTACGGTCCTGCTGGAAGAAGTAGATGCCGCCAGGGAATGGCCCGTCGAGAGCAGAGCGCACACGGGCGCTTTCGATTAAATCGCAATGTGCCACAGTGTTGAATTTGTCTTGTGAGCGAACCAGTGGTCCAAGGTCCTCCTTGGACAGCGCGCCTCACACGATGACCAAGCACCGAGCGTGGCAGAACAGCTTAGAGAGATGCAGTGGAAAGGGCTTCTTCCAGTCGACTAAGGAAAAAAAGAGGCGAAATGATCAGGACACAGGACACATCAACCTCTCGGGTGGCTGCCTACAAGACAAGGTACAGTGCATTCTTACTAAAGGCCGCTGTTTGCCAGGCGCTGTCGGTTACTGGGCTTCAAATGTGAAGGAGGAATGTAAACCGCTATTTCCAGCTTTGCGGTAACTTTTGTCGTCATCAAAGATTGCGAAATTGGCCTGCTTAATGACAATGTCCTGTAAAATATACCAAATCACATTGATTGTACCAAATTGTAGGTCGTTTTCGAGTCGCAGTAGCAAAACATTAATATGCATAGATTTATAGCTATCAGGCAAAAAACGAGAGAGCCGACATGATAAATTGAGTGAATGTCTGACGTGGCGTTGTCAGTTCTCGAAATTCTGTGACGCTGGTCGCAGCGAGCGAAAAACATTGATTCGCCGGTGAATATCACACAGCGCCAGTCGTCGAGAGTCCATGTTGCGTGGTATTGGGCAATCACAAGTCTTACGAGCTTATTGACTTCTGAAAGTGCAGGTTTTGTGGTGGCCCACGGCTTCGCAGGCCATCTTCGTGCAGTCGACGTCTGATGGCTGAGGTGCTGGCGCAGAGGTTCAGGCTGTCCTCGATCTCTCGAGCTGTGATACTCTTTTGCAGTTTGTATGATAAGTAGGTCCTTCGCACTGTCCGTCACGCGCTGCCTGTGTCTACGGGGAAAGTTCCAGAGGCGTCCATCATCACGGAATGCCTGGAAAATTTTATTAGCTGCAGACAAAGGATGATTTATAATGCTGAATATTTATTGCACTGAAAATTTATATATTGGCAACTCAAAACTTATTGGGAGCAGCACACAAATATAAACATGCTACAAAGAAATACGACGTACATAGAAACGCGTGAAAAACAACAGGCTGGCGGTGAGATTATCTCAAGTTTGTGCGACATAACCGATGGCCTGGCAACGCACATGTCACCGTAGTAATGAATAAAATTTAGCAGTGGCTTAGCTTGACTATGCCAGGATATACGTAGCGCGAGCTAAGGTTCAGCTGATTATTCTTAGCTTTCCTGATTGTCTAGGATTAGCTTTATTATCATGCTTACTGCTGCTTCGATGACACGCACACGTTATATGCATTATGCGACGCATATATATTTATTGTTTGCTCAACGTCAGGTCGCTTGTCTATTGCCACAAAGAAGGCTCCGTGGTCGGTGTAGTAACACGCTGTCTTTTCTATTGCCCCAACGCACGGCGCAGCGTCAGACTTGGCTACTGCGCAACGGAGGCGCACAGTTGGGCCTGCGCCGGCGCCAGTGCGTCTGCCGCGGCTATGACGTCACTCCTCTGGAATGGGCAGACCGGCGAGGCGCGCGCGGCGGAGCGCGCCAGTTGTGCGCCGTGTGACGTCACTGCTCCTCGCGCTTGCGCAGCACGGCTCTCTAGAAGCCAGGCAAACCGCTCAACCTCGGCTAGTTTAGCTAACGCTACAACAAACGCCTCTGACCCTTCTCGCGTTGTCCTGTCTGTATGCCTAGACAGGACTTTTGTTTGACGCCGCAACGGGCGGCATCTGCAATATCTACAGTGTGGGCACAAATAAGACGATGGCTGAGCCTTCAGTGATACCCTGTGATGCATATGTGTGTTTCTCCCAATAAACATTCAGTTCTCAGTCTGCGCTTGTGCGTGTGCCTTCCTTGTCTCCCTTTTACGCGCAGTTTCGCCGTGTTATGTTTCTTGTTTCATGATCACTTGTTTGATATTCAGCCCCAATAGACCATTCTACGTGTCACTCTAATGAATTCTGACTATATACAGGTACTGTATATCTCTTACGCTTCTATAAAATGATATATTTTACACCTCTTGACACGGGTATTATATCCTATCATCGTAACTTATTCATCATCACTAACAAAAAATTATCAGTAATGGTATTATTTGGTCACACCTGGTCCTTGCGCTGCTAAATGCCGCTAATCATCATAAGCATATGTGACCATGAGTTCGAGGCTATCAGGCTTAACGAACACTAGTAAATTGTTTCCGTACCTCTTTATTTTGTTTCTGCCTATCCTAACTTATCTCTGTTTATCAATTTGTTGCTAAGAATGGGAGCAGCTTCGGAGTATATGCATATTGCCGTTTTTGGAAGATCAGATATTCATTTCCACTACACAAAGGTGAATTTCAAGTAAAAAGACAGCACTTCTAAGAACGTACTATCGGCACACCACATGTACTACTGAACCTAATCTCGTCATTATGATGTGTGATACAAAGCTGAGCACTTTTAGAGAGCTCGTGAAGAGGCATTAGATACTCTCCACGTCGATACTAAGTTGCCTGCGTGTACCCGTATTTCACAGTCTTAGGAAATTTAGAAGTTCCTCAGAGTTCGGGATGGTGAATGGTTTTCACACATCCAGGTCTTTTAAACGTGTTTTCAAGACGCTCAAATCCTCTCACTGCCAGTTGCTTCTTTCGGTCACGAATATTCAGCTTTTCAGTACGGTTCACGGCTGTTTGAGGTATTTCCAGGTTATGTTTACGCTGCAAAGCCGGGCCTCGCTGTTTTATTTTCGCGGCCTTAGTGTCCATCGTATCAAACTTTCTTGTGGTAGCTTCCAAAATCTTTGGACGCTGGCGCGAAAACGAAGCCTTCCTTATTCGTTGTCACCCGGTGCAATGCATATTTTACAGCATGGTTAACTTACAGCATGGTTAACAGCATGGTTTGATTTAAGGGACGTTGTCGCTTCTCTTCTGATTTTGCGACCACGTCCGCAGCTTCTGCGATTAATAGCGGTTACTTTGCCTCTGACACAAGCCACGACACAGACCTAGGCATTGAAAGTTCGGCCGGTTGACATAGGACAGGCTCACAGCAGAATTCGTGCTCCAGTTGCAGACCCTCCTTGTGTTGGTCGGGAAAATATCCGTTCATGATGAAACAAGCGCAATAAGTACGAAGACTCAGAAAGGACACAGGACGGAGCGCTTACTAGCAACTGAAAATTTTATTTTGGAAAGAACAATCTTATATATGCATAACATGCATCACCGTCACCACACACCACCCTTGTTATCACAGAGTGAATCAACAAAACACCACTACGATAACCCATCGCATACATCAAGTAAACACGTGTTAAGCCCGTCCCCCCCCCCCACCCTCAAAACAAGAAAAAAAAAATGCACTGGTTCATGTTATATCTAGAAAAGCAAATTCAGAATCGGTTAGCAGAACAGACGCCTGGCTAACACACTTCTCACCTCCTTTCCTAATTCGAAATGCTTCAATTATCTCTCTTGTCGTTCGCTTTCTGTGCATATCGATTATCTCTGTGTCACAAAGTTTTGGCTGGCAGGTGCACTTTTTGCAGTGCATCGCTAAGTGCGAGTACGGGGCCCCCTTTAGTGAACTCTCATGTTCGCGAAGGCGTACATTCAGGCAACGTCCTGTTGGACCCACGTATTCCTTTCCACATGTGAAAGGAATATCGTACACTACATCTTTTTTGCACTCAACGTACCTCCTGCCATGTTTTATTTGACACCCATCTGTTTCATCGCTGCTTTTCTTTGTGGCCAACCTTTCCACCGCCGGGCGAATCTTTGGCAATCTGTTTTTGGCTGAAAAAACAACCCGCACCCCATACCTTGATGCAACTTTTTTCAACCGATGTGAGATGTTATGCAGATACGGGATGACCACTAATCGCTCTTTGCCGCCCTCGACTTGTTTGTCTTCTTCACTAGCGCTGCTTATTGTCTTCTTTACTTCTCGGCGATTCTTTTCACAAGCCAACAGGAGACACTCGTCTGGATACCCAGCTCCCCTTAAGCGCTTAATCTGCTCGGAAACACTTTCATTTATCGAATGTACACATGATTTTGTGAGGGCGGATTTTATGCATGAAGTGGCGATCCCGTTCTTAATTATCTTTGAATGAGCTGAATGATAGCTGAGCAAAGGTTTTACTGATCTGGGGCGATACATCCAACACGTGTGAAAGGAACAAAACTTAATTTCAAGGTCCAGAAACTGAATACGTCGTTCTTTTGGCACTTCAAAGGTATACTGCAAGCCGCACCCAATTTTCTTGAAAGTTTTCAAAACATTCACTAGCGTGCTCGTGCGCGGATTGTCTTTTACCAAAACAAGGTAGTCGTCCACGAATCTGAACAGCTTCAGACCCATGCCCTCTAGCTCTTTATCCATAGCTGTGTCGAGTTTGCTCAAAAAAATATTGCACAGGATCGGAGCGACACTAGACCCAATACAAATTCCATCCTTTTGGACGTACACTTTGTCACTCCACCCCACTAGCGTGGAAGTTGGATACATTGACAGAATTTCCATAAAACCTTCTACGGACACCCCACTGGTGTTACAAAAAGCCACTTCATCATTGTTCTTTGTGATGCACTCTTTTACACTTTGTAGCAAAGGACCATGCGGAACGGAATGGTATAGATCCACAACATCAATACTTAAGGCATCGCAAACCACTTTACTGTCCTCCTTTAGGTATTCTACGACTTCCATGAAGTTCGAAACCAAAAAACGCCAGGCCTGCGCTGAAACCGCAGCACAGTCACAGCGAAAGCTGGAAGAGCGGCGTTTCAAGAGTCCGTTGTAAGCTCTCTTGGGGCTACAATACAAGTACACTAGAAGGGTACCCACTAGGCCATAAATCAAATTTTCGTGAAGTTGGGAAGCGCCTACTAAGCCATTATTCGTCATTCTGCGGAGAAGCGAGGCACCAGCTACACGTCTGTAAGGGATTATGTGCACTTTTGTTGACGCGACGACCGATGACGATGAAGAATTACGGCTCAGCCCTTTGTAATGGGTTGGAAGCTTTAAACGGCCCACCAGTTATGTAATTTGCACTGGGTGACGCCCGGTCGCTATTTCCCTCTGCCGTCATACTGTATAACATACGCTGACGTGGGAGAGAGACGGGGGAGGGGTGCGAAGAACTTTACTGAGACCCCGAGGAAATGGATCATGCGCTTATGGGCTTCCTTGGCAACCAATACAAGTACACTTGCGAGGAACCCACTACGCTATAAATCATTGTAATTTTTGAGAAGTAGGGCAGCAGGCACTGTGCCATTTTTCGTCATTCTACGGAGAGCCGTGCTATCTGCTAAACGCATGCAAGGCATTATGCGCACTTTGTTGATGCTGTGCCTGATGACGACGAAGAATTACGGCAGAGACCTTTGTAATGGGTTGGAAGCAATCAACAACCTACTCGTTGCGCAATTCGCATTGTGTGACGCCTGGTTATAGAATTCGCGTTGTGCGACGCTTGGTGCTTATTTTACTCTTCTACCACGCTATATTGCATATGCTAATGTGGTTCGTTCCCGACACGAAGCCTGTATAGGACCTTTTTGCAAAGCAGTTTCAACCACCGGCATGGCTCAGAGGTTGAATACTGGGCTCACACGCAGAGGGCCCAGGTTCGAACCTCGTTCCATCCTGGAATTTTTTCTTATTTCGTTTTTTTTTCTTATTTCGAGCGATACTGGTTACGGACACCGGCGGCGGCAGCGGCGGCGGCGGCGGACAACTACGGCGCCAAAAACGGCCGGTGAAATGATCTCATAACAGCTTTCGCTGTAAAACGGGTAAAAAAAACGGAGCGAATCCAAATGCTTTTGTAAAAAACCAAAGGGGGACAGTGAAGTGGTTTGCGATGCCTTCAGTATTGACGTTGTGGATCTATACTATTCCGTTCCGCATGGTCCTTTGCTACAAAGTGTAAAAGAGTGCATCACAAACAACAATGATGAAGTGGCTTTTTGTAACGCCAGTGGGGTGTCCGTAGAAGGTTTTATTGAAATTCTGTCAATGTATCTAAGTTCCACGCTAGTGGGGTGGAGTGACAAAGTGTACGTCCAAAAGGATGGAATTTGTATTGGGTCTAGTGTCGCTCCGATCCTGTGCAATATTTTTTTGAGCAAACTCGACACAGCTATGGAAAAAGAGCTAGAGGGCATGGGTCTGAAGCTGTTCAGATTCGTGGACGACTACCTTGTTTTGGTAAAAGACAATCCGCGCACGAGCACGCTAGTGAATGTTTTGAAAAGTTTCAAGAAAATTGGGTGCGGCTTGCAGTATACCTTTGAAGTGCCAAAAGAACGACGTATTCAGTTTCTGGACCTTGAAATTAAGTTTTGTTCCTTTCACACGTGTTGGATGTATCGCCCCAGATCAGTAAAACCTTTGCTCAGCTATCATTCAGCTCATTCAAAGATAATTAAGAACGGGATCGCCACTTCATGCATAAAATCTGCCCTCACAATATCATGTGTACATTCGATAAATGAAAGTGTTTCCGAGCAGATTAAGCGCTTAAGGGGAGCTGGGTATCCAGACGAGTGTCTCCTCTTGGCTTGTGAAAAGAATCGCCGAGAAGTAAAGAAGACAATAAGCAGCGCTAGTGAAGAAGACAAACAAGTCGAGGGCGGCAAAAAGCGATTAGTGCTCATCCCGTATCTGCATAACGTCTCACATCGGTTGAAAAAAGTTGCATCAAGGTATGGGGTGCGGGTTGTTTTTTCAGCCAAAAACAGATTGTCAAAGATTTGCCCGGCGGTGGAAAGGTTGGCCACAAAGAAAAGCAGCGATGAAACAGATGGGTGTCAAATAAAACATGGCAGGAGGTACGTTGAGTGCAAAAAAGATGTAGTGTACGATATTCCTTTCACATGTGGAAAGGAATACGTGGGTCCAACAGGACGTTGCCTGAATGTACGCCTTCGCGAACATGAGAGTTCACTAAAGGGGGCCCCGTACTCGCACTTAGCGATGCACTGCAAAAAGTGCACCTGCCAGCCAAAACTTTGTGACACAGAGATAATCGATATGCACAGAAAGCGAACGACAAGAGAGATAATTGAAGCATTTCGAATTAGGAAAGGAGGTGAGAAGTGTGTTAGCCAGGCGTCTGTTCTGCTAACCGATTCTGAATTTGCTTTTCTAGATATAACATGAACCAGTGCATTTTTTTTTCTTGTTTTGAGGGTGGGGGGGGGGACGGGCTTAACACGTGTTTACTTGATGTATGCGATGGGTTATCGTAGTGGTGTTTTGTTGATTCACTCTGTGATAACAAGGGTGGTGTGTGGTGACGGTGATGCATGTTATGCATATATAAGATTGTTCTTTCCAAAATAAAATTTTCAGTTGCTAGTAAGCGCTCCGTCCTGTGTCCTTTCTGAGTCTTCGTACTTATTGCGCTTGTTTCATCATGAACCTATACCAACACGCCCAACTGGCAGTCATCCTAAAATATCCGTTTCCAAAGAAAACTTCAGTCACTCCCCTTGGCCTGGTTTTATATTTGGAGGCACTGTGGGACGTATGTTTCACATCCACTCGTTGAGTTGTCTAGACATCTTGCATCAGCCAAGGTAGGCCCGTCTGTAAGACATATCTTCAACCTGAGAGTGCCAGGTCATGTGCGCGCAAAGAGTTCCTGAAGGGGCGTTTTTGTTTTTAGATATCGTGACGTAGAATTTTTTTATTCAAATTTATCTGTATGGAATGCAAATGAAAATTTCATCTCAAAAAACAGATGCATGTGCAGACTCTAAGGCTGCGCTTAGCACCATTTTTCTCGACAAGATTCATCGATTGAAGAAACTGCATGAGATTGGGAACAAGAAGATTTGGATATGAGTGATTTTCTAGTTTTAGACTGATTGTCTGGAAAGCAAGGTCACTAATGTTTTGAAGCGGTTTAAGGGGTACGCTTGCGGGCTTAACAGTCGAGGCGCTGAAGGAACAGTACTGAGGGATTTTTTTGTTTAAGGCTATATCGGGAAGAAAATCATCTGTTCTGGTTGTACTTTCGACGCCCAAGGAAGGAAATAGTGCAATTTATAGAACATTCAAATTTCGTAAAGTGAAATGGACAAGACGGGAGAACCAAAAAAAATGCCGAAGCTTGCAATAAGTCGCGCAAGACTTGAAAAAGCGAAACTGGACGATTCTCAAGTCTAATCTGGTTGCTTCTAGGTTGTTGCTAGGCTTTAGCTTGGTTAGTCCCGACATGAGTGTACCAACTCGAGATCCGAGCGTTCGCACCTCATTAGATCTACGGGCACGTCGTCGTTGGTGCAGAGCGTCCATCGCTTTGTGCTCTTCTCGCAGGCGCGGTTGCCTTTCCCGTTCCCTAGTATAGCAGCTTCGCACCAGTCGTGCCCAGCCTCAAGGAACAGCGCAGCTTGGCGGCCTTCTTTGTGTCACACTATTTCTTTTTCTTCTTTTTTAACACGAAAGTGTTTTATGCCAGGGTCCACCACGGCTCCGCTGACGTATTTCCGTGACGGATATGACGTTGTAAAATATAAAGACTAACAGTGGGCGAAGAAAAAAACCAGAAGCAAAAGTTCCGTCACCGGGAATCGAACTCACGACTGCTCGATCCGCAGCGCGCAGCGCGAAACAATTCGGCCACAGACGGCACGTTCTTCGCAATGCTAACGGCGAGCTATTTATATACACCATTTGCGGGCGGCTGTACTCAGAGATCTGTGTTATAGTGTGTTTTCGTTATCACTAGCGAGATGGCGCAACGGGCTCGAAGAGCGTAGAAGAGCGCGCTTGAAAGGTCGTCGCTGTTGCGACGAGCGCCCGCGTCTACAGGGCGTGGTCGCCTGTACTCAGAGATCTGTGTTACAGTGTATTCGTTATCACTGGTGAGATGGTGCGGCGGGCTCCAAGAGCGTAGAAGAGCGCTCTCGAAAGGTCGTCGCCGCTGCGACGAGCGACCGCGTCTACAGGGCGTGGTCGCTTGTGCGGGCGCTTATCTCGTGATCGCGGTGGTTTGTACGTCTCGCGTTGAGAGCACGAAGGTCACTTGGCCCACTGCAGCGGCTGCTTTTGCGAAAGGAGCGCGGTGCTCACGCAGAAATAAGTTACAAATGTGACAGTTAGTTCGCTCTCATCCTGTGTATGTTCGTTCCGTGCGTCCTTTCTGCTTGACCAGCGCGTTGAACGTTTCGAGCTGCTTGCCGTTCTTCGCGTGACATTACAATTTGTTGCTGTAGCATTCATTCCATCGTCCTTGGGGCGAAAGAATGCGCAACAAACGCTCAACTACGTCTGTGAAGGCACGTTTCACTTTCGTGTTATACCGATTCCTATGACAGAGGGATCATCCATGTTTTTTTTCTCTTTATCTTTGTTTCTTGTATCTCTATTTTGTATCTGGTTCTTTCTATTTCGTTCTCTTTCTCGCTCTTTTTATTTTCATTTGTCTTTCTCCCCTTTCTTTCTCTGTTTTTTCTGCCTCTTCTTTTCTCTTTTTTTCTCTTGGTGTTTCTAATTTTTTATCTCTTTCTCTGTCTGCATCTTTCTCTCTCTTTCTGTGTTTCTCTCTATTGCTCTATCTTTCTATCTTTTAATTTCTTTATTTCCATTATTTCTCTGTATTTTTTTCTCTTACTTTCTTTCTTTCTTTCTTTCTTTCTTTCTTTCTTTCTTTCTATAGCTTTCTTTCTCCGTCTCTTTTAGTGAACCACAGGTGAGTAGTGGGATTTGCCGAATTCCTGTGGCACATACCAGTTGTTGATGGTAGTTTTTTGATACGCCGCACAAATGACGGCGAGCCTAAACAGCTTCGCTGTTAAAATGAAGACACAAATGAATGGCTGTACTAACTGTACACATTTATTAGAAAATGTGGCCGCAGCTAGACATTACGCTCATGAGCGCAAGACCCTCGGCGACCAGTAAAAATGCTCCTGACAACATAGCACGTGGCAAATGTATGCGCAAAAAGCAATGAAAACGTGAAGCATCAGTACGTAATTGACTGAGAAAAACCAGCAAGAGCGACAAAAAAAAACGTTGATTGAGGAGTGGCTAACTACTGAAGGTCGGTGAGTCCCTTACTCCGGGAACTCTGAGCGCCCGACGGCGCGGTCGAGGACTTGGCGCTGGTCGATGATGTCCGGCTTGCAGATCACAGCCTCCCACGCTTCAGTGAGGAGGTTTGGGTGTGTATCTGTGGCTGCTGCTTGTAGATGCTGGGATGCGCTGGGATGCATTTCGACGAGCAAGAAGAAATCGATATTCACACCAACGTTAGTAGTGTAGGACACGGCGCCGTGTTTGTACAGAAGAGAAACGGCCTTGAAAGGGTTATTGCTTATGCTAGCTGGTCGCTTTCCAAAGTATTCGACGACAGAAAAGGAATGCCATGCTATTATTCGGGCCACGTCAATGTTTCGCCCCTGCCTTACGGCAG
The DNA here is from genome assembly GCF_013339695.2 of Rhipicephalus sanguineus. Classification (NCBI taxonomy): domain Eukaryota; kingdom Metazoa; phylum Arthropoda; class Arachnida; order Ixodida; family Ixodidae; genus Rhipicephalus; species Rhipicephalus sanguineus. The sequence goes on from NC_051176.1 coordinate 39,422,737, forward strand.
GCCTTTCAAATTGGTACGTGACAATCACGCCTTGTGTTGACTAGCATACCTAAAGGACCCCTCAGGTCGTCTCGAACGGTGGAGTCTCAGATTCTAAGAATTCGACGTCACCACTGTGCATAAGTTCAGATTCAAGCACTTAGATGCCGTGTGCTTGTGCCGCGCCTCCATTGATGTGCCACCTAAAGACGAGCAAGGTCAAGACTCCATCCCAAGTAGCACAAAACGGATAATTAACATTTTATAAACGTTTATCCGAGACAATAAAAACGTTTAGAAACATCACGGAATAGAAGCTAAAGGTCTAGAAAACGTCGTATATCTCGTCTAATGTCCGGCTAGATTCCGTTTTAAGAAAAAATCTAGAAAACGCTTTAAAAAAGCCGCAAAACATCCCATTCTATAAAATATCTCATTGCATTGTCTTTGAAAAATACGTTTTCAAGACTAATTTAAGGTGTCATGCAGGATCTCTTTTCTTTTTGCTGCTTTGTTTATGTGCATGCAATTAGTGCACGTTCATAGGAAGGCCCCTCTGTTATAGTGATTACAGTTACTTTATTCTGCAATTACTATTACAGAGTGAGATCTCAGCAGATTCGCAGACAAAAGTGGTCATGTCGTAATTTATTATGTAAAACAGCAACGATTCCTGTACAGCATGAAAACGTACAAACCACGAAATGATATATATATAGCGTGCGACTACATAACATTATACACAAGCGGCAAAAGAACACAAAATGTCAAGGTAGCTAAAATGCAGCTATATAGTATCCAAGCTTCAAAAACGCAACTTTTTGTTGCAGGAATTATCATTCGCGAAATTGTTGTCAAACAACTAACAATGCGATATGACAAAACCCCATTGGGCATTTAAACTCCGGCGGGCGTCCAGTGGATGTCCACTTCTGGATGTCTTGGTCGTCCAGTGGACATCCGCGAATAGCCGATAGGCGTACAGCGGACATCTGCTGGACTATAAGTTGCATACTAATTGGCAATCCAGCGGATGTCCCACGGGTGTCTAGGGCGGATATTCGGAGGTTCAACGGACGCAGGAGCTCTTTTTAATGTATTGATGTTTTCATTGCCATGGAGGGGAAAAAATCCGCGTGGCAACCGCAGATCAACTGTAGTCGCTTGCAACGATCGAGTAAGATTTGCGGCTTCATAATTTGTTTTAAAGGGCGTCGCCACCTCGATCGGCGTGACTTAATATGCACGCCATATCGTCAAATATTAAAGACGATAGTCTTTCTTAGGGAACAAACGCAGATACTTTGGTGTCCATCTGTCACCCGATATTCAGCCACCCTGCTAAAGTTTAACTACTTTCTGAATGCCCAGCCATCTTGATCTGGTAACGGGGTTCATAATTGTGAACGTTCTCGATCAAAAAGCAAATTTTACGCATATCTGAAGCGCAGCATCAATACGAAAATATTAGATGGTGCGTTCCTTTAGTAGAAAATATATCGATACATAATTCTAAAGACCGTAGTGTTTCTGAGGCTGCGCTGAAAATGCTAGTGTTTTTTGTGCTGTGCTGAAAATTCGACGCTCAGCCAGATGCGGCGATTCAATAAACACCCGTGGTGGCCATACTGGCAGCGTGCGGGTTTTCTCGGGCGTGGCGCGCTTTCTGCGCTGTAAGAAATGACCGAGGAGTTTTTGAAAGCGATATATAGGGCTGCTGTAATTAAGTACTTGAAAGGCGTAGTGAATTATGTACATCACATTTTCTGTTGAAAATTCGAACTATCGCGCGCATGATGGCCCTCAAAGACATATCCTTGATTCATAAGTACCGAAAACCACAAGTTCGCAAATAAAGCCCGAAACAATTTAAAATCGTACGCGACTGGCGATATGTCCTGCACGTTATGTCCCGAGGACGTCCGATGGAGAAAAGCAAACGGACTTGAACATTTAATCCGACATTGATATCCATCGGATGTCCCCTGGACAACTGCTTAGGACGTGGACGTTCGGATTTTATTCGGATGTCCGAGGGAGTTTCAATGCCCATTGGGACTTAGTATCTGGCACAGCCATTTTGCAATATGTAAGTATCGTCTCAATTTGCTGTACTGAAGAAAAACAAGGATCAAGTGAATAGAAATTGTCGAAAAGGGAATGTCGTTGAAGCCAAAAATTCGTCAGGGCCCTCCGTGAGGGCCCTGACGAAGACAAGTCTCCATGCTGAAGCGTTTCCTCAACGCTTCATCTTCCGCTGAACTTTTTCTTTGCAAAAAGGAGAGAGAGGAAACAAATAGAGGATGGCAGGGAGGTTAACTAACATCCGGTTTGCTACCCTACTCATGGGGAGGAGAATGAGGCAGTAAAAAAGAGAAATAGGCACATTTCACAACACACACACAAACACGCAAACAAACACAGAGGTGTGTCACAGGCGGTCGCTCAATTTTGTTGCCTTGAAGTACTGCAGAAGGGCTCGTGTAGTTTTCTGGGCTGATGTGCTGTGAAGCCAGACTCCCAAGATTTTCCTTCAGTAAAAGGCCAACAATCACTTGAGTCTCCTGAAGGCACACTGGAGAGTCCGGCGATGTTGAAATTGGGGACAACGGGACAAGAGATGACCGATAGTCTCTACACAATTGCAGTTATCGCACACTGATGAATCTGCCATACCAATCCGATAGCTGAATGAGTTAGAAGACGCTACACCGAGCGACAGTCAACACAGCATTGTAAGCAGGAAATGAGGAATGCATCAAGCACCTTGTGTGTGTCTGCGTTCATTTCAAAACAATCATTCTGTATCCCAGACCACAGTTAGTGCCAATTGACTCCAAAGTGTTGAAAACACTAATAAGAAACAAAACTACAAAATAATATTTTGCCCATTGAGCCAAGAATACGTAATAAAAAAAGAACGTAAACGGCTTCCAAATCACTGTTGCTGAAGTGTATTGCTCACCAAATCGACCTTTTAGGGACACAATACTTCAATAAATGGGCCACTTACTATAATGAATAAATAAAATTTAGGAATATGGAAGTACCAGCCGGATCAAAAAATCAACTTTGTTTTATGATGCCCAGTATTAAAAAGATGTTGCAGTGGCTTAGCTCGGCTATGCCAGGTTAACGTAGCGTTAGCAAAGGTTCAGCTGATTGTTCTTAGTCTCCTGATTGTCTAGGATTAGCTTGATTATTATGCTTACTATTGCTCCAATGACACACACATGGTATACATATTATGTGGCACATGTATATTTATTTTGCCAGGCAACTACTTCTGGATCGAATGAGTTAAGCTTCTCCGCTCTTCTGCGCCGTTGAGCAGCATTTACGCTCTCCTTCTCCATGGCTAACCACACTGGCAAACGCCAGTCAGATGAGCTATCGAGCGGCTCCAGCGCAGTGTCAGACGGCGACTGCACAGCGAAGGGGAATAGCTGCGCGCCCGCCGGCGCCAGTACGTCTACCTCGGCTACGACCTCACTCCTCTGGAAAGCGCAGACCGGCGGCAGTGAGTCGCGCGCGGCAGCGGCGGAGTGCGCGGGAGGTGCCGGCTCCGATGCGTCAGCTGTGTGACATCACTGATCCTCGCGCGCGCGCAGCACGGCTCTTGAGCAGCCACGCGAAACTGACTCGGCTAGGCCAGTGTAGCTAAGGCTACAAAATATCAGGCTAAAAGAACAAATATAATGATAAGACACATCAGATAACGAAATTGTTACTTCTCCTCATTTTTTAACCAATAAGCACACAGCTATAAACTCAGGATTGTCAGATGCAGGTCAGTGTATTGCACTTCGTACATCACATTGTTCAGTGTCATAGTATCGCAATATGTGGCAAAGCAGTCTGAACACTTGGCCTCATGACAGGTACTTGATGGAAATCACTGCGCACTTCAGGAACTCTGCTAATATCACTACAAATAGCATCAAAGTTGTTGTGCCATTAGCAGCATGGGGCAGCGTTCCATGTCAAACGTATCTCAGCACAATAGCCCTTCACGAGCGCCTGTGAATTAACAGCGAGAGTTCGTGTTGTGTAATTTCGAGCTAACTGTTAATCCATCTGTTTCTTACTCTTCTTTCTTCTCTACCTTTTCCTTTCTATTATTCCCCCTTCCCCCACCGCAGTGTAGGGTAGCCAACCGAGCCAAAACTTGCTTAACCTCCCTGCCTTTCCTCTTCGTATCTCTCTCTCTCTCTCTCTTGGAGATGTCGGCAAAAACAGAGGTTCAGAAAAGTTCCCTGCTTTATAAATTGCGACCTTTTGCTTTTTTCAAGTTCCCTAGGAAAAGACAAAAACGCAAATCTCTTGATAGCCATCTTTTTTCATCCTAAAACCTGCCAGTCACCCTATCAAAAGAAGGAAGTCATATTTTAGTTGCTGTAAACTTTGTTTCTAAACATATAGGTGAGTGACATCTGCAATAATTGGGAAAGAAGATCATTTCATTGTGTGCTATAATGCCTAATATAGGACGGTGTGAAAACTTGAAAACTCGATAACGCTGTACGGCGACAGAGAGCGAGCATGCTATATTTAACCAGGCAAAAGATGCGCGCAAGAGAACCTTTTGGTTCTGCTAAGAGCTGCCGGCTCTTAGCAGAACCATGTTGTGAGCAATATGAGATGGAAACACCGAAGTTACCTTTTAAACGCAGTATGCAAGTGCAGAAGTGTTCATCACACTGAATGCTCAAGCGGAAAGGTGTTTCTGGAAATTCCAAATGTAGCATTCATTCAATAACATAGGCGTGCGCAGGGTTCCCCTTCAGGGGGGGGCGAAGGTTCGTCGCAGCGCCCCCCCCCCCTCCCAATTATGTCAATGTATGGCGCTGACATCGCCCCCCCCCCGCCGAGTCGCAGCGCCCCCCCCTCGCTATTATGTCAATGTGTGGGGCTGACTTTGCGCCCCCCCTTAGGTGAATAGGGGGGGCAGCCACCCCCCCCCCCTGCCCTCCCCCCCTGTGCGTACGCCTATGTTCAGTAAGTTACAAATTATTGCTGAATAAACATGAATTCCGCGTTCCAGCTCATGTTGCACACGACAGTACGTCTTGAGCGTATCGGCATGCGGCAACGTGCACGCCGCTTAACTGCTACATCCGATAACACCCGCTCGGTATTTAAGCAGCGTCGTATTCTCCTGTCCTTTTTATTAACACGAAAGTGTTTTACGCCGGGGTCCACCACGGCTCCACTGACGCGTTTCCGTCACGTATATCACGTTGTAAAGTATAAAGACTGACATTAGACAAAGAAAAACTAGAAGAAAAAGTTCCGTCACCGGGAGTCGAACTTACGATCCCTCGATCCCCAGCGCGCAGCGCGGAACGACTCCGCGACAGACGGCACGTTCTTCGTCATACTAGCGGCGTGCTATTTATATACACCATTTACCGGCGGCGGTACTCAAGAGATCGGGGTACATCAGCGTGTTTTCGTTATCACTAGCGAGATCGCGCGAAGGGCTCGAAGAACAGGTGCTTTAGAAGAGTGCGCTTTAAAGGTCGTCGCCCCACGCGTTGAGATGAGCGTGTGCCTCTCTCTACAGGGCGTGGTCGCTCCTGCGCGCGCGCTTATCTTGTATACGTCTTGCGCTCTCACCCCAAGTTTGCTTTGAAGCTACAGAGAGCACGAAGGTCACTTCGCTCACTGCCGCGGCCGCTTTTGCGAAAGGAGCGCGCTGCTCACAAACAAATAAGTTACAACTGTGACAGTTCGCGCTCGTCCTGTGTATACTTGTGCGTTCGTTTCGTGCGTCCTCCTTCGTAGTTGACCAGCGCGCTTTAACTGTCGAGCTGTCACAGTTGTGAGTTTGCGCTCAACCTGTGTATGCTCGTCCCGTGTGTCCTTACTGCTTGAGAAGCGAGTTGCAAATTTCGAGCTGCTTGCCGATCTTCGCGTGTCATTACAACTTGTTGCTATAGCATTCATTCTTTCGCCCTCGGGGCGAAACCATGCACAACAAACGCTGAACTACGTCTGTGAAGACACGTTTCACTTTCGTGTTATACCGATTCCTATGACAGAGGGATCAGCCACGTTTTTTTTCCTTTTGCTTCCCCTTCTTTTTTGTAACACCTGTCTTCCATCATCTTTTTATCCCCCTTGCCCCTTTCCCCAGCACAGGGTAACCAGCCGGTCTAAGAAACAACTAACCTCCCGGTCCTTCCGCTTGTTTCTTTCTTCCTTCCTTCACCATTTTCACTTTCCTTGATCAGCTGGCGAAAAACTCTCACTGAACGCTGGGTTCAATTGTGTAAGGTCAAGTCAGTTGATAAGAACCGAAGTGTAGGGCACGTTGAGGTCAGGCTGCTTGTGCTCAGTAGTCGGCCTAGATACAAGAGTCATCTTGCTGCTAGAGATATGTACTCGGAAGGGAGCGTTTGAAGGACACACGGGAGCTTGTCCAGCTGTCCTTGTGAAGATTTTTCGGGCAGCTCTAGCTACCAGGAAAATCGCCCTGTGGAGGGCATATATTCTCCTACGGTAAACAAGAGTACGAATGCGTTGCCTGCATCGAGGAGGGGGTCGACTCAGACAGGACCAACCATTCAATGATGTCTAGGGTGTGCCCTACTTATCAGGAGAAGAAGGAGCAAGAGCGAGCAAAAATCCTAAGACAGTTGGAATTAGCAGAGGGCTAGCCCAGTACAGGCTAATTCGCAAGAGCGCTTTTTAACTTGATGCTTGTAATCGTTTATATCTACACTTTCTATACTTTATCCATCTTTTTTGAAGAACCAACCAAGTGAGTTGGTCAGTAGTTACATTAATAAAAAAAAGGAGGGTAAGGTTAATAAAGGGAACTACCAAGAACTAAAACTAGTCCAAGTTAACTTAGTAAGATGCGTTAAAGCATCAGAAGCGTTAAAAATTTACCAGAGAGAAGAGGAGCACGACATCTCCATTATACAGGAACCATATCATCTAAAAGGAAAAATAATCGGATTTCCCATGAAACATAAATTAATAGCAAGCAACAATAATCCAAAAATAGGGATGATTGTACATAAGAATAACATTGTTTTCTTTCCAATTTTGGTTGAAGATAAACTAATTGCAATAAGTTTAAAGACAAAGCATTGGTACATTTTAATTATCAATTGTTACATTCCACCAAAGGAGCCGATAGGTGAGACAATAACAAAAATAGAAGATATTATTATTAAATTACCGACAAAAAACATAATAATTGGGGGGGACTCTAATGCAAAAAATAAAATTTGGGGGGGAAGTATCACAGATCAGAGAGGAGAAGATCTGGAAGAATTTGTCTTGAGGAACAATCTGATGATAATAAACAACAAACATTTAGAGCCGACCTTCGAAACTAGCAGAGGAAAGAGTTGGGTAGATGTTACGATAGCATCAACGGAAATCTTTGAAGTTCTTCAGGACTGGGAAGTCTCAAGGTCGAACAGCGATCACAAATATATAGAAGTAAAACTTTTTAAAGAGAAGCATTATCCAAAATATAAACTAACGAAGAAAGGATAAGAAGCAGCGGAAAAAGAATTCATGGAAATAAATTGGGATAAAGAATCAGAACTCAAAAATGAGGAAGACATAGAGAAATTGCTCAATAAATTTTATAATAAGCTACAGGAATTATATAAAAAACACACGAAAAGAATAAATAAGGAGAAGAAGCCGAACAAGATCTGGTGGTCCACAGACTTAGAAATACAGAGGAAGAAAGTCAAAGCTATGAGAAAAAAATACCAAGAAAGCAGAGGGGAGATTAGACTTCTATAAAAGTCAATACTACAAGGAGCGCGATTCATACGTGGAGAACTTGTGTAAAGCTAAAGCTGATAGTTGGGAGAAAGTAATCTTAGACAACCAAAAATCCATTTAATATAGCCTATAAGATAGCGAGAGAGCAAATCAAACAAAAAGTAACCATTAAAAGTATGAAAAAACAGGATGGAACCTACACCACAACATTGGAAGAAACTATAGAAATAATTCTAAAAGAGTTGTATACAATTGAGGAAAACTCAATTAAAGGGGTCATGAACCACTTTTCCAAGTAATGATCTAATGGCCTCAGTATCGGAGTGTACTGCCTCCCGAATCGATTGCCGCAAAAATTTTTCGAATCCGTCAAGAATCAGCGGAGTTACGGGGGTTTGGCGCACGCTCCCAGCGCTTTCTCTCTTTTCTCGTGCCGGCGAGCGCACTGGAAGCTAGACAGGGAGAAATGGCATGGGGGAAAGAAGTTACGCCAGCGCGCGTCATGAAACACGATCGCTCTCCCGCTGTGATTCGCTTGCGCGAGTGCGGCTACCGTGTACTGAGGAGTGCGGTGCCGGCAAGTGGCGGCACCCCGCGGCAAGAAGCGCATCTGATCCGAACGCCGCTCTCGATTTACGTCGGCTATCGGCCAATAAGCATGCTATGTCTCTTGCGACGTACAGCGGACAGACGCCCCGCCCACCGACGAGAGTGAGAACCGGCCTCTGTTTGAAAAGAGGGTGCCTGGGGAAACGGCAACTTCGCGCTCCGCTTGTGGCCATTACGCGGCGCGCACGACTGTAATATTTGGCAGAGCAGTTCATAGCCGTGTCAGCTTTCCGCAGGATGTGTTTTTTCAATCAGCCCAAGGGGTGCTTCATGACCCTTTTAATATTAGTCCGAAGGTAAGCAAAAGAGATAAATCAGCCGAAGACTCCTATAACGATGTTGACTTTACTGCAAAAGAAATAGGGGAAGTAATAAAGAACTTAAAGCATGACACGGCACCGGGACCAGATGAAATCAAGACTCAATTAATCCAACTATTATTCAGCAGATATCGGGTATTTTTCACGAATCTGTTCAACGCTTGTCTTAAACACCGGTTTTTTCCTGCCAGATGGAAGGAATCTAAAGTAATTCTCATTCCCAAAAATAAAGAATTAAAAAGCCCAAATCATTTTAGACCCATAGCCATTAATTCGATATTTGGAAAAATACTGGAGAAATTACTAAAAGATAGACTGTACTTTCATTTAAATAAAGAGGGACATTTGAATAAAAACCAATACGGATTTAAACATTCAGCATCAACAACCAACGCTTTAATGAAGATAAAACAGAAAATTAATCAAGCATTATTAGACCACCAGTCAGCTTTGGTAATATCTATTGACAATAAAAACGCTTTTAATGGTATTCAAGGAAAATTTGTATCGCAATATCTAATAAATAAGAAATGCCCAGCAAATATATTAAAAGTAATTCTAGCAATTATGCAAGGGAGGAGCATTATCTATAAATATAGAGAAATAATCTTAAGTTATAAATTTGAAAAAGGTACACCACAAGGTTCACCGTTGAGTCCACTATTGTGGAATATCACAATAGCAGATCTCTTAGAAAGTAAGTTCCCAGAAGACGTACATGTCCAAGCTTTTGCCGATGATCTCACAATAATAATAAAAGGAGGTTCAAAAAGGCAAATCCAAACGAAAGCAAATCAGGCGTTAGAAGTAGTATATGAATGGGGAGAGAGGAAGGAATTAAAATTCAACGCAGAGAAAACTAAATATTTAATCACGCGAGGGAAGTACAAACGAAGTCCACCCATATTACGCCTTGGGATGAATAAAATTAAAATGGAACCCCAGCTAAAAATTCTGGGAGTAATCATAGACGAAAAAATGTCCTTCCTCCCACACCTAAAATATCTTAAAGAAAAAGTGTCTAACCTATCGATGAGTCTAAATAAGTTTACGGGTAGGAATAGGGGAATAAAATCAAGTCAGTTACATAAAATATACAAGAGAGGCATAGAAAGAATCATTACTTACGGCGCACCAGTTTGGTATAAGGACACGGTAGTAGTCCAAAAAAAGCTCAAAGCAATTCAAAGAATTCCGCTCATCACTATCACAAAGTCCTACAGAACAGTATCAAATAATGCATTAAATGCCCTGGCTAGCATAACCCCGATCCAACATAGAATTGAGAAGGAAGTAGAACTCTACAATATTCTACATAACGATAAGCAATTTAAATGGGAAAAAAAGAATATAATTTTTAACTTACAAGACATATCAACAAAAATAGATCCATGGAAAACACACCCAGCTGAGAAATTAGGTTTCCAATACCAAAAGAGGTATTCCCTAACGCTGATATTAACATATACACAGATGGCTCCAGTACGGAGAATGCTAAGGGGGCAGCGTACGTGGTGATTGACACAAATAACAAGATTCTAGAGACTAAACAATTCAAGCTACCCGACTACTCGAATAACTTTGAAGCGGAAGTCTCAGCAATCATTAAAGCATTGGAGTTTATTAATACACAAAACAAAACAAAAACATATCAAATCCTTACAGATAGTTTATCCACTTTACAAGCTATTAGCAACTCTGGAAACGCTAATCCATTAATCGATAAAGCAAAAAGTTTAATTAAAGAAATAAATATAAATGATAAACTAATTCTCACCCACGTTAAAGGACATAGTGGGATTACCGGAAATGAATTGGCTGACGAATTGGCAGCAAAAGCGGGGGCATACGGAGAATTCATATCAATCCCGGTCACAAAAAATTTTGTATCAAAAGAATTAGAGAAGGAAGCTAAAAGAAGATGGATTAACGATTGGAACATTAGAAAAAATTCTAGTAGCTACATCTTTACTTGGATCCCCACATTGGTGGGTCAACCGAAAGGATATATCGCGAACCATTTAAGTTCGCAGTTCTTAAGCGGTCACGGCCGATTCCCCCACTACCTCCACCGGTTCAAAATTAGAAACAACAATGTATGTGCATGCCAGCAACCGGCCACATCATTTGACCACTATCTAACTGAGTGTACCCTAACGAAAAAATACCAAGGATAATTCAAGGTAGAGTTTGGAAACAACTTGATCGAAAAAAAGACACATATGTTCAGCAACGAAAAGGCACTTAAAATATTGGAGGAAATGGTGGAGGAAATAAATGCAAAAATTTCAATCAGGTACCAATTCAAAAGCCAAATATTACAACCACATTCGGCCAACTTACTCTCTCCAGGAGGAGATTTCGTCGTAAGAGGAGGGTGGCTTTCGGTGGTGGACACGCAGAGGTGCGAACTCCCAAGTGACACCATTATGGGCTCCCACCCGGGATAACAAAGAAGAGTGTCCTTCTCACAATATAAATGGAGGGGAGGCCAATAGCTTCATCAATATATTTCCCACAACAGGGATGCAGCACGGTGCAACAGGAAGGACAAAGGATACCACCCAAATTCTCTACCAGCTGAATTCCACATAAGGATGCATCAATGAAAGACATCCAGAAGAAATCCTCACCAGTAGGGGCACACCGCTGTCGATGAGAGAGGAACCTTGCTAAAAGGTTAAACAACTCTCTCGAAATCGTCCCCCAGCAAAAATCCCACTGGTTATACACCCACACTTTGTAGCATGTTCCTCCTCTGGAGAAGCTATTAATAATTAAAAAAAATTTTTTTGACTAAGGTATATTCATCTGCCATATCCTCTTTTAAACGAAACGTGAAAAAGGGTTCTTTAACGAGAGAAAAAGACGATGTCAGCAAAAATGGTTTCTATTCATATCTCCCTTATAATGTCGGGGAAAAAAATAGGGAGAGAAAAAAAAGAGAAAAATTTTTTTAATATAATAATAATAAAAAGACACGAAAAGAGAGAGAACAAAAAATAATACAAAAGAAAAAAAAGAGAGAAAATGAAAAGAAAAAAAAGAAAAGAAAAAGAGAAGAAGGAAAAATAGATGGAAAACGAAGAAAGAAGGGAGGAAGAAACATGAAAATGAAAAAGAAGATAAGAAAAACAAACGGACCAAATATGTACTGGACATATTGTTATCAATGCTTACCATCAACGCGGCCTGGCTAATTTGGCAATTATTATATGATTGACTTTGTGTGATTATACTACATGTGCTTGTATAGATGTGATTTGAAGCCGACACAGTGCATCTCTATGGCGATCTGATAATAATATAATACATTCTTGAACTTGTGTAATTATACTACATGTACTTGTATTGAAGTGATCTGAAGCCGATACAGTACATCTTTATATCGTTATGATATTAATATAATCCCTCAATACCTTCGTAAGAGCCGGTGGAGTTAGGGAGGAGCCGGAGTAGTAAATAAGTCATAAAAAAAGAAAAAAACCCATAACAACTGTATTCAATAAAATCCTGTTCAGTCACTTATCAGTTGGCCGAGTTTTACAGTAAGCCTCAAAAGGACATAGTGGAGGACAGGCTCAACACGGACCCATCTCTCCAACAGTGTGACCCAACAAAGAGAGGAATGGAAAGCCTACACAAGAGAGACAAGAGGGAAAGAGAAGAATAGAAGACTTGTTAGTCAAGACGAGCTCATCGGAGATCCATTGTATCAAAACAATTGTAAGTCAAGATGAAGAGAAACCGTAGTATGTAATCTAGAGAATATTTCCCTCGGAGGTGGCTTCGCTGGGTGGTGGGATCAAATTGTTAGTTTTTTATTTTCTATTTTTTCTTTTTTTAATAGAAATTTTAGTACATTTTATTCTTTTATCTAATTTATCGAGTTTGGCCTGCGATACTTAGGTGGTGCAGGCAGGGCATAGTTTTTTAAATTTATATTTCATTTATTTTCGCCCAACTCCACTTTAAAGTAAAGTAAACAAGTACTCGCCACGAAGGAAAAAAAACTCTTTTGCGTGAACTTTACAGGTCCCTCGCTCTCATAAAGAAAGTTAAAGCGTTCTACGCGTAATCGAAAGATTAAATGGGCCCAAGCGAGGGACCTTCTAACGAGAAATGCCATGTAAAAATCTAAGCAAGCTTTTCTTACTTCAGCAAGTAGTACAATCAAACAACGACACAAGCAAAAACCAGACGAGCGCTAACTTGAAACTCGCTTATACGCGTTCCTTGGTCTGAATAAAACTGGCCGAAATAGCCAGGTCTCAACCAGGGCATAAAGCCTCGGTTCATTGGAGTGGGGGCACTTATATGGCGGGTATATATATATATATATATATTATAAAGATGTTTATTGGCGGACACTCAGCGAAGATAAACGACAGTGACAGTCAAGGCGGGGCCGACTCTGCACGAGCTGCGTTCTGTCCGAAGAGGGCAACCCACTAGAAGGGGCCGGAGAGGACGACCCACTTCAAAGTTCCAATAAGCTTCGCTACAATATATATATATATATATATATATATATATATATATATATATATATATATATATATATATATATATATATATATATATTTATATATATATGTATATATATTTGAACATATATATATATTTGAACATCGGCTACTGTATCACTTTAGATTTTCACCACCCGCCTCAAACGAGTTTTTCATATCTTTAGCTAATTTAACCTTAAAAGACAAAGCTGTTTGCACTAGAAGTACTGATAAGTATACCGTTCCTCGCGTGAGAACTAACTACGGAAACCAAACTCTGCAATTTCTCTTGCCAACGATCTTAAACACATATGAAACAGCTGATAGCCACGTACTCACCTTGACACCTAAAGAACATAAAAAAATATTTTGTAAGCTGCAGTGTATAGGTTTTCTTGTTTTTGCTTTCGTATGTCTGCTATACCAGTGGCGTATTTTCATTTCATTTTTGTCGAAACTTGCGTAGATCTAGGTTGTAGGTCTAGCTTGTATGTAACCATACAACGCTATGTACAGTGTGATTATTTTACTTGTTGACTGCGTTTTTGGTATGTCTGTCATGTATATTGTATGAATGTATTATGTTGGGCCTCAGGCGCACTCAAGCTACAGTTTTGTAGCTTTTGGTCTGTGGTCCTTTCCCCCCCTTTTTTGCATGGGAAAAATAAAGACTATTTAATTATTTATTTATTTATATGTATATGTATATGGCGCCCACGTTGGGCGCCATATGTGGGCACCCAACGTGGGCGCCCAAGGAACGCCGTGAGGGACTGCTTTGGTTTCGGCGGGGCGCACGTCGCGTATACGAGCGCTCTCCGCGACAGTCTGTCGGCCACTCCCTCTTGGCTGTCCACGGTCGCTTCTTATATGTTCCTCCTGACGCGGGGACCATGCGCACAGCCGTTGGATCTTGCCTCGTGCCGTAGCCATTGGAGGCTAGGGGGTTTATCGGTGGCGATTCCCACAATATATATATATGTGTGTGTGTGTGTGTGTGTGTGTGTGTGTGTGTGTGTGTGTGTGTGTGTGTGTGTGTGTGTGTGTGTGTGTGTGTGTGTGTGTGTGTGTGTGTGTGTGTGTGTGTGTGTGTGTGTGTGTGTGTGTGTGTGTGTGTGTGAACTAACAGACAATAACGCCAAGGAAAATATAGGGGATCTTATTAGAAAGTATAGGGAGGGTCATCTCGAGCGCCTTCTAGTGGGTCATCCTCTTTGGCTCTTCTCTGAGAGCACGCCCCTCGTGCCGAGAGACTGCGCTCCGTCTTGACTGTCGCCGTAGTACATCGTCGCCTAGAGCCGTCAATAAACGCCTTTACAGTAGTATTGGTAACAATGTGAAGAAAGTAAAGTCGACGAAAAGATAAGTTGCCGCCGGCAGGGACCGAACTTGCGACCTTCGAATAACGCGTCCGATGCTCTACCACTAGGCTACGGCGGTGGTCATCCTCCCGTCCACTTTATGGGGTATATATGAGCATTAAAACCTAGGTGTGTTAGTCAGCGCTGATCGCAGCCACCAAAATTACTACAAATAAGATCCCCTATGCTTTCCTTGGCGTTATTGTCTGTTAGATCTCATTAATTGTGTCTAACAAAGAAAACGAGCCCTTAAAAGTTATCTTCTTTCCTTCATTCTTAGCGAGGGTCTCGTTCTGGCAGACTTAATGCCTTCAGGTAGTATGCGAGGGATTATTGGTCAGCTGCCAGCTCGTAAAAAGATCACGTGCTACGTGACGCCGACAGGCAGAAAAAGAGTGTTCCACACTCGTCGCCATGGCTACGATCATCGCTGACTAACACTCTTAGGTTTAAATGCACATATAATACCCCATAAAGAGGACGGAAGGATGACCACCGCCGTAGCTCAGTGGCAGAGCATCCTACGTGTTATTCGAAGGTCGCAGGTTCGGTCCCTGCCAGCGGCAAGTTATATTTTTGTCCACTTTACTTCACATTTTCCCCAAAATTACTACACATAAGATCTCCCATACTTTTCTTGGCGTTATTGTCTGTTAGTTCTCATTGATATTGTTTCTAACAAAGACAAACGAGCCCTTAAAAGTCATCTTCTTTTCTTTATATATATACCATTGATTAAGTCTTAACTATTGACAGCTCTGTTTGGGACGATCAAAGTGTAGTGAAGCCACTGCACGTAGCATTGAACAAATGGTTATGAATAGAGGCCAGATTTTTAGGCACTAAAAAAGCTCGTTTTAAGCGCCAACAATAAGCCGGTAAAGCAACGTTTTAAGCTTCCAAAATAGTAAATATAGAGACAATAAATTTTCACATAAATGCACATAATTTGAAACGAAGGCGTGCGCGAGCTCTCTCTACGAAAGGAAAACAGAAATGTTATTGCTTAAGATGGCACAAAGGTATTAAACAGTTGAACTTAGCCTTGCAATGTGCTTTGTCCCGCACGGTTCGCAGAACACAGTCTCTCCCGTGTTCTGCACGGTGAGTCAAGATTCCAACATACTTCTGGGTGTCTTCTCAGCATGACTGAGAAGGGTAGAGCACGAGCAGAAAGCCAGATCGCTAAAACACCAGAAGGGAGGGATTCCTCCTATTCTCCGGGTCGAATCGCCTACAGCGAATTTCTCCCCTGCCAGTGAATTACTGGTGTAGACAGGGGGGAGAGGGGGTTCAACCCCCCCCCCCTGAAACTTTTCAGTTTTGCATGGGTATGCATGCACGCATGCATACGAGCGCACTTACGAACATACATAGAGTATGTTGTAACCCCCCCCACTTCCTTCCGCAAAAAAATTTCTGGCTACGCTGATGCAGTGAACACCTTACAAGTTAGCTTAAAAAAGCAAAAGCCGCGTGCACATTATATTTTCTTTTCATTTGTTGCTCTTCACTCACCTTTCTGGTCCAAGGTCTCGCATTCGCGAACCGCGCATGCCATGTCTCTGCTGGGGCGAATGTGCGGGTCCCACTTCACGGCTGCTAGCAGTTGGTTCCGGGAGTTGAACTACAGGACTAGGTTGAAGCCCATATTTCCGAAGTCAGTGTTGCGCGGTAGCTTGAATAACGGTATCAAACTGCTCGCGGGAGCGCAACTTGAGGCTAAATAGTGTTAATACAAACATCAACTTTGAAATTAGGCATTTATAGGCATTTGTGAGCATTTAGGCACAAACGCCAAAAATAGGCATTTATAGGCACTATAAAAACACTATAAAAGCCTTTCTTAACCTCTAATTCATGCTCATATATCAAAGTGGCACAATAGGAGCACAACGAACAAAATAGACATTTACCTAAAATCCGGTCTCTAGTTATGACTGGTATACAAGTACATATCTTACTGCGAGTCTATTTTGAGCACTTATTCAATGTCCCATTCCAATCAAGCAGTAAAAGAAATTGGCATTTTGGAAACGATTCTTCAAAGATAACTGAGGACGCAAAGGGTTAAAGATATTTAAGGTCAAAGCAAAGCATTTGAAGCAAATGACATTAGCTTACTCGCTGCATTGTGAACCTCAGGCACGGCAAGGCTATATTTTATTTTCACACCTACTTGCCTTAAAAAATGGGCACAGTACACGAGTCTTTGGAATTACACCAGAATTGTAATGCACAACTTATTGAATGAAAATTGACTGGTAACCTAAATAGACCAAGGCAAACCTTCACTTATTCTCGAGCTGGTAGCGTCATGCTCAGGTGTCTCGTAAAACGGTATGCTGTACCGAGAAGCTTAGTCCAACAGGGCGGTGAACCGTGGTGTGCAGTGTCTCGGGAAGTTGCACTCAGCAGTATGACGATACCTGTTTTTCTTTTTTTTTTGCTGCCACCCCGTCAACCGAATTGGCGCGATTAAATAATTGTTCGGAAAATTGGTGAGTTATAATTTCCCCTCACAAAGCACTTCTACAAAAAAATGAATTGCAGACGTTATCAGATGGGTGCCGCAGCGCTACAGTGGACCTGCCGAGGGGGGGGGGGGGGCGGTATGGACCCCAGTGGCCCCCTGACTTTAAGCCCTGGTCTTAAGCCAGCACCTGATGCCGTTGCGCAGACCAGCATAGCCAGTGAAGCAAATGGCGAATTCCTCTGGGAGATCCGGAGCGGCTGCTGAAATCCTGGACCGAGCACTCGGATTGCCCCAAGCCAAATCTGCCCGTGGAACACGTGAATGCTCCGCGTGAGGTCGCTCCAGATGTTGTTTATGCGTACGTCCGGTAAACCGGCTCCGAAAACTAGTTTTGCTTCTCCTCTGTGCGTTCCCGTGGGTAGTCACTGCAAAGCGCGCATTTCGACCACGCAGTACGCAGTGGCGTAAAGTGAGCGTGCCATTTTCTTGTGTTGTGCTGAGAAATATGGAAGAGCACATGGAAATCTTGTCTTCGACGTAGCCCACAACTTCTTCGACGTAGCCGGTGATCTTCGGGTGTGCGCGCAGTGGGTCAGGGAACGTTTCTTTGAACATCATTTCGTAGAGCACATAATGGTTCGTCTTCATCGCTGGTGCTTTCGCTGTCGCTGAGAGCAAGCAGCAAACCAGCAGCTCGTCCGTCAGAGTCAAATGACGCCATTTTAGGAATGTAAACAAGTGCACACGGTGATCAGACACCGACTCAAAAAACATGGCTGATCCCTCTGTCATAGAAATCGGTATAACACGAAAGTGAAACGTGTCTTCACAGACGTAGTTGAGCGTTTGTTGTGCATTCTTACGCCCCAAGCGCGAAGGAATGAATGCTACAGGAACAAATTGTAATGTTACGCGAAGAACGGCAAGCAGCTCGAAACTTGTTACGTCGAAACTTGTTAAATAAGTTACAAAAGATGACAGCGAACTGTCACATTTGTAGCTTATTTCTCCGTCAGCACCGCGCTCCTTTCGCAAAAGCGGCCGCTGCTGTGAGCTCAGTGACCTTCGTGCTCTCAACGCAAGACGTACGAACCACCGCGATCACGAGATAAGCGCACGCACGAGCGACCACTTCGCTCGTCGCAACGGCGGCGACTTTTAAAGCGCGCTCTTCGAGCCCTTCGCGCCATCTCTCTAGTGATAACGAAAACACGCTGTAACAGCGATCTCTGAGTACCGCCAGCGGCAAATGGTGTATATAAATAGCTCGCCGTTAGCATTGCGAAGAACATGCCGTCCGTGACCGAATCGTTTCGCGCTGCGGGCTGCGGAACAAGTGGTCGTAAGTTCGATTCCCGGTGACGGAACTTTTTCTTCTGGTTTTTCTCTTTGCCCACTGTTAGTATTTATTTGACAACGTCATATCCGTGACGGAAATACGTCAGTGGAGCCTTGGTGGACCCCGGCATAAAACACTTTCCTGTTAAAAACGCTGAAGACAACCGAGTTGCCTTACCGGAAATGACGGCATGGGTTGCCGTAGTTTCGGCGAAATCCGCCTCTGCAAGACAGAGCGACGTGGAATGCTCCGTCGCGAAGTGGATTGCTCCGAATCTGCCAGTGGAAAAAGCGGGCTTGCTCAGAATCAATCAGTGGAACGCAAATTCTCGGCCGCGGAGACAGAAAAATTGCTCCAGCTCGACCAGTGGAATTCGCCAAAAGAGATAGATTTCACGGTCGTGTACATCAGTTTAATTGGTTTCATCATGCTTTCACCAACCCCAGTCAGAGAGGCGAAGACGAGCTGTATAGCAAGCCATGAGCACCATGAAATATATTTTAGGAGTCTTTTATTATGTGCTTGAGAAACGTAACGAGCGTTTTTTTTTTAATTAAAGCGTCTTGCTTAAAATTATTGAATGCAGAAGATCATTGAGAAGATCAATCCCGGGTATCCAACCGATTTCTGCCTTTACTTCTGTTCGTTTTTGAGCTCTAAAAAAGATTATGGCCGTTTTCTGAAATGCTTCTTACCTCAGACCATTTCCTTACCTTACGTGAAGAGGCCTTCATGCCTCCTTATCTTAAGGAGCTCCTCGAGGGAGCCATTATTTTCTAAAAGCTTCCTTCAGTTTTCCCATCCTAAGGGCCGCCTCAGTAAGGTAAGGCGCGTTTCACAAGTCTGGGATCTAGTCTGGGATATATTGTCACGTGGTCGTGACGTCGACGAAGACAGCAGTCGGCGTTTGCAGGGTGAAACTGTTTATTTGGCCGAACTTGTGGCCGGAAAATGAGAACTAGAACTACAGCAATACACGCTGTACAATGATAGCGGCGAACAGGGCGTCGTCCGTCGATCAACTGACAAGCGGTCAAGCGCGTCGGCTTTTATACAGGCGCTATGGAACTTTCCAGCAATATCGCTGGTGGCGGCGTTATCTCTCGACAAAGCTGGAACATTCGCGTGCGGCGCGCAATCTTAACAAAACGATCTACTAAAATCGTGAAGCTTCTCGAACACTGCTTCGCGGCCAGCGTTGAGCGTTGATAACCGTCCTTGCTGGTCAAACTCGAACACATCAAAATAAAAGAAGGAGCGGGCGTGGCATTGCCCCCCTCTGAAAAAAAGCATCGTCCGGATGCTTGCAACAGAACATGGAAAGGAAGAAAAACAAGTGAATACACAAATAAATTACAATAACAAAGGAAAAAGAGTCCCCAGGTTCGCTAACGCGCAAAAAACGGCTTAAGGCGCACGACATGGACGACTTCAGGTCGTGCGCGGCGTCGCTGGGAGTTTGTAATGCCGTCCGGGACGACCTCGTAGTCAAGAGCGCCGTGGCGTCGAAGCACCTTGTATGGGCCGAAGTATCGCCGAGAAGTTTTTCACTGAGCCCACGTCGGCGTATCGGCGTCCAGACCCACACACGGTCACCGGGTTGGTACTCCATGTGGCGTCGTCGAAAATTATAGTGACGGCTGTCGACCCTCTGCTGGTTCTTGATGCGCAGGCGGGCGAGCTGTCGAGCTTCTTCGGCGCGTTGCAAATAGGCGGCAACGTCGAGATCGTCTTCGTCGGTGGCGGTTGGTAGCATTGCGTCGAGCGTCGTTGCCGGGCTCCTTCCGTAGACTAGCTTGTACGGCGTCATTTGCGTCGTTTCTTGCATGGCCGTGTTGTATGCGAAGGTCACATACGGAAGGATGGCATCCCACGTCTTGTCTTCGACGTCGACATACATGGCCAGCATGTCGGCGATGGTCTTGTTTAGCCGCTCGGTGAGGCCATTGGTCTGTGGGTGGTACGCTGTGGTCCGGCGGTGGCTTGTTTGGCTGTATTTCAGTATTGCCTGAGTTAGGTCAGCAGTAAACGCTGTACCTCTGTCGGTGATGAGGACCTCTGGGGCGCCATGACGCAGGAGGATGTTCTCAACGAAGAACTTCGCTACCTCGGTGGCACTGCCTCTGGGTAGGGCCCTTGTCTCGGCGTAGCGGGTGAGGTAGTCGGTAGCTACGACGATCCATTTGTTTCCGGTCTAGCTATGTGAATGCGCTGAATGAAGCACAGACGAGAAACGTAACAGGGGAGAGGACAAGTGGTGCGCAAACTTTCAACTGTTTATTTTCGCAAAAGCACGTCAAAGATATGCACAAGACTTCCCATGCTCTCAAAAAGATTGGGGAAAAGCATGGCGCTAGAGTTGTTTTCTCTGCCCCTTTGAAGCTTAAAGGCCTTTGCAAACAAGTTAATGATCCCCCCGATACTACGCTCGTGAAAAAATGCACCATCAAACATGTTAACAAATATTTAGAATGTGACGAGGGCGTAGTCTACAAAATTCCGTTCACGTGCGGAAAATGCTATATTGGGCAGACTGGGCGTTGCATAAACACAAGATTAAGAGAACATAGGTACGCCACAGAAATGCTGCAGTCACCAGGGCACTTAGCTACTCAATGCGCAAGATGCGGATGTGATCCCATTTTTAACCAAACGCAGACGTTGGCACATTGCAGGTCTAAAAGAACACGCGAAATCATGGAGGCATTTTTCATGTTTAAATCACACAATCACGTGAGCTCTGCATCTATTGCCCTCAGTGAGGCAGCATTTAACTTTATTGACAACCGCCACATTAGTTAGGAATACACATGCGAAGCATGATAGCACCAAAATGACCTCATTCGATGAACAACACGTTGCAATATAGTCCTTGTTATCTTCAGTGTTTTTGTGTATATCTTTGACGTGCTTTTGCGAACATAAACAGTTGAAAGTTTGCACACCACTTGTCCTATCCCCTGTTACGTTTCTCGTCTGTGCTTCATTCAGCGCATTCACATAGCTATGCCATACCAACTAGCCCAAATTGAAGCTTTGCTGATTGTTTCCGGTATTGGACGTCGGGAACGGCCCCAGTAAGTACATCCCAATTTGCTGGAACGGCCGTCGAGGTGGCTCGATAGGCTGCAGAAGTCCGGCTGGCCTAGTCGGCGGTGTCGTGCGTCGCTGACAATCCCGGCAGGTCTTGACGTAGCGAGTTACGTCGGCGACAAGGCGCGGCCAGTAGTACTTTTCCTGTATTCTTGCGAGCGTGCGAGAAACACCCAGGTGTCCAGACGTCGGGTCGTCATGCAGAGCCTGGAGGACCTCTGGTCGCAATGTCAAGGGCACTACGAGAAGGGAATCGGCTCGAAGCGGCGAGAAGTTCTTCTTAAGGAGAACACCGTTCCGCAAGAAAAACGACGTCAGTCTTCGCGTGAATACCTTGGGAACAACGGTGGTCCTGCCCTCGAGGTATTCCACAAGGCCCCTGAGTTCTGGGTCCGCTCGCTGTCGTTCGGCGAAGTCTTCAGCACTTATGGTTCCCAAGAACCAGTCATCCTCCATGTCGTCCTGCGGCGGTGGGTCGACGAGGGCGCGGGACAGGCAGTCAGCGTCGGAGTGTTTTCTTCCGGACTTGTAAACGACGGTTATGTCAAATTCTTGAAGTCGTAGGCTCCACCATGCGAGGCGACCTGAAGGGTCCTTCAAGTTAGCTAGCCAACACAAGGCGTGGTGGTCGCTCACAACTTTGAAGAGCCGGCCGTAGAGGTAGGGGCGAAACTTCGATGTAGCCCAGATGATGGCCAGGCACTCCTTTTCTGTTGTGGAGTAGTTGATTTCTGCCTTTGATAGCGACCGGCTAGCATAACTCATGACCCTTTCGAATCCGTCAGTCTTTTGCACAAGGACGGCGCCGAGTCCTACGCTGCTTGCGTCGGTGTGGATTTCCGTATCGGCGTATTCGTCGAAATGCGCAAGTATGGGAGGCGTCTGCAGGCGTCGTTTCAATTCTTTAAATGCTTGAACTTGCGACGTTTCGCACCTGAATGCGACGTCGGCCTTCGCGAGTTGCGTCAGTGGCTCGGCGATCCGTGAAAATTCCTTGACGAAACGTCTGTAATAGGCGCACAAGCCGAGAAAACGGCGTACGGCCTTCTTGTCGGTGGGCGTCGGGAAGTCAGCGATGGCAGCTGTTTTCCGCGGGTCCAGGCGAACACCATCCTTACTGATCACGTGACCCAAGAACAAGAGCTCCTCGTACGCGAAGCGGCACTTTTCAGGCTTCAAGGTGAGTCCGGAGGTCTTGATTGCTTGAAGTACAACTTCAAGGCGCCGAAGGTGTTCGTCGAAGTTTGAGGAAAACACAACGACGTCGTCCAAGTACACGAGGCATGTCTGCCACTTCAAGCCGGCCAGTACTGTATCCATAACCCGTTGAAAAGTCGCAGGTGCCGAGCAAGACCAAAGGGCATGACCTTGAACTCGAACAGGCCGTCTGGTGTTATAAAAGCAGTCTTTTCTCGGTCTCTCTCGTCGACTTCTATTTGCCAGTAACCGGTCTTGAGGTCCATCGACGAAAAGTACTTTGCGTTGTGTAATCGCTCCAGGGTGTCGTCTATCCGGGGGATGGGATACACGTCCTTCTTCGTGACTTTGTTCAGGCGACGATAATCCACGCAAAAACGTAGAGTCCCATACTTCTTCTTCACTAGCACCACCGGGGATGCCCACGGACTCTTCGACGGCTGGATGATGTCGTCGCGTAGCATTTCGTCGACCTGTTTCTTCACGGCCTCGCGTTCTCCCGTACGGGCTCTGACGGAGGGGTCTGGCGCTTTCCTCTGATATGATGCGATGTTTTGCCACGGGAGTCTGCCTAATTCTTGACGACGACGAAAAGCAGTCCTTGTATTGGAAGAGCAGGGTTTTGAGCTGTTCTTGTTTGTGCTTCTGAAGGCTGGGATTGATTTGGAAAGCTGGTTGCGGCGCTTTATTCGTCGGAGTAGGCTCGGGAGAATCGGTGAGGCCGAAAGCATTGCTGGCTTCTACGATTTCTTCGATGTAGGCGACCGTCGTGCCTTTGCTCACGTGCTTGTACTCGTTGCTGAAATTCGTGAGCATAACTGTTGCTTTCCCTGCCCGTAGCTCTACTACTCCTCTTGCGACGCAAATCTTGCGGTTAATCAAGTGGTGCTGGTCGCCTTCAACAACGCCTTCCAGGTCTGCTGATTTCTGAGTGCCGACGGAAATGATGACGCTGGAGCGAGGGGGAATGGTGACCTGGTCTTCCAGCACATTCAAGGTGTGCTTTCTTGGCGGAGTGTGCGGCGGTAGTGCCTTTTCTGTGGACAGTGTTATTGACTTAAACCTCAGGTCGATGATTGCACCATGAAGGCCTAAGAAGTCCATACCAAGGATGACATCTCTCGAGCAACGCGGCAGGATTACGAAGTTCGCGGGATAAATCCGGTTGTTAATGGCGAGTCTAGCTGTGCAGATTCCCTCCGGCGTTACGAGGTGACTCCAGCTGTCCGGATTTCGGGGCCTTCCCAGGCCGTCCTAACTTTCTTCAGCTTCGTGGCGAACGGTCCACTGATGACAGAATAGTCGGCTCCGGTGTCGACGAGGGCTGTGACGCTGTGGCCGTCGATAAGAACGTCGAGGTCGCTAGTTCGTCGTCGACCATACACCGGCCCCGGGTTGGGCCAGTGTATGGTCGGCGTTGGGGAGAGGCGTAGCGGCCTGGCGACGGCGATCGGGAAGGTCCTCGGGGGGCCACTGCGCTCCTGCCAGATAGTCGGCGATGTCACGTGGTCGTTCACCCTGCTGTGGACGCGGCGCGTCGACGGCGAACCCACGCAGTCCCATCTGTCGATAATGGCAGCGGCGGTAGGTGTGGCCGGCTTCTTCGCAGTGGTAGCAGAGTGGACGATGGTCGGGGGCGCGCCAAACGTCGGTCTTCCTCGGCGTGTGTCGCTGACCGGCTGGCGGGCGGTATGGCGTCAGTGGTGGCGGCGGAACTGCTGGTGCGGCGCGGCGTCTTGACGTGGGCGAGGAGGGGGGGGCGTTGCGTCGGGCTGCAGCAGCATAGCTCATTGCTTGCAGCTGCGGCGGTGCCGGCTGATGAACACCCAGTGACTGTTGGATTTCCTCGCGTACAACGTCCGCAATCGACGTCACTTCGGGCTGTGCAAAAGGTGCGAGCTTTCGCAGCTCCTCTCGCACGATGGCTCGGATCGTTTCGCGCAAGTCGTCGGAGCCGAGGGCATGAACTGCTGCGCTGTCTTGGAATGCGCGGCGATTGTACTGTCGGGTGAGCATCTCGAGCGTCTTCTCGATGGCCGTTGCTTCCAAGACGAATTCTTGAACTGTCGATGAGGGGTTCCGCATCAGCCCGGCGAAGAGCTCCTGTTTGACTCCTCGCATAAGAAAGCGGACCTTCTTGTCCTCGGGCATGACAGGGTCTGCATGACGGAACAGCCTTGTCATCTCTTCCGTGAAGAGCGCCACGTTTTCGTTCGGCATCTGCACGCGGGTCTCGAACAGAGCCTCAGCGCGCTCTTTCCGGACGACGCTCGTGAATGTCGCGAGCAACCGGCGCGAAAGGTGTCCCACGTTGTCAGGGTTCGCTCTTGGTTCTCGAACCAGGTACGAGCGGCGTCTTCCAAGGCAAAGTACGCATGTCGTAGCTTGTCTTCGCTTGTTCAGCCATTGAAATGGGCGACTCGGTCGTAGGCTTCGAGCCAGCTTTCCGGGTCTTCAAATGACGACCCGCGGAAGGTTGGCGGCTCCTTGGGCTGCCGGAGAAGGATCGGCGCAGGCTGTACGGGGTCGGTCATCGTCGCTGCGGTTGATGTTGGGATCTGGGGCTGCCTGGTTTTTTCGAGAAGGAGCCCGTACTCTGGCTACAGTCCCTTCTGCCTGCGGCTCGTTCGACGATCCGGGCTTTCTTTGCCGTAGTCCTTGTCGCGGCTTGGGCTTGGGTCAGCGCTTCGCGGGGGCGTCCGGATCATGGAAGAAGCAGCACCTCCAGCAGATGTCACGTGGTCGTGACGTCGACGAAGACAGCAGTCGGCGTTTGCAGGGTGAAACTGTTTATTTGGTCGAACTTGTGGCCGGAAAATGAGAACTAGAACTACAGCAATACACGCTGTACAATGATAGCGGCGAACAGGGCGTCATCCGTCGATCAACTGACAAGCGGTCAAGCGCGTCGGCTTTTAAAGAGGCGCTGTGGAACTTTCCAGCAATATCGCTGGTGGCGGCGTTATCTCTCGACAAAGCTGGAACATTCGCGTGCGGCGCGCAATCTTAACAAAACGTTCTACTAAAATCGTGAAGCTTCTCGAACACTGCTTCGCGGCCAGCGTTGAGCGTTGATAACCGTCCTTGCTGGTCAAACTCGAACACATCAAAATAAAAGAAGGAGCGGGCGTGGCAATATGTAGGGGATATTATATGTGCACAAGTCTGGGATATAATACGTGCACACAAGCGGTCGGTGCACGTGCACACCAAGTGGTGACAGAAAAAAAACAAAAAAAAACAAGCGACTGACAAAAAATAACAGTACAAAGTAATAATCACAATTTTTTCAATTAACTACTGATGAAGGCAAGCACAAAGCATGCAAAAACACTTATCTGCCCCTGTCGTTCCAGAGCCCTCGAAACACGTCCTTTCACCACCCTGCACAGAACCTGCAACAGGGACATTGGATAATCAGCGCTCCTAGTGGTAACTACTCGAAGCACCCACGTTTTCAATAGAAGAGGCTCATTTTTAGGCTATAAAAAACGTAAAGGTGCAAATTCCAAGACTCTGTAGAAAGATATGTTCTTGCCACTGTGCCACACTTCCCAAATGCAGGACTCTTGAGTTAGGGCTTTACAAGTTATGGGAACAGAATTTAGAGTTTAAATAATGAGAGCCTATGGAACCTACCGAAACGATGCCTCGTTTTTTCTGAACCAAAATGGGCCGTCTGCAAAACTAGACGGAAACCTCCAAACCGCCCTGAAATACAATCATGCCCCGCCACGGTGGTATAGTGGTTATGGCGCTCGACTGCTGACCCGAAGGTCGCGGGATCGAATCCCGGCCGTGGCGGCTGCATTTTCCATGGACGCGAAAATGTCTGAGACCCGTGTACTTAGATTTAGGTGCACGTTAAAGAACCCCAGGATGTCGAAATTTCCGGAGCCCTCCACTATGGCGTTTCTCATAACCATATCGTGGTTTTGGGGTGTTAAACTCCTGATATTCTAGTAGAACTCTTTGTTGGGCTAGTTGGTGCATTGCATCAAGGAATTATACCAGCCGAAAACAGACGGAACACAGGAAACGGTGAAGGAGACAGGAAAGCGGCTAGCCGCTTTCCTGTCTCTTTCACCGTTTCCTGTGTTCGTCTGTTTTCGGCTGGTATAATTCCTTAAACTCCAGATATTATTAAATACAATCAGTACGAAGACATAGCTTTTATTTCAACTGGTAGCCATGTTTCTGCGTGAGGAAAAACACGTTCCGAAAGCACAATGTGTACGACTCAGCCGCGTCTTTGACCGTAGTATCTTGATAATAGGCTCTTTTAGCTGAGCGTCGCTTACGCTCAGCGCTTCCTAGATGTAGCGTCTCGAGAGAGTGCAAGGTACTGCATGTATTTCGTGTTTTTGACGAGCGCGTTTTGCCGAGACGCGGTCAGCTTGGCTGCAAAACGACGCCGAAACCAAGTGGACGCACCTTCACGCTCCGGTCAGTTGGCTTCACGAGCGGAGCGAGAGATGCGTTCTACGTTCCTCCGGTCGCACGTTCATTCTGCGCACGCGCACTACAATTCTTTCAACGTGTTTGTATGTGAATTGAGTCACGCGCACTACATATCCTTCTACGCGTACGTGTGCATTCGCCGATCTGACCGGAGCGGATCGTATATGCCCAGCTAAAAGTGCCTAATACCCATCATATTGCGCTCCGACCGACGTTTGTCGTGGCCGAGTGGGTTAGCGGGCGTGATGGCAGTTCGTCATCGTGGGTAATCGCTGCGGCCAGAGCTAGAATCACGCAAACGTTGTGGCATTTTTAACAGCGGAGCTGTTTAAGCCGCCCGTAATCTGTCCAATGCGAACAAGAAACCCGAGGCTGGTATGCGCCACGGGAACTGAGCAAGCCCCACTGCCGAGTACAACAGGTGCGAGTGTTAAACCAGCGCCTCTATTTTTCCAATACCAGCCAGAGGCGCCCGATCCAGCCGTTCAGCATCCTCTCCTTTAGCCCTTTCCTACTCTCCCCCGTCGGCCAGACTACGCGCATACTTTGCGATCATGGGGGAGAGTACCCTTTATTAGCTGATGCCTCGTGTAGGAAGTCAGATGAGGTAATTTTTTGTGCAGTTGTGTTCAGATCCGTGAGGCGGCGTCTTGCATTGCTCATGATAACTATGTTGACTGTCATGCTGGCTCTCAAGAGACGCGGTGTTTTGAGATGGCGCGTCTCCCTTCGTGGCGCTATGCGGGCTACCAACAGGGGCAGGTGTGACGCGAGCAGTCGTACCCTTTAGGTGGAGTCGCATCACGACCACTCACTGAACTAAGGCGGACCAATGGTTCCCATTGAAAAGCGAGAATTTGCACACGTTTTGAAAAAAATAAAGGAGGCCTTGGTTAAACGAAAACTGCTTGGCGAAATGGAGAGGAGGAAGGAGATGAGGAGGAAATGAGAAGGGGAGAGGAGGAGTTTAAAGACATAGAAAGATGGAGACAGAGAAAGACAGAGAAAGAAATAGAAAGAAACAGACAGCAAAAATATAGAAAAAAACAGAGAGCAAGACAGAAAGAGAGAAAATTTGAAAAACTAAGACAAGCAGCGAAAGAAACACAGAGAGAGGAGGAGATAGAAAAAAGGGGAAGCGATAAAAAGAGAGAGAGAGAAAGTGGACGAAGAAAGAGAAAAAATAAAGGGAAACAAGGCGGGCCGCCTAGCTCCGCTCTTCCATCACGCTTGGCACTACTATTACAATGCTGCCATAATTTTTTTGCAGTTTCGCTGAATATCTATTTGCTTGTTCTTGCGCTAGAGCGCATCACGCGAAATCGTCGCTGCAGTTTTGGTTTCGCTTCTGGAAATACAGCCAAAAAACTCCGCACGCTTTATTATTTCTTATCACGTTACCTATTTATTGAACGACAAAAAGGGGAACCGCGGGCCCGCTTTTAGTTAATCGCAGTCATTACAAGGCAACATGTAATGAGGCCATGGAAGGGAAGACGAAAGTGATTTATTAGTAGAGTGCTTATATGAAACGCTCCAGTATATTATAAACGCAGACGGAGTGATGGGGGAACCAGCGCAAAGGTTGCGCTGCCGAATCTTCGTATTCTTTCTGCGTGGACAGCGCTCTCTGCTTCTGTGATAAGTGCCGGTCCTCTTCGTTGCATTTACTTCCCCTACGGAAAAGATCCATCCTGGCGACTTACTGGCAGTACATGACTGTACGAAGAGTCATGAAGAGTTAGACTTTAGTCGGTTCATATGCACAACCTTATGCCCTCGACATTGATGATGAGACGAAGGCTTTGGCGGCTGTACGACGTAGTTCACGTGCGAAGTTTGCTTTACCACACGGTGCGGGCGGTGGTACTTCAAAAGAATTTGCTTTGACTGTCCGGGCTAGCTTAAGGAATCAAGAACCACACAAGGCAGTCGCGGGTATCCGACGCTAAGGGTTTCTAGATGACTCGATAGTGTTTTTGGAACTGCTGAGACATCTGGCAATCTGTTGACACTCGGCAGTGTGCTTAGCAACTTGGAAAGCTGTCGTCGACGAACTTAGATCAGGGTGACAAAGAAATGTTGTGTATGGCGTGCAGGGGAGGGGGGGTGTGGTTTGTGTCCATATAGCAGGAAGTAATGACAGAGTCCTGTCTTGGTCTATGTAGCAGTATTATGGGCGCACATCACACAGGGAAGGACAAAGTCCCAGTCTCAGGGATCGGAAGTGGCGTATACATTTTATTTATTTATTTATTTATTTATTTATTTATTTATTTATTTATTTATTTATTTATTTATTTATTTATTTTACCGTCAGGGTACGCAGTACATTTCAGAGGGGAACGGCAATGCACAACAATAAAAAAACAAGGAACACAAAGCAAATGGCATAAAATATAGTCACTAATTGGGGTGCAAAGATGATTACTCCTAACAACTTACATCATAAAAAGCAAATGATGAACAGTAATTTTATTTTTATTACATGGTGAAGGCAAAAAGCAATATAAATCAACTGATGAACAAAACATAAAGGGGGTCATTAGGTAATCACTGTTTTAAGTACATTCTTAAATTGAGTGGAGTCATTGATGCTTGTTATTGAAGCAGGCACCATTCATTACAAGTTCTTGGGAGATATGGCTGGGCATACGTTACTGTGTTGCAATGGGGGACTGTGACTTTTTGTTGGTGATTACGACGAAGAGAAATGAAAGGAGCAGGTTGGATTATTCGGGAACGAAGTTTCGGCTTGTGATAAAATATTTTATGAAACAGGCAAATGCGAGTGAGCTTTCGGCGGGTAACTGGCGGCGGGGAACAGTGGCCGGTATGCCTGCATATCGGCCACTGGTCGGGTTCTGTCGAGCCATTTGTTTCAGGGTTTTAGGCCGTGACGATCTGGAGAAAGATGTTTAATCCCTATAGAATCGCTTCGACTGCTTCCTGTAGCAATAGGCGACCTCGGGCGCTAAGCGGCTAATGTGGTGCGCCGTACCGTATAATGACGTGAAGTGAAGTAAAAGGGGCAACGTCATTAGCCGATGCAGATGGCAATGATCAAGTCTCTGCGTAGTCTGTGAGGTGATCGATGGCAAAAATTATCCATCGGTTGCTAGGATTACTACCCGCCATGATGGTCTAGTGGTGATGGTGCTCGACTGCTCACCCGAAGGTCGCGGGATCGATTCCCAGCCAAGGCGGTTGCATTTTCGATGGAGGCGAAAATGCTTGAGACCCGTGTACTTAGATTTAGGTGCACGTTAAAGAATGCCGGATCGTCACAAAATTCCGGAGCCCTCCACTATGGCGTCCCTCGTAATCATTTCGTGCTTTTGGGACGTTAAACCTGTGGGAAGCACGCGCATCACCACCGGATAACACCATGTGCTGCGTAGTAGGGGTGCACGCGTCCTACAGATCCCCTGGATGAGCGCCAGTGCACACGATGTGCGGGCAGTTGGCGACGGACTGGCGGAGTGTATGCGCGCGTGTGGTGGACGGCCGGCGTGGCGAGACTGAACGGTTGATGGCATGTGTGGTAGCCGCGAGCACTTTGAGTGTTTAGATTAACTTTTGATGATTTCGTGTACTAATAAATGTTTTTTTAGTTGTGAGGTACCACTGCATTCCGTCATTTGGCCAGACGGCGAGAACCCCTACTAACCCCAACAACTATTATTATTATAATTGCCAGGACGAGCGATGGGAAGCGCTTACAAACATGAACGCCGAAGTGGTTGAACGAGAGAGGAGGACAAGGCAACGGTTTGAACGTAGCAATTAAACGGCAACGGTAATTTTAGCGGCGCTGGCAGGCGATTCAGGAGCGTTCGTAGAAGCGTACGAAACGGTACATTCAGCGACAAAGAATAGTGGAGTCGGCACGGTCAACGCAAGCAATGTCAGGAAGTACCCGCTGCCTTCAACCTCGGATCATTTCCACACCTGGCAACCAAGTGCTACGCTCTGCACAGCCGCATCAGATGGACTACAAATACCGCCTACGCGCCACAAGCACTTGGGGCACGCCACCGCAGCTATGCTGGTCACGAGAATGCCTCTCTTCATGCAGGTTGGTTACTTGCCAAATTCGACTTGCATTCGCTCCGATAATGCATTTCTGCTTGCGGTGTCGTGCCCCACCGACGCCATTGATTGCTTTCGGAAAACATTGTCTATTACTTGTTACCAGTGCATCAACGCGTATACCGTTTGCCTTCTGCTGGTGTTAGCGGGGGACGTTGAATTGAACCCAGGACCCAAAGGGAATAGTCATCCTCAGCCCTCCCTTGAGTCTATCGCTATGGCCATATCCCGCATTGAAAGCTCTCAAAATACCATGTTAAGCGAACTTGCGCTGATTCGCGCCGCTCAAGCAAAGGTTGAGGAGTCAATTTCTAGCCTTTCCTCGAGGGTAGACACCCTAGAAAAAATCGCACAAACAAATCAGTTAGGTAGCCCAAGCTCTGCAGAAGACCCAAGTATGGTTAAGCTTGCCTCAGATATTCAACTGCTGTCGAATAAATGCGACGACGCCGAGAATCGTCTGCGACGCTCAAACTTGCTGTTCTTTGGTATGGCCGATAAGCAAGCTGAAACGTGGTCACAGTCCGAGTCGCGTATCCTTTCATTCTGCTCTAAGGAGCTCGATATCACCATTAATAGTCAAGATATTGATCGGGCCCACAGACTTGGCCATTTCCAGCCAGGAAAAAACCGCCGGATAATTGTCAAATTCATGAGATTTAAAGACAAAGGGCAAATTCTGTCTGCCAGTTCAAAGCTAAAAAACTCGTCGTTTTCAATCCAGGAAGATTATTCTGCGCGTGTGCGCTTGGCCAGAAAAAAAGTTTTTTCATTTGGTCAGCACAGTTCGACTTCCTTCAAGATCCGTTTTGACAAGCTTATTATTAGCAACAAACAGTTTGTTTACGATGCTGGAACTGATTCCGTTGTCGAGCTGAATTCGCAGCGCTCACCGCAGTTACCCATGTCTTTTGCGCACCACCCTTTGAGAGCCGCCACGCGCGCTACCCCTCCCTCAAGAGATAAATCGATATCGGTTTTACTAACAAATATACGAAGCTATTTTCCAAAGAAAGACGCTGTCGAAGCTATACTGGATGACAACCGCTCCGATATCGCCATCTTTACTGAAACTTGGCTCACAAGTGATATAGGCAATGACGAACTTTTGCAAGATAAGCAATCCTTCTCTTTTTTTCGGCGTGACAGACTTGATCGCAGGGGAGGCGGCGTGCTGGTTCTTGTTAAGGATACCCTGGTTTCTTCTCCTGTTGCAAATATGTCTAAAAGCGAAATCCTTTGTGTGAACATATCACTTGCTCATCGCACCACTATTATCATAGCCTGCTACCGACCACCTGATTCTGATCCCTCCTTCATTGACGACCTAAGCAGCACTCTACTTGATATGCAGAATCAGTTTCCCAGCGCAAACCTCATGGTTTGCGGTGATTTCAACTTTCCAGACATCGATTGGGTCAACATCATTGCACCTGCGCGTCATTCCAGAGATTTTTTGGATCTTATTCTCTCTTTTAACCTTGCTCAAACTGTAGAAATACCAACTCGTGGCAGTAACACACTTGATTTGGTCCTTGTGTCAAATCCCGAGATAATTCAATCATTGTCATCCATCGATGGCCTTAGCGATCATAAGTTGGCAATTTTCAGCCTTGCAGTTTCCATTCCTTCACGACAACTTTCAGTAAAGTACATTCGTGACTACAAAAAAGCAGATTTTTCCCGAATCAATGAGGAAATGGCCGTATTTCTTCAACACTTTGAACAATCAGCTCCTAACAGGACTATCGATGAAAACTGGTCTTCGTATAAAGCAAAACTTATCTCGCTTTTAGAATCATATGTACGCTTAGTTTGCATTCGCGGTGATGCCGGGAAACCATGGTTTACAAATTCATTAAGAAAGCTGTGCAATAAGAAAAAGTGATTATTCACGGAAGCCAAGAACTCCGCTTCAGCATTAAAATGGGAAAAGTATTTCGAGTGTCTGAGTAATTATACTAAATTGCTGAGGAGCAGTAAACGGCACTTCTACAACAAACACATACTGGACATCCTCCGAACTAATCCGAAAAAATTTTGGACTTTCTTCACTCCTAACCACAGTGGCTCGCATAACATCTCTTTATTAAATCAAGATGGTTCTGTCGTTCCGAAGGAGTTTCGTTCTGACGTTATGAATGCCTACTTCACCTCAGTTTTCACCCACGAACAGGTTGCAAATATTCCTGTTCCGCTCAATCCCAATTTTCCTCAAATGCTACCAGTTAATATTTCGGCAGAAGGAATCTGCAAGCTGATTGATGACTTAAAGATATCTAGTGCCCCTGGGCCTGACAGCATATCTGCTAAAATTCTTAAAGGCACAAAAGTAATATCTAGTCGCGTCGTACAAATCATTTTCACGCAGTCTATTTCCAGCGGCCAAATCCCGTCTGAGTGGAAGGTTAGCAGAGTTGTACCCGTTTTCAAGGCAGGAAGCCGCTCCAATACATCTAGTTACCGTACCATCTCGCTAACATGTATTGCATGCAAATTTATTGAACATATAATTTACTCCCACCTGCCAAAACACCTGGACAATAATTCATTTTTCTTCCCGAACCAACACGGATTTCCGTCCGGCTTTTCGTGTGAATTTGAACTTGTTGAATTCTCGACTGACTTGCACTTAAACCTAGACTCATCCTTTGCAACCGATGTCATTTACCTCGATTTTTCTAAGGCTTTTGACCGCGTTCCGCACCAGCGTCTCATGACTAAACTGTCTTGCCTTTCAATCAATCCGCTGATATTGTCATGGATTCACTGCTTTTTAACTGATCGCTCCCAGTACACCGTCATCGAAGGCCATCCATCTGCCGCCACTAACGTTATCTCCGGAGTCCCACAGGGCTCTGTTCTTGGCCCGCTTCTGTTCCTAATCTTCATCAATGATCTTCCTGCTCAAATGTCATCAACCATTCGTTTGTTCGCGGATGATTGCGTTCTCTACCGACGTATCTCTACTATTAACTATCAGGAATTCCTGCAGGATGATTTAACCTTAATTCAAAACTGGTGCTCGACCTGGCTCATGCAGTTAAACGTATCAATATGTAACTTTATGCACGTGTCCCGTAAGAAATCTCATCTACACTTCTCATACACAATAAACAATACCGCTCTACAACAGGTGGTATCTTATAGGTATCTCGGCGTAGAAATAACAGATAATCTAAATTGGTCTAAGCACATCACGTTACATTCTGCAAGCGTTTCTAGATCACTAGGTTTCATCAGACGATCACTCACATTTGCTTCGCCCACAGTTAAACTAATGGCATACGAAACTTTTATACGCACCAAACTTGAATACGCATGCCCTATCTGGAACCCCCATATCGAGGCGTTGGAGGCAATACAAAATCGAGCTGCTCGTTTTATAACTTCCAAATATGATTCTAGATTGAGCGTCACTAACATCAAGAGTTCGATTGGTCTAACCCCTTTGGCATCCCGTCGCAAAATAGCAAGTCTTTGCCTTTTCCATAAGCTGTATTAAAACTTTCCTCACTTACGCGAGAGCCTAATCCTGCCGCCCATGAGATCATCACGACGTCTGTTTAATTGTCACAGTGTTCAACGCATTCATGGTTCAACTAACGCCTTCAACAAATCATTTCTACCGACTGCCATATCGGATTGGAATGTACTTCCTGACGGTATTGTTAGTGAGGTAAACTGTGTGAAATTGAAAGATTTATTGTTAGAGCACCACTGCCAGGAGGCCGAGTAGTAGCCCTGTTCTTTGCGCGTTTATACCTGCCTTCTCATTTTCATGTTTTGTTTTATTGTTTTTCTTGCTTTTTCCCCCCTTACTGTATTTTTTTTCTTGTTTTTTCCAACAGTATTTATGTCATGTAACCTTGTGACCCGTGGTTACCCCCCCCCCCTTATGGGGCC
Organism: Rhipicephalus sanguineus; assembly: GCF_013339695.2. Taxonomy (NCBI): domain Eukaryota; kingdom Metazoa; phylum Arthropoda; class Arachnida; order Ixodida; family Ixodidae; genus Rhipicephalus; species Rhipicephalus sanguineus. The sequence goes on from NC_051176.1 coordinate 39,457,833, forward strand.
CTTAAGGGTAAATAAGTGATGATGATGATGAAGGTGTAACTCTCTAATACTCCGCTATTTGCGCACTGTGGGCTATTATGGGATGAGGCATATATGTCTGAACGTAAATGCCGTGGAATAATAGCCATTCGCCTCCGTCGGAGAGATATTCGCGATGGTATTGAAGGCGAGAAGTTAGGGAGACGCCCTGTATCGTGCACGCCTCTCCTGCGCACTGGGTAGGATAACGTCGGAGCGCTCCTGATAGGATTGGCTGTCGGCGCTCTACGAAAACAGCACGCGCAAGCGCTCCTGGGAATTTCTATGAATGTTTTTGAAGCGAGGGACGTTTTTGCAGTCAAAAGCGGCTAATGTGGTGCTAATGTTAGACAAAATAAGCGCAGAATTTATGTACAAACACTATTTGTTTACGGAATATATACAGTGAGAGCACATTGCGTATGGTCGCCGCGATGAGGCCGTGTACCAAACAAGCTCCTCGCGTGCCAAGCAGGCAATTCCTGAGGGCGAACTATGTGACACACACTCTTGGATTGGTGTGTCTGTATAAATAAATGAGGCATATCAGAACGAAGCCTCAATTAAGCGATCGTGCGGCCGCAGCATTCGCAAGTAACCGCTGTTGCGGGGACGTAACCAAAGCTTTTCGCAAATAATTTCTTAAAAACTTTAAGGAAATTGGCGTAGGCGCCAATTTCCTTAAAGCACAAGTCGCTCACGGTGCGCGACTTGTGCGCACCGTGAGCAAGATTCAATTTTTTTTCTTGTAAGCTCTTCGACGTTTCATTATCATGATTATTGAACTGGCGTAACACTGTACGTTTAGCGGTCTCCTCAGCGAGCAATTTCACGTTGCTTTCTTTTTTTTCTTTAATCTTGTGCGTTCATTGATTGGTGCTAAGAAAACATGTGCATATGCCGTCCGGCGCGCCTTCTTTAACGTTGTTCCTGCTGCTCCCTTTCCATACCAGTGAACTTGCCAGCATCTATAGAAGCAAAACGTGCATGGACGAAAGCCTTAGACCGTAGTATTCGCGGCTTCTGTTAGAGGAGAAGCAGTCTGCGAGGCGAAACATGTGGCGTCACGAAACGCGAAGGTGAAAAAGTATCACATACAACGTTCGCTGGACTAGTTTTCCAAGCAATGGCGATACATAAAGAACCGCATGAGCTATCGCAGTGGGAAACGGAGAAGTTAACGCACGAAGTAGCTCAAAAGCGGGGCAAAAAGCAGGTGTAAAGAGACCGGAATGTAAAGTTTCAATGCGCGACATTTCTTGGAAAGTTATCCAGCAATTTTGGTGGCGCAGTCGTGTCTATTACACAAAAGGCGTGGCACATTTCCGAGAAGAATATATACAGGGTCTGTCCTGAAAGTAATGTCAGTAAATTTATTGTGACGCCACTGTACGTCGGAGCGGGGTCTAACCGCTTGAAGCTCGTAGTGGGGGAAACTAAGCAGCGCTCCATGGCTCAGTGTGCTCCGAGCATCGTAGAGTGTAGGACGGGCCTGTCCGTGAGAGTTGTTTTTTATTCTTGTGCAAGTGAAAATGCAGCATTCGTCAGAACAAAGATTTCCGATCAAGTTTTGCGTGAAACTTGGCAAGACAGCTACGGAACCTGTTACAATGATCAACATATGGGCCAGCTTGCAGGAGAAAGGCGTCATTAGCTGGCCAGCGTACACGGGCGAGCGTGGCAGTGGGCACTTTCTGCTACTCACCGAGCACCCCAGGCCCAAGCAGAGATCTTCCCATTGGTAGTGCTTGCTGCACGGACGTGTCGTAGCCGATGGCTGTTTACTTATTATTTACTGATGGGCTAGTTGATGAGCACCCACATAATAACACCCACATAAAATGTTGTTAAATGTTGTGTTTGCGTCACTGTATGTGTGCGTGATTGTGTCCTTTGGGCGCTGCTTCATCAAACATCATGGCTGTTTGCAATTTCTAAGTTTCAGAATTCAAGCTTCACTCAGCTTCTTATCCTGAGGACACGTGTGAAGGCTGGCACTGGGCTCAGTTGCGTACGTCCTCCAGTGCGGCACCGATTTCTGGACTACCGTATGAGACGCCCCTTCAAAGACAGCGACAGTATATTGCAGTGCTTTGAAGTGTTGTGAAGCGCCGAGTTGAAGTGGGAAAACTCCCCATTTATTCAGAATTACAGCGCAGGTAGCATTCTGAAATTTCGTCCCTAGCGAGCGTCAGTGCTTACGTAGCAGACGACGACGCTGATCCTGTCGAGCACGTCGAACTTGCGAAGGAAACGTCGAAACTAAGGGTAACGGCTGAGGAATCTGCGAAAGATTTTATTGTCGTCGGTTTAGGAAACTCGGCAACAGCATGAAGTTTCGTGGGATCTCGAGAGACGTCATCTTGGAAGACGCCATGACCCAGAGTAAGCAGCGTTTGAGTGCGTAAGAAACATTTCGTTAAATTGAGCAGTAGGCAAGCTGAGCTGAAGCATGTGAGGGCAGTTTCGAAGTGTCACTCTATCGTCCACAATATCGTCCAGGTAGCATAGACACATCTGCCACTTGAAGGCACTGGCCTCAAGGGAGTTTATCGATCATAGATTCAAAAGGGGAGGCGCGTTGCAAAAGCCGATTTCTATCACATTGAGTTCATATGAGCCATCGGGTGTAGCCAGGATTTATTATGAGGCAGCGGTGTCTTAAACAGTCGAGGAAGCATCAGCAGAACACGAAGGTATATCATGCGCACAGCAACAAACTAAGAAACATGTCTTATTCCGCTTCCTAACTACAATGGCTACTGGAAGTGAAGAGGAGCCATCCTGGAGACTAAGACGCAGCTAGGGTCAAAGGGTCATCATATGGCTTACGTCAGCTGACATGCACCTTGTCACGAACGGGCTGTCTGAGGTGGTGGGATGGCGTCACAGGTAGTTCACAGAGGATGTACGTTCAATTATACGGTAGGGCCATTATAAAGCGCAAGAAATTTCGTTGAAAGTCCAGAGCTGTGAGGTGGGACAGACAACCAAACAAGTGAACCAGTCGCAAAACGTTGTGTAGACACGTCATTGTCATGCTGCAACTTCTCGCTACCTTGAGTGGTGGTCGTAGTATACGTGCAAGCTCCCTACAGTCATATGCGTATTTGGCCCCTTCAGACACCGTCGCGCCATCTGATGTGTCAGGTCGTTACGGAAGCAATGTGTCCATTCTACAAGAGGCCTCTCCTTCGTATAGTGGAAAGAACGACGAAAAGTAAGTAGTGGCTTCTGTGGCAGTGTTATAGGCATACATTGCGAACGGTAAAACAATGTCCCAGTTCCTACGATCCGAGGCGACGTGCATAGCCAACATATCGCCTAGCGTTCGTTTGCGGATGGTAGGCTGCAGACTTGCGGCGAACAATGGCGCATGCAGTCAGAAGGGCTTGCATTACTTTGGAAAAAAACACGCGCCCTCTGTCACTGAGCAGTTCGCGTTTTGCTTCACGTCGAAGAACGAAATTCCGCAAAATGAAGAATGAGACTTCGCGCAGTAGCGGCTGGAAGAGCTGCGGTCTCGGCGTAGCGCTTCAGGTGATTGACTCCTACAATTATCCGTCGGTTACCCGATGAGCTGTGGGGAAGTGGGCCGTATAGGTCTATGTCGACGCGATCAAAGGGACGAGCCGGACAGGGCAGCGGTTCTAACTCGCCATAAGAGCGCTGGTGAACTTTTCCTCACTGGCATGCCGCGCGAGCCCGAACGTACTGGCTGACGAAGAGATACATTCCGGGCCAGTAGAAACGTTGCCGTAGGCAAGTATAGGATTTCAGAACAACGGCGTGACCGTTATCAGGAGCAGCACAAAAATAATCACATATTTCAGAGCGCATGTGCCGGGGAACCAGGAGTAGCCATTTGCGAAAATGAGGTAAATAGTTTCATGTCATGCGCAGCAAAGTGAGCGGCTTGGCAACGAGGTGGTGGAGAAGTGCGTGTGACGGTTGCATCGTCGACGAAGTTCAGCATAGCTGAAAGGGAGGGATCCTTACGCTGCTCGACCGGCATGTGAGCTACGGTGGTGGGTGACACAGATGCAAAAGACATTGATGCGGAAGCCACATCGAAAGGTATCGGCGATCAGGAAAGTGCATCGGCGTCAGAGGCTTCCTGTCCGATCGGTAGACAACGCGGATGCCGTGTTCTCGTAAGCGAAGCGTCCAACACTTGAGGCGTCATGACGGATATTTCAACGAGGACAGCCAGCAAAGAGCGTGTTCGTTGGTAACAATGTCGAAAGGGCGACCATATAAATATAGACAAAATTTCACGAGAGCCCCAACTGATGACTGAAATTCTTTTTCTCTGACGGAGTAATTTCTTTCTGCGTTAAAGTGTGACTGGAATACGCCACAACCTACTCGTCGTAGCCGTCTTTTCCTTGCGCTAGGATTACACCAACTACAAAGCCGCTGACGTCCGTATGTATCTCTGTAGGCACTGTGGGGTCGTTATGACGAAGGATCGGTGGTGTAGTTAGTGGGCGACGCACTTGATCGAGGCTTTCGTCACACGAAATTGAGGACGCGGAGATGCTGTTGCTTGCGGTAAGCAAATTGGTGAATGGCATGTTGAGACTTGCAAAATTGAGCACAAAACGCCGAAAAGGAGAGCAGAGCCCCATGAAGCTGCGTAGTGCCTTAAAGGGCCCCTCAACAGGTCACATAGCAAATTTTACTCAGACGCTGGAAGTTGTGTGCCGAATGAAGAGCATTATGCCGCAAGAATTTTTCAAATTGGTTCATTACGAGCTGAGAAAAAGAATAATTTGTAGCGGCGCGAAACCATCATGCAAAGAGGCGAGCTTCAAACCCTTGTCACTCGCCCCGTGTAGCCTTCGCAAGCGAAATCTCCTCCCTGCCCTCTTCGGCATCGGAGCCGGACGATCACATCACGCATTCGCATGAACACGCCATGAGAATGCATGGTCACGTGCGCATGACATGCCTCAGCCAGCCTGAGCACGCGAGTGGCGTTGCACGGCCGTTACCTTTTTTAAGGCGAAAGCCTTTAATATCTCATACTCGCGGCATCCGTACATGCCCTGGAACGGCGCCAGCTGTGGCCTCTGCCCCTCGCACTCTCTCATCAATCACGTGACGGCACAGCGGCGGATAGCAACAGTTGCACGTTGCTCCTTTCAACGCGCGTCGCGCAACTGTTGCGGAACGCGGCGGCGTCCGTCGGCTGCGTTCGTCCATCAACGCTCAACAGTTACACGTTGCTCCTTCCAACGCGCGTTGCGCATCTGTTGCGCAACGCGGCGGCGGCGTCCAGCGGCTGCGTCCGTCCGTGCCCGCTCACACTCTCTCAGCAATCACGCGATGGCACGGCAACGCTCCTTCGTCAGACGTCTCGTTGCAGCAGTCGAGTTAGTCGGATGACTCCCAAGCGGCCCGGTGATGATTCCACGGCAAGCGATTTGGAGAAGCGCCACAAGAATGTGAATTCTCCCGATACCATGGCATAGTCAGTGGAATGGCCACAGGCTTTCGTCGACCACACTTTGGAATTTACAAAGTATCGTTCAATTTTTGTTTTAAGTAGCGGCCATGGGCGTTGTGTCGGCGTTCTCTGTAATGTACTGCCTGTTTCTGCGAGACGGGCATGAAAGCTGCAACATTTGTATGGCTACGACAATAGTGGTATCAAGAGCCAGTGCCGCATGAATATTCAGGTAGACACAGGAGCCCCGTTCCAGCCTAATGAGCGCTGGAACGGGGTAGAACATTACACAGTTGCGCTGTCAGGGCTGGCGTCTGCTGGACGCGCAAACCACGAGAAGACGAACGCATGCGAAGCGGAGGTAATTATCCCCGCATCTCGCTGCGATTCGCAGTTACCGCAGAAAAAGGTCACATAGCAAACGCGCAGATATTATCTCGTGTGGCTTATTATTCCTCTAAAATTCCATTCATCTATTCAAGCCACAAATTACACAAGCTACACATGTCGCGTAAAATAATTATCGCAGTGTCACGTGCTACTGTGGAGGACGTCACAGCACAGATGTCTACGTAAAGGAGCGACGTCAGGGCACTGACATCTACGTAGCGTCATTCCTAATAGTACGTCATCACCCGCCACGGTGGTCTAGTGGGTAAGGTGCTCGACTGCTGACCCGAAGGTCGCGGGATCGAATTTTCATGTACAGCATGATTTACATCCCACGCTCATGGTGCGCTCGCGGCCGATTCGCGAGCTTGGCATACCCCAAAATTTGTATTTGATCACGTGACTGTATGACGAACATAAATGACAGATGGTAACATGACAATCATGACATGCGTTTCATGTACAGCATGATTTACATGCCACGCTCATGGTGCGCTCGCGGCGGTTTCCCTGTCTAGATATACACCAAAACTTGTATTGCGTGACGTGACTGTATGATGAACACTACTGGCAGGTACTAAAATAAAAATCATGACATGCATGTCGTGTAGGACATGATTTACATGCCATGCTCATGATGCGCTCGCGGCCGTTTCGCTAGCTTGGTATACCCCAAAATTGGTATTTCGATACGCGACTGTATGATGGACACTAATCTCAGGTGTTAATATGTCAATCGTGACATGTATTTCATGTACAGCATGATTTACAGGCCACGCTCATGGTGCGTTATGGCTGTTTTCCTAGCTTGATATACACCAAAACTGGTCTTGTGTAACGTGACTGTAAGGCGAACATAAATGACGGCCCTAACACGCAAATCGTAACATTCATGTCATGTACGGCATGATTTACATGACACTGTCTCAGTGCGCTTCAGGCCGTTTTGTTAACTGGATATACACCAAAATCGGTATAGCATGACATGACTGCGTGACAAGCATAAATGAAAGTTCATGCATTGTATATACCAGAATATACATTTCATTATATAAAAGATAGTACATGCATGCAGGCATGACAAACATGCGATAATAGCGAACAAGATGTCATGACATGAATGACTTCAGTTGCCTCAAAGACAAAAATGGCGATGCATGCAGCCCTTTGCTGGCTGCTTCGCATTACATCGATTACCAGAGTGCGTGGGACCTGCCGCATATTTTCTATTTTCGCCTAGCTGAGATCATTGCATCAAGATGTGAAACACGGTAAGTGGGTCACCACAATTCTCACACATGTGTGACCAGTTTCAGCGGTGCGGGGGTGATACCAGCACGAGAAATAACTGTATGACTCAAAATATCCCATGCAACTACATCTACGGCGGCAGAACTTACGGTTCTGCGTTGTGTGTGCCCTAGAGTACATCGATTCGGAGACACCAAACAAATGGGCTGCTTTCTCAGACTCGAAACCGGCATTACAGTGTCTGCAGACAGCTCTCCGACGCGGATGCCACGAACACCTTGTGTACGAAATTCACAAGATTCATCACCGCGCTCAAGAAAAAGGCCACGGGGTGGACTTTCAGTGGCTACCTGGTCATTGCGGGATCAGTGGCAATGATTCCGCAGACAATGCGGCTCGCACATTCCATCAAGAAGAGACCTACGTTTCGATTCCTGTTTCTAGGACAGACGCTGCAAGGCAGTTTCGTCACCTGCCACATAGTCTCTGGCGGAGTGGAACATGTCAAGTATAAAACGTACGAGACTCCACCACATAAATCCTACGCTGGAACTCTGACCTCCATCCGGACTTCGTCGACGTGAAGCTTCGCTTCTTTGTTGGCTTTGGTTGGGGGTTGCCTTCACGAAGGCATATACAATATTAATTGGAGTGACGGCCAGTGCGGCATGCGAGGTCTGCAAAACTCAGGAAGACATCGATCATCTGCTGTGCCGCTGTCCTCGATTTGCCTCTCAGAGACGAACGCTTTCTGATGCAATGCGACGATTGGACGATCGGCCGCTCTCCATGCAGATGCTGCTGGAGCACCGTCCCCATCGCTCGTCGGCCCACAAGGCAGTTAAAGCACTTTTGTGCTTTTTAAGGACTACGAGCGTTTGTGAACGCTTGTGGCTATTGTACAGTGCAACCGCCACATACATGTCAGCGCATTTATTGATCATTTCCTTTTTTTTCGCTACCCTCTCTCTTTGTCTCCCCCATCTTTCCACTCCCCTTCTCTTTCCCCCGGCGTAGGGTAGCCAAACGGACTGCTGTCTGGTTAACCTCCCTGCCTTCTCCCTGTTGTATTCCTTCTTTCCATCCTTCTCCTCTATGACAGAAACTGCAGCCCTAGTACCAATAAGTGCTATGGCGGCAGTTCTTTCGACTATAATGTCCAGCAAATTTCGCGGCCACTGTGCACGCATTGTAGAAGTTATGGAGTTTGCAGTTCCTGTCTGCGAACTGCAGCAGCTAGTTTCCTCGCTTGGTGACTGATGACGACGTGAGGGCGAAGGCGAGCAACGGCGTGGTGACGGTGAGCGATGGCTGGCGAAAGGATGTCGAGGGAGCGGCGAAATGTCTGGGTAGTAACGGATGACATAACCGGTATCATCATGCGAATAGCGGTATCCAGGTATTGCAATAGTTGGATTAGCAGAAGGCATGCGGCGATAGCAGAAGCGCATGACGTGGCCGGTGAAACCGCAAGCGAAGCATATGGGCCGGTTGTCGCTTGTGCGCCAGAGGTTCTGAAGATGGCTTCGAGGTGAAACTGGGGGTGACAAGGGAGGTTGGAATGTTTGTGGTCGCATCACGGCAGGAAATGCGAATGTTTGATGCGCAGGTCGCGCTGCAACTGTGGCATAGGTCAGAGGTACAGCCACGGGAGCACATGGTTGAGCCAAAGGTAGCGACTCGGCAAGCTCCTCGCGGATGGCCCTTTGATCGGAGCAGCCTGAGGCGTAGCAGGCTGTACAGGGCGATCGCTTAGCTGAAGCATAGACAGTTGGCACGCCACCTCCTCACGAATCAAGTTCTTAATCTCACCGGAGAGGGACATATCGGGCGTCGGGTTGGAGGCAAACGTGAGATCCGAGAGCGACTTGTCAGTTGCGATAGCGCTGCGCGCAAGGACCCTTTGTCGGCGCACTCACCGAAGCTCTGGCAGAGTGACTACGGCCGTAACAGAAGGATTTCGCGCAAGCATCCGAAATGTGTCGTCCTCGATGTTATTGAGGGTATGCTTCACTTGGTCGTCTTCGCTCATGGAGGAATCGGCGCAGGCGCAAAGGTCCACGACTTCCTCTATGTAGCTGGTGTACGTCTCACCAGGTAGTTAGCGCGCTGGCGGAGACGCTGCTCAGCACGAAGCGAAAACTAGAAGCAGTGCGAAAAAAAAACGAACACAAAAAAGGAACGCACACAATAGGACTAGCGCTGTTGTTACAGCGCTAGTCCTGTTGTGTGTGTTCTTTTTTGTCGTCGTTTTTTTCGTGCTGCTTCTAGTTTTCGCATCATGAACCGACTCGCCCCAACCTGCAAGTTGTTGCTATCGGCACGAAGCTTTCGCAAAGTGGGCGGCCGAAGACTTCCATGAATGCTGTCTTGAAAGCGGACCAGGTTTGTAGTTCGCGCTCGTGATTGTGGAACCAGAGGTTCGCAACACCAGCAAGGTAGAATTTAACCGCACGTAGTTTCGCCGGATGGTTCCATTTGTTGTACTCGGTGCTGGGCTCATGGATTGAAAGTGAGTCTTCTGCGTCAGTCTCCCATGCTGCGCTAAAGACTGGAGGGTGGCGTTGTCGGTGGACGGCGCCATAGGTCGTGGAAGTGACGGCGGCTTCAGGCTGATTTCTGACAGCGTGGGTCATTGTAGCATTTGAAGCAGCTGGCAACGTTCGGTTTCGAAGTTCCAGGTTGAGTCCAGGAATTCCAGCAACCTCCAGCTCATGTCGTACGACGATTTATTATGACGCAGCGACGTCTTAGACAGTCGAGGTAGCACCAGCAGAACACGAAAGTCGATCACACGCACAGCAACTCTTCTTCTTCCTCTTCCTCACTACAATATGTATACCATGACACGCCTGTCGCGTACATCATTAAACGCACTCGCACAGTCACGGGGGAGTGAGTGAGTACAACTTTATCAGAGTCCAGTACAGACGCCGAGGCTGCCCCGCGCCACCGGTATGCGCCACAGGTGATTCACTGTCAATGTCAAACAGGAACGGCGAGAACACGCACTGGAAATCTTAAGCAGAAGCTGACGACGTTTTAGAATTCAATAAAACTTCGCGCTTACCAAGGACCGACATTATTCTCCACGATGTCGTAACTTTTTCGTGGTTGTTGCAGCAGGACCTTTAGAATACGCGAAAGAAAAATTTGTCTTGCTCCGCCCACGCGAGCGCTCCGAAAGTGTGGGCGGGAAAACCTACGTCATCTTCGGCTCCTTCGGCGGAACCGTGCTGCACTCGGGTGCAAGGTTCCCGCCGCTCACTGATCCCAACTGCGAGAGCGCTGTTTATGTGACGAAACCTCAAGTAAGTATAGCGAAGTTGAGAAAGTTCTGCAGCTGGATTACGATATCTGGAATAACGACAAACAGCACAGCGCAACGCGAACAAGCGTCTCTCGTATCTTCAACCGTCGCCTCCGTGAATAACTCGTAACTTACCGTTTCCGAATCTAATCGACGAGGCCACGCTTCAGCAGTGCTGCTGTTGCAGATAACGCGGTATACCGAGGATGACGTCACCGCGTTCGCTCAGCATCTCAAGAAGCCCTGCGGCCATGGCCTCTGTTTTTTTACTAGAAAGTGGTACTTGTCTTCACTTTTGAGAGCTCTCACGTCGCTTTCCGAATTCAGCAGAAATCAAACCGTCCTCACACGCTCCAAATTCATTTTTTAAGTGATTCAGCTTGCCTTTAACGCATAGTGTTACGGAGCCTGTGTCAACGAAAGTCCACTACTGACGTTGTCGGTGAGGGAAAAATTCTGATGGATGCAAAGAATAAAAATCGTGATTCGAGCAGGAATCGAACCCATGCCTTCTATGTGGAATAAAGTATTCTACAACAAATCCACGTCCGAGCTTGAAACTGCTTAGGAAAAAAAACCATACGGGCGTGGCGTTGCGGATACGTCAGTTATATAGTTTGTTGGCTACGCGGTTTTATAACAATCCAATATACATTACATGCGTACTCCCATGACTCAGCATCCAGCATCAGATTCCCAGTTATGACATCGCAATGTAGTAGGGATGGTAAAATCGATGAACGATCAATCGATTAATCGATTAAAGGTCCACAATTATTCGATTAATCGTCCTCGATTTCCGCCTTTCGATTAATCGATTGAAGCTATTCCATTAATCGATTACGGCACCCCCCACTCCCGCTGCCAACCTCCCCCCTTGGCTGGAGCGCATGACTTCGAGGCGCGCTATCCTGAGACGCACATGCCGTGCACATCGCCTCTCTTTCACTGCTTTCACTACAGCGCATATTTATGCGCTAGCAGAACGAGCCCGGAGCTGGCGGCGGCCATACCCCGTAGAGAAAGATATGAACTCGGCCTGAATTCCAAGCACTCCCCAATACTTCAAGCCCGGACAGGAGGCGGCCCCACCCCATCGAGGCAGAAATGAACTTGCCCGCTTCGCTCCGGCTCACAGTCTACTGCTGCTACTGCCTTCACCTCCTCTCCCTTAAGCTGGTTGAGCGTCGCCCGAGTATCCGCGATGCGCAGCGCCTATAGGGGCGCCACTGAAAGCCGCGTAGCGGCGGCCGTTGGAACCGCTGGTGGGTCGCGTAGCAGACGCTTCATTTGCGCGCGGGCGATTTGCCGCTTGTGCGCGTCCCAGATAATTACTTTTGCGGCGGTAGTGTGCGCAAAGGAGCCGCACTTTATAATAGCGGACATGTGTCCCATGTCAAAGCTGTGTGGGACGACAATGTACGTCACCATACGCGCCAAGTGTTTGCCACAAACAACCGTCAACAAGCTTCCCTACGAAGTGGAGCTCATCGTAAGTACACCGCCTTCGTTATAACGTCGCGATCAATAATGCCTGCATGCGTTGACGCGTGAACCAACGTTTTTTCTCGACACAGTAGCTTCGTTTACGTGCCATGTGTTTATATAGTAGATTTTGAGGGAGCGCTGTCGCACCGGCGTATAGATTTCACAGGTGCGGCCACGCGAAGCGTCAGCGTTGGTAAAACTTTGAAACCAGCACGATAAACTTGTGAAAAGATAAACGATACACTTGTCATCATCGGTGCAGAAACGCACAGCGAACATTCTGCACCGATGATCGCCATCAATAGGTAGAATGCAGCCGACTTCGTCCAGCACACGTGTGATTCCACGGCGCTTTTGTAAAGGAGCCGTCACCTTCCCCACATTCTCTGGCATTGCGCTTCGCGCCATTCGTTTTTCAAGAGAGTCTAGGCATCGCGCCTTATCACTAATAACAACCTCATGTGCATTGTAGCGTCTACAATGCAGGCGAGGCGACCAAGTGTAAACGTAGTAGCGTTCGCTGAATACGTAGCGACATAAATGGAGAAATAAAAACACGGCAATCGTTCTAACCCTGCCGTAAACAAAGCGCGATTGCTTACTTTCTACGTCGTACAGCCGCAATCCACCGCTGCCGTCGCTCTCGCTCATGAAATCCGGTCATGAAACCTGTACCGGAAACCTGTAGAAGTGCGTTCCTGCGATTTTTTGTGGGTGTTTGAGCAGCCGACAACGCAGCAGTTATTTTTCGACATCGCTGAGGCCCGACAGAGTCGTTAAATCACGACGAAAACACATCCATCCGTGCACTCGCGTAGACGCTCGCGGGAACACTGCTCGCCGGGACCCGTCAGCGCTTCCGAGCGGTGGCGGCAGATGGCGTCGTCGGCGCTTTGCGCATCGCCTATACGTGGGGCTTGCGTTGCTTGCGTGTTATATTGTCTAATTATTACACATTGGTGGTTATACTGCTACCTTTGGGATGTCATAATGCCGGGCAATCGGAAGAGGCGCGCAGCGTGGTCATTGTTCGCTGAAGATGAGAAAATGAAGATGACAAGGTGTAATAAATGTGGCAAGCACTTCCCGAAGCCAGCGACGGAGACTCTAAGATATCACCAACTGCACGCCCACTCTATTCACGTACCAAAGAGCCATCTACCAAAAAAAGGTGGTAACGACGAAGGTGACAGTGGTAAGTTATCAGTATGTCGCTATTTTGCCAACAGCCATCTCCCGACGACGGGCCCCTTGTGTCCAGTGTGCGAAAGCGGGAATTTTCGCACACTGGACACAACAGACCCGTCGTCGACACTTTCGAAAGCGGGAATTTTCGATCGTCAGCGCGTCTGAGAAAAAGATATGGGTCCATATCAAGCACGAACGATGCCTCTCAAACAAAGAGATATCGGTTTTAAAGCACCCATAACAAATGTCGATTAATCGATTAAAACTATCCATCGAAAGCAATTAATCGAGTAAAGGCTAAATCGATTAACGATTAACGATTAATCGATTAAAAAATTTAATCGACCATCCCTATAATGTAGCGCGTGAGCCTCGGTTCGAGAAAACTGACGTCTGTGCTAAAATGTGTGTTTTGACGTTACGTCGGACTATACGCTGCATTTTAAACGCCAGTGTAGTTGATTTGACCGATAAGCCCGCAATTTGCACGCAACCACTCGCTTTACACCAAGACGAAGTTCCACTACCTACATACGGAGCAGAAACCTCGAGGCTTACAAAGAGGGTTCAACTTAAATTGAGGACAACATAGCGAGCAATGGAAAGGAAATTGATAGGTGTAACCTTAAAGGACAAGAAGCAAGCAGAATGGGCCAGGGAACAAACGGGTGTTAAGGACATCTTAGTCGAAATCAAGAAAAAATCCCCACCATATCCAGGAAGTGAATGATGTTAGAGGAGCTTGCTCAGAGATCATCGGGTAAACCGCGAATGCTCCGTACAATTCCTCTACTGTCATATAAAGACGTGACACGTTGTTATAGTAGCGACTGCGGTCAGGTTGTTGTCGAACCACAAGCGGTCGCAGACCTTGCAGCTGTGGCCAAAAGTGTGGTCGTGGAAATCGCGCTTGAAGCGAGCGCGTCGGCGCCGCCAACTTCAGGTAGCGACCGCTTTCGGCGCTTGGCCACTGCATTGCGCGCCCGTACCTCTTCGAGGTTCTCTTGCCGCCGCTTCCGCTCTGCTTCGGCTTCACGGCCTTGTATCTCGGGGTCCGCACGATGCTGACGTCTCTCTGCGACCTCGCGAGCTCTCACCACAGGCTCTTGGCGGCGAGCCCGCACTACTGCTCCCTTGCGAGCCCTCCGCTGCGCCGCCTTGTCTTCTTCAATCATGTTATGAGTATCGAAGCGCACTGACTAACGACTGTCGGAAGAGAGAGGAAGCGCGCAGTTGTGGCCCTCTAGCGGTCTCTTATCAAACTAGAGCACGCGCCGCAGTGGAACGCTCCCCTTAATCCTCCCCTTGTGTTTTCTTTGCGCGAAATAGCCACATCCGTGGCTTCAGAAAGAGTGGAACGAGCGCCTCATGCTACAGTTGGCTATGCTATATGTGGTTTTGCCTGCGTTAATATCATAATTAAAGGGACCGACAACTGCCCAGAATATGAAATGAGTTTACTCCACTGATGTAAAGATTGTCCGTCGCACTGACTCAAACCAACCCTGTTTTTTTCGTGAGAGATGGATTTATATTTTTATTTCTTAATTTAAAGTCGCGAAAAATTACCTGTGGCGCCTCTGGCGGCGAAAACATGAATCATCCGATGGAGACGGCCACGTGACCGTTGATTGCTGTACGCGGTCGACGATTTTTTTGTTAGTATTGAAATATTGTTTGTTTCTTCATATTAAAAGGTATTACTCCATAATAATGTACATATAGGCCTGCGTTAGTAGTATGCATTAAAGTGGCGATGCCTTCGCGTGACGTGATGATCCCATGCTCGTCAGCGCGTCTTGAGAAACTTTTCAGCGTGCTCATGCAACCGTGCACGCAGTTGCCAGGTCGCTAAGATTTTGGAGCGACATAGTTTTGCTACCTACACTTCGTCTCAGAAATGACGCGCGCTGCTACTCGGTGCGGCCGTGCATATGCACAGTTACGTTTTCGATTACTTGGCTTGGCTCGTGTATCGAGAGAGTAACGACAGCGGGACAAGCCATCCATGACACAGGCGCAGACAACCTTGGGCGCAGGCGCACACAACGCTGTACAAATACCGGGAAGGTGTATAAAGCTCCACATCTCATTGTAACAGCTTGCTATTTTCAAAAATGGTTGGAAAGCTCAAAATAAAGGTGGTTAAGCATAGTTACAGTAACTCCTGCGAAAGCAGAACAACGACAGCTTTCACAGGGGCTAGCGGCATCGCTATCAATTCTCAGCGTTGCTGGAGCAAGCCTCCATGCGTGTTTGGAGCCTTTCAGATCGAAAAATACTGCTTATACAATAACTACGGGCTTTTCTGATAAACCACTGCAGCTACAAACGCTACGAAGGGTGAGCTTCCTGTCGCGCCGTAAAAAACTGGTTCGAGAAAAATCAGTTGTCGGTCCCTTTAAGGCGCTCGAAGGACAAGAGGGAGAAGACTTCTCGTTCGCGCGAGAGTGCGCTGAGCCAAGCTAGCGGGAGCATTGAGAACTAGCGGCTACTACGGGGATGGACAAGCCCTGAGCATAAGGAGCAAGCTCCTAAAAGAAATGGGCATGTGCATGTAGCGCGTAGGCAAGATAACCGCTGCTCATTATGAGTAACTGACTGGATTTCACGAGACTACAAACGCGCGACGGGGAGACAGAAAGTTAGGTCGGTAGATGAGATTAAGTAGCTTGCGGATATAACGTGGCCGCAGCAAGCACAGGACCGGGTTGATTGGCGGAACATGGGAGAGGCCTTTGCCCTTTAGTGGGTGCAGTGAGGCTGGAGGTGATGATGTTGCAGCTCGAAATGCTTGGCTGAAAGCAACAAAAGAAGGCAGCTTAGCACCTATTCACTGGCTGCTTCGCATGAAATCGATTCCCACAATTCGTGGGATCTGCATGGTTTCTTTCTTTCTTTTCTTCCTTATTCCTTTCCTTTTTTCTTTCTTCCTTACTTACTTGCTTGCTTGCTTTCTTTCTTTCGCATTGCTCAAAGCTCTCTCCTATCTTTCTCCTTCCTTCATGCCGGGAATTGGACCTTCGTCCACTTAAGCAGCAGCGCGACGCTTCTGTTTCTACAGGCAACAATGACAGTCATGGTGAAACAATAAGATGCAGCAATGGAAGAAGGCAACAATGAAATGTATCAACGTGAAATGACACGTTACCTCGATAAATGATGAAATTTCCATAGCACAACCGGCTGATCGGTAAGCCCACGATCGATGATAATGATAATGATGATATGTTGTTTTTGGTGGCACAAGGGCCAGGTGCATCCAAAGAGTGCCATGTCTAATAGTGTGGTATTTACCGTGACCAATGACTTACTGTGATAGCATGTAATGGGGCAGTAAAGTGGCGAACTAAAAACACGCCCTGTAAACAAGCGTAAAAGCGTATATACTATATAATTTAATAATGATGGTGACATCTGGAGTGGACAATGGATGTTGAAGGTAGGAAAAGTGATCATGATACTAAAATGTCAGAACGTAGAATGAGCACGCATGTCTCCTCCAGGCCTTTTGAGCCCAAAAGCCGGGAGGCAAGTGCTTCCAGCTGGAGCTACCGCAGCAGCAGCCTCTTTTAAGAGGCCGTTCTACAGATACCTTGGATATATGACATGAAAACTATATACGTCTTTTAAAAATCCAGAAAATGCTTCGTACTTAGAGGTTCTCTACCGATTATCATTGAAGGATGTAGCGGAATTTGCTCACGGTATGCTAAATGCAAATGCTTTTTAAATGCGAAGCATTTCTTAGATGACTTCTGCGCCTTTGAGCGTATCTATCTATCTATCTATCTATCTATCTATCTATCTATCTATCTATCTATCTATCTATCTATCTATCTATCTATCTATCTATCTATCTATCTATCTATCTATCTATCTATCTATCTATCTATCTATCTATCTATCTATCTATCTATCTAGCCGCCTACGATATTGTGCTGTCCTGGCCGTTTTGTTAATGGACTGGATACTAAAATTGCTATGGTATAACATGACTGTATGATGAACATAAATGGCTGGTTATAACATGACAATCATGACATGCATGTCATGAACGGCGTGATTTGCATGCCCCAGTATTGGTGCTCTTGCGGCCGTTTCGTTGACATGATATAGAGTCATTCCATGCCAAATCATCCAGCGTTTTTCCGACCATCACAAATATGGCTGAAAAAATTTCCACGTTTTTCTTGAAGTTCGAAACTCGTTCTGCTCGTTTATTTCTGTTGCCACAAATTTTCCCGCCTGTTTGTGAAAGTGTGTAGTTTTGCGCCGACTGAGTTAAAGGGCACCAAGCAATAATTTTTTTGAAAGGTCGTTTATGGGATGCACTCGATAAAATGGTATTTCCGGCAAGCTAATGAAGTGATGTAACTGTAAAAATAATGACTCATTTATGTATATCGATTCTTCGAGGGCTTTTCGCACGAGCAAAATTGAATAAAGTTGCAAAGCTTGATCTTTTTTTACAGGAACAAGGCAAACTTAAAGGGTAGAAATGAATTATATACTGGTGGCCTGTTCGACATACTACAAAAGAAAAATAATTCAGTCGTTGAAGGTGTAGCAGTTCGTCTAAAAAAATTGCAAATTTCACTTTTTTTGAGAGAAGCCCTGTATTCAGCATTAAAAAACTTGCTTTGGTCGTCGGACTAAAAATATGCACTATACTTCATTTGAAAGCTCTATGTATTAGCTGAACATAGGCGAAGTTACAAAAGGGTATTATTTTTTAACTTGACGAATATTTTTTTGAAATTTTGTATCTCCACCAGCTTTTCGCCGACGTAACTCAAGCGGCATGAAGCACTCACAACGGAAATCTTCAGTCCATGCCCACTGACCTGGCATGCAGACGTCAAACATGGTACTGTCTATAAAGCAATGGAAAAGGAAATTGGGTTGGAAGTACTTGTTGCTGGGCTAGTTGGTTCATCGTAATGAGGGAAAAACTTGGCGACTAAAACAACGAAAGAAGGACGAAGAAGCACGCTCTTTCCCTGTGCTTCTTCGACCTTCTTTCGGTGTTTTAGGCGTCTAGTTTTTCCATCATTACGAAATTAGGTTGCTTTATAGACCGTACCATGTTTGACGTCTGCATCCCAGGTCAGTGGACATGGACTGAAGATTGCCGTTGTGAGTGCTTCATGCCGCTTGAGTTACGTCGGGAAAAAGCTGGTGGATACACAAAATTTCAAAAAAATATTTCTCAGGTTAAAAATATAATACCATTTTGTAACTTTGCCAATGTTTCGATAATACATAGAGCTTTCAAATGAAGTATCGTGCATATTTTTAGTCCGACCACCAAGGCAAGTTCTTTGATACTGAATACAGAGCTTTTCTCAAAAAAAGTGAAATTCGCAGTTTTTTTTTCAGGCGATATGCTACGCCTTGAGCGACTAAACTATTTTTGTTTTGTAGTATGTCGAACAGGCCACCAGTACACAATTCATTTCTACCCTTCTGTTTGCCTTGTTCCTGTAAAAATATATCAAACTTTGCAACTTTATTCAATTTCGCTCGTGCGAAAAGCCCTCGAAGGAGCGATATACATAAATAAGTCATTATGTTTACAGTTACATCACTTCATTAGCTTGCCCGAAATACCATTTTATCGAGTGCATCCCATAAACGTCCTTTGAAAAAATTGTTGTTTGATGCCCTTTAGCTCAGTCGGCGCAAAACTACAGACTCTCACAAACAGGCGGGAAAATTTTTGGCAACACAAATAAACGAGCAGAACGAGTTGCGAACTTCAAGAAAAACGTGGAAATTTTTTCAGCCCTATTTGTGATGGTCTGGAAAACGCTGGATCATTTGGCATGGAATCACCCTATATTCAAAAGTTGATATGGCGTGACAAGAGTGTATGATAAACATAAGTAGCAGGTCCTATTGTGCAAATCATGAACGTACTTCATGTACAGCATGATTTGCATGCAATGGTCTCGGGGCGCTCGCAGCCGTTCAATGAAATATATATATAAACCAAAATTGGTATTGCATGACGTGACTGTATGAAGAACATAAATTACAGGTGGTACCATGTCAATCATGACATGCATTTCATGTACAGCATGATTTACATGCCGCGCTCATGGTGCGCTCGAGGCCAGTTCGATAGCTTGGTATACGCCAAAATTGGTATTAAATGCGAAGCATTTCTTAGCGAACCTCAGGCACTTTGGGCGTTTCTATCTATCTATCTATCTATCTATCTATCTATCTATCTATCTATCTATCTATCTATCTATCTATCTATCTATCTATCTATCTATCTATCTATCTAGCCGCCTACGTCTGGGCGCTCTCCCGGTCGTCCGCATAGGTTATAATATACCAAAATTTGCATAGCATAGGATGAGTGTAAGGCGAAAACGATTCACTGGTGATGACATGAATAACGCAAAATACCTGTCGCGTACGTCATGAACCCTTTCCCTCAGTCACGTGTGGCACATACCCGCATACCAGAGTTCATGATATGCGGGTATGTGCCACAGGTGACGAGAGAGTCTCAATCAACGCAGTAAACGCGAACATACACATTCACACGGAAATAAAGTGATAATATTAGTAAGTGTTGGGGTTTTACGTCACAAAACCACGATATGATTATGAGAGACGCCGTAGTGAAGGGCTCCGTAAATTTCGACCATCTGGTATTCTTTAATGTGCACTGACATCGCACAGTACACGGGCCTCTAACATTAGCCTCCATCGAAATGCGACCGTCGCGGCCGGGATAGAACCAGCGACCTTCGGGTCAGCAGCCGAGCACCATAACCACTACACCACAGCGGCCGACGCAAGGAAAGTTAGGGAGCTGAAGACAGAGCACCCCTGGAAGACGCTGGGCTACCATCCACTCGTACACGTGGTCCGCAATGTCGGCCACGTGGATTGCGCAAAAACCGGGGTCAATGGTTCCTACAATACCTCTGCGGAGAGGACCATGTCCTTCATGATTACCGGCGACTTCAGCATTGATTTATGAAGAGCCAACAACACCAGGTTCTTAGGCGGCATGAAAGACGGCTTGGATGTGGACAGGGCATCACAAGGCCTCGGTGCCATGTCCAGGACAGGAGGCATCATAGATCGTTTCTTCGTAAAAGCCATCCGTGGTTTCCACCAGCTCTGCTATACCTCGCACTTCACTACACATAGACCGTTCGTAGCTGCGATCACGGACGGATCCGATAACAAGTCCTGTCCAGCTGCTGGCGCTCACTGATCACGGCGATGATGACCTTATTCAATAACTACCAAGAACCCCTTCCACATATGCACACGGGTTCGTGAAACGTGCGTGCGTTCTCCGTCATAACGGATAAGTATAAGCATAACAACTGTAACGCAACTCTACCAACTGCAACTGTGACTGTCACGTACGTGCAGAGCGCCTGCGCGTGCCACTCGGCTGTGTATATCTGAGGAAACTTTTCTGAATAAAGCTTAGTTGCGATGCCTGTCCTGTGCATCTGTGTTCCTTCATTGTCCTATTCCGATTCGCGCTAGGCAGTATTGAAGAATATAAGCACTACATGTCAGCTTACTGCGTCTGGTGTTGTTAACACCTATGTTGCTGTTGGCATCGTTAAGAAACTGTAAACAACTGGTTATATAAGACATGTGCGACTCTTCAAAATGTGTGTGCGTATACCATTTGCAGATTTCTCTAGCGTCATTCCGTAACGTTTAGCTCAATGTGAAAATTTGCGACACAGTCAGCTTCCTGCGCATGCTTCGCATAACATCGATTCCCAGGTCACGTGGGATCTGCCGAATTTTATTGCGATAGCAATTATATGGACAGTCTCGGCTGGTTTTTGTCCGTCGCCGCCGCCGCCGTCATTCACCGTATATGTATAAGTATGTATATATATATATATATATATATATATATATATATATATATATATATATATATAAGCCCCAAAGAAAAATAATTCAGAGAAATGCTTCCGAGGCGCGGAATCGAACCAGGGACCACTAGCTCCGCAGCCCGTGGCGCTAAGCACTGCGTCACGAAAGGCAGATCCACCAGGTAGCTAACGGCGAGCCTTATATAGACACCCTTTACCGCTCGCCGGACTCAGAGATGGCAGGCGCTTATAAGCGTTTCTTCATCACCAGCGAGATGGCGCGAGGAGCGCGCACTTATCTCAAGGAAAGAAGGGGGGCGAGCGGGGGTTGTATGTCTTGTGCTTTCCCCGCGATGTCCGCGCTAAATCACAGAGCGCACGAAGGTCGCTTCGCCTTCGCTCGCTGTAGCGGCCGCGTTTGCGAAAGGAGCTCGCTGTTCAAACAGAAATAAGTAACAACTGCGACATTTAGTTCACGCTCGTCCTGTGTGTACCTGTTCGTTCGTTTCGTGCGTCCTGCTTTATGTTTCAGCAGTGTTCTTAGAGTATCGAGCTGTGACGCATGATAGTTCGCGCTCGTCCTGTGTGCGTTCTTTTCGTGCGTCTTTTGGGCTCGAGCTATGCGCTGGCAATTTTTTCATCACGTGACTGTGTAGCGAACATAAATGACAGATGGTAACATGACAATCATGACATGCGTTTCATGTACAGCATGATTTACATGCCAGGCTCATGGTGCGTTCGCGGCCGTTTCCCTATGTTGATATACACCAAAACTTGTGTTACGTGATGTGACTGTATGATGAACACTAATGGCAGGTACTAAAATAAAAATCATGACATGCATGTCGTGTAGGGCATGATTTACATGCCATGCTCATGGTGCGCTGGCTGGCCGTTTCGCTAGCTTTATATATCCCAAAATTGGTATTGTGAGACGCGACTGTATGACGAACATAAATGACGGTCTTAACGCGCAAATCGTAACATTCATGTCATGTACTGCATAATTTACATTACACTGTCCCTGTGCGCTTCAGGCCGTTTTGTTAATTGGATATACAACAAAATTGGTATGGCATGACATGAATGCGTGACGAGCATAAAGGACAGGTCATGCATTGTATATACTAGAATATACATTTCATTATGTAAAAGATTGTACATGCATGCAGGCACGACAAATATGCGATAATAGCGAACAAGATGTCATGACATGAATGACTTCAATTGCCTCAAAGACAGAAAATGGCGATGCATACAGCCCTTTGCTGGCTGCGGCGCATTACATCGATTACCACAGGGCGTGGGATCTGCGGAATATTTTCTATTTTCGCCTAGCTGAGAACATTGCATCAAGATATGAAACGCGGTAAGTGGGTCACCACAGTTCTCACACATATATGGCTCACCATCGGAGAAAATATGTGTGTGTGTCCTATCCTAAGTCTGCAAAGTGTGACTTCTATACGGCGTGACTTCGATACCGGTGGCCAGTTTCCTTTTCTCTGTCCCATGATCGCTGCCAGTAAGCCCTGAGCTTTTGCCTTAAGAGAGGATTTAGTTCCAAAACCGGGACTGCCATGAATATGTTGGGAGTGTTTGTATGGACAGATGTGACAAGCTGACAATGCCCGCTGTTCGCCTCGTGCGCCACCGAAGGAGGCGCTGCGAACGGCGCTTCGGTAAAGTCACTGTAACGGGAAAAGTACCGCATTGGCTTTCTGTTCACCGCCGCGCCCTTTCGGCGGCTTCGCCACACAAATGGCCCAGCTTGCTCGCCTCGCTAGTGTCTCCCGGCCGCCGACGCACGGCGCTTTGGAGGGCGATTGTTTTTAGGGGCGAAGCTCCTTATAGCATCACCTGGTCGGTCGTCGCTCCGTCCGGCGTTACCCCGCCGTCGCGTCTCCCGTATCATTCAATAGATGGCGCTGTCCCATAGAGATGCATGCAAACTGCAGTTGGGTGGCGATATACTAGATGGCGCTGTCCCATAGAGATGTGTGCAATATGTGTGCAAAAAAAGAGAAAAAAGAAAAAAAAGGAAAAAGGCGGCCGAAGCAGCGAAGGAAACTAGCGTGCTTCAAGTGTCGAGCTGTGACACTTGATAGTTCGCGCTCATCTTCTGTTTGTTCGTTTAGCGGCGTCCCTGAGCTCGAGTGACATTCGTACGCGCCGTAACATGAGCGCGGACATCACGGTGAAAGCGTGAAACATTCCTCTACCCCGCGCCACGAGAAAACCGCGCGAGCAGACAGCGGAAGGGCAAGCTTCTCCCATGCGCAAATATAAGAAGAAGCGAGCGAGCTCTCCGACGACTTTTAAATGCGCCCGTCGGGCTCCTAGCGCCAGCTCGCTGGTAATGAAGAAACGCTTATTATCGCCTTCTGTCTCTGAGTCCGTCCAGCGCTAAATGGTGTGTATATAACGCTCGCCGTTAGCTACGTGGAGGATCTGCGTTTCGTGGCGTAGTGGATAGCGCCGCTCGCTGCGGAGCAAGAGGTCCCTGGTTCGATTCCGCGCTTCGGAAGCATTTTTCTGAGTTGTTTTTCTTTGGGGCATTTATATATATATATATATATACATACTTATACATATACGGTGCATGACGGCGGCGACGGCGACGGCAAAATCCAGCCGAGACTGTCCATATAATTGCTATCGCAATAAAAATAAGCAGCGTCACCCTGCACGCTAGATGGCGTTATAGGTGCCGCTGCTCTCAGATTGGCTGCTGCGCCCGTTATCTCTCTTTCTCCTTGATCGTCGCCGTTCGTGGAGGAGTGCGCTTCCCGGATCGTGTTGCTTGGCGGACCATGAACGACGAGGAGCGCCGGGTGCGTAAGGCCACTGCGTCTCGTGCTCGTCGGCAGGATTCCGAGGTGCGAGCTCGAGAGGCTGCCGCCAAGCGAGCGCAGCAGTAATCAAAGCGGCGTATCGCTTTGATTACTGCTGGGCGAAACCAATGAACATTTCACGGTGTAACCATGATTGCTTCAGGAGCTTCGCCCAAGCTCTTCATCATTCACCCGTGGATATGCTGTAATTTTTTATAGCCCCATAAAAGCGTGCAGGAACGTTACGACATCCCAGTGGTGTAAGCACAAATTTTTTTCTGGGTGGGGTAGGGCACTTCCTTGATCCGCCATTGGGTCAGAGCAGATAAGTGGGGCAAGTGTCATTTTGTGCTCTGTATCTCATGGGGGAAAAATTGGGGGGGGGGGGGGGGGGGGAGGGATACGGGCCCGGTGTGCACCCCCCCCCTCTGGCTACGCCACTGGGACATCCCGTATTGTTTTGATGCTTCATCGCAAGCCTGTAGAGTCATCGAAGAATGCCTGGGTGCTGCGCTTTTGGGCGCAGCAACCGGCGGGAAACGAGCAAAGCCCTCTTTGCTATTCCCAGCGGGAAAAAAGGATGCCAAGCAACGGGCTGTGTGGCTGCACAAACTACGGCGGGAAAAATTTGTTCCCACGACTAATGCCCCCCTTTGTGAGGTAAGTGTTTCATTGAGAATTCGCGAATCTTGTTTCGGGGAATGTTTGCGTCTCCCGGCCCTGCACTAGTGCAGCGTGTTTCGAGTGGTTGCCGCAGAAGGTTCATGCACAATAACATTGCCGGGCAACTCTTAATTAAGTTTGGCGTAAAACTGACGCCTTTGGGCTTACATATAACGATCAACGCGCCATGAAAACTGACTGCTACAGATTAGTATTGCGTGCCGTGGCTGTATGACGAACATAAAAAACAGGTGGTAACATGAAAATAATGGCACGCATGGCATGTAAGACATGATTTATGTGCCATGCTCATGATGCTCTCGCGGCCGGATCGCCAGTGGCGTAGCCAGGGGTAGGCACACCGGGCCCGTGCCCCCCCCCCCCCACCCGAAAAATTTTCCCCCGTGGAATACAGAGCACAAAATGACACTCGACCTCACTTATCTGCCCAGACCCTATGTCGGACCAAGGAGGTGCCCCCCCCCCCCCCCCGAAAAAAATTTCTGCCAACGCCACTGCGGTTCGCTGGCTTGATATGCACCAAAATCGGTATTGCGTGACGTGACCGTATGACGAAGATAACAGGTGGTAACATGAAAATAATGGTACGCATGTCATGTAAGGCATGATTTACAACCACCTGTCACTAACGCTCGTTATAGATATATATCTCGGCATATCAATTTTTGTATATATGCACTTCATTAAACAACCGCGAGCGCCCCGAGACCATGTCATGTAAATCATGTTTTACATGACATGCCTGTCATCAGTGCTGGGCAGTATCGAAGAAGCATGTATCTTAGATACCATCTTAGATACTCTTTGGGCATCTTGTATCTGCATCGCGATACGTCCCGCAAAACGAGTATCTGTATCTGTATTTCTGATATATTCAATAATGTATCGAGTATCTAAAGCTACAAGATACTTGTATAGAAATACCACATAGCGGAACAAGAAACGTCGGCTGCGCTCAGCTTCTCAAGCTGGTACTGAAGCCACCAGAATAAAACTAGACGGCAGTGTCATTCTTTTGTTTTTCCGTCTGAGTGCTTCAGCGAGCACACACTACAGTGAAACCTCGATGATACGAATCTCATAGGACCACCAAAAATATTCGTATCATCCGAAATTCGTATCACCAGAAAGCATGGAAAATTAGCATGCGACAAAAGAAAGCTTGCGTACGTTTTAATTTATTGCTTTTCAGGGCCGCAGCAACGTTAGGAAAAACCCTGAATGATTGTCAGTTAAGTTTTTAGATGTCGGCAATCATGCCAGCACTCGTAATTATACGGCCCGTAAGCGCGTATTTAATTAATGAACCAGGTGCGTTGTGACCGGCGACAGCAGTAGCCCCTTCCAAATTTTAGTATGCTTTTTTGCATGACATTGGAGTACTGTAGCGAAAGTAACAAAAGAAGTGCTTTGACGCGATGGATCAAGGCCACTAAATTACAGAACCACGGCACTGTGTTATGACTTTGTTATCGCGAAGGATTTGGGGATTTTTTTGGGAGATTAGCGGCTGTGCCCGCACAAGTGCGACCTCAAAGGTCGCGCATTTTGACTCATTCGCCAAGACCGTCCTCGCCTTCTTGCGGTCCTCGTTCACCTTTCATAGGATGTCTGATGCACGAGGCAGGCACCTTTAAACACAGTACAACGACAGCAGGCCATGTCGACGTCTTTAAAAAAAGCATGGCGCTAATGTCCTCTGGAATCTAAACGCAAAGGCACACGGCGGCACATAAGAGCCTGAAAGATTCGCGCACACAATCTCAGAGGCCGTGACGCGTCTCTGAAGGTTAATTCTGACCGTAAGAAAAGTGTTTTTCTTACACCGTGATACTGACGATTTGGCGGTGCGGCGCGCATGCCCACGCTTGCGTTCCCGCGCTCGCACGTGCTTGGGGCGTCTTACGCGACAGCGCGGACAGCACCTCTTCGTACCTGGGCGTTAGCGTACGTTCGTATCAAACGTCGCTGGGTGAAAATCGGTTCGCAACAACCGTACTCCATTATATTGCAGGCCATTGGGCCTTCGCCGGGACCAATGAAAAATTCGTATCACCCCCAAATTCATATGAGCCGTGATCGTATCACCGAGGTTTCACTGTATATGGTCTACGCGTCCCCATTGGTGGAGCAGTCACGTGATGGCACTCGGGCCATCTCGACAAAAACTAGCGCGCGAAAGTCTACGCGCATACGACCTTTTGTTTTCTCGATGTTTACTTTCTTTTTAGTTGTGTCAGTGTTATGACATTTGTTCGTAGCCACGGTACTGTGTTGCGTACTCCAATACGTGCCGCGTCTTCCGCTCAAATTCTGATGCCGCTATAGTGTTATCGAAGTTTTTCTCGCGTTGTGCTTCGTTTGCAGACTCAAGAATGCAAGAATGGGGTTGCTTTGCGTCTCGCTGCTTTCACAAATCAGCGATTTGCAATATCTCTTGGATGTAAGCTTCAATTACATACGATGAGATTCACTTATATAAAAATGAGATAATAACAACCGTCGCACCGCCGTTGTCGATGGTGGGTGCAATAGAACGAGCATTTATTTAAAAGAAGATAATTTGGCGTACTGTATTCTCGCTCTTCCTGCTAAATTATCTAAGAATTTCTTTAATGATAATTTGACCGTTAGCACAGTGCTCTCTTTGCTGTCCTTCGTTTGCATCCCCCCCATTACCTGGGCTTCTGTATGGTTTTTGCCTGTCTATTTACTGTAATATGTCTTTTGTAACCTGTTGCTAAATTCCTTCTCTGCTTTAACTGCCTGCGTCATTGCTACTATTCACATATATAAATTCCACGTGAATTTACTGTTATGTAAAGGCGATGATGAGGACAAAGGTAGAATAATTTGAGCGTGCCGTAACAAAAGTTCTGCTTACGATTTAATGGAAAGAAATTCAAACAGGGCGGCATCAACATTTCCCACTGTTTTGCATTTCTTTTCAAGCGGTTGTAGTATGGATGCACTGCAAACGCAAACTAGCCGAATTGGGCGTTTTAAGGGCTACAACCCTTCTTAATACTACCTTCATCTGGACAGTACTCCCTTAGGGTGTAATGTGGTGGGTGTAATAAAGTTCTGCGTCCTCAATTTTACTTCGTTAAGAAATTATGTGGAAGAAAGGAGGTAAATTCACTATATGACGCCATTCGTCGAATGGAGTTCCAAGAACAAAAAACTCCCATCTCATTTCCTCTGGCATGTTTTCTCTATTTTTTTCCGAAGCTTTCCATAATGCCTTCAGTGCTGGCGGGCATGCATGCAGCTGTGCGGGGGAAAGAAGTAAAAGAAAGAGGCGGCATGCTTCAGCGCACTAAAAATCCCTTGCACAGATAGCCCAGAGAAAGAGATATACGAGACCCTCCGAACGGCTGGAGAGGAAGCGAGGAAGCCCTTTGGCCTTGGCGGCTCCAGCCTACTGCGGCCCGCCCCCGCCAGGTCAAAAGCAAGCCAGACGAGTCGCAAAGCTTCGCGCCGCATGCGCGCGCGAAGAAAAAAAAACATAGAAAAAAAGAAAGAAAAGCGAGCAGGGAGTCGTTCCCGCGGCGCGATCGTCGTAGCTAGGCCGGCTACGCCAGCTAGGCCTTGTGAACGCCACTTCTCAAGCGATCAGCTGTGTCGATCGTGTGTGCGCGTTTTGTGCCTGTAGCCTCACTGTGTTCTCGCCGCTGGATGTGATATGCGTGGTTTGACGACAGTGCGACATGCTGCGCTGCGAGTGCGATAATCGCGACGGCCTGTCGACTCAAGCGAGCGTGCCGCTGTGCATTACCAAGCAGATGATGGGCACCCTGCGTGCTCGGCACAGTCAGGAACAAAAATGGTAAGTAATACTGATGTTCTCTCTCTTTGCGAGCCCTTATCGTCGCTTATGCACCTGTAGATGATCTTCTGCACATTGCGTCGCTTGAAAAGTGCAATGAAAAGCAAAAAAAAAAAGAAAAGAAAATCGGCATGTTAAGCTTGCGAAATGCCCGCCAGCGCACCATGAGCGTGGCATGTAACCCATGCCGTACATTACACGCATGTCATTCATTGTTTCCATGTTACCAGCTGTCATTTATGTACGTCATACAGTCACGTCACGCTATACCAATCTTGGTATGATATCAAGTTAGAGAACCGGACGTGAGTGCACCAAGCTCCATGCCGTAAATGACATACATGTCGTTATTTTCATGTTACTATATGTCATTTATGTTCGTCGCACAATCACGTCACGCTATATCAATTTAGGTGTATGTCAAGCTAGCGAACCGGCCGCGAGCGCACCATGAGCGTGGCGTGTGTACATGACATGCATGCCATTATTTTCATGTTGCCAGCTGTCATTTATGCTGGACGTACAGTCACACTGCACAATACCAATTTTGGTGTATATGAAGCAGGCGAAACGGTCACTAGCGCCCCCGAGACCACGTTGTCAAAATAACGCCATACATGACAAGCGTGTCATGATTTGCACGTTAGAAACTGTCGTTTATGTGCGTCATACACTCTTGTGACGCCATACCTATTTTGGTAAATATCAAGTTAACGAAACAGTCGCAAGAGAACCAAGGGAGTGACGTGTAAATCATGTGGTTAATGAAATGCATAGCATGATTTTCAAGTTAAGACCCATCATTCATGTTCTTCATGCAGTCGTGTCATGCCACACAAATTTTGGCATACATCCAATTAACGAAACAACCACACGAGCTATGAGTCGTAGGCGGCTATATATATAGGTAGATAGATCCGTTCAAAGTCGTAGAAGTGTTTAACAAATGCTTCGCATTTAAGTCGTTAAACTCAGATAGCAATGATGTGTGATGCATGTTTTGGAACTTCTGTGAATATCACTCATGCTTCATACGACCAGTCAATCGACCCAGGAGTGCGCCCTGATAAAGTTGTTTGCACGATATAATTTTCTTGCCTGCGATAAAGTATGAATGAGGCATGATGCTTTCAGGGAATATACATTATAGCAAAAGGCCACGGTTATCACATTGTCACATGAAGGAATGTGCATAAAGGACAACTTTGTTTTCGATTTATTCTTTTCTCCAACTTCATTTGTTTGTTTTAATCCTTCATCATCGTGTCAATTTGCGCACATTGACATGTGACAAGACCGTGCGCTCTCATTTTGCAGCATCTACCTTGGATGCAGTCAACTACCCTGGACATCTTTCTCCCGCCATGCAACTGTGAGAACCCACCGAAGCACAGATTGTCAGGAAGTGAAAAGACTTTTCGGCAACAATTTTGCATTGCGCACTCTGCCCGTCTCCTGAAATAACATATTAAGGTACATAAGCACTGTACCTTCATACATATGCATCAAGGAACAGTGAAATAGCATATCAAGGTACATTAACATCATTAGCTTGGATTCATTTAGCTAGAACGAATAAATCATGTTAAAGCTATACAATGACGGCCATATCATGTGACAGACATCTGCTAAGTGCAGTGTGTATTGTGAAGCACATGTGTTTTATGGTATTGAATGAATAGATAAATGTTTATTCCAGCAAAATACAGAAAATGGGCCTCAAGTGAAAACCGACAATGGTAGCTTGAGAAGTGCACAAGGCCCAGTAGAGCAAAAAGAGAGACAGAGCAGCAGAAACGTGTGCACGTTCAAAGGCAGAACATATACGCATACAAAAAGAAGCAGGAAAGACAAAGCAGAAGAAACGTGCACATTCAAAGGCAAACACCTACGCCATCTGCAAAGTGACAAAATCAAAAAGGGTAAACATTTACGCTAGTGAAAACAATGAAAATCAGAAAACAGTGAAAACAGAAAAGAAGGAACGGCCATTCAACGGCATGGAAGGAATGCAACTTCATTGGTCACGTATCAACAGTGCAATTTGCCAAGGTTACATGTGCATATTCTTAGCCATTAGGAGATGTGCAAGGCTAATTTAATCGCATTGACATAAGTCAGCTGTTGAGTCTGTGTAACCAGATTGTTGAATCATTTTGTTTATTCCCTCTCGTTAATTTGCTATTTTGCATTATGTTGCCACAGTTTTCAAGGTCAATACATAGTATCATGACTGTTGACACAATTTGACAAGGTGAAAGCACTGTTATTGTGCCCAGGCCTTAGTTTATCCTCATTAGAAGTGCGCTGTTTATTTTTCCCGTGGTTCAGTGCCAAGTTGCCCAATATTCACTCCTAAACAGAGTAGGTGCGGTTAATCAAGACCTTGCTAACATTCACAACCCTTTTAAAGCGTACTTATAATGATAACTTTACTAACATCAAAAACTACCCACATAATGGTAAACATGGCAAGAGTACACTTCTGGTGGTGTTTCGCATTTTTTTTACATCCGTTTGTTTTTCGCCCTGTGCACACAAAGTGAAACGCTCACAAGGAAATACTTAGCAGCATCTCAATTTTGTATTTATTTCGCGTTTTGACAAAATGTCTGCAATAAGGATAGTCAAGTGCGAATCTTCGGTAAGACATTCATTTTTATGTATACAGAAATCTTAGTGGACTTCCTTTTTGTGTAATTTTCAAGAATACACTTCTGGCAAAGCAGCAAGTGTTGCTTGCCCACCAGTCTGTGTTCAAGACAAGTGTATTGTGGGCATGAGTGTCGGCAGGATTTTGTCTTGGGGGTGCAAGGCGGCGTAACGTGTCGGCCTGGTGAGCAGGAGAGCATTGGTGTAGCTTGGGTGGGGTCAAGTGCTGGTGTGTCTTGATGGCGGCAGGTGCCCTTTGTGCAAACCCCTGTCGACATCCATGATTGTGGGAACACCCTGATGTGCCTCACTTTACACTATGTCGAACAGCTCGTACATCTTACCACATTTAAGCCAACACTGGTATTGATGCAGTGTTATGCGCAATACTGCGTGCAACCTTTCTGATATCGTGTGCATTTGAAAAATTCGCATTGTTTAAAAAGACGCTGAGTGGACCCAGTGTTATTCAGCAAACATAAGTCTTAACAGGGGCAGTTGGGCGAGTTGGTGTATATTCATAGTTAAAGAGGGTGAAAAAAAATCACAGCACAGAGAAATGAAGGGGACAGGATGACGCGCTACTAGCAACTGAAGTTTAATCGAAACCACAGAAAGATGTAAACACACAGTACGAAAAAATTACAAGACTAAACAATCACACATCCATAGAGGAATGAAGGGGGCAGACAGGACAATGCGCTACCAGTAACTGAAGTGTAATCAAAACCACAGAAAGATATACGCACATGACTAAAAAAACCAAGCACATGTTCAACTTCAGTTGTTAGTAGTGCGTCGTTCCGTCCCCTTTGTTGCTATGTGTTCTGATTTCGTTTTCACGTTTTCCTTACCTATGAACTGAACTCCTGACTGTTTCACAGTCTCTATATATGTGTGGTCAATTTTTATTCATCCTCATGGCATATCAAGCCCTAGGATCCAATGTGCAAAGCAACCAGTCACTATTTACAGGAATTTTTTAATTTAGTGCCTGTGATTGCCTAATTGCAAGTTGACGTTGCAGCCATGGTGCTTGGATTACTTTCAATGTGGTAATTATGCGTAAGCCATCAAGTGAAGAATTAAGGATGAACTTTTGAGTTACAGATGGCACTAGCTGGCATAAAAACATTGAAGCATGGCTGTACTTGTTATGCATATGAGAAGTATTGGTACGTTGCAGTCATGTGATTATGCCGACAAGTTC
The DNA here is from genome assembly GCF_013339695.2 of Rhipicephalus sanguineus. Lineage (NCBI taxonomy): Eukaryota > Metazoa > Arthropoda > Arachnida > Ixodida > Ixodidae > Rhipicephalus > Rhipicephalus sanguineus. The sequence continues at coordinate 39,490,016 of NC_051176.1, forward strand.
CCAAGCACACTTCCAGAAATTTACGATGGCTTCAAGGTATCTGTGAGTAAATATGTACAGCAACATATGAAGGCAACCTTGTAATTTTGTGGGCATTGCTGAATGCTTTTATGCACCTTGGTAAGTGGACCTACAGTCAACACCACAGGTCTATTTTGGGCTTTTTTGTAGGAAACTCAACTCCAAAATCATGTGCGACATGTTTTGATGCCATAGGGCAAACTAATGCAATAAAAAACTGTACAACTGCCTGTCTACACGGTTTCATATTTCCCAAAAGTGATGCTAGCCTTATTGTACTAATTAGTTGCCTTCGTGTGTAGACTGACACCAAGTTCTTTGGGTAGCTTATTTTTTTGGATTGTACTTACATACTGGCACGGTGAAGGGCACACGTCAGTGCGCATCATGATCAGATTTTACACCCTACTTTCGTGTTGCTTTAGTGCTGTGAATTATGTATAGTGCTTAGGCTGTACTGTATATGTTGTTCCACGTGTTCACTTTGGGAGTAGGTTCTGTGCGCGATGATGGAAATATACACCTATATCCTTACATTGACACGAGAACTGCTGCTGTTTTGATTCCAATAAAATGTTGCAACCACTGGTTCTTGTATCAATTGAAGTATGACTACTTGTTGTGCATGCAAATTGAAGAAATGAATTTGTGCTTGCAAAACATATTGCTGAAACACTGCCTGCTCAATGTAACTGCTTGTGTTTTATTACCAAACACATTGAACAGATGATTCACAGATTATGACACGTTGTAGAAGATAGGCAACAGAAAGTTAGACAGGAAGTCATCACTGTCTTCTAACGTAGATTGGGTGATCTTTTATCAATAGTAGCATAATTGAAGGTTGCTGTTGTATAAATAAAGTTTAACGTGGTGTGCAGGTGGACGAGGGAGTGCACATATGATAGTTTTTCCAGTTTTCTGCATATTTGCTACAGTCCTCGTGTTTCTGTGTTACGATTGTGAAATTCTGAATTGCAAACAAGCCAACCTCTCTGCTGCTGTGATGAAGTCATTCAACAGAACCATATTTTCTCAAGAACAGCTGTTCCATTGAGTAAGAGGGTATATGCTTTTTTTTAATGTTTTTTTTTTTAATGGGTACTGCATCATCTGTCTGAGGGGAGGGCCAAGTACACATGGACGTTCACAAGAGAGAAGTGCAAGTACATTAACTTTTTTGTTTTGTGGGAGACCTGTCACTGGTAAACTGGGAAGGTTGTCCTTGACATTGGGGCACGCGTTAGGCATTCGCTTTAACGCGGTGGCGTTAAAGCAATGCAATAACAATAAAAGCTAATTAGTGAGAAATGTAGGTAGTATCCGAGTATGAAAGCAAATAAATACTGAATATGCGTTATAGAGAATCAACGAATGCCGTGCTAAAGCGTGCATTGCGAATAGGCGCTAATTGCGGAAATAGATAAGCGTTCAGCTGCTCAGAAGGCGCTGCTCGCGGCTGTACGCGTGCATTCAACGCACTTTATGTAGGCGCGTTACAATGTCCTTGTAACTCTGGAATTTTCTGCGTGTGTAATTTTCATATGCGAACGCAGGCGGTCCGCGCTAAAGAGTGCATTGCGAATAAGCGCTAATTGCGGAAACAGATTTTTGTTCAGCTGCTCAGAGCGCGCTGCTGCCCCTGCGTGCAGCTCGCGGCAGTACGCGCGCATTAAATGCACTTAAAATGTAGGCGCGTTACAATGTTCTTCTAAGTCGGGCATCTGCGTGTGTAACTTTCACATGAGAACGCAGGCGCTCTTCGAACCGCTCGTAACACGCTGCCGAATCTGGACGCGCGCAGTTCGCGGCTGCAGAAATAACGAAAATTGCTCCACACCATACGCTCATGGAATGCACATACGTTCGCTCATCTGAAGGTACCTTTGTCACGCTGGTATTCACGAATTTAGCGCGAGCGAAGAGGGCACACGTTTATAATTTTTATAGCGGCACGACACGGTGAACCGGAGAATTCGGAGCCGAGGGTGTTTACGTCGATCGGCTCGGCCTGCATGACGCCCCACAAATTATGTATTGACCTTCCGCAAGAGCAAACACACGCCGATGGTACAAGAACAGAAGTTCGAAGTTGTGCCGACGGTTTAGCAGCCGCTTTGTACATACATTGGTACATATATAAGCCCACGAAAAAACGCAACTTGCAAGTGGTGGCGCTGTGGTGTAATCGTTATAGTGCTTGCTTTAAGTGCGTGTGGTCGCGAGTTCGATTCCTGTGTCGTGCGTACTTGTATGCAAATGTCATGGTTGTGCATAAATACTTTGATGTCTATTTTCTATTATGTCCTAGTGATGAATAGTAGCGGAAATTGGCCGGTAAACGTAACATAGTGCCTAAAATATACTTTTTTTTTCATTTCGCGACCGCTCTAGGGCCTCGTATAAAAGGAGGCTTTAACAGCTCTCAAAAGAAGCAGAAAAACTCTCAATGCGCTCTGTTCAAGCCCCCAAAATGGGTTACATAAAAACACCAACTTTACCTCCAAAAGGAGGCTTTAAAGGCTCTCAAAAGAACCAGAAAAACTTCCAATGCGCTCCGTTCAAGCCCTCAAAATGAGTTCAATAAAAACACAAATTTACCTCCTTAGTTCCGTCTAATCACTCCCTCCTTTTGAACCTCCTTTCGAAGGGGGTTTTGCGTAGTACCTTTAGGATGCACGCTGCGCAACGAGCCCAAAACTCCCTAAAAGGCTCAAACCCGTTTGCAGTGTGGTAATAAAAAGCCAATATAGTCTTCCATGATACAATAAAGAACCATTCCAGCATCTTTTTATTGTCACCAAGGTCGCAGCGCAATTCACGTTTCTTTCCATCCCCACTGTACATGCTACGTAGTGGCTTTTTGCGGCGTTTAAACAAAGCCGGAGAAATATTACCACGTTACTGCCTTCGTGAGCTACCGTACTCTAGCGCTCTCAAACGTGCATCGAGCGCAACAACCGGCGAGTGTATCACGGCAAAATGAGCGGCCGCTGCTCTAAGCATCTTCTCCACAGTGCGTCCGCATATCTAACTGCCCCACACGGCAAGTAAACACCATTGTCCCTGAGAAGCGATAGGCTGACGGTTCACGCGCCGGTTGTTTCGGTGGAAGCACGTTTGAGAGCGCTGCTGCAGGGTAGCGCATGAGCGCAGTCACGTGGTTTGATTTCCTTCACCACGCAGCATGTACGTCGCCAAAAGAGTTCTATTGATCATTTTTAAATGCGCTCTATTACGTGAAGAAGCGCACTTGGCCCTAAAGAGAATATTGAAAATGTTGCATAATTGCCCTTAGTTCATTAACGAATGAAGCGCAATGTAAAATTACTGCAACGAGCGCCACATGACGGTAGACCATCTGCCGTCGGTTTCATTCAGTCGCGGTTAACCACTTCTTTTTTTTAAATGTTTGGTTCTGCTTGCGTGAAACAACGTGTATACTTATTCACTTTGATTCTTTAATACGGAACCGCCCTGCTATTTCACTTATATTCGCGTTCCTTGTTTAGGTCACAGTATTTTTTTTACATTTAGAAATCAGCTGGTAGCAGAGCTGGAAGTCGCAAGAGTGTGAATAGCAGTGATATACTGCGACGCTTTGTGTCGATATACTATACGTCTGAGACGTTTCTGGATGGCACAACTCCTCTCGGAGAAGAAATGGCACAAGCTTGCACGTTAGTGAATATGCTGCTAACGAACGCTTTACGCCAGCTGATCAGTAGAATAAGAAAACTCATTGCAGTTTTATGTCCTCAATGAATTTTGAGCGCTGACTATGTAGTTATCGCCTTCACACGATGCATCACAAAAAATATCGCTACCAGCGTTGCTGCTCTACACCTGTCGGGTTATGCGGCATTGCGAAAACGGTAATACGCTTACGGACAAGGTAAGACTGCACAGCGGCAATCGCGAGATCGTGCGGAGGCTTCTTAATGGTGTTCTTGCAAATAGATGGCAACCCGCTAGCTGATCGCCAAGTAGAGCAGCGACACCCATCAATTACAAAAGTGTCAAGTAAAAACCACTGACAGCGCAGCGTATAAAGAGCTATCATGTTAAACAGCGAAGCAAACCTGAATAAGTTGTTTCGGAATGAAACTAGTATACTTTGAGCAAGAAGGATAGAACATTCGAGATACAAACAGGCATTTCAATAAAGTTATAGAGAGCTGGTCGCATTAAAAAATTTTCAAGTAAACACTTTTGTACATAGGTCTTTGCTGCTTCTTTTTATCGATATATAATAGCAAATTTGCAAATGTATCGAAATATCTTAAGATACAATTCGGTAGTATCGTATCGGATACAATTATAGCGCTAGTATCTTGTATCTGTATCTCAAATACTTCTTGCCCGAGTATTTTGCATCGTATCGCGATACAATTTCAAAGTATCTTTGCCCAGCCCTGCCTCTCATGATTTGCACCTCATAACCAGTAATTTATGTTCGTCATACACTGTTGTCATGGCATACCAATTTTGGAGTGTATCAAGCTAGCGAAGCGGCCGCGAGCGCACCATGAACGTGGCATGTAAATCATGCCGTACATGGCATGCATGTCATTATTTTCACGTTATCACCTGTAATTTAAATTCGTCATACACTCATGCTATGCCATACAACATTTGGTGTACATCCCATTAACGAAACCGTCAGGAGAGCACAAAGTCATGGGCGGCTAGACAGACAGACAGACAGACAGACAGACAGACAGACAGACAGACAGACAGACAGACAGACAGACAGACAGACAGATAGATAGATAGATAGATAGATAGATAGATAGATAGATAGATAGATAGATAGATAGATAGATAGATAGATAGATAGATAGATAGACAGACAGACAGACAGACAGACAGACAGACAGACAGATAGATAGATAGATAGATAGATAGATAGATAGATAGATAGATAGATAGATAGATAGATAGATAGATAGATAGATAGATAGATAGATAGATAGATAGATAGATGAACGGACGGACGGACGGACGGACAGACAGACAGACAGACAGACAGACAGACAGACAGACAGACAGACAGACAGACAGACAGACAGACAGACAGAGAGACAGACAGACAGACAGACAGACAGACAGACAGACAGACAGACAGACAGATAGATAGATAGATAGATAGATAGATAGATAGATAGATAGATAGATAGATAGATAGATAGATAGATAGATAGATAGATAGATAGATAGATAGATAGATAGATAGATAGATGAACGGTCAATGTGTCTTGGTGTTGCTAAGAAATGCTTCCAATTTACTACTATCAAGCATAGGTCGGCCACAAATGGGGAGCTCACTCGGACTGGCTTATGAAATATATTTGGTGCTTAAGGCTCACTCGGACTCAGGCTTACCAAAACTTTTCTCAACGGGACTCACTATGGCTAATGCTCACTAAACTTTTTCTCAACCGGACTCACGCACACTCACGCCTCGAGTTGAGTTTGAGTCAGCCTGACTGAGTCGGCTCATGAGTCCGTTGGCGTATAATTAACTTGTTCTACCATGGTGTCAGTGCTCTTTAACGCCAACATTTTACGTAATTAGTTCAATACATGGCGCATTTAGACCTCGTACCTTCAAATACGAATTATCAGTGGTTGCAATCCAGTAATATCATTTTTAGAGAAAGAGATGACTCAGACCAGTTATTTTTATGAAGAACTGCCCGCGAAAGAGTTTGCGGAGGGTGAAGATAAGTTGAAGATAATGACTAATGATGAAGATAAGTAGATGGCACCATAGGTCGACAGCAAAAGTGGAGCTCTTTCACGGCCACTCAAGAAATATATTTTGAGCTGAGTGCTCACTCGGACTCAGTCTCACCAAACTTTTCCTCAACCGGACTCAATCGAACTCAGGCTCACTAAAATTTTTCTCAACCGGACTCACTCGGACTCAAACTTACTGAAATATTACTCACCCGTACTCACCCAGGCTGAGACTCACGGCTCGGTCTCAGTCTGCGTGAGTCTGTATGAGTCGATTCATGAGTGAGTTTGTCGGCCTATCAAGCCATATTACTGACAAGTACCGAATACTTCTAATCTAGCAAATCGAGCCTTATTCTCAGAAACACACACGGAATGATATCTTCAAGGTGTTGCGAGTATAATAAGGTTCTCCTTGCCAATTTAGACTGCTAATCGGGATATAAACAGACTGTGCTTTAAACTGAGCTTTGATACGTTCTCCACATCGACGGTGCGCCTTGAAGCCCTATCGACCTCGCGAATCTACCGGAGACTGCAACGTGCCCTGTGGCTTTTTGCTTTATTCCGCGCTTCCGATCGAATACAGGTCGTCCGCCCGTTTCTGCTATGCCGACGATACCGTGCTGCACACGACTTTCAATGAGGGGTTCGCAGAAGCCGCTTGCTCGAAGCGCACTTTATCGCAACATTTCCGTCGGTTTGAGCGAGAACCAGATTTCAAGCGGCAGAAGCCAGCCCCTACGCCACTTTCTCTAGAGCGGGAAAAGGAGACGGTCGCCCTATTGGCATGCAAGGCGGCGGAGGACCACGTTTTGCAGCCCCAGCTGGCGACGACGACCAGTGGCCTGCGCGAATTGCGAAGCGATTACGTGCTGGCATCCATGCGTGATCGTACTTACATCGCAGGTGCGCGAGTACTGGATTGCGACAAGGAAACTTATAGATGACGATCGTAGGTCGCACCGCCAATTTTCTTCTCGTAAGGTCGCGTTTTTTTTATTTTTGTAGTCTGTTCGGCCGGTCTTCAACGCAGCACTCTTTCTCCTATATTGCCTCTTCACGCGGCGCGCTCAAGAAGCGAAAATGGCGAAATGCGATCAGCTTTCAAATAAGCCGGCTCTGCCGTGCGTCGCGCGCAGCAGCCAAAGATGACCCTTTGCATTCATGCGTTTTGGTTCCTCATTATACACATGTCATGGTCGCTGCGTTGACTGTAGTGGCACATGTTGAATGTATATTCAAGTAAAAAGTATGCAGTAAGCTCCATGAGGGCTCTAAACAGAAGCACTCACTGCAATTTGACATTTGTGTCCTAAAATTGTAGTAATTATTGTTATAACCTCATGATAATAATTAGCAATAATAGTGTCCAAGCGAGAAACTGGGTCTTGCAGGAATCGACAGATGAAAAGCGTCCGCAGCGTTCACATCTGCAGCTATTCTATTTTGACCATATATTTTCTTCGGGCGAACGCCACCTACATAAGCTTCCAAAGAGTTAGATAAAGCAGGTTTTCATGGCTCAAGAGCAGCCGAGATCATGCTGCGCCGCCACAAGGTGTTAGGTAACAAATATTAAAACTTATGTTGTTCTAATGCTTATTTGAAAAGCGACTTTCCTTTAAGAAACAGAATACAGACAGGGAAACAAATTAGGCAGTACCCACGCCTTGGGGGAATCGCTTTCATGAGAAGCAGTCAGCGAATAGTTTTATGCTGCATTTTTTTTTTGCTTTGAGCCAGGAGTTACGAGGTAGATCGACGTGTTGTGTAAGTGCAGTAGTTATGTGCATATCGTGAGCTTACCAGGCACGTCGACAACACTGGCTTATTAATGGTAACTTATAGTCTGACGTAACGTCAGCACTCACGTTAGAGCACATGAGCCAGTATTATCGATACGAAGTGCACTTTATGGTGCGATGATGTGAATATCACACGTAACGTTCGTTGGCGCATTCCTCCGGGGTCGAGCAACGCTTGAATATAGCTTGCTGAATCATAGGAATACAAATGCAATGTTTGTTAAACTGCTGTAAAAGCAGAGCCAAAACTGGAACCACAGACGTTAACCTGACATGACGCATGTGTCGTAGGAGTATATGCAATGTAGTGTTTATTGATTTGTTACAAAATTAGATAGCCAGCACTACATCCACAATTTACTTTGCACCGACATTACGCCCGCATAGGGTGTTTTTCCAAGGCAGTTCCTCGACGTGCCGTGTTTCTGTGGTAGAATACCTGACTGCCAAGCACGAAGCTTGGGTTCGATTCCAGCTGGGATCCAAATTTTTATTCTTTGCATTCGTCCGGTCAACGCTGCCGATGTCGGTTTTTCTTAATGCTCTGGCACTGAAATTACCGATGTCTATTCTCGCCGTTCCTCGGTAGATATAAACTCTCAATCACCCGTGCCGCATACCCGTACACCGCGGCCCGTGGTAAACGGGTATGTGCCACATGTGTCTGGAGGAAAGGGTCTCACGACGTACACGACAGGATCTTCACGTTATACGTGTCATGACCCGACAGTCATATTCGTCAAATCTTCTTACCCTTCCTTGCATATTTCGGTGTATACCAAGTTAAGGAGGCGATCACGAGAGCACCCAGGCGTAGGCAGCCAGATAGATAGATATATACGTAGATAGGAACGATTAATGTACCTTAGAATTGTTAAGAAATGCTTCGCATTTATTAAATGAAACACCTCGTACAAATAGAGACGGGTGAAATTGTATGTGTTCTTTTTTTTTAAAACTTCACAGAAATGTTCTTGCCTTGCGTTGCAATATTTGGAACTGTGAGTAGGACTGTTAATGGCTCTTGGCATTTTCACGTGTTGGCTGTTAAATGCGAAGCATTTCTTAGCGAACCTGAGGCACTTTGGGCGTTTCTATCTATCTATCTATCTATCTATCTAGCTAGCTAGCCGCCTACGTCTGGGCGCTCTCCCTGTCGTCCGCATAGGTTATAATATACCAAAATTTGCATAGCATAGCATAAGTGTAAGGCGAACACGATTCACTGGTGATGACATGAATAACGCAAAATACCTGTCGCGTACGTCATGAAACCCTTTCCCTCAGTCACGTGTGGCACATACCCGCATACCAGAGCTCATGTTATGCGGGTATGTGTCACAGGTGATAACAGAGTCTCAATCAACACAGTAACCGCGAACATACACATTGACACGCGAGAAAAGTGATAATAATAAGAATTGTTGGAGTTTTACATTCCAAAACCAAGATATGATCAGCACATACGCCGTAGTGGAGGGCGCCGGGAATTGTGACCATCTGGTGTTTTTTAACGTGCACTGACACCGCACAGTACATGGGCCTCTACCATTTCACTTCTCTATCATTTCGAAATGCGACCGCCGCGGCCGGGATCAAACCCGCGACCTTCAGCTCAGCAGCCGAGCACCGTAACCGCTACACCACCGCGGCGGACTCAAAGAAATTGGGGCAGCTGAAGATAGAACACCCCTGGAAGACGCTTGACTACCATCCACTCGTCCACGTGGTCCGCAACGTGGACCACGTGCATTTCGCAAAAACCGGGGTCAATGCGTCCTGCAATAACTTTGCTGAGAGGACCATGCCCCTCATCATTACCGGTGACTTCAACAATGATTTATCAAAACCCAGCAACGCCTGCTGTTTACACTGCATGACGGCTTGGATGTGAACAGGTCATCACAAGACCTCGTTGCCACGTCCAGGACACGAGGAATCATAGATCATTTCTTCGAAAGAGGCATCCACGATTTCCACCAGCTGTGCTATACCTCGCGGTCATGGAAGGAAGACAGCGCTAAGCGCACGAAAGCAGCGTTGATAAAAGACGACTGCATGAACGCGCATGGCTTCACAAACTCACGTGCCGCGTTTGCGGTGCTGTTCAAAGGAACACCGCGCGCGAACGCGTCAGAGCAACCACTCAGCCAACGTATCAACAGTGCAGCAACGCCAGCGTAATTATCGCGCAATCTCCCTGCCTACTGAACATCGCGCCTCCCGCTGGCGTGTTAGTGGGCGTTTCTCCACATTCGAGCAAGTTCTTCCGGTCCCCCTGGAGGATGGAAATGTCCACTGTCGAAGGCAACAAGGGCGCAAACGCAGCACTTTCGTGCAGCTCGTTTTGCTTCAATTGATTTTTACAGATAATTAAATGGACAGATTTATTTATAATACACGTCTGAAGGTTTGTCTGCAGAAACGAATCAGTAGAAACAATGTCTCCCCAAATAAGGAAAATAGTGACATTTCTCGCCGCAAATGTCGCAATTGCGCTCAATTCATGGTGGCAACGTGGTTGTGAGTGATGTGTCGTGAGCGGGCTGAAATGGAATGCGGGGCATTGTAGCCGCATGGTGAAAGAATCTTTATTTCTTCGGGCGTGTGTGCATCTTCGATAGTTTTAGAGCGTCATGTAATGCGCTGGTGAACCGAATCCCTGTAATTTGTCAGTGTGCGGTAGCATAGAGAGCGGCTGTGTGAAGGCCAAAGCGCTGCGCGAAAGGAGACGTGAAAGAGGCATCACAACGGAAATATGTAGAAAGAAACTTCGCTAGAATGTGGATGTGTTATCGGTAAGGGTGCGAATACATTGATAACAGTGCGATCAGCAAAAGAGATAGAGAATGTGTGAAAAATTAGTGCTTGAAAGCACCACTTAGTTGTCGTAAACCATGTGTTTTTGCATTCAGAAGTGCGCCTTCGCGTCGGCTCTTATTTGCTTGTGTGCTACGTAAACGCAGTGCAGTGTCTACTGTGGAACGCGCGTGCACACGTTCGTGAAGAGATCTGCAATTCGAGTCAGCAGTTGGGTGTGTGCCCATTGTGCGCTGTATTCGTGTGTGTTCGACAGTGGAACGTATTCTCGCAGTGCCTCAAAGAACCATTGACCGCTGCCGGCCAGTGTTTACGACGTAGTACATACAACCCCCGCTCATCGGTGATTATGTAGTTACGTAGCAGCTCATAGCGTAATCGGGCCGGTCGCTGGCGTTGCGGCGTGAGTATACTGCGCCTCGGCAAGCAAACGCGGCGGTCGGGCCCAAGCCTTGCCGTGGGTCTTTCAATCAAACTACTTGACACGCGAGCTCGGGTTCGGACTCGTTGATGCTGAGAAGGCACCAGTTCAACTCGTGACTGTCATAGTGCCCGCAGCAGCTTATGCAAGCCTGTCGTGCGTTCGACCTTAAGTAGTAACGTTTTTGCCCATAAAAATCTGTCGGTGCTTTGGCTGTGCGACGACTTAGCCTACGGCTAACGCTACAAATGTTGTCCGACTGGCGGCGTCCCATTCTTCGACGCTACAGAGAGCTTTCAAGGGCGTATTGGTTTCGACTGCTACAGCGGACCCAGCCAGAATAAACTGCATAAAAAGTCTTTCTGTGTCGTCGAATTGAGGATTCCTTTTTTTCTATCTGTGTAGTAAAACAAATGTACGTCATAAGAATCTTCGTGGCATAATCATGACGCAGCCTTTCTTACCGATCGGTTTTTTTTTTTCATGTAATATATCATGACGCAGCCTTGGTTGCCAATCGGTTTTTTTTTTTGTTTTTTATGTTACCACGTAGCACGTCTACGCGTTGTGCGGTGCCTAATAATTGTTGGGGTTTAACGGCTCCAAAACCACGATATGATTATGAGCGACGCCGTAGTGGAGGGCTGCGGAAATTTCGACCACCTGGGGTTCTATAACGTGCACCTAAATTTAAAGTACTAGGGCCTCAAGCATTTTCGCCTCCATCGAAAATGCGGCCGCCGCGCGTTGTACGGTGCCGTCCATGAAAACAGTGGCTTGAAATACTTGCGGTTACACTCGATACACACAAACAAAGCTGACGCAAGAACAAATGAGACCGGGAAGCAGTAGCAATCTTTCGCTTTCGTATTGCTAAAATTCCTTCTTATCGCTTTGTTTATATTTTTAACAGCGGAGTTGTTGTAGGGCTGGACCTGACGACAGATGAGTGTATGCGTCACATGTCACATGTGACTGGAAAGGATTTGACACCATTAACCTCTACGAATTGTTTCCAGTTAGACAAATATGCAGCTACCCAAGAGGTTAACATTTCTGGAACTGCTGCATTTTAAACTTTAAGAATTATTTATCGTGCGGGACTGTATGAAATCATTTACGGAAGTCTGAAAAGATTGTCAATTGGTCTTTTTCTGTCAAGTGTTGATGAAAAAGAATGCACCAAAGTTACCAGCTGTGTAACAGATGAAAAGCCCCTTCTTAACCCATGCTAAAAATTTGTTAAAACAGTATGCTTTTCTAAATATGTAGTTATGCTTTTTGCGATGACATGTTCAATTAGTTTGCAGAATGATCATGTTAAAGGAACAGGACGGTAATTTTAACAGATCCACTTTTCAGGGACGGTGGAGCGCTCCTAGCGGCCTCTGCTGGAAGCTCCGCCGTTTTCAATGGTACAGGGCCAGTTTTACACAATAAAAATCGTAGAGGCGCAACTTCGAAAAGTTTGTAGAAAGGCACGTTCTAGGAGCTGTACCGCACCTCACAAATGCAGCACTCTTAACATCGGGGCTTCTCATTCTGTTCCGACGAAGAGTAAAGTTTAAACAATGAGAACCTATGGAAGCTACCGAAATGACTCCTTGTTATTCGGGACAAACACGGGCCGTGTGATAAAGTCTGACGGGAACTGTAAATCGCCCGGAGGCGTAAGTAGTACGGAGGCATAGCTTTCATGTAAGCCTGCCATGATGTTTTAGCGCGACGAAAAACAGGTTCCATAATGACACTTTCTACAACGCAGTCGAGTCGTTGACCGTAACATTTTGATAATACCCATCATGTTCAACAAGCCGTAATCAACGCAGGACCTAGCTAATTGTACCGTCCTTTTTTTTTACCAGTGCGACTGGTGAGGTCCATCGGCTGTACGAGGTCTGTGTGACGCAGCGTTGAACCATGCCGCCAACTTGTTGAGCGATGTTGCGACGCACTGTGGCTGACACGCGATATGCACACAGATGCCAAAGAGCATGGAGACCAGTGTCGGACAAACAGGACAAATACAATGCGCTCCTGTTAATTTCGTGCTTCACTGCATAAAACGACATTTCGCTAAGAAAGTAAATGGAATGCCAGAGCATTTCTCCGTAAAATTCGGGAATTAATATCTCGAAACTAGTGTCATGCCGAGAATTCGTACCGAGTGCCCCCGCCTTTGCAAACTGCAACATCGGACATCAGGTGATTACTTAAAAACTTATTTCGTGAATTTATCTTAATTAGTCGATTATGCATTTCAATTTCTTGTGCGAGAAACTTCCGCCTCTTCGGGTAGACCAGCTCATGAACTAGAATGGTATTATCTGCCACAGGCAGCCTTTGAAATTTTTCGAAAGTTGTCTATGAAAGACCTTTTATATCAGTAATATTGTTATTGCTGCACACGTGTATCCCTCTCCCATCTACAATGCCTATACTCGACCTCGCAAGCTTGTTGCAGCGTGGTGGAAGCTACGTGTGTAAGCAAGCCACGTGCTCGCTCAGCAAAACAGTTCTGTTTGTAAATGCATTAAAATTGACAAGGTTAAGGCAACTACATTGGCTTGGCACGTGCTACGCCACAGCGATACGTAACACGTCAATCATAATTTGCATGTACGTCATAAGTCTTCAATTATTGTATCAAAAATCGCCGGCAATTGTGGCGGTGAACCAACAAGGCAGTGCCCATGCACACGCGACCGCCCGCTTCGATCTGAACTCGCGCTTGCTACTTGCCCACTGTCGTAATAGCAATAAATAAACGGTTGAATCGGTTATTGCTTTGTGTCATCTCACGCTGAGGACAAAGTATCAGGAGGCGCGAGCAGTGGCTTTAGCGCGTCTCTGTGGCGTGTGCAATCAGGCACGCACTGGGCCTACCTTTTGTAAGCCATAACCGTGGAACACCTATGTGGCTTCAGAATCGCACTCAGGTCATGGCGATAACGCGTGAACTACACGACCGATTAGACCACTCAACCACGGCGGACGCGTGCTCGTCTCGTACCCCCGAGAGCTGTGTTCGATTCCGACCGAAATTTACCCGATCTTCTTTTGAAAGCCAGTGATTTACTTTGTTTACAGGAACCACCTTCCTTGCAGCCAACAAAGAGCGTGAGGTCACCGATTAACATCCCCCCTATCGAAAGGCCTCTCCATCTTCGAATATCGAACTATAATAAATACGAATCACTTTATACCTAGCCAAATGCATTTTCATAATATCTATCTATCTATCTATCTATCTATCTATCTATCTATCTATCTATCTATCTATCTATCTATCTATCTATCTATCTATCTATCTATCTATACGCCTATGGGCACCGTGCATACGTTAGGAGCCGCCACAGTCGCGCGCTGCCTCCAGCGCCAAAGCGGCCACGGCAGCAGATTTGGCGGGATAAGGAAACTGACGACGCACGCGCGGCAGCAAGCCACTGCGCCGTGCTTTGGTGCTTTGCTTGAGGTGTTTTCTTTCCTGTTTGCTTCCTAAAGACGGCAAATTGTTAGCAGCTCTGAGAGAACGTAGCTTCAGCGCGTGTGCTTCTTTTCGCCAGACCTCAGGCGAACGCGGCAACATAAAATACATGCGCTGTGGGAAGACAACTGAGGTAACGAGCCCGTTGAGCGAAACTGCGCACGTGTAACGCGGGCCGTCTCACTCACTAAAGAGTCACACCTTATCACCCTCGGGCTAACGCGGCAGCGAACTCAGCGGCAGCTTGAAACTGGCGATACCAGCAATTGCGCTGTCACGGTCTCTGAATGAAAAAACGCTTTCCATCGAACGGCCATGGCACTGCATTCGCTGCGCCGACTTAACCAGTGCAGCCGAGTTCGTCCGTCGCGGCTCGTGTTTTGCTGCCATGGAAAAACTCACTTTTGTCGTCGAACGAGTGCGATCTACCGTTCACGCCGATTCCGTTCATATTCTCTAAATGGAAACCGGTAAAAACGCGTGCCCGGAGAATTCCTGTAGGTGTTATTGCACCCAACAACGCAGCAATTATTCCTGAAGTTCGGCATTCCTACGAACAGCGCAATCGACACAAAACGAACTGTCCGTGAAAATACCTCGTTGCATCACAGCGGGAGCGTGGAGCGAGCAGGGGTGCAATCGCGGAGCGATGTTTTATGCTATATTATTCTTATCGTCACATAACCGGACTGTTTGCGCATTCATATTTCACTGAGAAGAAGGCTCTCGTGCGGGAGCCGGGACGTCTTGTTTTTTATGTGAATATTCGTGGTCGGTATCCATTTTAACACCATAGGCTTGAAATAGCAATAAAAAAAGACAGGTGACAGCGGCATCATGCTCGTAAAACGCAGGGTAGCGGTAAAAGTGAACGCTCATGCCTGGCCCCTTCGCGTACGTAGGGCACTGGGGCACGGAGCAGAAAAGTACCATGCCGCCGATAACTTTTACTTCACTTTTCAGGACTGTATAGTCATAGGGGTCCACACACAAGAAGTGAGAGCAAAACAACGCTGTTCAAAAGCGAAAACACCACGAAATCCCGGTTAGAAACACCGCATTCAACCGTCCGCTTCCCTTCGCCAGAGCGAGGCGAGGTCACGTGATCCAACCCTGCACGTCATAGCGATTGCAGCGCCCGCGTCTCCAGTGGTGGGCCTTGCGCCCAGTACTGTGTTAGTGAGGAGAACAGTGTTGCGGATTTGCCACTCTGGAATCGGAATGACTCCGGAATCATTCCACATTTTCGCCACCCTGAAATGGAATAGCAATGGAATAGAGACAACGCTTGGAGAAATGGAATAGGAATGGAATTAAGCGCCTTTTGCATGGAATGGAATGGGGATGGAATTACGTCATTTTATTCGCGTAACCGAGGATCTATGCCATTGGTATCCGTCGTGCGGAACTACTCCCCCTTACGCCTTGTGATATTTTTTTTCCCTCGGCAGCGCCCCAGCCGCCTGCTGTCTCCCCACCCTTCACTTCTTTGTTTCATTGCGATAGCAATTACATGGACAGTCTCGACGGGTTTTTGCTGTCACTGTCATGTCCTTGCGGTATGAAGTACAAATTGATAAGATCCCCCCGCGCATCATATGTTCTACCGCGGGTAAAAGCGCACGAGCGGGGGCGTTGAACGCGGCCATAGCAGAGATCAAACGAGATTTCCGTCGCCCGGAGGGTGCATGCGATAACATCGCCCCGCTTGGGAGGCCTGCCATCGAGGCAGACAGGAAACGCCCTGCCCGTCTTTAACGACCATGACAAGACGCGAGGGGGGGGGGGGTCGTGCAAGCAGCAACTTTGAACTTTGAATCTAAGGGTGCTGTCGCGATTGCTGGCGCGTGTGCTATCCCGACAGCCATCACAGCGGGCAGCTCTTATACCCTTCTACGTGCTGCACTCTCAACGCGAAGTGACTATGTGGAGAGCATCTCTTCCTGGAGCGACCGTATTCTCTTACGCCAGCATTTTGTAGTTACGCGAGATCGGATACAAAACAGTTAGCTGCCAGCCTCACTTCGTGTAACACTACAATTTGTTGCTATTGCATTCATTGCTTTGCCCTTACGGTGAAACTGTGACTTTTTGCCTCTGTCGCCGTCGGCAACTCGGACGCATATTCGAAAAAGCGCTTCTCCAAGTAGCAAAGGCACAAGATGCAAAGGCACAAAGTGCCCGAGCGGTGCACTGTTTCAACCACTGTTCCAACCAGCAGATCTAGATGGTTTTTTTCCCATTAACCAAATCTTACTTTTCTCCATATTCACGACTTCTCCAGACGCCTGGCAAAACTGCTTAGTCTTCTTGAATACTGCTTTTGTCAGCACAAAAATACGCTATGTCATATTTTAGCATTAACACATTTAAGCTTAAACAAAATTAAAACCTCACCATTCGTTTAAACATGCTGACCATGCAAATACTATAGGTACCGGGAGAACTGCCCCTATGGAAATTACTAGCAGGGTGGTTGTACTGCATGAGATATGTCACCAAGCTACTATCCCTCGACCTTGGTAACGTGTTTTGTGTATTTTTTCAGTTCTTAATACATCTGATGACATCAGCTTATGGGGCATTCATCCTTAACTCAATAAAACTATCAAGATGCCTTTCCTACATTGAGGAATTACAGGAATGGAATTGAACTGCCCGGCCATTCCCAGTGTCTGAATGGGCTAAGTTTTTTTCATTCCGAGGAATTTAAAGGAATGGAATTGCGGCAAGTTTTAATTTCCCGGAATGGAATTGGAATGGAATGGAGCCGCCCATTCCGCAACACTGGAGGAGAAGTCCGGTGAATGAAAGGGATTTCATGGGGAGAATAGGAACAGTAGTCTTTGTAGATGGGTCGAAGAAGGAGTTACTCAAGGCGAAAATAAGGTTAGATACTCCTTATTTTGTAGGTGAAACCACAGCGAAGTGTATGGAAGATTCCATTTATGATGCGACCTTGGGAAATAGGCCAGGGGTACGAAGGGTGGATGACCCGGTACAAAGTAATAACTATGCTAAACACAGGAATCAGGTAAAGAGAAGCCACGATAACACAGAAGCTATTAAGTAAACTCGACTTACTGCGCAACCAGCAGGAAGGAAGAAGGGAGACAGGAAAGAGCGCAGACTACCAACTGTTTATTCTCAGTTCACGAAGCCAATATATAGCCATGCCACGCTGCGCCATCATGATGCGCACGACACCAAGATTCATTTACAACACTGTACCGCGGACAGAGCTGTGAAAAAACACCTCATTTTTACCAGGCGCCACGTTTTTTTGTTGTCACATAATCACAGGGTGTACACCTCAACTTTTATCTCTTTACTATTTAATCTTTTTACAACTCTAAGATGGCGCGGATAACACATGAAAAGCCACAGCTATTGAGAGAAGTGGGAATAACGAGCCGCAAGGCAAGAATAGAGTGCACATTTTCAAGCACATAGGTGTAACCTCAGAGGAGTTCTCTAAAGAACAAAAGCGTGACAGAACCCTGAGGTACACAGTACATAGGATTGGCCGCAAACCGACAAGAAAAGGGTATAGAGACGGAGTGTTCTACAAATCGAACAAGGATTTCATTTTTCGGAAGTTTTGGAAAAGTGGAACACTAATTAGATAAGGGATGGTGCCAGCATGTTATAGACAGGCCATTTTAGAGTATTGTTATGCGAGTGGGTTCAGAGATCCAAAGAACTTGCGAAGAGAAGTGACGAGGGGGGCATTTTGGCCAGGCTTACATAAAGATGCCAATCACTTTGTAAAAAGTCGCCGATGAAGTGATTGATCGTGTCGCTGTGAAATAGCGTACCTTGTAGATTATAGTGTTTTGGACAATGAACATGTGGTTTGTCGAACCAGTGATAGTGGTGTTGTACAAACTATGTGAGGTGAAGTGCAGACCAATTGTGAGTGAAAGTGGTTGAAAATGTGGCGAAGTGAAGATGAGCCTAAGTCAAGCAAGAAAAGAGTACGTATCACAAGCTACAAGACACCACCTGAAGAGTAGAGGGCTGTAACCCGAAGGAGGACAAAAGCAGTTTTTTAAGAAAAAAAAACTCTTAAGAAGGGGGCCCATTGTCATGAGTAAAGGGTCACAGGGCGCGTGCCGGACAGCGGAATGCATCGATGGTGTGCGGAGAACGGAAAAGTACTCGATGGTGTGCACTCCCGCCACGTCCATGCACGCCATTAGCCAGGGAAAGGCGCGTGCCACGCGACCCGAGCTGAGGTGAGGGACCCCCGTAGAAGAAGGAGTTATTGTTTGGTGGAGTTGGAGAAGAGCAAGGTGGTGCAAGCCAGCATTGCACCCGCGACGAGAGCAGCAGGACCAAGTTCTGGAGGCAGCGTTGCGAGAGGTTCGGGAGGTGGCCGTCGACCTTGGTGTCTACTGAGTGAGGCTTCCCGGGCTTGCGGCAGCCTCATCACAGCAGTTCTCAGGGCACCTGCGGCACTACCCCAGCTCAACAAGACGGCAACCCACCGACAATCCCCGGAGAGCCACATCGGAAGTTTTGATCCAGTGGCACTGAGGAGAGGCCGAGAGTTAGGCCTAACCGGGCGAGACCGACGATGTCGACGAAAGACCGAAGTATCAGCGAGGAGGCTGACCAACGACGACAACTCTGAGACGTTGACAGGAGCTTCGACGACGGGACAGGGCGTCGACTTTGGTACTGAACTAAGTCATCGGACACCACAAACCGTAAGAACGTTCGATTGGTATCGCAACTGAGAGGCCATATTGGCCAAACTTTCGAGTCAGGAAGAGCTAAGCATAGCTCGAATGTTTTGTGATGTTAGTTAGTGATTGCGCACTAGCGTCGCATTTGCTAATGTTACTTTTTGTTGTAGATTTTGAGTGTGTGTGAATTTTGTTTGCCGTGGTGTGTCAGATAAAGTGTTTGCCGTGACTCCGCGGTTTCTCCCGACTCTCTCTCTTTCTCCCAACTCTATCCCACATTGGAAGCGCTCCCAAGATACGTGACAGTATGGCCGCTTCCAAATGGACTAACAGTGTTTCTCAGCCACCTACAGCTACGAGTGCACTGGCACTGACTACTAGGGAGTGCACACCTTGCCGTTTCTCTCCTCAAATGACAACGCTTTGAAAGAGTGCATGCCGAGTTAGTGTTTATTATGTGCATGTTGAAGCCATCCTTGCGTGGGATTCCCCATATGCTGTGTCCAGGTGTATGTCAACTACTACAGCTACCACAAACATTTAATCATGTTCATTGATGGGTGTGTTCAGATAAGGACAGACCTAGGGGGGTCCCTTCTATTTTTTCTTTTGCACGAAATTTTTATATGAGCTGTGCAAATGTCTTTATAGAAAGGAATGAACCTTCGTTTTGCGGAAATTGTCACGGATTTCTAGGAAAAAATTCGCGTTTCACAACAGGTGGAAAAAGGCAATTCTGCAACTTTCAGATTTCACAACTTTGGAGGCCTATCACTAAAAACTTAACGCATTGTGGACATCAGTGTTAATTTTTCGTAAATCTTCAGCAATAGTACGATCGGCCTACGGAAATTTAAATTTGTGTGACTGACAGTACATTTTTGAAAAATTGCCAAACTTTGATTTTTGAGCGGCTGCCTCTGGCTGACCCCAAATTCAAGGGTCTTTTTTCGCAGTTTTCGCTAAAGCGCTGAAGCTGAAAATATTTCTCGCAAGTCTACGAAAGGTTTTTCGCTAATAAACAAAACGTTATGCGACTACACTGCATATTTATTTCGTTATAAAATCCCAAAAATGCCATAATCCCAAAACTAGCGAAAATTGCAACATTTTAGGGTCGTTTTAAAAAAAATAATCACCACCGATTTTTATGAAAATGATGGACTATACCCGGCCATGACTGCTAAATATTGTGCTGCAAAAATATGTTGCATTATTTTGTTTGAAGTGAGAAAATTGAGCTTATTTTAATTGAGCTTAATAATTGAGCTTAACATCAATGTGTGGCGTTCTTATAATAAAATAAATTTAATAGACATATTTAGTTCGTAGCTCGCTTTTCTGGTTTTAATAATGACGATTGACCCAGCTTGTGTCTTTTTGACCGCTTTGAGTCACAGAAAAGCTGAGCTTGAATTTTCAGAGCTCCTCTGTCTGTGTCCCTACCAGTACATTGAGGCAGCCGGCGCCCGAGAGCGCGTACAAATGAGAGCTCGTGGTGTAGAGTGCAAATTTTTCTGCACATCAACCATTTTAGTTCACATCATACCACCTGTCTAACGCAAAAGAGATTTAACTAGTATTTCCCTAACAGCACGGGAAAATGTTATTGTTGCGTTAGTGTGCCTAGACCCAATTGCTCGCTGCTGGGTAGTAGAGAAAGGGGGCCCGAAATGCGAGGTTCGCGTTTGTTTCTTTAAGGAAAATGATTATAACTTGCCCTAAGACTACTTGAGGGCCATATTTCGATGAAAATCCTGCAAAAATATCTTCCTATACTTTATTAATAATAAAAGCCTTCGTGTTACCATCTTCAACTGCGTACTTACCCTGATTTTTCTTCCATCAAGCAACGAAATTTATGGACTAGTGTTGGTTACAATAATGTACAGGTGGCTCGAGCATTACCATTGTATGGGAATATTAAGACCGTTGCGGTCTTAATATTTCGATGAATTTATCATTCGCAGAAACGGGTTGAGATGGTGGGAATGAGGGAGTTATGAATCTACAAGAAGCACGTTCATGTTGCGCATTAAATAGTTTATTCACGTCACCTAGAATGAGTAATATCCATTCGGGCAATCAAATTTTGCACACTGCAGATTCACAACTCCTTCCACTCTGTGTCTGCTCACCGCGCTACGTACAGGAAATTCCCTTGGTCCGATTTCATGTGTTTGCACATGTGGGTTGCCTGAATACCTTGAACCCGTCTGGCAAGTTTCCATTCCTCCTTCTTCAGTTCTCTGAAGGCTTCCACTTCACTCTTCTCCAAATGCAGTAAGAAAAGCTTTTTAAGTTTACTGGCTACAATAGTAACAAAATCACTTGCGCACTGAATGACCTCGGTGTCGGGTGAACGCAGGTTATGTAGTGTGGCTTGTTGTTTCACAAGGCCACCGACGCCGTCGCAGGCATTTTTGCCGTGCCCCGTTGCCGAAAAAAGCCACTTGGTTGTCTGAAGCTGACTGCATTGCAATTCGTGCAGTTGGAAGCGGTTCTTAAAATGGGCAGCTGCTCCATCACTCACAAGTGTTAGTTTCGTGTAAATTGGAGCATAATCTTCAATGTGACCCTTGATTTTTCTCAGGGCCTAGCAAGCATGTGCAGAGTCATGGCAAACGACATCGCTAATTATGTCGACTTTCCATGTACATGTCGACTTTCTTGTCGATACAACGCAAGTAAAGATGCTAACTTGCGTACTTTGCCAATGATAAGGTTGTACTTCATCTGGGAGTACGATGGACCAATTTTCGGCAAAATCAAAGTGGAAAACAATGGAACCCTTTTCACAACACTGTTTTTCCTCGTGTATGGTATTTGCTTGCGTGCGCGTGAGGTAGTATGAGGGATCCATTTTATGGTCACATTTTGAAATTCCTTTAGGAATGCTGGAGGCATCATGGTCTTCTTTATTAGTTCACCTGATTCCCAATTAAGTAGCAAATACAATTTCTTCACCGCAAAATAACTTGCTAATCCTTGGAGGAGCTGCCTTAGATGATAGTCACTGCAAAACCCTAGCCTTAGGTCCTAAATACTGTTTTAAGCCGAACCTGTAACCAATAGACGTTCTAAGTTTTCCGCGTACAATCACTAGACTTCTTCCTGAAGAAGAGCGTTCCCACTGCATTTCAGACTGCGTTGCTAGCATCAAGGGTTCTAATATGCATCTCAAGTGTTCTGATCCTATCCGGCCTTTGATTAATTACTGTGTCGAGAAGAAACTCAGGCCAGTAGTTTCAGATAAGGAAGGGTATTTTGTAATTATGCCGGACAGTTTGTTCTCAGAAAAAGCATTAACAGCCATAGAAAAGAATTTTAGGACGGTAAAACTTAAGCCATCGGTAGTTAGGCAACATGCTGTCGACCTTTTGTTAAGACATAATCTTGAGAGAATAGCTTGTAATGTCAAGAAGGCTAAATCACTTACTTTAGAATTGTTTTTTTTCAGCCAAAACACATAAGAACGAGATTCCGTTTCGAGCAATCGTTTCAGAGCAAGGCACCTGGCAAGTCGCTGTATCTAGTTATTTGCAGAACTGCTTAACCTCTTTGAGTTTTTCAGACCCTTTTCGTATGCGTAATTCTCAGGCGCTAGTTCGGTTCCTCTCAGAGGAGAACCCCGGCTGTTGTAAAGCTTTTAGTATGGATATTGAAGACCTACATTATTCTTTGCCGCATAAGGACTTGTTAAAATGTGTTAATGAATGTATTAACGAACAAGGGCACCAGACGGTTTTCACCGATAAATGTGGTGTTTCTACCGGGGCATGTCTAGAAATCCTTTCCATGTATTTAAAGTCGACGCTGGTAGGTTGGAATGAAAGCGTTCACGTGCAGAAATCAGGGATATGTATTGGTTCTAAGGTTCCTCTGGTTCTTAGTGATTTATACCTTAGCAAGATTGACAATCTTTTGGAAGGCGCCTTAGGTAATTCGGTTATTAAGGTTTTTCGTTATGTGGACGATTACTTGATTTTTTGTAGTGATGAGGACTTTGAAAAGGTGGTAACTTCCGTGAGCGAAAAATTTGAATTAAATGGAGGAGGGCTGAGCTTTACTAAAGAGGTGCCTCAGAATAATGGAACACAATTTCTAGACATTTCCTTAACGTTCCAGAAGAACCACGTGTGCTGGCAGTATTCTCCTAGATCTTCCAAACCGCTGTTAAATTTTTCGTCGAAGCACTCGAAGGTTGTAAAAAACGGCATCACCATGTCTTGCCTTAAATCAGCCCTCACCAAGTGGTGTGAGCACAAAATGAGTGATAGCTTTAGCGCACAGGTTACACGTCTTTTAGATGTAGGGTATCCTCGTGATGCAGTGGCCACGGTCGCTGAGCGTTTAAAGAAGTCTATTGTGTTAAGTCCGAGCACGGTTGCAGAAAGCGATAGGAAGAAACGTGTGGTAGGTATACCGTACATTCATCGCGTATCTCGCAGGCTAAAGAAAGTAGGAAGCAGATACGACGTTAATGTTGTTTTCATGGCTGCCAATAAGCTAGGTAAGATTTGTGCCGCTGTGCAGAGGAAGAATGAGGGAGTAAAAGACAAGAAGCGGACCGATATTTGTTTCGTAAAACACACCAAAAAATTCACTGATTGCCGTACGAGTGTGGTGTATAGGATCCCTTTCAGCTGCGGCCGCTTCTACGTAGGACAGACGGGCAGATGCATCAACCAGAGATTGTTGGAACATAAAAGATCGCTAACAGGAGGCTCACCTTCTAATCTATCTTTACATTGTCGAGATTGTAAGTGCACGCCAAAATTTGATGAATGCGCAGTATTGTACCGGCATAGAAATGAAGAAACGCGCTTGATGATTGAAGCTTGGCATATCGAGAATAGTGGTAGTGCATGCGTGAGCCAACCGTCGATTAACCTGCATAAACATGAAATCCAATGCCTTAACAGTTATCTTCCACGTAGACCGCCACGCGTGCCGGATTGATAGGTTCGCCTGTTGCATGGGCATGCGCAGATAAGTTTTCGTGCCTTCTTTCTTTTCAGCCGTTGTGCGTCTCTTCAGTTGTTAGTCGGCGTTTGTGGTGTCCTGACTTCTTTCTTGTGTCCGTGTTTGCACGCCCTGTCTTTTTAGAATGAATACTTACCGACTACGGGAGGATGACCGCCGCCGTAGCTCAGTGGTAGAGCATCGGACGCGTTATTCGAAGGTCGCAGGTTCGGTCCCTGCCGGCGGCAAGTCATCTTTTCGTCCACTTTACTTTCTTCACATTTATGCTCTAAATACTACAGATAACACCCCCTATACTTTCCTTGGCGTTATTGTCTGCTAGTTCTCATTAATATTGTGTCTAACAAAGATAAACGAGCCCTTGGAAAATCATCTCCTTTCCTTCATATATATATATATATATATATATATATATATATATATATGCTTCCAGGCACTTTATTATGTCAACGTCATTACACTTGCCATAAGAGATCTACTTATGAACAACTGTCACGAGATCAAGTACTGCTTGCATTTGTGGCTAGTATTATGTACATATGTACTATGTACAATTCCCAACCGGATTTGAAAAAAAAAAGAAAAGAGAATCCGCGTGATGATGGAATTGTGTAAAAAGGCCTGGGGTGTAGCCTCACTGGCGACCACAGCCAGCAATGCACTCCCTCACCAGAGCAGGATTGGCCACCCTGGTGTAGTACTTGGCCACTACCTCCCACATGAATACACCAATTAACCCTCGGCCCTCAGTCCCCAGCGGCTGCGAAGCAACTGACCAAGGCGGCGGCCAGACCTGCGACGCAGCGGAGGGTGCTAAGAATCTCTGGGTCCGGACAGGCCGCCATTGGAATCTGAACTTGGCTACGTATAACGCTAGAACTTTATCTAGTGAGGCGAGTCTAGCTGTACTATTCGAGGAATTAGATGGTGTTCAATGGGATGTAATAGGGCTCAGTGAAGTTAGGAGGCCACAAGAGGCATATACAGTGCTGAAGAACGGACACGTCCTATGCTATCGTGGCTTAGCTGACAGAAGAGAACTAGGGGTGGGATTCCTTATTCATAAAAATATAGCTGGTAATATAGAGGAATACTATAGCATTAATGAGAGGGTGATATGTATCGTAATTAAGTTTAATAAGAGGTACAAGATGAAGGTGGTACAGGCCTACGCGCCTACATCCAGCCATGATGATCAACTGGTTGAACGCTTCTACGAAGACGTAGAATCAGCAATGAGTAAGGTAAAGACACAGTATACTGTACTGATGGGCGACTTTAATGCAAAGGTAGGCAAGAAGCAGGCTGGAGATCATGCAGTTGGGGAATATGGCATCGGTTCTAGAAACGCCAGAGGGGAGTTACTAGTAGAGTTTGCAGAACGCAATAATTTACGCATCTTGAATACCTTCTACAGAAAACGGGCTACTCGTAAGTGGACGTGGAGGAGCCCTAATGGCGAAACTAAAAATGAAATAGACTTCATAATGTGCGGCCACCCGGGCATTGTACAGGATGTGGAAGTAGTTAACAAGATCCGATGCAGTGACCATAGAATGGTAAGATCTAGGATTCAACTTGACGTGAGGAAAGAACGGCAGAAACTGATACGCAAGAAGCCAATTAATGAACTAGCTCTGAGAGGGAAAGTTCAGGAATTCAGAGTTTCACTTCAGAATAGGTACGCGGCTTTAACCGTGGAAACCGACCTTAGCGTAGACGCAATAAATGATAATCTGACTAGTATCATCAAGGAGTGTGCCGTGGAAGTCGGGGGTACAGTCGTTAGACAGGACGCTGGTAAGCTATCCCAAGAGACGAAAAACCTCATTAAGAAACGTCAAGCTATGAAAGCCTCAAATGCAACAGACAAAATAGAGCTGGCGGAGTTTTCGAAGTTAATCAATGGGTGTAAAGTAGCCGACATAAGAAAGTATAATATGGAGAGAATTGAGCATGCTCTAAAGAACGGAAGAAGCCTCAAAGCTATGAATACAAAACTGTGCATATGCGAAAATCAGATGTATGCATTAAGGGACAAGGAAGGCAAGGTCACAAACAATATGGATAGAATACTTGAGGTAGCGGAAGAGTTCTACAGAGATCTGTACAGCAGTCGAGGCATTCAGGATGACAACGTAAGAAGGAGTAATAGCGCAGAGGAATCTGACATCCCACCAGTATTGACAGGAGAAGTAAGGAAAGCCCTAAAGGGAATGCAAAGAGGCAAAGCAGCTGGTGAGGATCAGGTAACATCAGACCTGTTGAAAGACGGTGGAGAGATTATGTTAGAAAAACTGGCCACCCTGTATACGAAGTGTCTCTCGACGGGGAGGTTACCAGAATCTTGGAAGAATGCCAACATTATCTTGATCCATAAGAAAGGGGACGTCAAGGACCTGAAAAATTACAGGCCCATAAGCTTACTGTCCGTTGTCTACAAACTATTTACAAAAGTAATTGCTAACAGAATTAATACGACATTAGAGTTCAATCAACCAAGGGACCAGGCAGGATTTCGTACAGGCTTCTCAACAATAGACCATATTCATACTATCAATCAGGTGATAGAGAAATGTACGGAATACAACCAACCCCTATACATAGCCTTCATAGATTACGAGAAGGCATTTGACTCGGTGGAGACATCAGCAGTCATGCAGGCACTGCGGAATCAGGGCATCGACGAAGCCTACATAAACATAATGGAAGAAATCTGCAGGGGCTCCACGGCCACTATAGTCCTCCATAAAGAAAGCGAGAGAATCCCAATAAAGAAGGGCGTACGGCAGGGAGACACGATCTCTCCAATGTTATTCACCGCGTGTTTACAGGAGGTTTTCAGGGCCCTAGATTGGGAAGAATTAGGGATAAGAGTTAATGGAGAGTATCTCAGTAACCTGCGATTCGCTGATGACATTGCATTGATGAATAACGCGGGAGAAGAATTACAGCTCATGATTACTGAACTGGATACGGAAAGTAGAAGAGTAGGTCTGAAAATTAATACGCATAAAACTAAAGTAATGTGGAACAATCTTGGCAGAGAACAGCGCTTTGCGATAGGTGGAGAGGCACTGGAAGTTGTAAAGGAGTACGTCTACTTAGGACAGGTAGTAGCCGCAGAGCCGAACCATGTGAGTGAAATAACTAGAAGAATAAGGATGGGATGGGGCTCATTCGGCAAGCATTCTCAAATCATGAATGGTAATCTACCACTATCCCTCAAGAGAAAGGTATATAACAGCTGCATCTTACCGGTACTTACCTACGGAGCAGAAACCTGGAGACTTACAAAGAGGGTTCAACTTAAATTGAGGACGACACAGCGAGCGATGGAAAGGAAAGTGATAGGTGTAACCTTAAGAGACAGGAAGAGAGCAGAGTGGGTCAGGGAACAAACGGGGGTTAAGGACATCATAGTTGAAATCAAGAAGAAGAAATGGATATGGGCCGGGCACGTAGCACGTCGGCAGGATAACCGGTGGTCGTTAAGGGTAACTGACTGGATTCCAAGAGATGGTAAACGCGTGAGGGGGAGACAGAAAATTAGGTGGGTAGATGAGATTAAGAAGTTTGTAGGTATAACGTGGCAGCAGAAAGCACAGGACCGGGTTGATTGGCGGAACATGGGAGAGGCCTTTGCCCTGCAGTGGGCGTAGACAGGCTGATGATGATGATGATTCTTATCGTCCACCACCTGCGGCTGACTGATCGCGTTGATAACGCGGACGGACCGTCGCTCTAGTCACTGGCCAAGCGCGAAAAGCACGAAAAGTATAGTCATCATAAAAGGCATCGTTCCTCGATTTCACCCCTTTGCGAGCGCGTGAGAGCATCCCGCCAAATCTGCGCTTCTTGCCTCTAGGGACGCCTTCGCTCGGGCAGCGGAGTTACGTCTGCACGGAGCCTATAGCATCGCGGGATCGCATCCCGCGATGCTATAGGCGATGCGCAAAGCGCCGACGACGCCATCTGCCGCCACAGCTTGGAAGCGCTGACGGGTCCCGGCGAGCAGTGTTCCCGCGAGCGTCTACGCGAGTGCACGGATGGATGTGTTTTCGTCGTGATTTAACGACTCTGTCGGGCCTCAGCGATGTCGAAAAATAACTGCTGCGTTGTCGGCTGCTCAAACACACACAACAAATCGCAGGAACGCACTTCTACAGGTTTCCGGTGCTATTTCATGAGCGAGAGCGACGGCGGCGGTGGATTGCGGCTGTACGACGTAGAAAGTAAGCAATCGCGCTTTGTTTACGGCAGTGTTAGAACGATTACCGTGTTTTTATTTCTCATTTTATGTCGCTACGTACTCAGCGAACGCTACTACGTTTACACTTGGTCGCCTCGCCTGCATTGTAGACGCTACAATGCACATGAGGTTGTTATTAGTGATAACACGCGATGCCTAGGCTCTCTTGAAAAACGAATGGCGCGAAGCGCAATGCCAGAGAATGTGGGGAAGGTGACGGCTTCTTTACAAAAGCGCCGTGGAATCACACGTGTGCTGGACGAAATCGGCTGCATTCTACCTATTGATGGCACTGGAATGCGATCATTGGTGCAGAATGTTCGCTGTGCGCTTCTGCACCGATGATGACAAGTGTATCGTTTATTTTTCACAAGTTTATCGTGCTGGTTTCAAAGTTTTACCAACGCTGACCCTTCGCGTGGCCGCACCTGTGAAATTTATACGCCGGTGCGACAGCGCTCCCTCAAGATCTGCTATATAAACACATGGCACGTAAACGAAGCTACTGTGTCGAGAAAAAACGTTGGTTCACGCGTCAACGCATGCACGCATTATTGATCGCGACGAACGAAGGCGGTGTACTTACGATGAGCTCCACTTCGTAGGGAAGCTTGTTGACGCTTGTCTGTGGCAAACACTTGGCGCGTATGGTGACGTACATTGTCGTCCCACACAGCTTTGACATCGGACGCATGTCCACTATTATAAAGTGCGGCTCTTTTGCGCACACTATCACCGCAAAAGTAACTATCTGGGACGTGCACAAGCGGCAAATCGCACGCGCGCAAATGAAGCGTCTGCTACGCGACCCACCAGCGGTTCCAACGGCCGCCGCTACGCGGTTTTCAGTGGCGCCCCTATAGGCGCTGCGCATCGCGGATAGGCGCAAATGTGGCCGCCGCGGCCGGGATCGAATGCCGGCAGCGGCGGCGACATTTTCGGTAGAAACGAAAATGCTTGAGGCCCATGTACTCAGATTTGGTGCACGTAAAAGAACCCCAGGAGCCGAAATTTCCGGAGTCCTTCACTACGGCGTCTCTCATAATCATACCGTGATTTTGGGACGTGAACACCAACAATTATTATAGTGTATGATGAAAATGACTGACAGGACATGATATGAAGATTCCGGCAGTCAACTGCCCGGAGTACAGTCGACTGCGGAAAATAAGAAGATGAAGAAGATGGCTTTCGCCTTCGAGTAATCTTAGGCGAATGCATATGGGAACGCATGTGGGCCATAGTGTATGCGAAAAATAATGTTCCGCTATGAAACCAAGTACCTTTCCTCAAGATCACTTCCCGATTTGGCAAAAAGTCCCCTTAGGACAATATTCTGACCTAAATTAAGCATTAAGGCCCTGCAGATAAGGCCGAGAAAGTAAACCGAGAAAGCATAAAAGTAGAGCTAAAAATGAATATGCTGAAGGCAAAGATAATGCTCAATAGCCAGGCGAAAGAGAATGATTTCAGGATTAGAAACAAACCACTGGAGTTGGTACAAGAATATACACATCTATGTCAATTACTAACAAAATAGCCTACTCGCGAAACGAAGACTCACCGAAGGATGGGTTGGAGATGATATGGCAGGCACCACCAAATGATGACAGGCAGTCTGCCGCTGTCCTTAAAATGAAAGGTATACAATCACTAGATGGTGCCAGTTTTAAGATATTGAAAAGAAGTCGAGGAAGGCAGCGAGTTAGATGGAGTGAATAAATTAAGAACTTGTAAAGGAACCAGCGTACAAAGACAAAAGACGAAGAAAAGGGACAAACAATTCAAAACCAATCTCATCGGTAGGCACCATTAATCACTCTTTCTTCTGTTTCCGATCTTTCTATTTGCTACGTACCAAACAGGGTAGCCACCCAGACGATTTTCTGGCCGACAACATGACCTTCTGCGTTTCTTTCGTTCACACTCTTGGAGTGACCGGCACCAGTCGTGTATAACCAGCGCTGCTTAATTACACGTGAGGGCGGCAGTAGCTTAAGTTCAATAAAAAATATTAGTGGTATTTGGCAACTTAAGTAGGGCCCTCGTTTCCTGAGGTAATTTTGCAACTCAGTCAAACGCTTGAAATGCGAGCGCTTAACTAGCCCAGTCAGCCATTTTGACAAGTCAGTCGAACGGAACGAATATGCGGCACAAATTAAGTTCCACTTTCAGTTCTGTTCCAGGCCGTTAATTTTGTAGATGTGTGCTGTGATAGCGGTATTTTAAAGCTTAATTTCTGATGGTAGCTCCAAGATGACCGTTTTTGTACACTATACGCGTATTCTACGTCATCATCACGACGATATATTGTGTCATTTGCGATCCCATCGAGCGTCATACTCTTTCGTAAAAATTCTCTTTGGAAGTGAATCGCAAGAGCACCGTTTTTTGGGCGGGTTGGTTTTATATAGCAGAATACTAAAGCGTGCACAAACAAGGGACAGAAGGATTGTGTTGTCATCACCTCCCTTTGTCCTTGTTTGTGCGCGCTTAAGTGTTCCGCTATGCTCTTTGGGGTGCGAAAGACATCCTCACTGGAATCAACGTGGAGTCTCACGCCCGACTCACCGCCTGGAATGCTATCCCCGGCGCCAGTTGATAAATATGACATACAGAGTGATCGCACACATAAAACAAAACAAGCGGAGCTCGCACTAACAAGTATCACCGCTTTCTGTGCAGCCACAGAAGCGTAAGTGGCAATAAACAACGCAAAAAGACGGAAACGGAAAGCAAAGAGATATGGAAAAAGCTAAGCAACCTATAACTCGCCATTGCGAAATGCTATAATTCGTCTATTAAACATGCCCAACCCGTTCAAGATCTGCCATTGGCTGAATTTTTTGTAACGGTAAAAATAAAAAGAATAAGGATAAAATGAACGCGTCTGGCTTCCTTTTCAATACCTCCGGCAAAGCCGGGCACCGTGTTTTTCGACCGTAGAATGAGCCAAAGAATCAGAGAATGACTTAAGATTACGACTCGCAGGTCTTATCTTTATCGCCGTCAACACGAACGGCGGCCGACAAAGTTTAGTCGGGAAAGTTGTGTGTTCTGAAAACTTTTTTTTGTTCCTTTTTTCGTGCCGTGACACAACTCTCGACTTCGCGCGAGATTGAAAAAGATAAAGGCCATGTGGCATGTGGTGGAAGGCGCGCGTACTAAACGCCGAAGTCCGTGAAAGCTGGATCTGACTATAAAACGGTCTCTCGAGTTATGAATTCGTGCAATGCGGGCTGTCCCCCAGTCACTCGGTAATTCTGACAACAACAATAGTCACGTACGAAATATTATAACAAGAAACTTTGATAGAGTTACCGCGCATCTACGAATAAAATAATTAGGGATATTGTCAGGTCCACTGGAAAATTTGGGTTTTATATTTAGCAGCAGGGTGATTCCACGAGAGATCGAACATGCCTGTCGGAGGAGGAATAAACTTTATTAAGGGAAACCAGCAGGTTTAAGTGGCCGGGCCTAGGCCTCCCATGAGGGGACGTCAAGGGCTTGCCTCAACGCCGCCTCACGGGCGTGCTGGGTCGCCCAGGTTTGTTCGTCAAGAGCGGAGCTCCGCAGAGCCTCGCGGAGCCTCGACGAAAGGGTCGTGGTGTTAGTGTGTGTGTACTGTGCCGGGCACTCCCACAGCATATGCGAAAGCGTCGCCGGGTGAGTGCCACAGCACCGGCAGTTGGGGGTAGTGTACACGTCCGGGAATATGAGGTGGAGGCGGGCAGGGGAGGGATACGTGTTTGTTTGTAGTAGACGGAAAGTGGTGGCCTGTGCCCGGCTGAGCTTGGGGTGAGGTGGGGGAAAGACTCGGCGTCTGAGGTAAAAGGTCTTAACGAGGTCATTGAAGGTAGTCAGGTTGTCCCTGGTGTCCATCTCGTCTCCAGTAGCTCCGGCGCGGTTGACAAGGCCTCGCGCAATGGAGTGGGTGACCTCGTTGAGGTTGGGGATGCGTGGATGGACAGGGCCCGCATGGGCGGGGATCCATGTCAGGGAGATCATGCTGTCTTTGGAGTGTGGTGCCTGGCAGAGGATGCGAAGCGCTTGAGGAGAGATGCGGCCTTTGCTGTAGTTAATGACGGCTGAGCGAGAGTCGCACACAATGGTGTCACAGGTGGGATCTAGAGTGGCCAGGGCGATGGCCACTTCTTCGGCCGTCTCGGAGGAGGAAGTAGTGACGCTGGTTGCATGGTGTAGGGCTCCATCGCGTGTGGTGACAGCTACAAAACGTGTGCCTTGAAGATATTGAGCTGCGTCAACAAATGTGGCGCCAGGTACGTGGGCAAGGGCTTTTATGATGGCTCTAGCCCGAGCTTTGCGCCGGGCTCTGTTGTACTCGGGGTGCATATTTCTGGGGATGGGATCCGCGTGGATCCAGCTGCGGATGTCATTCGGAATCGATTGTTTGGGGCCCTGTTGCTGATGATAGGTGAAGCCAAGCGTCGAGAGAATCGAACGTCCCGTTTCCGTGAGTGTGAGCCGTTCAAGCTGAGCGCGTTGTTGGGCTTCAATGAGCTCGGCAAGGGTGTTGTGAACACCCAGTTGATTGAAACGTTCGGTGCTGGTGTAGTGCGGGAGGCCAAGTGCTTGCTTGTAGACCCCTCGTATAAGGGTGTCGAGCTTGTTTTGTTCTGCACGGTACCAGTTGAGGTACGCAGCAACGTAAGTGATGTGACATAGGACAAACGACTGCACGAGGCGGATAAGGCTTTCTTCTTTGAGACCGCCTCTTCGGTTGGATATACGTTTGAGGAGACGTAAGGTGTTTTGAGATTGAGCAGAAATCTTGTTGAGAGCCAAGCCGTTAGAGCCATTGGCTGATATAGTGAGACCGAGGACCCGGATACTAGGGACGTGCGGGATAAGGCTGCCATCTTGAAGATGAAGGGTGATGTCATCACAGGGTCGCTGCTCAAGTTGGTGTTTGGGGGGGCGTCCCCGCTGAATGGGCTTGTAGATAAGAAGCTCCGATTTAGCCGGTGAGCAGCGCAGTCCGGTTCCTTGGAGATAGGCCTCAACAGTGTCAATCGCTGTCTGCAGTGCTGACTCCACTTGACCATCACTACCTTGGCACGCCCAGATGGTGATGTCGTCGGCGTAGATAGTATGGTGGATGTTGTCGACCTGTTGTAGTTGCTGTGCAAGGCCAAGCATGACTAAGTTAAAGAACATGGGAGAGATGACTGACCCTTGAGGGGTGCCTGCACTGCCAAGGGGAATCTGGGCTGATCGTAAATCTCCGACCGAAAGGGTGGCCGTGCGGTTGGAGAGGAAGTCTCGAATATAATTGTAGGCGCGCTCTCCCAGGTGGAGGTGACAAACTTGATCAAGAATAGCAGCATGGGAAATGTTGTCAAATGCTTGAGTAAGGTCGAGTCCGAGAATTGCTTTCGTGTTACGGGAACGATCGTTTAGGACTTGATGTTTAAGTTGCAGCATAGCGTCTTGAGCTGACAGGTGAGGTCGAAATCCAATAATGGTGTGGGGATAGATAGAGTTGTCTTCGAGGTGAGTGTTGACACGTGCCAGGAAGGCATGTTCCATCACCTTGCCCACGCATGAAGTGAGGGAAATGGGTCTTAGGTTGTTGAGGCTAGACGGTTTGCCAGGCTTTGGAATTAGGATGACTTTGGCAGTCTTCCAGGCGGGCGGGAGGGAGCCATTGCGCCAGCAATCGTTGATGTAGTCAGTGAGGTGGGACACGGATTCGTCATCGAGATTGCGAAGGGTTTTGTTCGTGACCCCGTCCGGGCCTGGAGCAGAGCGACCGTTTAGCTTAAAGAGGGCAGCATGTATTTCGGATATGCTGAATTCGGCGTCTAGTGTGGGGTTGGGGTTACCGACGTATTTGCTGTGTGGACTGACTTGTCCCCTGGAGATATACCTGGTACAGAGATAGTCAAGCACCTGTTGCGGGCCCTGCTTAAGGGTCTCCGTATAAAGGAGTTTCTGCAGCCGATCCTGCTGGGAAGTGCGGGTGTTGGTATTGTCGAGCAGGTGTCTCAGGATTTTCCACGAGGATGGGCGGTGAAGTTGCCAGCTCCGTCCATTGTTGCCGGCTGAGCGTTTGACACTGCTCCTCTATGGCTGCGTTCAGTTTAGAAATCTTGCATCTGAGGCGACGGTTTAGGCGCTGCCCCTTCCACCGAGCTACAATAGAGGCCTTAGCCTCCAGAAGGTGGGCCAGGCGGCTATCCATGCGTTCAACCGGGGCATCTGTGGTTACCACCCGGGTGGCCGTCTGAACGTCAGTGCGTAGCGCTTGCGTCCAGGTGTCAATGTCGGTGATGCCATCCGCTGACGTAGCGCCGATGCGTATCTTGCGAAATGCATCCCAGTCGGTAATGGTAAACTCTTTGGTGGGGGCAGGGGCAGCAACGAGATGAGGTAAAGAGATAGTGATGATGTAATGGTCACTGCCCAGGTCCTGTTGGGTATTTGTCCAGTGTGCATTGTTGATATGGTTGATAAAAGTGAGGTCCGGGGTAGAGTCCCGGGTAGTGGAGGTACCAAGGCGTGTGGGAAAAGATGGATCTGTGATAAGCGTAAGGCCTAAGTCGTGGTAATCTAGCCAGAGGTTGCGAGCTGCAGCTTCCGTGCGAACGTAACCCCAACCTATATGGGCAAGGTTGAAGTCGACTCCGATAAGGAGAGGGTGCGTTCCAGCAACTTGGAGGGCCTTCTTGAAGAGGGTGAGGAATCGACACTTTGCTTTGTTCTTGGGGCTATTGTAAATGTTCAGAAGGAAGATGCACTCTTTCCGTTTACGATTGGGAATCAATTCGAGGAATAGATGTTTGATATGAGGGCTATGGAGATCATGCTCAATAACAGGGATGCGACGCTGTACTAGGGTAGAAACCCGGCGAAGAGGGTGAGTTGTATGAAATGTTTGATAACCGGGGAGTGTGGTAGGGGCGTTGTTGGTTTCTTGGAGTAGAATAGCATCAGGGCGGCGGGTATGTTGACGTAGGTATTGATTGAGGACCGGTTGTTTCTGGTGAAAGCCTCGGCAGTTCCACTGCCAAACGAGGGTGCCTTGATTAGTGTGGGCCATGATGGGAAATAAGGGATGTCGCCATCGGCGTCCCAGAAGGGTCGCAGACGGGGGCAGCATGGCTAGAAGGCGTGAGAATATGAGTTTCTAGGTTGGTCACCCGTTGAACAATGCCCGTGAGGGCGTGCTGGATGGAGTCGAGCGCCTGTTGGAAAGTACTCATCGTCGTTTGGAGCGATATGAGCATGTCTTTAACCTCAGAACGGACTTGGCCCGTGGCTCCATCTTGCAGGTCTCTCCTTTTGGGGGCAGGTGGCAAAGGGGCCTCCTGACTAGGGGCAGGGGCGTTCTGAGCGGTGGGTGTAGGGGTTAGTGTTTGGGTTTCTTTAAGGGCTTTAACCTCCTGCGTGAGTTTGGTTAAGAGATCGCGTATGATCGCGTTCTCGCGCTTGAGCTGAGCTATTTCTGGGTTGTCTGGCAAAGGAGGAGGGGGGGCGGCTTGTGTGTTGTTTGTGTTACGACCCTTAGGCGAGGTGCCTTTGAGTTTCTCTGCGAAGCTCACCTTGGTATTGTAGGTAGATTTGCTGCCTGATGCTGATGCAGACCGGGATCTTGAGCGTTGTTTCCTGGACCGAGATGAAGTTCTGGAGCGGGATCGCCTCCCCTTGTCCTGGTTGCGGGAGCGGGATCTGGCCTTGGTGTCGAGGGTGGAGGGACCGGCTGCTTGATCGATAGCTTGGCTCGTTGCCCGTCGTTCCCCAATACGCTTGCGAATTACGTACGGGGTTTTAAACGAGCAGTGCAGCTTTTGTCTGCGGTAAGATGAGGGCCACCGCAGAGACAGCACTTAGGGTCACAGCTGTGATCGGCGGGGGGGTTGCGGGCCCCGCAGCCTCGGCAAATTTTGTTATTTGGGTAGGGACAAACGTCCATGCGGTGTCCAAGGCGGCCACACTGGTAGCAAATGTCAATTTGCTTCCGATATAGCGAACATGGGAGTAAAGTGGGCCCGTAGTGGACCTGATAAGGCACGTCCGGGCCGTCAAAGGCGATAATCACCGTTGTAGTTGAGGCGATACGCTTGGCTGCCAGGGCCGTCGGGTTCCGAGCAGTGACGATGTTGTTGTGGATCTGCTGGGGGGTCTCCGTGAGTGGGATCCCACGGATGACACCCTTCGTCGTGTGTTCAGCTGCGGTTTCGTAGGCATTCACCTCGTGGGTGACGCCGTTCACTTGGATAGAACGGATGCGGGCGTACCGGTCTGCATGGTCCGGGTCAGGTGTGCTGACGACAACAATGTTTTGTTGCATGTTCGGACAGATCGTATCTTCTAAGCTTTCTTCCTCTGTGAGCTCGGCTGCTTGGAGAATGGCTGTAGTCACCACGGGACTTCCTATCTTGGTTATATGAAGGGCACCCTTGGGGCGAATAACAATCTTGATGTCCTCCGTTGGAAGCGGAGGCATGCGGCCCGCCTTCAAAACGAGCTTTCACACGCTGTCTCGCCCGAGACCGGGGCTTGTTGCTTGGGGCTTGAGGTGATTCATCGGTCGGGGTCGAGATGTCCGTGCCGCGTGTTGGGCGGCGGGATCGAGCAGTGAGCCAGCCAGACTCGGCGGTCACTTCTTCCGGCGAAATATCCTGGCCGGCGACCAGGACCTCCATAGCGAAGACAAAGGTGCGGGTTCACGCAAGTGGGATAGGCAGATAGCACGCGCCAAGGCGCGGCCGGCGCAGCCGTAGGCGCAACGACCGGCGAGCACGCCTAGGCTTAGCGCGGCAGCGGCGTGGTGGGTATACACAGAGGGGTGGTTCTCAGGTAAATGGAAAGTCCCACCAGCAAACCAGACGTCCAGAGAGTCCGGAGAACTTCACGAATCGTTTTGGTAAAGTGTCAAGTAGCTAGTCACGGAAAAAAACCTGCGAAAACACTCGAGAAAGCCGGAGCCGACCCATGCCTGTCCGGTCGAAATTTTTGTTTTGCCTGGATTTTTTATATGTTATGTGGGCACATTCAAAGTGCACGGAACTGATAATTTTATTTCCGAGAAACGTTCCCAGCGCGCCAAAAAAATATTTGAAGGTGGCGGCGCGGGCCTCCTGTTTTTGCTCACTGCAATGTTTTCGGATTTCGCAGCCAAATTTAGCGCGAACTATAAATGATGTGTCGAAAATTTCTTTTATTGGTTTTAATACGCATTACTGTGAATTACATCCATGCTTTTTTATGTCATCCTCAAAAAGAAGAAAATGTGAAAAAATGACAAACACGGCCGAAATCGAAAAAGTGTACTAGGTTTGAGGCGCCTTGGCGCCTTCGCTATTACAAACAGAAACTTGAAAACAATGTCATATATAGAAAGCAGCCGTTGCAACATTTATACGGAAGGTCATTTTCCTACGAGCAGGGCAAAAAAAGAAAAAAATTGTTAAAGAAGCGAGTTTTTTCAAAAAAAGTACATTTTCAAAAAAGAAAATAAAAAAACTCCGCTCTCAATTTTGACGACAATTTTTTATCGAAGAGCGCTTATGTCAGTGAACACACGGTTTTAATATCATATGTCCTCATTTGCTTTGTTTACGAGATATAACTGGCCAAAATGACCCTTGCTGTGTGTGCTCAATTCAGTGCGACTGATGGTTGTTGTCAGCTTGCATTGTGCGTAAATCTCAGTTTCAATTATGCTGCTGCAGCAAGACCTTGCTCTGGTGGCTTTTCGTCAAGAAAATTGTGTTCTCAGATTTTAGTTGGTTCTAGCGTGTGCGAAAGTGGGCTGCTGTCGCCCTCTAAGGGGTGATTCCACGAGAGATCGAACATGCCTGTCCGGTCGATATTTGTGTTTTGCCTGGGTTTTTTATATGATATGCGGGCACATTCAAAGTGCACGGAACCGAAAATTTTATTTCCAAGAAACGCTCCCAGCGTGCCAAAAAATATTTGAAGGTGGCGGCGCGGACCTTCTGTTTTTGTTCACTGCAATGTTTTCGGATTTCATGGCCGAATTTAACGCGAACTATAAATGATGTCTCGAAAATTTTTTGTTGGTTTTAATACGCATTACTGTGAATTACATCCATGCTTTTTTATGCCGTCCTCAAAAGGAAAAAAATGTGAAAAAAAAGGCAAACCCAGTCCAAATCAACAAAGTTTGCTAAGTTTGATGCGCCTTGGCGCCTTTCCTATTTCACACAAAAACTTCAAAACAGTGTCAAGTATTTCAAGGAGCCTTTGCAACATTTATGCGGAATATCGTTTTCCTGCAGGCAGCGCAAAATAAGAAGAAAATAGTTAAAGAAGCGAGTTTCTTTTTCAAAAAAAAGTACATTTTCAAAAAAGAAAAAGAAAACTCAGGCCTCAATTTTGACAACATTTTTTTTATCGATGAGCGCTTATGTCAGTGAAAACACTGTCTTAATATGTATGTCCTCATTTGCTTTGTTCACGAGATTTAACGGGCCAAAATTACCCTTGCTGTGTGTGCTCACTTCAGTGCGATTGATAGTTGTCATCAGCTTGCATTGCACGTAAATCTAGTTTTAATTATTTTCCTGCAGTAAAACTTTGCTCTGGTGTCTTGTCCTCAAGAAAAATGTATTCTCAAACTTTAATTGTGTCTAGCGTGTGCGGGGGTGGGCTGCTGCCGCTCTCTAAAGGCTTGACGCGTGCGTACGCAGTTTGCAGCTTACAACCTCAACTTACCCCGCCAGTATTCGCTAATCAAAAGCACGCGAACACATGGTTTAGGTCAGTTTGTCAAAACTCTCCTTGCACACAGAATAAAGCATCTGTATGCAGCGAAGGCCAACTTAATCTGTAACTAAATGCCACAATCAGCAGGCGCGCTGTTATGCAGTTGTTTTCTCACTGCCTGCTTGCTTCCCTTCCATTATATGCATTACCCGCTCTAACCATCTTCCCCGTTCGACGCACACTGTGCTTAAACAACATTTGTAAAAAGCTAGCTCAATGATTTCCGAGCCGTTTATTTCACTTCCCGCTATCACATGTTTTCGGCGTCGCAGATAACGTCTTCCTGTATCATGTCGACCTTTACCTCAGCGTTTCAACAGCCAGAAGACGTGCGGTGCGGCATGATTAAGCCATGAGTGGCCGAAGCTGCCCAATTGATGATGTTTTGTTGCCACTTTACTAAAGTGCTTTCCCACGTCGAGGACAGCAGAGGTCATTGGTGGCGCCAGACGGACATTACCCTTAGTTTTGACAGTGAGTGTGGCCTACAACTTAATTATTACAGCCCAAAGCGCTTAGACACCCTTAGTCATAAAATGTCAAACCGTGAGCAGTTGTGGAAACGCATTCATGACAGCTGCACAGATGTGAGATAATTTGTGCGGCACCGTTCAGTATAAACGTTTCGACTTGCTCTAGGTCTAGCTATTCACTACATGCGATGCGCGCGGCCCATGGCTACGTCCGATTATTCTGTGCCGATTATTTACGCGTTCACCAAAAGAATATTGCTCAGGAAAACATTTTCGTTGCGCAATTTTTTTTTCTTTGCTCTTTTTGTTGTTGCCTACCTCCAGAAGCTACTGTCATAGGCTGAGGATCTGCGACACCTGCGAAGTCTGCTTGCATTGCTTTACGCTCCTCAAGGAAAACCTGTCTACATCTAACCGCGATGAGGTGTACCAGGCATTTCTTCAGGAAGAAGAAGCGATTGATATCTTCAACAGGCGCGCCCATCTTTCCTGTGATGATTGCAGGCGACGTTGTAGGCTGCAAACTGTTTACACGTTAGGCATTTAGAGGGCGGCAGCAGCCCACTTTTGCACACGCTAGACACAAATAAAATCTGAGAACACATTTTTCTTGACGAAAAGACACCAGAGCAAGGTTTTGCTGCAGCAGAATAATTAAAATTGCGATTTACGCACAATGCAAGCTAATAACCATCAGTCGCACTGAAGTGAGCACAGGCAGCAAGGGTCATTTTGGATAGTTATATCTCGTAAACAAAGCAAATGAGGACATATGATATTAAAACCGTGTGTTCACTGACAGAAGCGCTCTTCGATAAAAAATTGTCGTCAAAATTGAGACCGGAGTTTTCTTTATTTTATTTTTTGAAAATGTACTTTTAAAAAAAAAACTCGCTTCTTTAACTTTTTTTTTCTTTTTTTGCGCTGCCCGTAGGAAAATGATCATCCGTATAAATGTTTCAAAGGCTCTTTTCTATAGTTTACTTCGTTTTCAAGTTTCTGGTTGAAATAACAAAGGCGCGAAGGCGCCTCAAACTTAGGACCTTTTTTTTATTTCGGTCGTGTTTGCCATTTTTTCACATTTTCTTCTTGCTGAGGACGGCATAAAAAAAGCATGGGTGTAATTCACAGTAATGCGTATTAAAACCATCAAAAAAATTTTCAACACATCATTTATAGTTCGCGTTAAATTCCGCCGTGAAATCCGAAAACATTGCAGCGAGCAAAAACAGGAGGCCCGCGCCGCCACCTTCAAATATTTTTTTTGGCGCGCTGGGAGCGTTTCTTGGAAATAAAATTTTCTCTTCCGTGCACTTTGAATGTGCCCACATAACATATAAAAAACCCAGGCAAAACAAAAATATCGACCGGACAGCCATGTTAGATCTCTCGTGGAATCACCCAAAATTTAGATCAGAAAATTGCAGCACTGTAAATTTATGTGAACAATAACTCAAACTGGAGCAGACACTGTGAAAAAACGCATTTAATGATTGGCAAGTTCTGTCTTCTCAATAAACCATCTGTCCATTCACAGTAATTTGAGATATTGGTTTCTCTTCTCGGCTATGCAATTCCAGAACTTACTTGGGTCCTTTTTAATGAAATTCGGCGGAGACGAGTTAAAATAATATTCCTTCCAACTACGCACCGCAAGTGCAAGCTCGCTTTACGATTCGGATATCAAGTTTGGCTGCACATGGGCTTTCTTTAATCTCATAATTTTGCGATTAATGTTAAAATTCATCCATGGTGTTTGCTTTTGTACTCGCTATTTCTTATATGGTATGAATTTGTCTAGACAAAAAAGACATGTCTTTGAAGTCAGGCCAAAGTATATTAACATTATTCTCGTCAAAATTAGTGAAACAATTTTCTATGTAATCAATCACGCATACGTCGTAAGCGTGACGATAATCTGACAAACTGAACAGATGATGTTTTTAGCTTATGTAAAAGAAGCAAGTAGCAAGGAAACGTAGACGAGATAGTGATCTGATAGCCGGTGCTCGACCACCACCGCGGATTCAAGAAATTTGCGAGCAAAGAAAACCAGGTCCAGAACTGAAGACAAAGAACATTGTACAAGTGTCGGCTCAAGAACAGCTTGTACGAGATCGTGGGTTAACGTCATCTCAAATAGTGTTTCCATCCTGACTGTGATGAAGCCCAGGGTCGAGGCGCAGACAGTCTACACCAGGCAAATTAAAGTCACCTACAAGAACAACATTACTACTCAAATCTGTATTCATAAAAGAACGTAATTCATGCAAAAATTAAGCAGGGCCGTCAGGAGGTCTATAAAGTGCGAAGAGTACGAAGTTACAGCCCCAAAGCGATACCTTATTACACAGGCATTCCAACGCGGGCATTCTTTCTGGAACACTAGCCTCAATCTGACTTTTAATAGGGGATATTCGAAATGTACCGCGCCATCTGTCGACAATCCCATAAGCTGAATTCGCTGTTACGTGAAGGCCCGGAGACGAACGTAGAACTGTAGCAGGCGCTTTATTGCTACATCGTGCGGCAAGTACAGCGTTGTAAAAGCAAGTGGTTGGCCGAGGAACATGTCAGCTTTATAAGTATTCGCAGTATGGTGACGTGATTACTGCTGCAGCTTAGCTGGCCGCTGTTATCAACAACACGTGGCGCTATCGCATGCATGACATTTCCTCCCGCTTAAATTGGTGGGTATCTACCGTTATACAAAATTAAGATGGCGTATAGCGATCTGCCGATCGTCGACTGCGTACGGGATATCTTCGTACAGGTGGCGCTGCCTCCAAGGCTGCGGGCGCTGCCGTAGGTGCTTCCGCAGTGGCGTCCGAGAACTCCCAGAAGGTGTCCTTGTTCTCCTCACCCTTGGTGGAGTCAGCTGTGGCAAGGAGAAGCTGATCTTGGTGACGATGCCACACGGCTAGGCCCCGCGGTGTGTGTACCTTGACGGCGTAAGAAACAGGTCCTTTCTGCCGTACCACAGTACCCGAAAGCCACCTGGGTGGTCCCCTGTAATTTCGAACAAGAACACAGTTGCCTACATAAAACTGGCGAGCTTTGCAGCTGCGTTGGCTGGACTGAATAAATTGCTGGTGGCGAACTAATTCCTGTACTGCTGGCTTGAGAATGTCCAGTTTGGAACGAAGACAGCGACCGAACACAAGGCTGGCCGGCTTTGTCGTAGCGTGAGGTGTATTCCGATAACCAAGTAAGAAACTTTAGGCTGGCCTGCAGGTTTCCCGTGTTTAATCCTTTCTTCATGGCCGTCTTTAGGGACTGAACGAAACGCTTTGCTAAGCCATTCGTACTT
The DNA here is from genome assembly GCF_013339695.2 of Rhipicephalus sanguineus. NCBI lineage: Eukaryota > Metazoa > Arthropoda > Arachnida > Ixodida > Ixodidae > Rhipicephalus > Rhipicephalus sanguineus. Next base: position 39,532,785 of record NC_051176.1, read on the forward strand.
GGGTGATAAGACACTGTTGTGAAGTGGCGCGCTCCCATCTCTCGAACAAACGTCTGGAATTCGGCAGACTTAAATTGTGGCCCGTTGTCAGACACGATTCTTGTCGGATAACCGAAGCGGCAAAACGTTTCACGAAGACGATCAATGGTTGCTCTGCTAGTTGTGTTTCAAGGACGATAGCTTTTCTTGGGATACTTGAACGCAGAAATTTTGGTCTGTCTGTCTGTCTGTCTGTCTGTCTGTCTGTCTGTCTGTCTGTCTGTCTGTCTGTCTGTCACACGATTCAGCCACCCGGACAATGTTTAAGCACTTGCTGAACGCTCAGCCATCTTGAACTGGTAGCTGCGTTCATACTTGTGAACAATGTCGATCAAAAAGCAAATATTACGCATATCTAAGGCGCAACATCAATACGTAAGTATTAGGTGGTGTGTTCCTTTACTAGAAAATACATAGATAGGTAATCCTAAAGACAAAAGTGTTTCTTAGGGTGCGCTGAAAATGCGACGCTATGCACGAAAAAAAAGAACCCTCTGCCGACGATATGGTGCTGCCACCTGGCATTGGCCCTGAGTTCTGCACAAGCTCATGTTTCCCGACGCCACTGCCGGATGGCGTCCATATCTCACGCAGGGCCTCCTCTATTCTACCAATGCTAGCCAGATGCGGCCGATTCAACATAGGGGAGGCGCTGTTTGAGGCAAGGCAAAACTGAAATGGCCGCTTGATGAAATAATGCGGTAAAATGAAATCTATTCAAACAAACTTCCATTGCATTTATCATTCCATGACGGAAATGGTTCAAGGATAGCATCACGGGTGGGCGCGAAAAAGACCAGGACTCATGTAGTACGGCGGGCACAAGATTGTCTTTCGACGACATTTGCAGCGAAGCAAGCAGGTACGCGGCCAATTTTTTCATGATGCATACTTCTGGCCATTTAGAGTGCGCATCAACTACAACTAAGAACATGGGCCCTGCAAAATTGATGTGTAGTCTCTTCCAAGGGGCTGTTGGCCACGACCACGGGTGCAAAGGAGCACTGTTAGGGGCAATTTGCTGCTCCTGGCAAGGTTTGCAATCTTTTACTTGAGATTCGAGATCCACGTCAATAGAAGGCCACCAAACATAGCTGCGGGCCAACTCTTTCGATCGCACAATACCTGGATGACCGTCGTGAAGTTCATCTATAACAAGAGACCTCAGCTTTGCAGGCACCACTACACGCATTCCCCACAGGAGGCAGCCTTGGTGCGTGGTCACCTATGTCTGGCTGTCAAAGAAGGGCTTGAGCTCCACGTCGTTCACAAAACTCGGCCACCCCGTACTTGTGAACTTGAGTACTCTGCAAAGAAGTTGGTCATGTGAGGTTGCACGTGCAATGTCTCTGTGGGACCGGCATTGATTGCAAGCGTAACGAGTGCAATGCTTCTTCTGCATCGTTAGCGGACGCCTTACGATCTGGCAAGCGCGACAAGCAGTCAGCTTCTAGATTTTCGTTTGCCGGTCGAAACTTCAAGGAGTACGTGTAAGCAGACAATGTCACCGCCCAACGTTGAAGTCTTGCTGCTGCCAAAAATGCTATGCCCGACTTTGAGCCCAAGATAGTCTGCAGTGGTTTATGATCCGTTATCAGTGTGAACGGGCGTCCGTAAAGATAGTGTGAAACTTCTTTACGCCGCTGATGATTGCTAGCGTTTCTTTCTCGATCTGGCTGTATTTCTGCTCACCATCGGACAACGTCCTTGAAGCGCAAGCGACAGTGCGAATGGTGCCATCATCAAAAATGTGGGAAAGCACAGCACCTACACCGTAATGAGATGCGTCGCAAGCCTTTTGAAACGGCCTTTGCGGGTCATAGTGAGCCAGGACCTCCGTTGACGCCAATGCAGCCTTACTCCCGTATTCAGAAACGCTTCTTGACTTGAACTTGACTTGCTACCGCCTCAAGGGAGCGCGTTTGAAACGCGTTTGTGCTGCCTTCGCAGCGCCTAAAGGCAGAGCGTTCCAAACGCGTTGAAGGCGGTGGCAAGTCAAGCTCAAGTCAAGGAGCGTTTCTGAATACGGGGGTTAATGTTGTCAAAGGCCCTTTGACACTCGCTGGCCCACGCCCGTGCTTGGTCGTCCAGCGGTAGCTTGTACAGGGGATGGGCCAGCGTTGCCAGCAGAGGTAGAAATTTTCCGTAGTTGTTTACGGCTCCGAGCAAAGAGCGAAGCTGCTGTTTGTTCTCTGGCGCTGGCGCGGTTACAAGACGTCAGTCTTGTCCGTCGTGGGATGTATGCCATCGGCACTCAACTTGTGCCCCAGGTAGGTCAATTCCTTTTGAAAAAAAGTGCATTTCTCAGCTCTGAGTCGACCTCCCCGGCTGTCCAGACGGGTTAGGACTGCTTCTAAGTTCTGCAGGTGTTCGGCTTTGGTCCTTCCGGTCAGTAGGATATCGGCCATATAGCAGGCAACACCTTTGAGATCTTTTAGCATGGTGTCCATTATTAGTTGAAAGATACCAGGCGCCGAAGACACGCCGAAAGGTAGCCGGTTTACGGGGAATATTCCTTTTGTTGTATTGATCGCCAGGAGACGACATGCCAGTTCCGCTAGCACTACCAGTTGATAGGCCCTGGTAGTGCTACAAGAATTTTAGAAAATGGAGGACAAGAATTTTAGAAAATTCTTGTCCTCCATTGAGTGCTGCAAAAATTTCTTCGACTCGAGGTAAAGGATAGCGATCGGTGTCTAGCATAGGGTTCACAATCGTCTTGTAGTCGCCACAGAGACGGATGTCTCAGTCTTTGTTTACCACCGGCACTACCGGCGTGGCATACTCGCACGTGGCTAGTGGTGTGATCACACCCATTGACTGCATTTTCTCAAACTCTTTTTCAACGGCTGGAACCAGTGCGAAAGCCACACTGCGCGCCTTCAAAAACTTTGGACGAGCGTCCGCTTTGAGAAAGAGTTCTGCCTTCTCTTCCGTAGTACATCCCAGCTCTTCTTTGAAAAGGTTACTATACTTGTGCAAAAGAATCCTCACCTCTACTTTTGCTTCAGTGTCCATCGGCTCCCGTGCCGAAAGAGCTTGTTGCAGGAACACACATCATTCCAGTCGAGCCGCACGTACTGTAACCACTCTCTGCCAAGCTGTGGCGGGCCTTCCTGCTCAGTCACATCCAAGAGTTACAAAGCACTTTGCCCGTTATGCTCTGCAACAACTTCAGCCACTCCTTTTGGCTCAACTAATGCACCTGTGTAAGTGCGTAGACGCAACTTTGTCATGCGCAACTTCAAAGAGGGAAACAACTGTTGTTGTTGCCCGAGAGAAACTACGGATGCCGCTGCTCCCGCATCCAACTCCATTTCAAACGGAGTCTTGTTTATCAGAAGACGTACGGTTATGGGATCTTTTGTGGAGCACCTCATGCCATTTAGTTCACTTCTGCGTCACAGTAAAAAACTTTCATGTTCCGTGCTCGTGCGTGACATAACATTGCGTTCTTATCAGATTGACATATACGCTGGATATGTCCTTTCCTGCCACAGCCGAAACACGTCGCTGACGCATGCATGCAGTTTTTGCTCATGCGCTTAAAAGAGTGGCACCGCCAACACATGTTTGATGCTTTCTTTTCGCTGGTACCTTTACTGCAGCTGCTTTCTGCCATAGCTTTTGTGCAGTTACGTGGTGTACGTCAGAGACGCTCGTTGAACCATGCACTTCTGCTGCACTTTTCGTTGCGGAATGCATCGCTAATGCTTTCTCAACTGCCTTTTTAAATGTTAGCTTCTTGTCTTCCGTAAATAGCACTCGCTGAATATCTTCTGTTCGTAACCCACAAACGAATCTGCCCCTCAGTGCTTCGTCTAAAAACTTTCAAAGTCGCACAAACTTGAGAGGGAACGCAATTCTGCTACAAATTGAGCAATTGATTCAGTCTCGTTCTGAGACCGTCGATAAAACTTGGCTCTCACTAAAAACTGAAGGCTTCGGTGCCAGATGGTCGCCAAGCAATTTCCTTGGGGTGTGGTAAGACTTGCTTGATGGAAGATCCGGAGTGGTATGTGACTTGAGTAGGGCATAAGTCTGCGCCCCCATCAGGCTCAGGAACGCATGAATCTTGTCCGCCTCCGGTACCTTGTTGAAGTGGAGAAACGATGTCAACCGCTCGTCGTATGAAGTCCAGTCGCTTGAGGAGCCGTCAAAAGGCTCCATGTGACTAAATCTTCCCACCACTTGCGTCACTGGGTCTGCCATCCCTGCTGTTCCGGTAGGTCGCAATGTGGCAGCGACAGCCCCGCGCCGCTGCGAGTTCGAAGCAACTGGTCGCCAGTTGTTACGTGAAGGCCCGAAGACGAACGTAGAACAGTAGCAAGCACTTCATTGCTACATTGTACGGCATGTACAGGCTGTTTCACACTTATGGAAATCTCGGAGCGCGCGGCATCGTGATGCGGGCAGCGCTGCAACCACGCGCCGTCAGCAGCTTGCGCGTGCTCAGATGTACAACTCTACACCCTTGAAGCGTCTGCGCACGCGCGAGCTGCTGCCGGCGCGCGATTGCAGCCCTAGCCGCATCGCGATGCCAGACGCTCCGAGATTTCCCCTAAGTATGAAACAGCCTGTACAGCGGTACAAAAGCAAGTGGTCAGCCGAGGAACATGTCACCATTATAAGTAATTGCAGTCGGGTCACATCATTACTGGGCAGCTTAGCTGGCCGCTGTTATCAACAACACGTGGCGCTATCGCATACATGACATCCACCATGTTTTGTTGGGCGCGAAAAGGAAACAAGCCGAATATCGCAGCCTTTGTGGTGCTAGCTACTGGACTTTTATCATCGTTCCGCGCTGATTTCCCAATGCTTCGTGCGCTGTTCAGGCAGCGAGGGAGCCCTGACAATGCCGGGAACAAGGTAACACTATTTTTAATTGAGTTGATCAGTTACCTGAACGAAAAAAAAAATGTACCGACGCGAACTTGCTTCGTCAACAAGATCGGCTCTGTGCTTTGGTTCGGTTATGATCGGCGCGCGCAGCATCGCTCTTCAACCTCAGTTCTTATTTCTCCTTGCAAATTAGTTGCTCGCCTGCAACATAAGCTGGGCTTGCAGAACAATATATTACGATATATGCATTTTAAAAGAGACTGCCGGCATCGCACACGCGCGGGAAAGCATGACTGATCAACATTAGCTTGTCGGTGTTGCAGACTGACTAAAGTAATAATAATATCTGGGGTTTAACGTCCCGAAACCACTATATGTTATGTGGGACGCCGTAGTGGAGGGCGCCAGAAATTTCGACCACCTGAGGTTCTTTGTGCACCTAAATCTAAGTACACGGGCCTCAAGCATTTTCGCCTCCATCGAAAATGCGGCCGCTGCGGCCGGAATTCGATCCCGCAACCTTCGGGTCAGCACTCGAGCACCATACTCACTAGACCACCGTGGCGGGTGTCTGTTGATTACTTGAATAACGTGAAAATCCTGTCGCGCACGTCGTCCAACCCTTTCCTCCAGACACGTGTGGCACATACCCGTATACCACGGGCCTTGGTATACGGCTATACGCCACAGGTGATTGACAGTTCATGTCTACCCAGGATTGGCGGGAACACACATTTGTAATTTAATTAAATACGATAGCGTTCAGAAAAATACAGACGGGCAGCGTTGACACGACGAATGCAAAGAATAAAAATTTGGATCCCAGCAGGAATCGCATCCAAGCACTCTGCGTGGCACTCAGGTATTCTACCACAGAGCCACGCCAGATCTAGAAGCTGCTTTGGAAGAATTTCCTATGCAGGCGTAATGTCAATGTCGGCGCAAGGTCAGTTGTGATTGTAGTGCTGACTATCTAATTTTATATCAAAGCAACAAACACTACGTATGCACTCCTAAGATGCAGGCGTCATGTCGGATAGCGTGACAATTCTGGTTCCAGTGTTGGCTGCGCTTTTATAGCAGCCTAATAAACATTACATTTGTATCTTCAAAATTGGCTAGCGCAAAAATCGACAAGGACTAAGAAGGAACACTAAGGAACTAAGGAACACTAAGAAGCGCCTGTCCTGTACATCAGTGTTCCTTCTTAGTCCTTGTCGATTTACGCGCTAGCCAATTTTGAAGATTATGAACCAACTAGCCCAACAACGTATACTATTACATTTGTATTCGTATGATTCAGCAAGCTATATTCAAGCGCTGCTTGACCGCGCAGGAATACGGTAACGAAAGTTACGTATGATATTCACATCATCGCACCATAGCGTGCACTTAGTTTCTATTGGCCTCGAGATCTTGGAGTGGCGCCCTCTCGCGTGTGACGTCAGAGCGGGGACTCCGCTCTCAACCGCGCTGCAGCAGCCGCTGCTCCTGTATGCGGATCGTCTGCTTCAGGTGGGAACTTTGTCGAACGAACAGCCTCGCGACGGTCAACTAACGCCTGCAACGAATGTTTTCGAGTGTAATCTTGAACTTGTTTTAGTTGCGGCCCATTCGACAGGGCCAAGAAATCCCCCGGATGGCCGACGAGTGCGCCGATGCCACCGACCGCATTGCTGGTGAGAAAGTGAAACTATGTGTGAGTGTTCTTGCTCGTTATCTTGTTTCCGCCGTACGATACTTATTAGTTTGGGTGGTGCTTTCGATATTTCAGTAAGCGTGCCGTTCTCCAGCATCTACAAGTATGCAGATCAAGCTTATGAAAGGTAGTGGTACCTCATCGAGGGCGAGGCGGTGTACGACGCAGGCCACATTGTTGAATGCGCGGTCGAGGCCGTCAACAGAGGTCGCATCACCGCCGCTGCTTTCGTCCTGGAAACAAGTGCGCAAGTGCCACCTTGTTACACACCCCCCTGCCGATGCCCATGATCGCAGTTTGTCCCGTAATGTTCGTTCAGTGAGAACGATATTACGTCGTAGTTCCTATTAATACCGCACAGGGCCGTCGCATGGGTATTAGAATATAACAAATAGTTAATCGCTGATTATACCACGCACAGGGCCACAGAGATTAACGTGGCAAAGGCAAGCTGGGTCCAGTTTCACGCCACGCAGCCGAACGAAAAGCTTAAAGGGCTCCGCTTTTAAAAAAGCGTCTGCACTGCCTCAGGTGAAAGCTTTTAGAGAATGTGCACTAAACAGCGGCAACAGGTTTCGCTTATGACTTTATGATAAGCAGTCCGCTAGGCGCGCGCATGCCTTCATAAGTAAAATACGTATGTACGCCATCCAAATGCAGCCGTAGTCTCAGGTATCCTGCGCCGCGCTCAGCTGAGCTCACGAGGCGCGCTTTCCTGCGAGGCGATTCGGAGGCCGCGTCATCGGCTCCTTGTCTAGGGGCCTTCGCGGCAGGTTGTGGGACGGCACCGCACCTGGTGTAATTCGCCTATGCTTGTAGTCTGCGTGCAATAAACGCCTTAAGTATTGGCGAGGCGCTTAAACACGGTCACAAACTTACCTAAGAGTCGCGCGTATGGTGGGTATCAGAAGTCACTGTCCGCGAAGTGCTTGATGCACACGGTCGATGAAGGCGTGGGGCGCTTTCCCATTCTGAGTTTGCGATGCACTTCTTTAGCTTTGGGCCCTTAGGGTTGTTGTGAAAGCTAACGCCTTTTTCACGAGCGGACGAAGTACACTGAGCCACAGAGCAGTACTTTACCATTGCGCTGCACTCGCCGGGGCGACAAGCGGCCGCAGTTCTAAAAAACAAAGAGCTGTAGTTCCAAATGAACATTAAAAGCAGTCCCACGGTTGTTCGAACAGCGTCAGTAGCCACCATACGCAAGATAACCAATGGAACTGCATTTTTGTTGAGATTTACCACAACGGTGGTTTCAACACGGCGCTGGGCCTACGTAGCAGACGAAAGCGCGCGAATCCCCGCTCTGACGTCATACAGGCGCCGTTCGCAGCGCCGCCATCGGTCGCACACCAGGCCAAACACAGCGACGTCTGAGCTCTAACATGAGTGCTGATACTAACCATGAGTTACCATTTAAACGACAAGGTTCCCGGCATGCCTGGTAAGCCTACGATGCGCATACAGCTCCTCACTGTACAAAAACAGATCGATCCACCTCGTAACGCTTGCCTCAAAGCCAAAAAATGCACTATATAACTACTAGCTGACTGTTTCGCGTGAAACCGATTCCCGCAAGGGGTGGGATGTGCCATTTTTTTTTTCTTATGCTCATTTCGGTTAGCGTGCGCTGCGAGCACGCAGCAAAGAGTTCCGGAGCCGTACAATAGATGGAGCTGTTTGCTCCATAGATCTAGAGTCACTGGAAAATTTCAGAGTTCCGCAAAGGTAGGCTGCACGCGGGCAACATTGGGCGGCGGCGGCCATATCCCTTCCGGACCGTCCGGCGCGTTGGTAGCGTGTGTTGAGAAGTGACCAATCTTTTCGCCTCGATGCCGTGTTACGCTCGGCGTTACTGCAATATGTGTGTGTGTGTTTCTTCAAAAGGATATCAGAAGTGATTTCAAGTCATCGACAGTCAAGAATCGACTGCGCGGTAAGCGGTATAGCTAATGAAACGTGCGGCGAATGTTGCCATGTGCTCGCGAACTCTCTTCGTGGCTTCATCGGTCTCTTTTCGTTTCACGGCCGGGTGTGTTCGCAAGGTCCGGAGCTGTATAGTTGCATTAGCGTAATGGCCGTGCGAGATGCCATTTACTTCGACACTTGGTGAACGTTGACTGTTTGCGCTAGCTTTGCAGTCGGTGTTCGGGTTCACTTCATAGCGCGTTCGAGAACATTATCGAACATCGAAAACATTCAGCATTGCGTCCTTCGACTGATCGCTGACGCATACCTTACTTGCGCACCATGCTTGCTGTTCAGCTGGGTGTTATCTGTAATAGAAGTGGTGTGTGTACGGTAAGTGGAAGTTGTGCGTGAAGTATTTGTCTCAGTTCGGAACGCCAGCAGCCGAACGCACGGGCGAATCGGCGTGCGGTAGGTAAGGTGCATTTTATTTTGCGAGTACATTGTCATTTCCTAACAGATACGTAGAAAATAGGCCATCAAAAATGATTGACGTCACTACTCAGTTGTTTCATTTCCTATTTTTTGTCTCCTTAATATTCCCAACGTTACAGTGCATTTGTAAATATTTTGCTGTGTTCCGACAAAGTTTGCCAGCGCGTAAACAGCTAGGGTTCGGTTTCTGCACTGCTTTTAATTTCAACTTTTTTTTTCGTAATGCACTCTTGTTAAAACTTCCTCGGCGCAGTGCTTTATGTTATTCTGATCAGAAATAGCACATGCCGCAAATTTTTAACGCGCATGCTACTGCAACACAGTATGTGTATACGAGCTAGGGTTCGCATGAAATCGATTCCCTCAATGCGTGGGAGGATAAGCCGTTTTTTTTTTCTTTTTTGCTGTGACCATTTCTCACCCACTAAACAGTATTGTAAGGGTGTGCTCGGCGCAATGCAGCATTAGCAACATTTTTTTTTGAAAAAAAAATAAGATACGCTTAATAACATTGCCTTATATCAAGTTTATCAACAGAGTTCCACGCTTCAGTTTTGCGCAATGGCAAATGATCACGCGACAATTGCCTTCAAGGTATACAGGAAACAGTTATTATTTTAATAAGTCTTCGATTTCGCTCTCGTGCGTGACACACTTATAACTCGAAATGCATGCACAATCTGTTCAACAGATCGAGATATAAACAGCCAAGCAAATAGAAAGGTATGTAGTATGTAGTTTTCAATATCGCTGAACATAGCGAACGGTAAAGGTGAAGTATCCTGTTGCATGACATCTTTTCCAGCAAAGTTTGTGTAGTTCACTGCAGAAAGGAGTGTTCTTCGAGGGGGGCGAATTCATTCCGCGGCCAACTATGCAGCCACGTACGACGCTCTTTGACGTTAATGTTTTCCACACGGAATTCAAAAATATACGAAATTCCCGGAGTAGCTCACCAGCAACGTTCGGTTACTGGTGAGCTATTCTCTGGCATCTGCATGACGCGTTTAAAAAAGCGACGAAGTACTTCTAGGGACCGTGGTACTGCTAAATGTCCGGCCGCGCTCTGTATTCAACGCGCCTGCACCCAAAGCGCTTGGAAGGGATATGGCGGCGAGAGGTCTCGTGATGCGAGTAAGCTAATCGCGTCGGCGGCGGCGCGCGGAAAACAGATGCGATACTCTGAAATTTTTCTAGTGACTTTAGGTTGCGTATGGAGATAACGATGAGGTAGATAGCGCCATATCGCCGTCAATGGCACGCAGGCGTACGTCGCAGAAATGATGTTGGACGAGTGGTTCATGAGCATTAGTTGATACCGCGGCGGATTCAAGAATACCCTGCACAATGAAGAACAGGGCTTCATAACGAGCCCGAGGACATGCGCATGTGCAGTAGGTCTATTTATGACGTGCATAATAATGTAAACCCTTGCTAGGCAACTCCTTTATTTAAACTTGGCGCCGTTATAATTTGTCATTCCGGTAGCTTCAAGGCGGCTGCTGCGCAGCTGTTGATATGGCACATGCGAGGTTTGGCATCCCGTCACATCAACTGTCGCGGTAGCTAGGCGTCGCGGTTTCTACTGCCGAGCGCACCTTGGCGGCGGCTTCTGCGTTGCTGCAGCTTCGGCGCATACGCGGGTTGGCATTTCGTCACACCAACTGGCGCGGTAGGGAGGCGAGGGATAGGCCAGGTGGTGCGTAGCTGTGGCCTTCGTGGTTGCTAGGTAATGGCGCGGCGAAATTTCTTGCGAGGCACAGCCATTTTTATGTCGTGCTTAACTGCTTCACTGTTAAAACATTTCGGAGGAGGGGGGGGGTTACCTAATGAGGGGGAAGGGGGGCGTCTAGTCGCGTTTGCAGTGCATTTAAATGAGAGTGAGGTGCACAAAATAACACTGTCATTCTTGGGAGTTGAAAATATGAAAATGTGTTTGCGTAAGGTTCATTCCAACGTTATAGTGCATGTCGAAAATAAAATGGTCCCACTAATTACGGCTGGTAAAGCACGCTGCAGGAAGAGAGAAGGACCAGCCCGTCCGGAATTTCACTCCAGTAACTGATCCTCTGCTTCGATGTATACTGGCACCCAAGCCTCAATATTGCATCGTTTGGGCAATGGGCGCAAAGACATCCTGACAGAACTGTTAGTAGTTCTGTCATTCCGCCGTAACAGCGATGTTTATTAACCGCAGCAGATAACGAAGACAATCGTGCGGCCGTTGTGGTGTCGCCTGCATGGCTGCATCTCTCGCTCGAGACGAGTGGCAGCAATCTCCGCCGAGTCGTGGTCACGTGCAAGCGCTCGTGTTTTGCTTATCTCGATTGTTGCCTTAGTTGAGGTGCCTTCAATACCGCTGGCGAGTTAGTAATAGCCGAAGTGTCTTCTAAGACGCATTCAAAGCAGTGCTGAACTTTGTTGCCGGTATCTAACTTTCGTGTACCATAACAAAACGAAAATATTTTTTGGCTCGTATCTTTATTCATGCATTAATGTAACTTTTTATACGAAAAACTGCGAGAAGGACAGCAATATTTCGCAAGAGTAGCAACAAATACTAGCAATATTTCACAACAGTAGCAAAGAATATGTTTGACGAGGCCAGCCTTGAATATAGGCCCTGCGCGAACGAGCAAACTTGTGTTCAGCGTACAAATTTTGTCTTCTACAACAGACTGAGGCGAAAACAGCGCGTAGAGACGAGTACGAACATACAGAGTTCAGCGCCTGTGTCTGTGCGTTTTCTTGTGTCTGTTCATATTCGTCTCTACGCGCTGTTTTCGCCTCAGTATGAACAACCAACTAGCTCGAAACGTGTTGTTCCTGCTACAACAGGTCAACTTGAACCTCACGCTAGCAATGCTGTATTTGTGAATGGTTCACCAGCCATCTCATGGAGGGGTGCTTACGATCGTCCATAAGCATTAGCTGTGTACTATGGCCCCGCCGCGGTGTTCTAGTGGTTATGGCACTCGAGTGCTGACCCGAAGGTTGCGGGATCGAATCCCGGCCGTGGCGGCTGCATTTTAGATGGAGGCGAAAATGTGTGAGGCCCGTGTACTTAGATTTAGGTGCACGTTAGGTGCAGTAGCGCGACCAGCGCGGACCAGCAGCAAAAATGCGTTTGTCTAATGATGATGATAGTACTTTCAGCGCCATCTCGCCTCGCGCTATTGCAGTTTTCTTACTACAGTCAAAGGCACAGTCTGCATTCTCTAAAAGAGTATATATGTTCTCTGGCGCGCTTCACGCGGTCTTTCCCGCCATGGGTTTTGCTCCGACAGGAAGCGTGTGTGCGCTTGCCGGTACCGGTCAGCCTACGTCAGCCCCGCAAAACATCCGCCGCAGAACGACTCGAACAGGAGCGCTGCGGAAGCACAAGTGGAAAGCCAGCAAATAGCAGCAAACTCGGAGCTTAGAAAGAGGGCAGGCAAGCCGATCCTGCTCAGCGGAAGAATCAAACGGAAGCTTACCGCCAGCGCAGAGCAGCAAGCCCGCAATCGGAGGCTGAACGCCCAGCGCAGGAAGGCCAAGCTTCGCTCTTCAGATTTCACAGGCGTGGAACTGACCTTAGTTTTCTTTTTTTAGTGTTTTGCTAAGTTTTTCATCAAGATTAAAGTTAGTTCTCCGACAGAGCAGTGATTTTTTGCAGCCAAGCTGTCTTTGTTTAGGATCTGAAAGAAACATTTTTTTCCGAGATGTCGACAAAAACACAACACGCCATTGAGTTACTACAGACTCCACAGGAAAAGCTGGGCCGAAAGAGCGCCGACCACAAGAACGCCGCCATTACCTTACGATTGTCATTGTTGCCTCAAAGGAAGACCTCATAGGAACGAAAGGTTGGAACTGAGAGAAGTAACGTTTCTTGTTTCATTCATCCAGTTATCAACATACATGCAGCCCAAGGTTTCACGGCACTATCCACGCTATATTTTTCACAGAATGACGGTGTTTTTGTTTAAAACTAGTGTCGCCGAAGCGACTGAGTCATCACTTCACTATCTGCATCATGACATTCAAGATGATGTTGGCTTATGAATATAGTTTCATATTTATATATCAGTTTTATTTAAACGAACTTGACAAAGTGCAACCTTCAATACTGTAGTCACTTCTATATTTCAACCTGCAGTTACAACATATTTCTAACCCCCGTATTCAGAAACGCTCCTTCACTTGAACTTGACTTGCCACCGCCTTCAACGCGTTTCGAACGCGCTGCCTTTAGGCTGTGCCAAAGCAGCACAAACGCGTTTCGAACGCGCTGTCGAAGGCGGTGGCAAGTCAAGTTCAAGTCGAGGAGCGTTTCTGAATACGGGGGTAAGGCTCTAGTTGCTGCTGCACACGAGCTTGCCTCAGTTTCCATATATGTGGTATTCTACAGCGAAATCTGTTATGAGATCACAACAAGGGCCGTTTTTGGCGCCGTAGTTGTCCGCCGCCGCCGCCGGTGTCCGTAACCGCTACAGCGCTAAAGAAGAAAAAAAAAGAAATAATATCCGGTATGGAACGAGGTTCGAACCTGGGCCCTCTGCGTGGGAGCCCAGTATTCTACCTCAGAGCCATGCCGGTGCTTCTTGATGAATTATGGCTCAGCCATAATTCATCATCAACAACCGTCGGACCAACAAAGTGCACATAATGCCTAAGATATGGTACCTCGCTACTGCGCAGAAGGACGAATAATGTCGTGGTGGGTGCGTCCCAATTTCACAAAAATTATGATTTAGGGCGTAGTGGGTACGTCGCTAGTGTAATTGTATTTATAGCCACAAGACAGTTTATAAGGGGCTCTAGAAATGCCGCTCTTCCAGCTTTCGCTGTGACTGTGCGGCGCTTCCCACTCAGGCCTGGCGTTTTTTTATCGGTTAAAAGTAATCGTAATGCTCCTGTGTTTCAGGTCGTGAATATTTGTCTCAAATAAAATTTTGTTGAGACCTTGGGCTGTTTCAAAAATGGTTACATTACCTATCTAGGGCTCCATTGAAAATGGTTGCCTTACTATTCGGAAAAAATTCGAACAATATTCGATTCGTGTTCGTATTCAATTCGGTCTCATCGCTATTCGATTAGCATTCGATTTGGTTCTAAAATTGACTATTCGCACACCCCTACTCATTTGCTAACTCATCAGCACTTGCTGTGGTGAGGACATCGTGTCATCCTTCCAGTTGCAGCTGCAACACAACACCAATAAATATTTCTTAATCAACAGCAGCTTCTCCTATGCTTGTGACATAGCGTGCATATTACTACTGTGGTGCACTATTTACACAATCCTAGACGGTCATTACTCACATCTGAAGGCACGCAGTCAATAGATAGAACAGGCATCAAAACTTTTCAGGTGGTGGCTTTCGAACCCGCTAGCAGCCCCTGTAACTCCCTTGCTAGATCAATCAAAACAGCTTTCTTGTAGTTTACCAATCATGAAGGCTGAACTTGTGTTTTTTTTCAATTATTTTTAGAGATGGATATTCTGAAAGCCCATTTTTACTTTTTTTTTTAAAAGCAAAGCAGTTTTACGTGTTCCGAAAGCTGGCTGAGAAATGGCGAGGGCTTTAACGTTACTGAATGCGTTACTTTGCAGTTTTTGTCAATTGATATGTGTGGCAACTTTCACGTGCACAAGCCATTTTGATAATCATTTTCTCACAGTACTTGAAGTACAATAATCTGATAACATTTATACGTAATGGGACTGCTCTTTTTTACTATTGACTAATGTGACTTAGCGCTTTGTCCTTTCGTTTGGCCGGCTCGGCTGTTTCTTCATTTTCCGTGAGCCACTACACGAGCTCAAAAAAGACTAATATGTATTATGCATGCAGTATCAATCACGCAGTGAAGTCGCAGTGCGGCAAAGTATACAGAATGTGCACCTTGCAAGGCATTCTTAGCTGATGAATTAGGAACCTGCGGAAATGTGCAAGCGAAATTTACAAAATTATTCGCGTTACGAGAACAAATAATTGGGTGGCTAATGCTGCACTGATATCACTTACTTCATCCGTGTCGATATAGAGGTACTTTCAATATTATCTGCAAGATTGTACTTGGCACAGTAGAACCCCGCCGTTACGTTCTTCACTGTTTTGTTTTCCAAGCTGTTACATCGTTATCCTCCGGTCCCGGCATAGCTTCCGTAAGATACAATGTATTGGGAATCTCGCTGTTACGTTGCGAAGTGCGCTGTGAGCCGGCTCAGCGGCCACGAAAGAGAGCGGCCGTGTTGACTTTTCACGTACTTTGACCCAGCTCGAGCGTAAGATGAGCTGCATGAGTGGTGCAAGGGACGCCCATAACCTACTATCGGTTTCCGTGAGCAAAAGCGTAGCCTTTTAGATTCGTATTCCAAACATAATGTCTACGATGTACTTGGTTCTGAGCGCGTTTTTGGCGCTCGCAAAAGTAACGCCTTAGAGATGGGCGTTTGTTTCTGCCTGTCGCAAGTGGACTCATCGTTATTTCTCGAAGAGTCCACGGTATTCTTGTAACATTCCACGACTGCCGTGCACAGATCCAAAACACGATCTCTTTATTCTTCTTCTTTGTCTTCCCCCTATTCCCACCAAATCGGTCCATCGTCGCATCGACCCACTACACTCTCCCGGGCTTTGTTTCATCCCTCCGCTCCAAATAAGGGATGACGTTGGCAATGGCTGCTATCTCCATCGCACCGTTTTCCGTCGTGTAGCCGATGGTCTTCAGCACTCCTTCTTTTGTGGCCAATTTTACCACTTTAAACGGCCCCATAAGTTTTGTGTTCGGACCGCAGTAACCTTTCCGCACCAGAACCATATCACCTAGCGCTATTGCGGGAATATTTGTGTTATGACGTTTGTCAAAAGCTGTCTTCATCGCTTCCCTGTGCTTCTTTTGCTGTTCTACAGCTTTCTTCGTTTCCTTCAGGTGAAGCTTCTCTGATATGCCAAGTATGTCGTCCGCAGGTAAATAGGCAAGCTCCCCGAAGGCGGCGTATTGAGGGCTGCATCCAAGAGTGCTTGTATGCGATCTGTTGTGGTGGGACACAGCTGCTTGAAGGCAACACTTCCACCCTCCTGGGAATCCTGGGTACATGCTTATGTATTTGTGGGGGTCTGAATGTGGGCGCAGGTTGGCCAGACGAACGACGTACGCTCCAAGAGACACAGGGAAGTTTAATATGACACGAACCAGGACGTGAGACCAAATATTGTACACAACGACCATAAACATATCCTATATAGCCTATTTACAAGCCCTCAGTCACGCGCATTCACAGTCTGCGGGCGTCGGTCTTGCGGTGCGGCGGCGGGTCCGAAGAACTCGACGCAGTCGGTCTTGCGGCGAACCTTGGCACGGCCACGGCAGCACGTCAGCACGGTGACGTAGCCAGGGTGTCGGAACAGCGGCGGTCGTGGCCCCGGCTCAAGAACAGCCCTGGAAGCACCCTGAATAGCATCAGGCGAGGCTCCCAGGTTGGAGACGAGCACCGGGGCGTGGCCCAAGCTCGTGGACGGCACCCGGGTGTGGACCCGGTAGGAAGATCTGCCCAGGACGAAGCCCGAGCCAAGGACGGTAGGTCGGTCACAGGAGCCGGGGCGAGGCCCAGCTCAGGAGGCCGCGACGATGGCGAAGCCGGAACGGAGCCAGAACTTCATGTGCTCTCGTCGAGTTCGTCCTCAGTCTTCGCAGGCCAGCCCCTTCTTCCTCGTCGCTCGAGCTGCGTTCCCGTGGCCCGCGCACCACGCGCGCCTTTCTTCATCGGCCCCGCACGCCGATCATCATCACGGGGAGCCCGTGCACTTCAAGTTCGGCACCGTACGCCGAGCACCACACGACGCCGACGCTCGTTCATCGTCCTCTTACCACACTTCCCCCCAGTTCAAGATGAGCGAGGCGGCAAGACAAGGCAAGGGCGGATACACTCACAAAGCGTAACAAAGTGTCTAAATAAGTGAAAAGTCGATGCAGTTTTACACCACTCGTCCAGCTCGTGGACAGACTACACTACATCATTGGACATTCGGCTCATATAGTCTGCACCGAGATTATCAGAGCCTCGTATATAATCCACGCGGAAGTCATAGTCCATCAACGCTAAACTCCAACGGAGTATCTGTGTGTTTACTTGTCGAGCCGAGTTGATGTATCTGAGGGGTTGGTGGTCAGACTGCAAGATGAAAGGCCGACCATAGAGGTAGACATGGAACTTCTGGACACCCCACACAATGGCGAGGCATTGTGTGGGGTGTCCAGTGTCCTGCTGGCGTAGAACACTGGATGTCAGTGTCCGTTGTGCTATTGCAGCAGTACGGCCCCCAGACTTTTTGACGATGCGTCAGTGCGCAATACGGTTTCTCGAGATCGGGTGCTCTTAATATAGGGTGTTGTGATAGCATCCCCTTGAGTCTTTCAAATGCATTCTGGTGGATGTCCCTCCAGTCAAGTTTATTCAGGCATCCTTTCCGTGTGAGTTCTATGAGAGGATGGGCGAGCTCTGCATAGTTTGATACAAACTCCCGATAATAGCCAGTAAGGCCTAGAAAAGCTCGGAGTTCTTTCTTAGTGTCCGGCCGCTTGGCAGACGCAATTTTCTGCGATGTTTCGTTCACTGGCTGTAACATGCCTTGTCCTACAACGTGACCAAGGAAACTTGTCGTCAGGAATCCTATCTCACTTTTCTTGGGCTTTACAGTGAGATTGGCGGCTCGTACGCGCTAGAATATTTGAAGTAAAGTCGCCAGATGTTCCTCCCATGTTTTGGTGGCGACGAGAACATCGTCAAAATAGCAGTATACGTGAGGGATGGCGCCAACAACCTCTCTCATCAGCCGATTAAATACGGCGGGTGCAGTCTTAATGCCGAACGGCATGAATCGGAACTGGTACAAGCCCGAATCGCATGCGAATGCTGTAAACTCTTTGGATGCGCTCGACATCGGCACCTGCCAGTATCCTTTCATAAAGTCGAATTTCGAAAAATACTGACGTCCCGTGAGTTGTGCAAACATCATATCGGGTCGCGATATCGGCTCCGAATCCGGTACGACTACACTATTCAGCTGTCGAAAGTCAATGCACAGGCGCATCGTACCGTCCTTTTTCTTACCGACAACAATCGGTGCCTGATAAGCAGATGTTGATTTTTCAATGACGCCTAAGCGCAACATCTCTTGGATCTCTTTTCCCACGGCTTCTTTAACTGCGAATGGCATCGGATATTGCTTGACATGGATGGCTATATCCGTCGTTAGCTTGAGGCGGCACTGTAGCACATCGGTTTTTCCTGGCAAATCAGAGACTATGTCTTGATATGTTTCAAGCAACTCCTCTACTTGTTTCCGCTGGTCTTTAGTAAGGTTAGAGCCTACAGTCACGTCTCGCCAATTCTGCGTTTGCACGAGTGGGGCATGAAGTCAATAATCCGCGTTGCCCGTTTCCATTTGGGTGATTGACGTCACAGCAGCAGCTGTCGTCGTGGACGTGTCAGTGGCCTTCCGCAGCTCATACCTTTTGAGCATGTTGATGTGGAAGACATTGGTTCTGTGACCAAGGTCGACAGCATAATCCAATGGGCGCTTCTTGTCTATCACAGTTAAAGGGCCCTTCCATGTGAGGATCAGTTTGTTGTGTTCGCGGGCAGCAGCACGAGAACTTTGTCCCCCACGCATAAGTCCCGTTTCTTCGCCTTGCGATCATAATATCTCTTCTGGCGAACGTGTGCCTTCGCAAGGTCCTGAGACACCATTTCGCAGGTTTGTTGGAGTCGTTCCCGCAATTCTACGATATATTCGTAGGCCGACTTGGTCACGTCATCCAGCTTTGGGTTCGTCCACAGGTCTCTCAAAATCGTCATGGGACCACGAACGTACTGGCCGTAGAGTACTGGAACGTACTGGCCGTAGAGAACGGCGAGTACCCAGTACTCTTTTGTGGCACCTCTCGATAAGCGAAGAGAAGGGGCCCGAGGTAGCGGTCCCAATTCTTCGGGCACTCCTGACACATTCGTCGGAGCATGCGTTTCAACGTGCCGTTGAATCGCTCCACCAACCCATTGGCCATCGGATGATATGGGGTTGTCGGTAATTGCCTAATTGATAGTAGTCGGCTGAACTCCTTCATTACCGACGACATGAAGCTTGTCCCGCGGTCACTTACTATTTCGCGCGGTAATCCCACTCGAGATAGCATTTCCATTAGTCCTTCTGCCACGATCTTGCTTTCAATTGAAGGCAGTGCGATGGCGTCTGGATACCTCGTCGCAAAGTCCACCATGGTTAGGATGTACCTGTTGCCCTTGGACGAGGTCGGAGACAAAGGGCCGACGATGTCGATGCCCACGCGAGAAAACGGGGTCTAATGACTGGCATGGTACCAAGCGGAGCTCGACCGACTAAATGGCGCGGGACAGTCCGCTGACAGATGTCACAGGACTTCACAAACCTCTTGGTTTCCGATTGAACTCCTGGCCAGTAAAATTCGGCAAGGATGCGGTCAGTTGTTCGGGAGATCCCTTGATGACCGGCGAGGGTTCCTTCGTGGGCGAGCTTGAGCACCGTCTCTCGCAGCTGTCTCGGCACAACCAGTTGCTCGAGTTCCTTCTCCGACAGTAGCTTGTGCTTCCGATATAATATTCCATCGGCAAGAAAGTAGCGTGTTTCCCGATTATTTACAATGACCTTTTCGATGCGAAGTATCTTAAGGCGGAGCTCAATCCGGTGGTGGTGGTGGTGGTGTGCGGCGTGACCACACTTACTGCGCATGCGCATACCCTCTCCACACGCCTCCTCTCCACTCACCCTCTACCCTTCCCCTCTCCACTTTCCCTCTCCCCTCCCCCTTTCCACTCTTCCTCTGAAACGCGGGCTAGACATGCCAAAATTCTCTCCTGCGCAACGCCGCGATGAGGTCGAGCGCATGCGCGTCCCCTCCCCTTCTCTCTCCTCTCCTACGCTGCCCCCCTCTCGCCCGCCTGTCGACCGCGTTCCCCGCTCGCCCTGTGAGAATTAACGGCCAGTCTAGATGGAAGATACGACGCGCGTAGCGTCCCTCTTCGCGTTCCATGACGCGAGGTCGGTAGCATGCCCAACGAACGCCAACGGAACGCGATCGTGCAAGTGCTCCGGCTTCGCATCGCCTCATGGTCCCCTTTAGCGGGAGATGGTGTAATTTTTTTACCAACGCTTTCGTAACAACGCCGTAATGACGGGTCACTTCTTTGGTATTCCTCGAGAGTCGTTTTATCCATGGTTGTGACAGTGGCTTTAAGAACAGGTAGACAGGATGTGGTGCGTGTCCCTTCTGCTGCTGCAGCGCTGTCAACCAGTGGATCTTGATCTTCGGTTCCACGAGGCGTGGAAGTTGTCTCTTCGGCCGCTGGTAGGTACCGTGAACCCTTCCCGACATCACCTTGCTTATCGTCCGCGATACTGTGCACGGGCGAGTTAGCGGGCTCGGTGACGACCTCCGGTCCGCTATCATGCTGACTCCCACGACGCTGCTGAGAATTGTGCGAATATCCCTGCTCTGCAGACCGGACACCTTCGATGTTGCCTAACACGACATCATACAGCGGGTTCTTCATGCATTTAGCTCGCACGATAGCGGTAAAGAACGGCGTGTCCAGATAGACTATTGCCTCTGGCAAGTAGTGCACGGTTCTATCGAGCAAGAAAACAGGGCTTGTGGTACCCGCAAACTTTTCTTCCGGGACAAGTCTTTCTCGTACTACTACGGTGTTGCATCCCGTATCTCGAAGAACAGATACTGTCTTGCCCTCGAGCAATCCTTTCACCACAGGTAGAGTTCCGACGTCAGCCGCAGTTGGGGTAGGTGTCGACGTGGTATTCACGACTGGAATAGTCTCCCCATTCTGAAGCACGACGTACCCATCCTCTGGTTTCTCCGGTACAGCAGTGCCGCCTACTTCTTTGGGCGACAACGTGCATGACGCCAGCCGCCTTTCCTGGGTTCTAGTTGCCTCCGCAGATGAACCGTTCTTGCCACTCGACCAGCCTGTTGCTGACTGGTTATTTCTCGTCCGAGACCAACATTCAGACGCTCGGTGTCCTGACTTATTGCACAGGAAACACAGACTCTGGCTCTTGAACTGCCGCTTCGCGGTCTCTGTTTTACGAGCATCTGCTGAGCTCTCCTTCATTAGCTTGTCCTTCCCCAAACTGAACAGATCTTGAGCTTCTAGAAAGCAATCAGCGTTCTGTGCTAACGAGTTCAACTTCTTGCAATTCCGCTCCTTCAGAAATACCCTGTTACGAGCGGGGACGTTGGCCGACGCGGACTCGGGGGGGTAGCGTGGAGCTGAGCGGCGGGAGTCGTACCGCAGGCCCAGGGATGTCCAGAACAGCACGAAGCCGAGGCAGAGAGACCGGCGTTGAGGAAAACTTAACAGACGTTTATTTACATCATACAGGACAGGATCGTTAGAACGACATCTAGTCCGACCGATCCGTCCCGAGCAGACGCTCTGCTGCTCCTTAAATACGCTTCATTCCCAAGATAGGGAAACTCCTTAATTGGAAATGTCCAATCCCAAACGTGCATGCCTTTGAAGCTGCATAACTAGCAAACGTCCAATCACAAACATGCATGCCTTTGGAGGGTCCGTCTCTTCGACACATAGGTCACCGCCCCCAGGATAACAATGCCAGGGACCACTGCACTCTCACTCTCCACGTCCGACCAGTTCGGAAGAAAGGGGGGGCACTGTCACTTCGGGGAAACGAAAATCCGTTTACGAACAAAGGCACCAGCTTTAACCAAAACAAGCTCGTTGCAAACACGTGTTCCACAGAGGAGACCCGCGCGTAGCTGCCAGCTTCCCGCCGAAGCACTCAGTTCAGGGAAAAGACAGCAGGTGTAGGTGTCTAATCCGTTCTCCGAAGTAAGGGGGGGGGGAGTCCAAGAAGCAGGAAAGCTCGTTTGGAGACAGCTGGCCCAGGACCTTCGTATCTGCTTTGTAACAACCCTAAGAGTGGGAGAGCATCCCTTCATGAACTGTTCTGCAATCATTACGTCGCGAAGAGCGCCACATTTGCAAGTTCCATCCAACGCTCAAAATGACCTGCTATGCGAGAAGCATACTGCAGACCCGTCTCCTTGCCCTCTGGTCTCGCCTTACGAAATTTCTCGCGGTATCCTTCAGCGGTATACCGGAATCTTAACAGCAGTGTTGTCTTCACCTGATCATAGTCAGAGGCGGAAGCTGAGTCAAGTCGACTAATGACGGATAAAGCCTCCCCCGTCAGGCACAAGCTGAGCGATAAGGCCCATTTGCTCCGAGGCCACTCCTTAGACACCGCGACGCTCTCAAAACGCTGCAGATATGCGTCGAGGTCATCTCGCATCTCGTTGAAGGGTGGCAACAGCTTGCGCGGGCTACAGCTATCCATTACAGCTGGTGACGCTGCGTCGTCACTCGCCGGCCGGCCACTTTCTCCCGCGTTCGAACTAGTCGCCTGCTCTTGTAGCTTCAGCTTCAGCTGTAGAACGCGCTCCTCGGCTTGTAGCCGTCTCTCCTCCAGTTCTATCTTCTCTCGCTGCTCGTTGCGGACTTGCACGCGAAGGTCCCTTTCAATAACGCGCTCCGCATCAACCCATTCCTGTAGTGCGGAACCTGTTAGACCCTTGTCCTTTCCGATCGCGTGTAGCCTCTCTATATCCATTGGTGCGCCTCGCCCATCTGGCACTCGGCAAGATGGTAAAGCCCATCCTGGCAGGCTCGCCAAAATTGTGGGGGTCTGAATGTGGGCGCAGTTTGGCCAGATGAACGACGTACGCTCCAAGAGACACAGGGAAGTTTAATATGACACGAACCAGGACGTGAGACCAAACATGTACACAACGAACATAAATATATCCTATATAGCCTATTTACAGCCCTCAGTCACGCGCACTCACAGTCTGCGGGCGTCGGTCTTGTGGTGCGGCGGCGGGTCCGAAGAAATCGACGCAGTCGGGCTTGCGGCGAACCTTGGCACGGCCACGGCAGCACGTCAGCATGGTGACGTAGCCAGGGTGTCGGAACAGCGCCGGTCGTGGCCCCGGCTCAAGAACAGCCCTGGAGGCACCCTGAATAGCATCAGGCGAGGCTCCCAGGTTGGAGACGAGCACCGGGGCGTGGCCCAGGCTCCTGGAGGGCACCCGGGTGTGGACCCGGTAGGAAGATCTGCCCAGGACGAAGCCCGAGCCATGGACGGTAGGCCGGTCACAGGAGCCGGGGCGAGGCCCAGCTCAGGAGGCCGCGACGATGGCGAAGCCGGAACGGAGCCAGAACTTCATGCGCTCTCGTCGAGTTCGTCCTCAGTCTTCGCAGGCCAGCCCCTTCTTCCTCGTCGCTCGAGCTGCGTTCCCGTGGCCCGCGCACCACGCGCGCCTTTCTTCATCGGCCCCGCACGCCGATCATCATCACGGGGAGCCCGCGCACTTCAAATTCGGCACCGCACGCCGAGCACCACACGACGCCGACGCTCGTTCACCGTCCTCTTACCAGAGTATTCTTTAACAACTCGAATGACACGCTCTGCTAGTCCGTTAGTTGATGGATGGTAAGGGGCTGTAAACTTCAGGGTAATGTTTCTTTCTTTTGCCCACCTTGCGAATGCCTTTCTCTTGAATGCGGGTCCATTATCGGATACAACACATTTCACTGCTTTAATAATGTCTCTGCTCAAGAGCGATATGACAGCAGCAGCATTTTCTTTTCTTGGCTTGGCTGCTAGCATCCTTGAGCATTCATCAATGCACACCAAAAAGGATTGCGTTTTCTTCACTCCTTCAATTTTTTTCTTCACTTTTTTCTTGGGGGTCGTTGGCTCGTCGTCGTGGTCGTGCAAGCAAGCGAGCTGCGTGCGCTTAGTTCTTTCACGCCTCCAACTGCTGGTGCCAGCAGAATTGCATACATTGATTACATTTCTGTCGATGGCGCTGTTCTCACCTCCGCGGTGCTATCCGTCGGCGATAACAACTTAGTGTGCCAATGCGTGCACCAACGACGAAGTTTAGGAGTTGTTGGAAGGGGGGGTCATTTTCTTGGACGATCGCTGTCTTGGGTACTTTCACTTCTACGAGGTGTTCGGCCGTCTAATAAGAGCCAGGGCGGTCCGACACTATGCCAACAGTGCTATGTTATCGCTTGGGGAAGCTGACGCGTCCGGTGACAATCTCGCGAAAGTATCGCAAAAGTGATCATTTGACAGGTTTAGGCCGTGGTGTCGCTAAACTTGTTAAAGGGATATGACACTGCAGTTGCCCGAAAAGCTTTTCATGCTTATCCGAAATTAGTAAACGCTCCAGGAAACGTTGCACGGTTTTTTAAAGCGTATGAATTGAAATAAAATTATCTGCACTTCACCACTACTAGTTTTTTCCTTGTTTTTTGTTTTTTGGTTCATGCATTTCTCAGCTCTTACGTTTATTTCTGACGGCCAATTCAAAAACAGATCGCTAGGGTTCTACTGCATACGTTTCAATTGAAAGTGTAGTTTGGTGCATTTCAAACACAACGCGTTGTTTTTGCTATTGGGATGAACTAGTCAATGGAATTTTCTAGAAATAATTTTTCGGTTGTGTATGCATGTTCACCAGGCTAATGCTGTGTAAAGCCCCTTGATCTAGGAAAGTAATGACACTCTCCTCCACGCGCCCGTTTCCTCCTCGATTCTCCTCGCCCCCCACATGCGTGCGCTGCACACGGCACCATTTTTCGCCGCGGCTCCCGCGGACGCACCGAAGAAGTCAATGGAGGCGCGTGATTTCGAGCCACTTGCGCGCCTCGGCGGTGCAGAAAACTTTGAAAAATGGTGATAAGAAGATCGAAAACACTGAAATGAACGCTTATTAAAAGATTAGTTTCTTGCGAAAGCCGTGTAAATGGGGCATGCTAATTTAAAAGGAGCTTTATGTAGCGTTCCATCATATGCAGACGTTTTTTCTGCCACATGATAACATGCTTTACATTTGCATCTGATAAAGTTTAGCTTGCGTCATGTCCGCCTGTGTCTGGATGTTTTGTTTCTTTCCTGTACGCACATGTGCAACACAGATACTTACAGCGTCGCTTCTTGTAATGACTTGCCGGATAATACATTGTCCATCGATGTGTTATCCTGACGTGAAATTAGATTTGCGCGGTGATCTCAAAATCAAACAAGACGCTTGCGCAGTGTCAGTACGATCAAGCGGCGCCAACAGTAACTCACCTACCGCAATAACAGAAGCGCCTGAAAAATATTTTTCAGAATAGTTTTTTGACGTTGGTGTCAAAGAAACTAGCACTCAGTGTTACCTGTGAGAAGAGACATTCCGTACCTTGAGGATAGGTAAACGCCTCTAGTAACGCATTATGACAGTTCACACGAAAATGCCGTTACAATATGCAGTAGCACAGCTGCAATTGTGATTTTTATTAGGCAAAAAAATTATCAGAGCCAGAATCAGAGTGCAATATCAGCAGAATATTTTATTTTCATGCTCGCGCAACTCGTTGCTGATACGTAACCAAAAGAACATCGCATCATATTCCGCACCAGAATAATTAATAGTGCGTAAGCGTGTTATGAAGTAGTAATGTTTCGAAAAAGAGAATGTCAAGAAAACAGAAAAGTGGTAACAGTATGTCAGTGCACAAATATGCACCGTTTTACACGTGACACAGAAGTTTCACTGCGACAAAAGGTGGCCAGCAGAGGATATCTCGCTCTATCAGCTTGTTCTTTACAAACAGCGGCTCTATATTCTCGGAAGTGACTGTGCAGAAGAGGTAGCACGTTTTCTCTTGAGCCGAGCCACTTTTTGCAAAGAATATTCCATGCGATATTCGTGTAATTGAGATTGGCTGCGCATTCACAGTCAAGCCACTTTTTATGAGCTCTACAGTCGGATACAGCCCAAAAAGCCCTTATAAAATAAAAGTATACACGCAGTGAGCATTGGTAGTCATGGTATCACGTGGCGCAAACAAGCGCGGTTTTCGATGGTCCATTCAAAGTATACAGCCTAATAAGGGAAACTGCAGTGCCTTTACGTTAAGCATAGGCACTCATCAGGTGAATCGTCATATAGCAGACAACACCATAATCAATACCGCTGTCACGAGGGACTTTTGATCGCAACCAGTGCCGACCCGGTTTATGCTGGATCCGGAGCAGACGCTGCTACACGGTCACTTTAATGGCAATCGGGATTGATCGGGATCGAGTCCATCGCGATACACTCATCGCCATCTGGCTCCCAGATTGCGATTTCACTTACGTTTGCGCCAGACTCGATCCGGATTAATTTGTACCGTATAGTAGCGATGATTGTTGATCGCGATCAAGAAATTCGATCGGGATGGACTCTGATCGTGATGAAAAGTGCCCGTGTGACGCCAGTACAACAGATAATCTAGTTTCTTATTCGTGAACGGACAGCGGGTCAATGCAGGCGTGACTAAGACAAGAAATTTCGGCCGCCGAATGCTAGATAACGGCTCACTTTCGCTCCCTTCCGCTATCATGATCTTATCGTTTTTGTGATGCGCAGTGCTTCTTTTTCTTCTTTTTTCTTGCGCCGGATCGCATTTTTGTAAATATTTTTGTTTGTGAACTCCTCCCCCCACCCCCCTCGAGGAAAAGGAAACCAGCCCCAGTGAGGGTCATTCGTCCATTCCTTTGTTTTCTTCCACCCATCATTCACGTTAAGCGGATCCTAAGAATCACGATAAACGCGATCGAGAACCTGTATCATCACACGTTATTGTTCGCAGCGGAAAGCAGATTCTGTAGTTGCGCATTTCAGACTGCATAACTGCCGACACGCGAAGTGATGGAGCCTCAGCAGATATTCAGCATATTGAGAACCCCACTTTTATGCAACGCAAAAATAGCGAAGAAAGAAAAGAACGTTTATGAGCAGCCAGAAGAATATTTAATATGCAGCATTCGGCAATGATTTGACACGAGCTATAAGAAAGGCGCCTTACCTCGCAAAGAACACTGTTCTTTGTCGAAACAAAGTTATTTCGGCCGATGTTGTGCAGCCCCTGCGTCTTGCGCACGCTATCACGCTTACCTTGCGGTATCATATAAAGTGCATAACCATTTTTATGCTGTTTTTTTTGCAGTTATAGGCGCAACAGCACGGCAAGGCGCGAGCATACAACTTAAAAAAAGAAAGCGCGCGCAGCGTTCGCTACGCGGAGCCGCGGCGAAAAATGGCGCGAGCGAAAACGAAACATACCAGCAAAACGCAAGATCCACGCGTCTCTAAGAGCAACCGCGAAGGAGACCAATCGTCGCGCAGAAAAAGCGGCAGAGAACGGGAGCCCGCGAAAGGGGCGTGGAGGGAGAGAGCAGGACGCGTGCAGCGGCGGCGAGTACAATGAATAGCGGTACTTTCCCAAGATCAAGGGGCTTTAGTGCTGTGATGTTCACAAGGGTCACCTACTGTCAGCTCATGGGAGTCCAAAAGAACTTCCATTGAGTTTAGAGGTCCGCGATCGCAATCTGGTCGACAGAGGCCGTGGGTCATAGGAGCTTCATGGCAACTCTGTCAAACCGTTTTGTGGCTGAAGGCGGCCAAAAGCCTACTCAGTACCCATTGTCTCCACACGAATTGGAAGTATTTGGAGGTCAGTGAGGGCGGTTGTGCATTTCTGTAGCGTTTATGTTTTCTGTCATGCACGCATAATAATTCGTTTATAACCTGTCATCAGTTCCGCGAGTATAGTGCCCTGTTTCCGAGCACAGATGCAAGTTATGTTTTCATCCTGAGAACGCCCTTGCCGAAGGGGTGAAATGCTGAAATGCTTGTCTAGTCTACGTGCGTATACATGTATCTGCATGGTAAATAAATTTGATACATTTGAGCTCTTGGAGGCATGTACTGCATGTCCTTCATTGTTCGCAGTGTTTTGGGGAAGGAAAGCCTCAGCTGTGGTATTATCCGTCATGGTACTGAAATTGCAGCCCTGCATGCTACGTCATCGTACTTACATATGCGAGCTACCCAAAGTTCAAGTTAAAAACATTAAAACTAAACTCTTAGGCTTTGTAAGAAGGTACGGTGCAGGTTTGTTGCAACTGTAGTTCTACTTTTAAAAACTAGTTGCTGAGTTCGCAGGTTAGGCTGCATAGAACTTAAGTTGCAGATTCTTTGCAAACGCATATTTACTGCTAGTGTTCATTGGTAGGTATTTCTAAAAGAATTGAACTTGATCTGTGTGCCTTTCTTTAACTAAAAGGTTCCTGTAGTCTTTTCTGGGCACTACAGTGCTGCCCGAAGCATCTCAGAAGAGGAAGCGAAGCAGGCCACGAAGAACATCAGGCTTCGGTTGCCCCAGAAGACATCCTAGTTGACACGAGGACAGAATAGATTAACAGAGAGGTGATGTTTCATTTCCAAACTACCGTCTAAGCCTGCTGTTCTTGCCCAGCCATGTAAAAAGTGCATTTTTTTATTCACAGTGCATTTAAGGATATAGTAACGCGACAGCGTTACAGAGCACTTTTCGTAGAAATTTCGACGTCGGCGTCGGTGTCGGTGTCTTTGGTTGTGAGCGAAAAATCACCGTTATCCGTGAGCGAAAATTCGAGATAGATGCAAAGAAATAAAGGAAAAATATTCGGTTCGAGGGGGAATCGAACGCAGGGCTTCTGCGTGGCAACCAGGTGTTCTATCACAGGTACTACACCCGTGCTCGAAATTGCTGTTATCTAGTGTGAGGAGTGTTGTTTCCGCATTCAATATTGCGTGGCAGAAGCGTATCCTCGCACCAGGCGTCAATATATGTGAATTGCGCAAGGAGTGCTTGTTTTAAGGGCCCAACAAATGCAAAGCACGCAGGTAAAAATTATTATCATTATCAACAACAGCCTCAACAACCTGTGCAGCTGCGCCGGTGCGTGTTTTGTTTTACGGACGCGTGGTAGGTACCTCGCCAACTCGCAAGAGGAAGAATTATGTCGTAGTGGGCACTTCGCAACTGTACCTGCAGCAGGCATTCGAGGATAGTTTAAAGGGCCAATGTTACGCCCACAGACGTTCCTTTCCTTGCTGAACGGTTTAGTTGTCCACCGAGAAGCGAAGCCAGGCTGGCGATTAAGAAGGCGTTGCGAACAGGGTCGGATTACGCTATCGTGTTCTACCCTTCAAGGTGAAGCTCAAGCGTCATTCAAGTTTTTTGGATTTAAATTACAAACATCTACACTATTTTGATCCCGTTGTGCATCATGAAACGTTCATCACTGACCCAAATTCTAGCGGCAGTGCTGATCGATGTGAAATTGGAGGTAGGACCACGTAAAGTCCTATTTTTCAATAATGCACTGCGCATGCTTCCTTGCCCTAGCGTAAAAGTCGGGAAACATCTCTTGATCTCGGAGGCTTTCGTTCTGGCTACACCGGTCGCACCGGCCCTTAACAAGATGGCAATGGGCAGCAAAAGGAAGCGTAAAAGGCGGATTACACCAAGATCCACCTGCCAAAGCACACCAGCCCGGTTCTTACCAAAACACATCAGCCAGTTTCTTATCAAACACACCAGCCCAGTTCATATCGTAAAACAGGTGGTATATGCCTGACCCACCAGACCCGCAAAAAAACGCGTCTTAATTACTGCTCTGATGTAAACGGAAAAAACACGTCAGAAACAGGGTGGTGTATCTCTCGACTGGGAATTCATTTCAAATTGAGGGCATAAGTACTACGCTACAGCTAAATATAATAATCAGTGTCCCCCTATGCCAGTGGTTCTAAGCCACGGAAGGTTCGGGGACCCCTTGTGAACTGGTGAAAGTGATGAGGGACGCCTTGCAGTGAGGCCAGACCAAAGTTGTGTGTGTATGGCGGGGGGAGGGGGGGGAGGCTATAAATTAACAGAACATGCAGAGTGAAACGGGCGCCTTTTATTTCTATATGGCAAATAATGGTGAAACTAAAGTGTCATGCGAAACTGGATCTCAACAGCTTGTCAATGGGTTGCGCGGCATGCAGACAGATTCGCGCTGTTTTTAGCTGTGTTTTTTCGTCAAATATGCAAGACCAGAAAAACTATGGTCGCGTGCATATGTCGTAGAAAACTGCGACATAAGCTTTACAACCATCTCATGGAGAAGGGGAAACGGAACTCAGCTCCGCCGCAATGCAATGCGGCTATGCAGCAAAGCATACCAAAAATCAGAAAGGGCTGCTGTCACGGGACATATTGTGCCTCCAAAAAACGCGTTTTTTTGGTTGTTTTTCTTTTAGGATGGCTTTCTCGGGATCCAAAAAATAGTTTCGTGGACCCCAGGGGGTCCACGGACCCCAATTTGAGAACCACTCCCTTATGCTTTCCTTGGTCTAATTGCCGGTTGGATTCATTTGGTAGTGCCTAGCTAACAAAGAAACAAGCCCTCGAAAAAATTTCCCTTCCGTCGTTGATTCAAAGCGAGGGCGTCATCCCTGCCGACTTCATGCCTTAGGTTAGCATGCGAGGGTTTATTGGTCGGCTGCCACCTCCTGCAAATTAACGTGCCACAGACGCTCTCTGGCACTATGAGTGCTCCGCACTCGCCCTACGAGCGGCGGTGGCTAACATTCACATGGATTACACGTATCCCAATGAAATGCCCAAGGAGGCGGACAGTGGAGCGCCTTCCGTCGTAGCTTAATTGATAAAGCGCCAGACACGTAATTCGAAGTTGTGGGTTCGGATCCTACCAACGGAAAGGGTGATTTTCTGTCCTCTTTAAATGATTTAAAATTAACCGCAACCACCGCACTCAACTCCAGGCCGTCCAGAAGGCCCACGACATCGCGGCGGGACTTTGCCTTCCAGTCCCATTCTGCGCGGAGCCACCGACTTGATCTGGGTGGTCCTTCGGGTCCCCTAGATCTCAGTTCCTCGGTACTCAAATAAAGTTCTTGTCATGTGGTGTCATAATTACTACACTACAGTTAAACACGTCAATTAAAGTCCCGTATGCTTTCCTTGGCCTAATTGTCTGTCGGACTCCTTTGGTTGCCTGCTTTGTTGTAACACCGTCTCAATCAGGTGGTGTGCTCATAAACTACATTGCTAAAGGTTTCATTCCAGCTGACCGCAATTATTATTAAAGCTATAGACTAGTATAGGAAATGGCCCGCCACGGTGGTCTAGTGGTTATGGCACTCGACTGTTGACCCAAAGGTCGCGGGATCGGATCCCAGCCGCGGCGGCTGCATTTTCGGTGGAGGCGAAAATGTTTGAGGCCCATGTACTTAGATTTAGGTGCACGTTAAAGAGCCCCAGGTGGTCGTAATTTTCGGAGCCCTCCACTACGGCGTCTCGCATAATCATAGCGTGGTTTTGGGACGTTAAACCGCAGATATTATTATTAGTATAGAGAATGGGCAAATATAAGTGTAGGCACTTTTGTACGGCAGATTGAGTACGTGTTACCTAGGCCTATAGTTCAGATGTACAGTCGAGCGCGATATAAAGGTTATCGCGCGAGCGTCGACCGGCCTAGCGTCTGAGGGGCCTAGCGGCACGTTTCAGAACAATGAGAATCAAGATTACGCATTCTTCTCGCCATCGTTGGCTGCCTCACGGTACAACAATGGACCCTACCACGAAACCTGCATCCTTTCTCTCTATTTTAAGCTTTCCATTCGTTGCGATCAAGTGTATTTTTCGTTGGCTCTTATCTCGGCGGATGATAACAAAATTCTTGTGAAAGATCTGGCAAAGCTGGTGCTTGGCACTGCATCGTTTGAACGTTTTCCTAATTTGAACAAAATATATCGCATTGTGATACCAAAAAAAAAGAAAAAAAAAAGAAAGGAAAATGTGCCTTCCTCAGACGCGAGTGATCGCAGCTTACGCAACAGCAAAAAGTAAAGCTGGCCCGGTAACTCCCTCTGCTCGAAAGAGGATTCTGGGCCGTGGCGCTGTTGTAGTTCTTGGTCGACGCTCGCGCAATAACCTTCATATCGCGCAAGACTGTACCTGCATTTATATTAGCCCGTTCTCCTCGAGCAAGAATGACCTTGATTAGGCTACATAGCTGAACAGTATTTCCGTGGACATTTAGGATTCTTTGAACATTGATCTTCCAGTGGATATTCAACATTGCGTCAACACTGTTTCAATGTCCTTTCAATGCGGCCAGTGAACTACTGATTTGAGGCATACGTATCTGCATAATGCAACAAAGGCCGCAGGACAAGGCAAACGAAACAGGCGGAACGCACTGCTGTATTTCAACTGGGAATTTAGTTATAGACAAAACATACAAGTCAGATTATGCGCAGAAACCAGCGGAGCAAATCAAAAGTTCACTCTGATTGCGCTCCAACATGCAGTTTATGTTGTTATTTATTTGAAGAAAACGCTTTTTGTACGTGTAAAGTCGCATAATAATGCAGCACCAATGCATATCTTCGCTGTCTTTTCGAAAGCATTTTTTTTTAAACTGGTGCCTTCGTCAGAATTTGTTCCAACTGAATGTGACGGAAAGTGAT
Organism: Rhipicephalus sanguineus; assembly: GCF_013339695.2. Taxonomy (NCBI): domain Eukaryota; kingdom Metazoa; phylum Arthropoda; class Arachnida; order Ixodida; family Ixodidae; genus Rhipicephalus; species Rhipicephalus sanguineus. The sequence continues at coordinate 39,565,246 of NC_051176.1, forward strand.
TGACTAGAATCAGTAAATATTAATACGCGTTGTAGACTAATACTGCGAACATTTTCGCAATTAGGCAATTTTTCATTTTAAATCTTCGTGCAGATATTTCCCACCTGTCGGAATAAATTAGCTATCAAAAATAATTGAACTACATAGAACGGGTGATACCACCTGCGGCTGGTAACACCTAAAAAAAAAGCGGGATAGAGAGTCCTGATCACACAGCTGATCAAAGCACACCCAAATGATAATACATAACTATATGAAAAATATTCACTGTACATTAGTGATCAATTTTCATCGACCAACAGTGTAGTGGCTATCGTAAAAAAGCAGGAACATGTGAGGCGAGCTCAACTTGACTTCAGTGACTTTTGCACTTAGCATCAAATGAAACCTAATTCAAGGCTTCATCTAAATATTCATCAAAGATAACCACTCCCAATGGTTGGGGTGATTGGTTGGTGTCGCTGGTTGGGGTGATTTGTCGCGCTTCAGCGGTGCAAACTTGTAAAGAGAGAACCACTCGGGCGTTTGTTTTGTTTCTTTAATAAACGAAGCCTACACGACTTATATAAAGGGAAAAGTAGGACCACCTTCACAGCGCTTATCCGCGGTGTTTGGAGCGATAAAAATGTTCGCTCAGGCGCGACGTGGACCACTCATAAGGAGACGCGATTACGTGACAGCGATTCATCAGTTGACTGAGACAAAGGTTCCAGTGACAAAGAAGTGCATTCGAGGATAGCCACCTGCGGCGTTAACGTGCGCTTCCGTTGCTCCTCTGATATACGACGCATTTTGGAGTCTCCCCTTCGAGTGAGGTGAGGGAGAGTGTTGCGAGGCGCGGCCAACGCCAGCGGTCTTTTTGTATGGACTCGTGCGACCAAAGGCGCTCGCCGTCTCCTCAACGCTATGCCGGTTTCCCTTAGCTCCGCGAAGTAAACAGAATTCACTCTGCTTCACTCATAATGTTCACTTTCTCTTTAGGGCTCACTCGGACTCAAGTTCACAAAAAAATGCCAGGCCTACGCGGAAAGCGCAGCACAGTCACAGCGAAAGCTGGAACAGGGGCACTTCTAGAGCCCGTTATAAACTCTCTTGTGGCTACTAATACAAGTACACCAGCAAGGTACCCACTACACCACAAATCATAATTTTTGTGAAGTTGGGAAGCACCCACCACGACATTATTCGTCATTCTGCGGAGAAACGAGGTACCGCCTGTAAGGCATTATGTGCACTTTGTTGATGCGACGGTTGATGACGATGAAGAATTATGGATGAGCCCTTTGTAATGGGTTGGAAGCTTTAAACGACCCACTAGTTACGTAATTCGCATTGTGTGACGCCCGGTCGTTATTTAACTCTCCCACCACGCTTTATAACATACGCTAACGTGAGAAAGAGATAGAAAGCGGGAATTAACTGTATTGAGACCCTGAGGAAATGGATCGTGAGAGCCTTATGGGCTTCCTTGGCAACCAATAGAAGTGCGCTTGCGAGGAACCCACTACGCTATAAATCGTCATAATTTTTGTGAATTAGGGAAGCAGCCACTATGCAATTTTTCGTCATTCTGCGCAGAACTGTGGTACCCGCTAAACACCTCTAATTCATTATGTGCACTCTGTTGATGCTGTGGCTGATGACGATGAAGAATTATGGCAGAGCTCTTTGTAATGGGTTGGAAACATTCAACAACCCACTCGTTGCGCAATTCGCATTGTGTGATGCCTGGTTACAGAATTCGCGTTGTGTGACGCCTCGTTGCTATTTTACTCTTCTATCAGACTAGATTACATATGTTAATGTGGTTCCCTCCCGACATGAAGCCTGTCTTTTTGCAAAGCACTTTCAAGAAGCGGCATGGCTCTGGGGTAGAATACTGGGCTCCCATGCAGCGGGCCAAGGTTCGAACCTCGTTCCATCCCGGATATTTCCTCTTATTTACTTTTTTTTTTTCTTATTTCGCGCGATAGTAGTTACGGACACCGGCGGCGGCGGACAACTACGGTGCCAAAAACGGCCTTTGTTTGAAATACAGCTTAAAGCGAGCACATTTTTGCGCAGGCGGGGCTCAGGTTCAGCGTAATTATTACTCAACTGCGCTCACACCCACCGAAATAATAGTTCCTCTGGCTTACTCGGACACAAGCATACAAACATTATGCTTAGCAGGGACTGACGGGTCCGTCTGAGTGAACATGACTGAGTCGATTCATGACTGAGTCGATTCATTTTGACGGAAAGACAATAGTGGTCACACAGCACCTATGAAGAGCCAGTGGGCTTAACGGCTTTTAGTTTTTTTTTTTCTTGACGTGTTTCACAGTAGATGGTACTGCGTATACTACAGGCACGTCTTAAATAATGTCTTAAATGTGCAGAAGAATCGTTTCAGAGCAAGATGGGGCGAGCCCTGCACAAGAGACGGCATTCTACTTTGATGTGTCAGTATTGTACTGTTCTGTGAATATTTTGCCTGATAGGACGCCGCGGTAGCTCAACACGTAGGCTGTCGCGCTGCTTCGACTCGATTCCCGGCCACGACGGCCGCACGTGGCCGAAATGCAAGGAACACCCGCGTGCTTTGACTGAGGTGCACGTTCAAGAACGGTGGAAATTAATCCGCAGTCCCCGTGGTTTGGACATGTAAATCCCCCGCATTTTTATTATTGTTTGCACTGTAGTTGTAGCAAGCGCAATTCGGATACGTGGCCTTGTGACTTGAACTGTGACGTCGATAAACGATGCTTGGTATTCATCCGGCTGGCTCTACCACGTCGGTAGCAGCGTCGGCAGGGGTATTACGCGATCATCTAGAGTAGGGCGCTCATTTCTTCACTCGAACCTGACTGTAGAAGGATCTTTACAATGCAAACGAAATAATATTTGCCTGCGCCAAAATTAAGGACAAAAATATGGACAATCATGTTGACAATGTGCACAATAATATGGACAATAAATACGGACAATTGCGCCAATAAAATAGCTACAACGGAAAGTTACCAGTCAATAAAAAATGATTGGGTTAGCACACATAGATGGGAATGTAGCCGTATCGGGAGTGTTGTGTATAGAAAAGTTCTAGGTTCGAAGGTAGGAAAGGTGCTGGAACTGAATGGAAGAAATCAATGCTAGTAAAATTATGTAATACATCGTGCGGGTAGCCGCCGATTATATGAAAAGCAAATTTGATACGAGGAACATAGTGCGCAAGAGCATGTTAAAAACGAATATGAGGCTAGCTCTCAAATAACAGCACTGCAATAGTTAGGATACTCCTTCTAATATGAGGGGTGTTTTTCAAAGGCGACACGTAGCTGCTTCCGTCTTGTACGCTCGCTCGCTAAAGGAGCCTTTGCGCGCGGCATTCCGGATGACGCAAATAAGTTGGCAACGCTCACTAACGGGACATGGTAACCGGTCTGGGCCGAAGATTCTCACCGTTGGGAAGCCAGTTTTGCTATGCTTGCGTGTCTTGGGCAGACGCGCAAACCACGCAGCACGGCGCAGTTGGATATGTAATGCCGATTATGAGCACGCAGAAAGTGCTGGTGCTTCCCTCTTGAGTACCTCGCGGACATATCATCGCGTACCACACAGAAAGCTATATATACGCTTGAACAAAAACACTTTTCTTTTTCACGGAAACGGCCACGGACAGGAACAGACTTCCTGCGATTGGAGCAATTGAACGCAGCGATTTGTCTCACTTTAAAAGCATTTGATTCACTGTTGTGCTGATTTGTGAAGCACCCACCCTTCGGTAAAACAGCAGTGTCTTAGGTCCTTGAGGAGGGAAGAATAAGTAAGCCACCTTTCACGATACCGCTGCGTGAAGATGACAGGCATGCGCTTCAAATTAAAAGTGTTTAGGATGTCCAACATTCCGCTGTACTCAAGTAATTTGACGTCAAGCGGAATACCGGGCGTGACAGCGCATGCGCGTGCCTCAGCGATAACGCTCGATACGCCGGAAATCCATAGCCGCATCACGGGAAACGGGTGCCGTCCGTCTCGAATACGTCAAGTGGTCGTCATGCACTCGATAGCCCGTGCGTTTCGCTTGTATTTGCTTCAAGTTTGTGTCCTCAGGCTTCGACAACAAAGTTTTCATGACAATTCGGCGCCCTTCCTGAGAGTCATACACAAATGACCGTGCTCTTAACGAGTGTATCGGCAGAACACGACCAGCAATATGTTGAGGAATCGGGACGACGTCTGCCGGAATCTTATGGACATAATTAAGGGTTGACTTGTTCTTTTTATTCTGTAGAACTGGTGACACTTGATGCCGGCGTTTCGTTTGTCGCATTGTTCGGTTTAACGCAAGGCAAAATAGTTGAGCACGACAAACATGGCTTGACACTGTGTACTATGTTCCAGTTTGCCCACACGCAGATGCGAACATATTATATTTTTTACTTTGCGCATACATGCACACGGCAGGTGGCAACTACGCGGGTGTTAAAGGCACATTTTAGGCGTACGTATGCTGAAGATCATCTGCAAGCCTTCCTGAGCCATCCGGTACGCACTATCCGGCATTCCGCTACGCCTTTACATTTCGCCAAATACCAGAAAGATGAATGACAACCGCTGTTAACTGTTCACGGAAGTACAGGCCTCTCTTCCAAGCACAATTTGTGAGGAGCAACGTAATCACTGCACCTGAAGGGGTGGTGCCCGGTAGCCTTGACCGGTAGTGCAGGCGTTCAGGGCAATACGGCAGCGACGGCACGTGCGCATGCTTCACCTCATTGTATGGACAGATTCCGGTGAGACGCAAATGGTGCGGTTACAGCGAATTTCCGTCGGTGATCGAATTATATTCGTTTGTTCAGGCACCTTACTTTGTAACTCTGCCATTGCCATGGCTGATTCGGACGCTTGCATTGCATTTGCCATATTTGCATGAACACAATGGTCAGCTAAAAACCAGATTGTCACGTTTGCCAGGGTGTTATAGATGCCGCTCAGTTGAAGCGTGGCGCCACTTGCTCACGGGTGGAATAAACGCGGAATGTAGGGACATTGCGTTATGCGTCATCGTCGCGTTGTTCAGACACACCTGCGCTAACCACCCCACGCGCGCTTTCCGGGCGAGCGCATCCAAGGTGGCATTTGAAGAAGGACGGGGATGCGTGTTCCGTTGCCCAAAGGCCGTAGGCGTCCGCCGACGCGCTATCGCGTTGCCTGATCGCAGGCTACCGCCACGACAAACGCTAGCTGCTGCTTTCGGCGACTCCGCCGGTGGTTTGGCATTCCTGGGGAGCGGGAAAAACGAGCGTGTGGGGGCGAACGTGACCGGCCCCTCGAGGCGGCGCTGTCCTGGTTTTGAGGCTAAGTCGGAAAGTGAACCGGTATGAAAAGGCGGCCAACGGCGCAACGCTCAGTACATTTACGCTCAGACGCCCGCTGCCACTCGACCTGCCATGGGGATGCTCTCGCTGTTCTGCGCTCTGCTTGTCGCCTGCGCGCCCTACGGTGAGTGGCCGTCGCCATTGCCACCGCCGCCGTGGCATCTGCTGTTACCGGTGCGCCTAGAAAACGTTCGCCGCGGACAATCTCCTGCGATGTACATCATTTCAAGTTGAACACTTGTGGTAGCGACTACTGCGCGGAGTTGCATCTCACTATACTGGCTGGTTCGTCATCTGCTTGTCTGGTGGTGTACACCGAAGTGCCGCGGCTGTCAGGGGCGTACCCAGAAACTTTTAGTAGGGGGGGGGGGTTCAACCGCCCGTTATGCGTGCGTGTGTTTATGTGTGCATATATGTATATATATTTATATTTATATACAAATGCAAAATATAGAAATATGGGGGGGTGGGGGGAAGGGGGTAGTACCCCCCTCCCCCTGCCTGTGGAACTGGTGGCTGTGAATATCCAAAGTCAAGGTTAGGGCTAACAGATGGGTACGAAAACGTGGGTCTATGGCACTTGTGTTTTAACGCCTTCTAGATAGCTGGCTCTGGATACACGTCATGGTTAGAAGCACTGGTGAGTAGGCATCGCGACAAATATTTTGAGCTGCCTCTTCCCTAGAGACTACAGACGAGAAGAAGGGTTGTCTGGGATTTGTAACACTGCAATGAACTGTGGCATAAGAAGAAGGCTACCGCATCGGTTAAGAATATGTGAGGTAGGTTGCATACAATAACTAAAAAAAAACAGTTGAGGTGGAGGGCGTAGTTTAACATAGTCATTGAAAATGTCAGGCCAACTCCATGTTAAAACTTTAAAAATAGCAGTGAGATGCATCGAGAAAGAGTCGTGAATATGAACATTTGATGAAAAGAAGTGGTGGACTAAATTGAAGCCACTTGTTTAGCGTGGACTGCGCCGCCTCTACAATTCGGCTATTTGCAAGAGGACCTACCAAAATAAAGTTGAACGTTTCTCCGCGCTCCTAATAGTTGGGCTTTACACCCATTGAAATTTACCAAAGTGGTTGTGCTTCTGATGACGTGTGGCAAGCCAGGCGTCTCTGAGAAAGACAGCACTCTGACAGGAGACGGCTGGCAGCCTGCTTCAGTGGATAATTTCAAACTGCGTAGCTGCGCCGTGGGGCATGTTTACTGAATGGCCTTAATAGCACAAAATGCAACTTGCAGTCACGGAAAACGTTTTAGTGCTGTTACTTTTCCCATCATAACAGAAGACGTGTGCCCAAGAGTAGAGCACGAGACAACGCACACGCCGACTGGCAACTGAAAGGGGCGGCGGAAATGTGTGCTGTGCGCTTTGCGAGTGTCCCTGTTTTCCGCCTCAGTTTTCAGGATGAATTCGTACCAACTAGCTAAACTGTCGTTTTCTACCTCTCTTCATAACGCTTTATTGTTACCAGATATGACTGGGCGTGGCCCACATGGTCGAGCACAGGAGATATATCTACCTTATAAAACGAACGAGTTTATGCAATTACGCGACGTGCGGCAACGACGGCTAAAACGTAATCATTGCTCCGTCCCATATGATGCTATCATAAGACAAGACAGGGGCTGATGATGTGTAGCTATGAAAATTTTGGAATGCACTCATTGTCTGTATGACCGAGAACCGTTGGTTTTATTAATGGTTTCAGCGTTAGATCAGCTTCAGGGGAGAGAGATGCAGTCGAGATCTACGAGGCTTAGTAACTATTCACTGGTAAAGCTTACGCAGTGCTGTGCTAGCAATTCGGCAGGAACTTCTATGGCTATTTATAAGAAATATCGCCACACTCAAATCAATGACGACTATAAAATAATGCTTACCATTATCCTTAGAATTGCTAGTCGGAACACAATTCCGTGGCCATGTACATGCTGACGCACCGTGATATCTAGTGCTCGCTCGAGTGCATTACCATTTCCTGTGGAACATGGCACGCGCTTTAGCTACGGTGAGACAACACATAGGCGTGATAGTCTCAGTAGCTGAATTAACCCGTTTGATGCATGCGCCTCTGTCGTGGACCGCGCGAACATGCACTGCAGCTCCTAACGGTTCCTATATTCTCAATGGTCAGGTTACGGTGCAGGTGTTCACCTTTCTGGAAGTTTAGAAACGTCTCACTTATTCCTTCTTAAGGCATTCTCACACGATATAACTGGCTCATCATTTTTTACGCTTTTTACAAAACAATTTCTCGCTCCACGTCGGCCGTCCGCTCCATTTTAATCAACCTAGCTCCCATGCGTTACGCGCACATATCAGGACGGTGCGCGTGCTATCGATCATGCTGGAGACATCGTTCGCACATGGTTCCGACCGAAGTCACCCGGTTTTATGAAAGGGACCTTGAAATGGTTTTCACGATATTGTATAAACGCATTGAGCCGATGAAGCAAGTCCTAATAATAATGCAGACCGATCTGAGCGGTCTGCTTCAAATGTGCAATTTATTACAAGACTTTAGGCATGAGCATCACTACAGATCGCAGCGGCTCAGCCAAACCAGTTTTCAACTTCCCGCGTCCATTCTACGTAGCATTGTTCCATCATGCGTAGCACCGGCGACCAATATGATTGGATATGTCCAGTCTACGTCACTGAACCTCCGGTAAACAGCAAGCGTAATCTGCCTGTGTTACAACGTGATCCGTTTTAACACGAGCTGCGCTACAGAGTTTATATCGATGTTTCCTTTCTCCGACACCATCACTTACCCTAGCTGCGTTGTGGGCTGCAAATCTAGCGATTGGTGACTTGTACAACAGTGACCTCCTGTAAGGCAACTGGCGAGCAGAATCGCTTCAGCTGGTCGGTGGAGAGAGTGTTGGGCTCTCGCTAGCTGATGAACGCCAGGATCCACGCGTCTGCGGCTGTAACTTCACCTCTACCGACACAACTACATTGACCGAGTTTACCCTTATCGGTGATCGTTCTCAAATACTTGTTTGTCCGCATACTTAATGGCCTTTGCAGAGTGTCGACGCACAGGAGAATAAAATAAGAGCGGTTGGTAGTGTGGCGGCAACTGGCGGAGCAGATATCAACCACTCTGCGCGCTTTGGTCAGTTGCCCGACGGCGCGCACCGGTCGCGCTGCCAGTGTCGATTGCGGAGACCACGGAGAGGGCAGTGCAGCTCAACCCTTCGTGTGCGCTACCGTCGCCAGCGACGGCTGGGCGTTTCGATGAGTTAAATGGGCCCTCCAACAGTTTTGAAGCAGCTATATTTTATTTGTGGTTTGCGTACACTGATGGCTGGGGATAATTTTAGCATAGGTCTAAGCATCGATGTCGAACGATTTAGTATTTTAATCACGCAACATAATCATTGCATCGCTGCCGACTACATCAACGCGTAGTGGCGCTCGCCAGAACTATTGCGGCCGGAAATGACGGAGAAGAGCGCAGGCCTATGATTGGATAAATATAACGTTAGAAGTGATCGTGGTGTGGCATCAGGACTGAGATTGCTATTGGGTGTCGTTCTTTTTTGCGCTTTTTCATTGAACCCCAAATAGGACGACGTCGCTACAAAAAAAGGTCACTACAACTACGAAGTACGAAAGGGGCGCTGGCTGCCACTTCGCCGCTGGCATCTTGCTTGCGCGGTTCGGGTGTCCATACGAAAGGCTTCTCTCTCTTCTCTCCTCTTACATCTGTACGTTTCAGACCTGCCTCGTGGCGAACGTGCGGGACGCTCCTATCGCTGTCGTTCTTGCTGCACTAATCTGTCCATACTTCAGTCTACGCAACGCGTGAGCAAAAAATGGGGGGGGGGGGCTGTTTAGTAGCGTTGGAGGGCCCCTGGCAAGGCAGTGGAGGAGGGGCAGAAGGAGGATAACCATATAATTGGCCGTAGCTGCCTTGATGAAATCGATGGCGTCACGGCGTTCGGTGCGGGAATTTCAAGGTGGCGTCGCCACCCGCATTTTAATTTTGCGCGTTCTCTCGCCTACCGAGCGTCTTCTCGCGGCAAGCGTGATGGTCTTAGAATTGTGAAAGAGTAGCTGACTAATATTCTCCCTTGAGTAATCATTCTGTCTTGACTAATAATTCTAAAATGACTAATTACATCTCTTAAGTGTTCCTTTCATTTACGGTGCGAATGATTTGATGATGCTCTAGCGTAAACGCTGAGAAAGTTTGAAAAACCGTTTCTAGGTCCCTTTAAGAACGCAACATTTGTGCAAAAGATGCCCGTATGACACAGTCAGAAGAACCCACTGCACATAAGTTGCACGTGTACTGCCTGGCCAACGGAGTCAACGTACCACCCATTAGTGTTACACTAATTGTGGCTGATTACTGCAACAGGGGTGTGCCCTGACTTTTCCCAGTCCTCGGCTGTGGCCTCTTTTCTCATAGACCTATCAATTCTGAAGCTACCTGTCGTAACCACACTTGGAGCAACGGTCTTTTATCGCCGCGGTTCCTTAGTGACTGTGGCTAAGCACAAAATTGATTCCTGGCCACGACCATTGCGAACGGGGCAAACAACGGCCGTCGGCCTTGCATTGGATGTAACCATTAAGTTCAAACATATTTCGAAGAGAAAGACACTCCATATGATGCGACTGCAGTTTTCGACTCCCACAGGTGGTCAGATGCTTTCGAAAGAGGAGCTGCTACAGCCGTGCTAAGTCCGTGTACAGCGATGCCGTTCGCAGCATAGCCAAGCGGGTGAGCAGGGGTTAAGCGAGGCGCCAATGGGCAGCCGCGCTTTGAGCACGTGGTATGGCCTTAGTAGTGAGGTCCGCACGCCTCGGTAAAAGACACGCTATCACATCGCTAAGCCTCTTTCTCGCTCCGGATGCTCTCGACGTCCAGGTCGTCATTGTCGCCACGGCTGACGCGGTTTTCGTACTCGTGCGACGGCGGCCGGCAAACGCATCGGAAAACGCTGCTTCTGCGCTCGGTTTTGCGTTCGAGCTCTTCACTCGTGTGCCGCCAGTACAGCCAAGCAATAGCCAAGCGAAACGATAGCCAAGCAGTGCTTAATTCCCATAAACCTTGCTTAACCTTCATCATATGCTTTGCTGAACAATGCACTTCTTCCCCTACCTTTGCACTACCTTGTATTACGTCGCTGAGGCTTTTGCCTCAGCTCTGCTGGTCATTGGTGCTTGCTATAGTAAAGCCCCACCTAGCTTTTCTACAGCGAGGCGGCCAGTGGTCGGAATATTTCGTGTCGTAGTCTGTCAGCGGAACATGTGCACCGACTCCAGAGACACGCTCGAGACGTAACTATCGGGCTGCAATACCAGGCCTATATGCGGTCACATAGTGGCCTCTTTCCAAACGCAGGGGTAAAGTGCGCAGTCTGACCGCACTGTTTGTGCATTTGATAACGGCGCTGCGATAACGGGGCATAATTAATTGTCTTACATGGCTTCAGAATGGCGCAACAAGGAAGACGAAAAGATCGTGTGATCTTTCGTCTTTTCGACTTCCTTGTTGCGCCGTTCTGAAGCCATGCATCTGTACCAACTCGCCCAATTGTCAGTGCTACTCAACAATAATTGTCTTACGTTAGCACCAGTAGGCCTGTACTCTGGGATCAAACCGTGCAATAGAAACACGAGCAAGAAGTAAAATATAAACAGACAATAAGGCATTCAAAAGTTACACTATCGGGTGACGCGCAAGCGAATTGGTGGTAGTATCCCCTTATGCATTGCCGCATAACGTGTCGTTATATTAACCAGGATGGTTTGACTCCGAAGTGATCGAAGAAGATGGCGACTCCAGCCTCGGCGTGTGGCTACGCTAGGACTGCTTAACGCTGGTCGTTCGCTACGATCAGAAATTTTTATTAAATTCGGTGGAGGGGGCGGTTAAGCCGTCACGCTGGAACTTCAGAGCCCGAGAAATTCGCCCACTACCGGAAGACGTTGGTGAGCGATGCACGTCTCCTGCTTCCCGCCGGCCTCTAGCAAGCTCCATCTGCCGCGCCGCCGACATACGCGGAAGTTGCTTCACGCTCTACACCAGTGACCCCACCATACACGACGCCCCCACGCCCTGTGCCTCTACCTGTACTTCAGAGACCACCTGAGTATTTCCAGCACTCACATTCGTAGCGCACACGGCATATGCTTTGCCTGCGATATCGCGGGAAATGTCGCACGCCAGCACTGCGGACGCGCTCTACGTCACGTCCCCATCGTGGATTAACTCGTAAATGCCCAAGAAGTTGACCGTTACCGGCCGTCCAGCTTTTGTTCTGACCACCTTGTCTGCAATCAATAAACACCATTACACCAAAACTTCAATGTTATTAGACGGCACGCCAAAGTGGGGGAACACCGCATTAGTTTTCATTAGCTCGGGTTCTTTAAAGTGAACGCAAGGGGAAAGATTATATTAATAGTGACAACAATATCTTGGTTGTTACGGGCCAAACCACGACATGATTATGAGGCACGCCGTAGTGTCGGCCTCCGAATATTTCGGCCACCTGGTGTTCTTTAACGTGCACCGACATTGCACAGTATACGGGCGTCTAGCTTTTCGCCTCCGTTGGAATGCGACCGCCGAGGCCGGATCAATCCTAGCCATCTGACGTTGTGAACAGCAATGTGTGGCCGACAGCGGTTTCACCTTCATTTTCCCCCACAAAAATATCAAAAGATACCTCCATTAGCTGAAAAGAACGTTTATTTCTTCGCGTACTTTTTGAAGTACACAAAAACAATGTCGCCAATGTGATCCATGGATATGGCAGTGAGAAAGTATGTACAAACATTAAAAATACATATTTATTGGCATTTTTTATAAATTTATACAAATTGAAGATTGTTAGCCTCTGTTTATTGTAGCTATAGTTCTAGCACCTTCCTATGCACTTCGTTACTTCCTTATGCATGAACGAGTGCCGCTGCATCAACTTTGAGGCGACAAAAATGCAACTTAGGTTTTACAGGTTACACACGAGGCGTCTGCTCTCAAAGAGCGCATACTTCTATATCGTGTGCCACAGTTACGAGCTCGGCGTTTGATGGAAAATGAATATCATTGATGGTTGAGGCTACCTACCTTCTAATTTTGTGGCCTTGCGTGCTACTTCTTACAAACACTGAGGCGAAATTACTAAGATCTCACAAGCTAAGCAGCTGTCAGCAATTGCCACTAATTTACAAAACCAGATAAATAATAATGGCTCCGTAGAAAAGAACTGGCTTCATATATAAAATTTCTTCTGTAGAGTTTATTAATCGAAATCGCAATAGTTTGACAGAGTGTGGTGAAAGTGCAAATGGCTGTCTCACAACGTTTGCACGAAAAAGAACGCGTGCGTCTCCGATGACAGTGTTATAAAAATTTTTTCGCACATTTTTTAAAGAAAACAATCGCGAAGCACGCGGGTGTCTCCAGTGTACGGGCTATCATGTATCGACGATGCAGTATTCGAAATTCTTCGATCGAAGCGTCAGACCGTGCAATCCTCAGTCGAATCGAAAGGCGAATGCCGTTTTTCCATTCGACCTTCGAGTGTTTCGAATATTCGCAGTCGTCTACACTGAACCTGCAACGTGATGAAGCACGTTGGCGAGTGAATAATGCAGGCGTGCTATACGGCCACGTGGCGAAACAAGTCTGGCTTGGGAGTCGGCCGCTGTCCTTGACGAGACGCCTTTATGTTGTGCGTTTTTGATTTCGCGTTGGTTACGCTCTCTATCGTGGATGGATCCGTTATCCGTGCCGGGAAGTTGTCTGCTAACTATGGGGGCCCACGCGACTGCGGCGTATGAGTAGAGGCGCCGCATTTATAAAGCTATCATTATATTTAGCGGAGTAATTTTTTTTCGCACGGATATGTAAAGGCAGGCTTGAAGTGGACCTTCTTTGAACGCTATAGCGTTAAGAGCTCGTGTTGCAGAATTTCTGGTGCGTGCGTGGGCGGTGTTGGTCCGTGAGGGAAAAATCGTAATCGATACGCAGCATAAAAATCAAAACCCAGGCGTTGTGCGTGGCAGTCAGGCGTTCTACCATACAGAACACGAGCCGTACGTCTCTCAGCATGCTAACGGCGAGCTGTTTATATACACCATTTACTTCAGCGCTTTAGACCGGTCAGCAAAAGTCATGGTGATCTGTTGCGTTCCACAGTGTAAGTCCCAGTGAAGTAAGATTCCATGCATTTGGAAGTTTTTAATTCCAGTGTTGTGCAAACCAACATTCCAGCACCTGCACTGCAGAGTATGACGCGTTGCGTTCCTTACCGTTCAAACGCTGCGCCTAAAGCGCAGGTGCGATGCTACAGTCATCGTATGTTCAGGAGCGTGCTCTAGCACAGAACACTAACCCGAACCTCGTTTAGGAAGTAACTTTTGCTGTTTATGTATGTTGCAATGCACGCATTAATTAAATTTGTCGCAAAAGCCATACTCTCATTGTTGAAAGTGAACAGCAACTTTGCTGTGTAACGTACTCAAATAGAACACTCTGCGACAGAAGTCTTGCAATTTTCAGTTATTTTTTACCTGTGACATTTCATTCTTAAATGTAATTAAGGTAAATATCGTTCTTTTTATACTTCACACCATCGTGGGCTCGATTACGGCTTGTGTTATGTATAAATAACAAAATCGTTCGGCTCTCTCCGATTGGTTTCCACGAAGCAAGCTAGTTCACAAACATGCAGATGCACGGAGTGAGCAAATGTGGATTTTAGTTATAGATTAGATTATCCTTAAAGCGGAAGAAAACAGATTCAAGGAGTATGATTAAGCACGGAATGTTTTAGCGCCCGTTGCCGGTGACCTTCAAGCGACCTTGAGCAAAAAGCCTGATCCGGTGTTCTGGCACACAGAAGAGAACATCCGGGCATCGTTGCGAGAACAAACCAAGGCCATTCGGGCAATCAGTCAAAAATTCAGAAAATGCGGTCTCTGGCCCCCAATCCTTTGTGCAGGGCCGCATTACATACGCCAGTTATGGTGCATCCGCATCACGGATGGATCCGCAGAAATCTGCTGGTGGAGCATAATTCCCCCGCCCGTCCGGCTGCGCAGCGAATCCACAAGATGGAAGGGCGAGAAGATGACGGCGCCGGAAAAAGAAACGAGGTCGTTGTGCGGCCGTCCGCCTCGAATATTTCAAGTCGTCATAGCGCACTATGTGGCCTGCAATAATCAAACTGACGCTGCTTTTTTATTTAAACTTATATCCCTAAGCTTCGACATCAAAAGTATTCATGACGACGTGGCACCATTTCTAAAAGCCTTACTAAAATTTTTCGGAGCTGTAGGCTCAGCGACAGCGGTGTATTGAATGACGATAGCCTCGAAGAGCCGCTATAAGCAAGCCTCGCACCATGAAGGGGTGCGCTTTGAGAGAGGCAGTGTCATGCGCTCGACAAGGAAGCGCTCTTTATTCTGTGATCGTTATCATTTGCAGCGAATCTGCAACATTGCAGCGATTTCAAAATCCATCAGCAGCGGTGAAGCTAGGCACGGTTGATACAGCGCTTAAAGACGAAGACGTCGAACCAGAAAACACAGTTCTTCGTCTTTCAGCGCTGCATCAACCATGAAAATATTCCAACTGGCCCGACTTTCAATTCTAGTGAAGCAAGGCCACGGGTAAGAAGGGCCCAGCTAGATGCCGGGAGACCACCAGCAGGCGAGGTGAAGCCGCTGCATCCAAGGGCCCCACGTCACTGTTCCTTGCCTGGCGAAACGCAGTATGTGGCCGTGTGACGGCTCGGGTTAGTCGGTATCTACATATAACGGGAACAGCGCGCAAAGACGGACGCGCTGATAACCTCGAGGAATAGTGACACTGCGAAGCCTTGATGAGCTCGCGTCAGCGACAGGCCGAATAAAACCCGTTCTTTGCCATCGTTGTACACGAGAAAGGGTTTGCTTTCTCTGCCTAGCGTCGAGGTCAGCGCCGCGTCCTGTCGAGCGGACACACGTTCAGGCGAAATGACCTCGCGACGGCGGCATAGTTGGGTCAGTAGTTCGCGTAATTCTACGGGCTAGCCGGGCCGCCTCGGCAATCACAATGGACGACTCATTTGGCCTTCTGGACGCGTACATGTGTCGGGCCGTCCCTTGACATTCTACGGATTCGTTCTGCACGTAAGGCACTGATTGATACGGTATGCATATTTGGAAAAATTTTAATTGTTTCTCTGTAATACGGTAACGAAATGCATCTAGGCAGGGGTGCACAGTAGTAGGAGTAAATATGCCAAAACGGATAGAGAGGCTAAATAATCAACAAAAGTTGTGACACGAAGTCTGTGACACAGCGCACGCGGAAGCGGCAAGCTTGAGAATATAGCAACTTTGGCAATTGTGGCCACTGCATGAATTTGCCTAAACGACGTTCAGCTTTCTTGAAAGAGCTGTTTGGCTTTGCAGATGAGTGGATACTTCTCATTTAAATATTGCGTCATCATTGCAGCAGCTAGTCATAATCACTTATAAAGCGAGAGACAATTCCCGGCTTTCTTGAGAGCGGTGTGAGTGCTTGGCAATATACAAAGAGAAAATGTGTAAATAACATTGCAGAGTTGCTTCATATTCTCATAAGAGGTTTGGAGATATCCATAGTGCAATCATGATTTCGTGGTTGCGAAATGATCGCGGAGCAGGAATATTTACTAGTAAATCTTATGGGCACAGTGCCAAGTGTGCGCCGGGCTGCGCAGCGTCCGCTTCACGTACTATCGTGAGCATAAGCGTGCGCAAGGTCCCCCTTAAAGGGGGGGGGGGGGCGAAGGCGGGCGAATATTCATGGCAGCCCCCCCCCCCCCCCCCTATTAGGACAATGTATGGGGCAGACTTTGCGCCCCCCCCCCCTCTCGTAGGTGACTAGAAGGGGCCCCCTGCCCCTTCTAGTCACAACCTTGACAGCCGCCGCCAGAGATGATGTGGGCCCCGCGAACTCTCGCTAGTGTTGATACAAACTGCAACTGATTGCGTCTCACTGGCCGCTCGCGCGTAAAAGGAGGGTATCCCTAGCACTGGCTATAGCTCCGCGCAAGGTGCCAATTTTCCATTCGCTTGTGCCTGTGCGTGTAATACATGAAATGAAGATACAGCAAAATGTGATTTAAAAAAATGGCAGTGCTCTTTTCTGCGCCTGAACACAACCGGCGCTACAATATCAAGCTGGTATTTGTGTCACATATTTCGGAGCGTCCATGTGTGTTGGGAGTCACAACAGTTCGCGGAAAAGCGCCACCCTTTCCACTTTATTTTTGAGAGCGCCATCCGAGTGTAGGTCGAACTGGGGTTGAGGCTATTGGCCACGCACTCGCGAGTTCCCTCTCATATTATCATAGTGGGAAGGACTATGATATTGCCACACCTCCTTTCTTTCTATGTTTCATGTTTCCGGCCCATTGCACATGTAGCTACTGCGTTGCGCAAACCGCGCCAGAATGGCTGGGAACATTCCAAATTATTTTCGGACCTTCTGTTAGGCTGGAGCGCGCAAACGCTAACAGCTAAGATTATTCTCGAACTAACGGGGCCACCAGCGATAAGGCTCGAGTGTTCGATGCCGCATGTATAAATGCCGACGCGCCTTGCCACGGATCAGATTGTCGACGGCCGACGCTCTGTTTGCCGCTCTCAGTGTACAGTGTGTGTTGCTTCTAGTTTGACTTTCCGTTTCTCGTGCACAGATTCGCCCAAGTAAAAAAGTTTCATCTTAAACCCACTGACTGCTACCTTCTTCACCGTCACGACCACGTGACAATATCACTCCGGATCACAGGACGGAAACCGCGTAGAGTGCACTTGCTCCGGCGCTCGCCAGCTGGTGTCGCGCGCGTCGCCCATATAAGAGCGCGCGCTTGGTACGTCACCAATCGCTCTTCTGTGTGTGCTGCGGCACGGCGAACTAGAAGAGGGGTAGTGGGCTCACTAGTGTCCAACGCGTGACGTCGCCAATGTCTCCTTGGGTGCAAGCGTTGGCCGCAGACGCTACATTGACCTCGATGGTTGTGCCACGTGGTGCGCAGCAGTGCAAGCATCATTCGTGCTTTCGCGTCGCATCTCCCCTCTAGCACTACTGCGCACCAGGTGTCGCGACCGTCGATGTCAACGTAGCGTCTGTGACCAGGGGTAACAAGCGGCTTCACCTCGCCCGTTGCCGCTTCCCCGCAGTGAGCCTCACTAGCCTCCTTCCAGTTCACTGTAGCTGTCGAAGGACGTCCGTGCGCGCGCTGCTCCTACTTCTCCGACAGCGTCGCTCCTCCTGCTTACGTCATGAGTTGCTCTTCTGGGTGTGCCTGGAAAGAGGGAAATAGGAGAGGGGTAGTGGCTTCCAGTGTTCCTTTTTTTCTTTGTGCCACGCAAGACAGCGCAAGAAACTTCGTCATCCAACACGAAATGATTCCTTAAGTCGAAAATATATGAGTGAATCTCATCAATTCTGACTTTGGATGGTTCATTCTTTACTTATTCATATTTGCGCGAGAAGGCTCTTGTATTTCTGAATTTATTATTTACTTCAGAAGTACTTCCGCCCTCTCATATAAGAAATTAAGCAGGGGTGGGTGATAAAATACACCAGATACGGAAATACTACAGAAAAACAAATATCACGCAGAACTTCATTCACCATCGAGAACTAGTGCATCAAACTGAAATGCTAGCCCTTATACAGTTCACAAGTTTTTCGCGTACATGCACAGAAGAAAAAGAAAACATAAAAATACAATGACGAGAAACATCTCTTGATAAACAACTGATAAGTGAGTAACATCTAAAAAAAACACCTTATAAAGGGGGCAAGATCAGCAACGTTTCAAAATACAACACCTTGGTGACACGCATAAATGCAATGGATGCCTGAAAATATTTTAGGTATTTGAAAAAGCACTAGAAGGTGCAACATAAACTGAAGCCTGTTACGCATGCGTTATGCGAGATGAAATAATAGGAGAAGCAAAAACGAAATATGAAAGTCAAGTCGGTTACTGTTGTCTAAGTTTTGCCATGAACGATTGAACAGTTGCGCAGTTTACCAGATGCGCAGATAGAGCATTCTAATTAGTGACGGTGCGCGGAAAAAAATTAGTTTTGAAACGCTTTTCTCTTGCAAGAATACTCCTTCAGTGTTTTTTTTTTAATTCTCGGAACGAGTTCATCAGCGATGAACTGATTCTGTGTGCGCATTCTTGTTTATGCACAACTTGTCGCGATAAAGTAGAAACATACACTTCGATCGATCATGCTGTCGTCTTGCCTGCAATGTATCTATGTCGGCATTTTTTAGCAGTTCGCTGGGTGACGTAAAGAAACTGTAGCGATTATAGACAAACCGGATGGCTTTTCTTTTTATTTAATATTTACTTGCCTATGGGGATTCCAATTCACGGATGAGTACTCGAGAATTGGACGGATGAGAGTTCTGTACGCAATTGAATTTTGGGGTGAGCTTACGCAAAGACCGTCTTAGGAGTCCTAACTTCTGCATATTTTGTAATTTAACTGCAAACGTTCCAGGTGTTTTCATCACACGTAGCTACATTCGCCTGCTTTTACTGCCCTTGACTCAAGTATTTCCTATTTTTGGACTACGTTTTGTCTTTGCGACCTGGCAACCCTTCTCGCTTGCGTGGAACGCGTTACACTGCTAGCGAAGCTTCCATAGAAGCTCACAAAAAGGTCGTTTATCTAATGCTCATGACGTTTAGCGCCATCTGTGTGAGGACCCCACTACCTTTTTTTTTTTTTCGTTCCGATGGAACAAACAAATCAAGCGGATGTGATGAAATATCCGGTAAAAAAAGGTAACGTCTTTTTGTTCGTACTAGCGCCAACCTTGACCTCAAAGTAGTATTCGTAAGGCCCCTGATCGCCAAGGACTCGCGTCATTGCCATCCTAGGCGAGTCGTCGAGTCTTTGGCCAGTGTACTTCAAGTAAACGCCAGCTAAACTAGTATAGACTAATGACTAGACAGTGGTGTTTAAGTGTACTCCTGTTTAATTCGCCTTGGTTGTACTAGGAAACTTTATACTCGGAACTTGTATTTTGCGTTCATGGTATCTTCGACAGCTGGATTTAAGCAAGCAATAGCGTACTTCATATTTCTCCGCGGTTTAATTACTTCGCACATATTCAGGTGGCTGAAAGTGTATATTCCTTATGTGATTCAGCTTTACGAAAATGAAATGACGCCTACTCACGCCAAAATTATGTCATCTTAAACGAAAAAGAGCAAAGACTGTCGCATGTTGTTCCTTAAATTCATAAGTTTTCGCAGAGTGTGGACATGCGTGACTAGGCTAGGCAGCACACCGACAATGTGTAAAATAAATGTAGCAGTCATATGGCTGTGCATTGCAATTAGTGCAGATGAAATTCTTTGTTCCGCAAGGCAATGCTTCTAAGAGAAAGCGAAACAAGAGAGAAATGATACGAGAGTTTTTAATCAGGAAGCCCGCGGATCGCCGGCAGATCACAAGATGAACAAGATCGCCTGCAGCGCGTGACTGTGACCGCGAGAAAGCGGCACACTGTTTTGATGGTGGCCGCCATCTGGGCCTCCGGCTTTTTCTCGAATGACGGCGGAAAGGCGTGCTGCTGGCCGAGCACTTTTGAGGCAATAAAACGCCAATAAGGCGCTGCAGACGAGCTGGTTCACCGAATGCACGTCGAGAGCAACACGATAGCAGTGAGCATATGGTCCGTCACGTAGCTTTCTCTCTCTCTCTCTCTCTTTGTTTTTACATTTCGCGGGTTTTCTCTGAAAGGAGGAAAAACGGCGTATCGTATCGCATCGTACAGGAATCAATTCAGCCGGTCGTTTCTGCAGCTGCTATACAACTCTGCGTAAATACTCTGTCGTCAGACAATAATTAAAACGTTGAGTAAAAAATATAATTAATGAGTTAGGTAAAGGGGAAATTAAGATCTAAGTAAGCATAGCAAGTGCGAATAGTCTGCGTTTGGTTCAATTCTCTTCCGAGGCGTCTTTCATTTTCAGAGTCTTCAGTCAAGTTATGTGCGACGGCCTGATTATATATGTATACAGTAAATGCGTAAATAAAGTACATGTATTACCATATCTGCGAAGTCACTGTTTCACCCCACTCCTTATGCACGTAACAGATCAAAATCCTTAAGCAAACTGAACGGGACTTGTCAAGGCAGCCCTGAGGAAAACAAGTCCTCATACGACTCCGTTGCCATCGCTGTTCGGCGGTTGTTCAATTCTAGCCGAAATCTGAAACACTGGGCTCGTGGTGCAGCGTACTCAGTTTTGGGTGCACATGGAGTTACGTGAGGGAACGGTAAATGCAATAACTTATATCATAGATCCTGTCCTTAGTTCTATAATTCTCACCGATGCCCCGCCATGGTGGTCTAGTGGTTATGGCGCTCGACTGCTGACCCGAAGGTCGCAGGATCGAATCCAGGCCGCGGCGGCTGCATTTTCGATAGAGGCGAAAATGTTTGAGGCCCGTGCACGTTAAAGGACCCCAGGTGGTCAAAACTTCCGCAGCCCTCCACTACGGCGTCTCTCATAATCATATCGTGGTTTTGGGACGTTAACCCCAAATATTATTATTATAATTCTCACCGATGCTATTCCCGATAAATTACACGGATTCACTACTACTGGGCTATCCATTGCAATGCCTCCTATCATTACACCTCGTCTTTTGGATCAAGGATAGGGCACTGCCTTTTCCTTCCCGCTTAAGTAGTGTTTTCATTTTTTTTGTTACCTATTCTTTTATCCCCTGTATCTTTATTTTTTTATTTTCACTGTCTAATATTGTTATATTTCGTGAAGCATTTGCATTCTAAGATGCTGACTGCCTCACTTTGTGACGTTACACTTTGCAACATGAGCAGAATGTATAGCAAAATACATTCGAGCACGTTTAATATCTCTCAGCTCTTAGAAAAGCATCCTAGTCGCCTTGCTCAAACCAAAACGTTCATTGTATGACCAGGAACACTGAGAGCAATGGGTACGACTTATTTAACGTAGCGTTAACGCAAGCGCGGTTCAAGCAATATTTGTGCACTGGGGCACGTCAAGTTTGCATTGCACTGAACATCCTGTCTCTATGATTCAGTTCTTCCAAGACACACTAGAAAAGAAAATGTGGTGGTGAGAAACACTAACTCAGCAAAGGCGACTTGTGGAGGGCTGCAGAACCAGGCGTGTTTTAAATGTATTGTTTGCCAATACATAGCACAGCTGGTTTTTTTTTTTTTTTTAATCGCCAGGGATATCTTCTTCTTTCCACTGGAGCATTGCTAGCTTCTTCCAGGGTTACCGGAGGTTTATGTGCGAGTCTATGGACGCATCAAGGTATCCAGTGCTTGTGAAAGTGCTTCGCCGTAATTATGTTCAGACAACGAGACACTGCGCTCTGTAACTTCGTTTGCATTAAATGATGCAAACAAAAGGCAGGAGCCGTTCCTCCAATTTTCGGAGACGGCCAGGGATCGGCAAGTCTGAATACCAATGCTAATATGGTTCTCTTAATGGTCGGTTATTCTATGTACCGACATACATTCGCCAAACTGTGTTGAATTGACACTCAAGACGCATCGCTGCACCCGCCAAAGATCGCCACTGATTTAACTCCAGCCAGAACCCCGCTTCGCAAGGTCCATCTGCGCTAAGTGGAAAATTGCCTTTTGGAATTTCGTCATTCTGAATTTGTTTTTTCTTTTCGCACAATATTTCATAACATTAGTTTACTCCAAGCGCACGAACATATACTCCTTTTTCTAGCTATGCCCTCTCGAAGTTCGAAAAAAAATCAAAATGTGCACGCAATTGTGCCAAGACACATGGATAGCATAAGCGGAAATGCTCGCCCTGTATTCCTTACGTCAGTGACGGTCTCCTGCGTGGCAGGAAGGTAACGCTCGCAAAGATCACCTCTGCGTCCAGGCGTCTTGCTAGAAGCACACGGCGACCCAATCTAAATGTGACGAATTTGCATATGAGTGCATCCGTGGCAAGTTGTTGCTCCCACAATGAGCAGTAGGTATACCCGCGGATGGTGCACACAACTGTGCGCGGCGGCGCTCCAGGCAAAGGCCGGGAGAATGCGTTGGTGGTGGCCCAATTCGAGTGCGGCGCTGTTGACCCCTCCCCGTGACCCCAAGCAAGGTGACTTGAGTGGTTGAGCGGAGACTGCCTGCACTGGCGGCGTCTATTTATGGCCCCAGCCGAATCTTCCACCCGCCGGCTCTGGGCTTGCCGGCCACGCGCGGATGCCTGTTTTCCACCCCTCTTCCCTGAAAGAGGCAGAAGAGACTGACAGAAAAATGCGCGCGGCTAATTGACAGGTGCGCATTTAAGGGGAAGTAGGCGGAGTCGGCACAGGATGCCATTGTTGTTTACTAACGCGCAAGGTGATTTCTTTTTTCTCCATCTGCACCCGGCCGATGCAGTAATGAGCCTGTCATTCACTCCGCTTCAAAGCAAAACGGAAGCTGGAATACGGATGTGTAACGTTGCTTGCCACCCTTTTTGGGTGTATTGGCCGTCAAGGTTGCGCATTCCGCTTATCCGCTTGGCTAAATTTTGCATGAGGTGAATTCCTTCGCTGAATCGCATGCTCTCAGTCCAATGTGGAGCGAACAAGTTGAGTGCCAAGGAGGGGACACGTTTCGTTAGCTTCGGCTGAATTTCCATTTGAGGAAGTAAAAATACATTGTTCATCATCTGTAAGATCAGCAACACCAAATTGCTTCACATATTCAATCGTGCCAGCGGCCCCTCTGCATGGGATGGGATTCAAACTGGACAGACGTTTGCATGATGCTACGTAATCGGTCAACTTTGATCACATCTGAAGCACTTCTGGACGGCCGTTATCAAGCATGCATTGTGTTGCAAAAGCGATATCGCGCGACCAGTACGAGTTACTAATGCACATGAAGATTAAAAAGAGTGCGAAAAACATGGGACAAGAAGAGGAAGCTTGTCCCACGTTTTTTATTGTCGCGCTCTTTTTAATATGGGGATTAGTAGGCCTTATTAAACAAATATGATGACTTTTTTTTTAACCCGTTGAATGTGCTTTCTCCAATGGCCACGTATATGCAAGTTTCGGTATAGTGGCTTCTCAGTGCACGACTACAGCCGCTGTACTCCAATACTGAACGCGAGGCCGACCACTGGAAACGCCGGCGCCACCGTCGGCGTGACGTGCTTGGCAGGAAGAACAGGGGGTCTCAGCAGCCGCATCGGCTGCTTCTGGGACTCTGTCGCGTGCTTTGAAAACAAGTTTCAAGTTCCACCTGCGCTGCGGTTTGTTCAAATGCGGGTGCTTTCTCGCATTTTGAACACAATTGAAACCATTGTAACATGAGTGGCTGCCTCCGAAGGCGACGAACATGCTGCTCTACTTCTAGGTGCCGCAGTGTCCGACTTACGCAACGGAGCCTGGCGTCAGCCTGCACCGGTACCCACGGGACAAGAAACTGCGTGAAGCGTGGGTCGTGAAGCTAAGAACCGGCAGGCAGCCATCGGCTACGATTCGTGTGTGCAACAAGCCCTTCCTCTGGGAAGACTTTCGCTACTGCATCGGGGCTGCGATGTTCGGCGAGTAGCAGAAAGCGCGCACTGAGACGATCACTCGCGCGCGCTTCCAGCCGGCTAATGGTGCTTCTCTCCTGCAGGATGGAGAATGCGCTATCTTTTACCTGGTGCGATACCATCTCAAAAACTTCCCGTGCGACCTCTTGATCGTCGGCCCCGTGCTCAGCGCCCACAAAATCGGCCGCAGATACTTGTCATTGTTTAGACACGTTGGATTAAAAAACTCCCTTATGCGTTCCCCTGAGATGACTCGAAGGCGAAAGCCATCTTCTTCTTCATCTTTTTGTCAGTCGATGTATTGATTCCCCCCGCCCCTTCCGAAAGTATTCTGCACCTAATGCGGTTTTTTCACTGCTTCCGTGATCGGCCCACCGATCACGGAGGCTGTGCAAAGCGACGACCATGTCGTGTGAATACGTCACTTTGTGACGTCACGTTATATGGCGTCTTAGTGGCGTAATAATGATGTCGCAAGTTGTGTCGACCTGTGACGTCATAATGGCTTCATTAGTGACGTCATCATACGATGATTTTTTTCATCATTCGTGTTGACCCCGCCGACGCTGGACGCTGACGGTCAATATTCCCGTTTGATGAGGCATCTAAGGCTTTCGCCTTCACAAGCTGCACGACGTTTGCTGGTGGATGTACATAGCGAGCGAGTCAAGTGCTGCGGCTGATGTGTGCTGCATTTATGTTGTCAATAACATTCTTTCACTCAAGCTTGCGTTCTCCTGACGCAAATACTACGTGCTACAAAGCCCAAATTTATTTGTGCCACTCTCGAACTCAACTTTGGCTGCTCCAAACCCATGTATTTTTTTCGAGCCTAATATATTTATGTCGGAAAGATGCTGCGCTGTTTGCATTAGACACGAGTCTACTGCCAAAATTGCTGGCAGGGGCGTAGCCAGAAATGTTTTTCGGGGGGGGGGGGTGGCACCTCTTTGGTCCGAAGTGGGGTTTGGGCAGGCAAATGTGAACGAGTGTCATTTTGAGCTCTGTATGCCATAGAAAACAAAAATTTCGGAGGGGGGGGCACGGGCCTGGTGTACCCCCACCCCCCGACTACGCCACTGACTGCTGGGTAACTCGCCAAACAATGCTGCGCATTAAAGCTTTGCATTTTCCTCTTTACGCGTTGTTACCCTGCTTTGCAGGTGCACGTTGCTGCAATAACTTCTCTTTATTTCGCCACTATTTCAAGTTCATGTGACTCCTTGTTCACAGCCGACGTTTGCAGAGCAAGTCCGGCGAACGTTGCTGTATTTTCTTTGTTTTCCTTTGCGTTGCATGCTACTGCGTGATTGGCCTCGTAGACCGCTTCTCCTTCCACCAGCAGTCTCGATGTAGTGAAGCTTCGGTCTACGAATTTGTAGATGAGAGCGGCAAGTTCACTGGAATGCAAAGGAAACGATAATTAAGGAACATATTAAAAAAGGCATCGAATTTATTGATGCTTTGTGTGAGCACCAAACGAAACGACCGCACTGAAATAAGAAACAGAAGCAGCGGCAATTCCTTGCTGAGAAGACCGATCAGTGTGCAGTGCGAAGCGATTTGTCAAATGACATTGAAACGTACACGAATTTAGACCGAAAACAACAACAACAACAAAGCATTGAATCGTCAGGACGGCACATCACAAGTTGCCGTAGGCGAGCCTAAGCCGCAGTTGTAAGGAAATTGTTCTTGAACTGCTCTGATAGTGTCCGCGCAAAAATAGTTGTTTATGTACTCAGATGTTCTCGTATTTTGCGGCCTAAAGCTCACAGCACGGTGCGAAAAAGCGCTCGCAGCGAAAGCGAAACCATCAGTACGAACACACATGCAGACGCACATAGATGCATGAGCACCGTCGGTCGCCGCGAACCCGTGCCTTGAGGCTTCTTTCTGGTATGCTCCATTTGGTTATACAGGCAGTCTACTCTAACAAGATTTTTCACATAGTTTGAACTCAGCGACTGACTACCGTTCACGCAAGAAGCCTGCTCAGTGGTCTCCATCGCGGTGACCGCGTGAAGCGGACGCTCCGTTTTCTGCAAACAGACAGCGACTGTAAAGTACCTTGTGCTCTCTGTTCATCGAGCATTATTCTTTTGACAGTAAAGAAGATATTTAGTTTCAAAAGTACCCCTGAAATGCCCTGGAGGGCTTCCGCGAGGTGTTTCTGTAGAGCGCCGACAGCAAAACCTATGGGGAGCGCGCCGGCGGTGTCAATACTTAGCACGCAATCGAGGCACGTCCGACAGAGGGCGACTGCGTAACTGATTGCCCTCAATATCATCGCTTACGCTTCAAAACTGCACGATAAGTCAACACCCAAGTACGCATGTATTTATCGAACAAGATTACAATCAACATGAAACCTATCTATGCAGTGGGAAGAGCGCTAAATATCTATCACACTCGGCAGTAACATCCGATAAAACGTCCCGGCTCCTCCGTCCATTCCACGATTTTTCTGACTTAGGAAGTGGATTGTAAAAGAAAGTTCGTGCTGTGGCCGTTTTAGACAGGCCATTCATTGCCGGAAGCATTTTTTGGCGCCTAGTAAAGAGGCAAGTGTGCCAGTTATCGTTCCGGAAAAAAATTTATACCGAAATTCATACCGAATAAAAAAGAAAACGAGTACACAAGCAAACACCATGGATCAATCGTAACATTATTCATATGAAGCGCAAAATTAAGCGGCTACAGAAGGCCCATGCGCAGTCGTACTGGATATCCGAATTGCAAGGCGTGCTTGCACTTGCGGCGCATAATTCGAAGGACTATTACTGTAACTCGTCTCTGCCAAATTTCATTAAAAGTGACCCAAGTAAGTTTTGTAATTGCATTGCGGAGAAGAAAAAAAAACAATATCAGAAATGACAGTGAATGGACAGATGGTTACTGAAAAGATAGAACTTGCCAATCACTTTAATACGTTTTTTTTTCCACAGTGTTTTTTTTAATTCTGGTGATTGTTCACACAACCCTGCAGTGCCGCAGTTTTCTGATGTAAATTTTATATCAGAGCCGAGTGTACTTACTATGCTGCTAAATCTGAAACCCAAATGTTCCAGTGAACCTGACAATATCCCCAATTTCTTTCTTCGTAGATATGCAGTAACTTTACAAATGTATCTTGTTATGATATTTCGTACGTCACTGTTGTTCTCAGAATTACCGAGTGACTGGAGGACAGCCCGCATTCCACCAATTCATAAGAAGGCAAACCGTCTTCTCATAGAAAATTTCCGTCCTATTTCTTTAACGTCATAATGCTGCAAAATTATTGAACATATTATCGCAAAAAGCATAACTACATATTTAGACAAGCACTCTGTGTTAACTAATTATCAGCATGAGTTTATAAAGGGGCATTCGACTGTCACACAGCTAGTCACTGTTGTTCATTCCTTTGCATCAACTCTTTACAAAAACGGACTAATCGACATAATCTTTCTGGACTTCAGAAAAGTCTTTGATAGTGTCCCACACGATAAATTATTTCTGAAACTTGAACATGCAGTATTTCCGGGAATGTTTATATCTTGGGTTGCTGCATATTTGTGTAACCGGAATCAATTCGCAGAGATTAATGGTGCAAAATCGGGCTCCCTTGCAGTCACATCGGGTGTGCCGCAAGGCAGTGTCCTCGGCCCTCTTCTTTTTATTATATACATTAACGACAATGTCACATGGTTGAAAGTGGTGTGCAGATTCGATTATTCGCTGACAGTTTCGTGCTTTTTAAAGTTATTAATTCTGTCAATGACCAAGTTAGTTTATGTGGTAGTTTAATATTCTTAAATGCTGCATGGTGCTGGAGAATGACACTAAACACAGACAAAAGCGTACTAATGCGAATGACACACAAGATATCACCTTGACTTCCTACGTATAAATTAGGTTCATCCCGTCTGCATGAAGTAACCCAATATAAGTATCCAGGAGTCACCTTTAACAACATGTTAACATGGAATGACCACATAAGTAACACTTGCACCGCAGCCTTCAGAAAATTATGCCTCTTGAGGCACAAACTTAAAAAAAACCCCTTCCGATGCAGAATTGCTATGCTATAACACCCTAATCAGAACTAAACTGGAGTATGCATGTATTGCTTGGAATCCGTACACTAAAAGTAATATCAATAACCTCGAAAGAGTGCAGGGAAAGGCAGTTAGATTTATATTTAACAAATCATCAAGATTGGATTCACCCACAGAACTTATGAAAGCTAACCATATTGAACCACTCGAGATGAGAAGACAGAAAAAGAGAGTGGATTTTCTTAAACTGCTTTACACGAACAATTCATCACTAGACTCATCTCTAGATCTGTCACCCCTATTAACCAGACCCACCCGCCACCACAGAAAAGATGCATTAACACTTTACTTTGCGAGAACGAACATATTTAAGAATTCTTTTTTCTCTCATACTATAACCGAATGGAATTGTATAGTCGAATCGACATCATAATCCTCATTATTATTGATTTGTTTTATAGCGTTTTGCCAAACATATTGGCTCTATTTTTGTAATATTGTCTTTGTTTCCTTTGTTCTTTTCAACTTTTTTTCCCAACGTGTTGACTGTTGTACCATTTTTATCGCCCTCCCTGCTTGGACTTCGTGTCCGCAGTATTTGATAAATAAAATAAATAAAATAACTTTATGGTACGTGTCATTAAATCAATCTTGCTGTAGAGTGTGCTTCCTGCGAGACGAGCGCCGAAGTCACGTCTGTAGGGAAGGCGATATTGATCCGGAGTAGTGGCAGCATTCGAAGTTCGGCAATCTCCGCAAGGACGCCATTGTCCTGCTTTGGTGCCAGGTTGAGAGAGGAAGATTGCAGGAGGAAGGAGGAACAAAGCCCAACATGTGTTCACGGTGGGCTACTTCCAACCTCAATCCGCAAGCCTCTGGGCACAGCTGGGCCGGTGATGGTGATTTCATAGGTCGCCTTGTGTTTCATGGGCAGCTCATCATTTCGGGCCTCGTGAGTTTCGGGTACTCAGCAATCTTGTCGTACGTTGAATTATAATAATAATAACCACGACAGCTATCGTACGTTAAAACAGGCAGAAACGTACAGATGACAGATGAGGTGAGGTTGGACCGCAGGTCAAGTACAGCGAGGCATGGCACGTTTTTCTTTAGGCGCTGATCGCGAACACTCACATCCAGGTTGAAAAGTCCGCCCCCAGTATGAGAAAGCTGACGTCGGCGGTCATGAACACCCATCTGTGCAGGCGCCTGAGTCCCACAGAACTTATGAAAGCTAACCGTCTAGAGTCATTGAAAGCAACGTCTAGAGTCATTGACCGGACCCCACGCGACGCGATGACAGTGTTGTTCAGTGCTTGGAACACTGGCGTGAATCTGCCGCGTTGGCGGGCTGCGGCCGTGGCGGGAAGGATAGACAGTAAGAATAATAATATTCGTTGGGGTTTAACGTCCCAAAACCACGGTTTGATTATAAGAGACGCCGTAGTGGAGGGCTCCGGAAATCTCGACCATCTGTTGTTCTTTACCGTGCACCTAAGTCTAAGTAAAATGGACCTCAAGCATTTTCGCCTCCATCGATCATGCGGCCGCCGCGGCCGGGATTCGATCCCGCGACCTGCGGGTCAGCAGTCGAGCGCCATAACCACTCACGCTTGGTTCCGGCGTCGAAGGGGATGAGGGTGCTGGAGATGCGGTCGACCACGAAAATTAAAAGTGTAATGGTACAAGTCATTGGAACTTTACTTAAACACTGAGCGTCGTGTCATTTATGGGGGTACTTTTAGGCTTTGCTAGGGGCAGGCGCCTTAGCAGCCTTTTAGGCCTTTTTATGGTGCCCTAAGCAATAGTGTGTGCATGTATCTGTTTTTCTTCTTTTTTTGCCTGAAACAACGAATCTTGACATTTGAAAACTTCAGAGAACCGCCTGAGTGCTAAACTTTGCCGCATGCTCAAGTTTCGGAGTGCAAGCGCAGGTCGTCGTGAACACGTGAAATTGCGGAAACCGCTCAGGATTTCCATATTTGAATTCTTCCGCTACAAATCACAAATTCAGAGCGTTTGATGTGCATTGCTCACACAATGAAACGCGACATAAAAACGTTTAGTAGGCGCTCGAGAAAACGACGTCATGTCGCTACGATTGTGGCCACAAATGCTGGCTCTGATGTAAGGGCCGGAGCCAATGTTACGCGAGTGGGACACGAACTGAAGACGTTGGAATCAAAAGTACGGACATTGCTTAGCCGTAAATAGTCGCATTTCAATCTGCGAGCCGTGTACGCGTTTTCGAGTCAATAGGATTCACAAATGACCTATGTCACGCGCAAATCGGTGCATCAG
The DNA here is from genome assembly GCF_013339695.2 of Rhipicephalus sanguineus. NCBI lineage: Eukaryota > Metazoa > Arthropoda > Arachnida > Ixodida > Ixodidae > Rhipicephalus > Rhipicephalus sanguineus. The sequence goes on from NC_051176.1 coordinate 39,595,565, forward strand.
AAAACTTGAGCTCGCTCTTGTGGACCACTTCTTTATTACCATCGGTGAGCATTCGACGCCGGCAGCTCAGCAGTCGTGGTGCGTGCTGTGTGCGGCGACTGCAAATCGCTGGGAGCCCTCTCACGCAGGAACGCGAGCGAAAAATCGCTGATGGTGGAAAGCCATGACCAAGGGCTGTACTCGAATCGAAAGGAAGCAAGAGAACGCAAAAAAAAAAAATGTGGGCTCTCAATCAGAGCGCACAAGCCGGCCATCAGTGAACAACGTTTTTCTTTTCTCGCTCTCTCCGGCTGCCCTCCCTGGGAGGCTAAGCACCGGCAGCTCGATACGAACGCGAAAGACCGGTCGTCGCCGACGTCGGCGCGACACGGTCGTGCCGGCACCGCTGGCTGCGGGTCACACCGCGAGTCTCATGCGCAAGAAACCGGTGGCCGATATTTTTTTTCTTCCTTCCTACCCTGGGCGATGAATTATTCAGGACAGCTGAGCACGAGCCGGCAAGCGACTTCGCCCGACCAGAAAGCCAGCGCGGAAGAAGCGGCACACGTGCAGCGCTAGTATGGAATCGCTGTGCCTACATAAACAACTAATCCAGTAGGCGGTCTTCTCGCTGTCGATGCTTGGAAGAAGTGCACTCATTATACGGCTGTTTAGCTCATACTGCGCCCGTTTTGAAGCTCTCTCCGCGTTCGCATCATAGTTCCTGCAGCCGCAGAGCCTGCGCTCTCTTAGATGTAGTGAAACAGAGTAAGAATCACGGAACCGGCGTAGAATTCACGCTTGCCAGTACCTGTTAGTGGCAGCTCGCATTGGGGGCAGAACGTGGGCTACGCACAGTTGAAACAAATTCCAGTAGATCTCACACATTGTGGGAATCGATTTCATGCGAAACAGTCAGCGAGTAGCTTTATACGCCGCACCTTCAGCCAAGTCTTATTGGGTGGATCTTACTGGTGGGTCTTTGTGTAATCTTAATATGGTAGTGTGCATATCGTCGGCTTACCGGGCCCGTTGAAAACACGGGCGTGAATAGGGTCTCGCGTGTAAATGTCTTATAAAGTTTTCATGCCTAGTTTTGCTGTCCTGGGTTGACACAGAGTCTGAATCACCTGTGGAACGTACCCGCATACCATGGGCCGCGGTACGTGGATATGAGCCACATGTGACTACGGGAAAGGGCTTCGTGATGTACGCTACGTGACAGGCATATCATGTTATACAAGTCAGCAGGGGCGTAGCGAGGCGGGGATTCGGGGGGGGGGGGGCAGGTTGAAACCCCCCCTCCCGAAATTTTTCGATTTTGCATGTGCGTATATACATGCGCACATACAAACGCACGCACGAACATACAAAAGGATGGTTGAACCCCCCCCCCCCCCCGAAAAAAATTTCTGGCTACGCTTCTGCAAGTCAGGGCCTGTTAGTCATGTTCGTCATGCAGTCATACCCCTCCTGTACCAATAGACCGATCTCACCGCGAGTTTCACTACGCCACCGCTGCCGCAGTGCATGCCGGTACTTGTAGTACTCGGTACGTTCAGCTGCCTACAGCTGGTGCATTGGCGAGCTGCATTAACGAGCTTTAGCGGCCTTATTTGGAGGAATTACGATAGTTGGGTTGACGTGCTGTGTACTGGAATGCTACAACAGGAGCCTGAAGCAAAATGACTCGGATTTTGCGTGTTCTCAAAGGATTTCAAGCTCCGACAGGAATGTGTGCGACAGTCAACGAAGTCGGACAGAGAGGCAACTACCGCGCACTTTCTTGTTCAGCGTGTTTGTGAACTCCCTGTGCATGATGCATCGTGGTTTAGCAGTGCCCTATTGCGTCATAACAACCTTACTGCGGGAACGATGGACCGATCAGCGACAGCAAAAGTTCATATAACGCGAGCTGGATCCCCTTGCCGGGCCGATCGCCTCCAGCGGCGACAGGTTGGATACAACGTCCTTTCCGGGCTCAACAGATATCGCTTTAATATATAGGAAGACCTAAACCGACCTCTCACAGAATGCGATGACGACTGTCAAGCGTCTACCATGAACGAGACCTGTGATACAAGCCAAGATTATAACTGCATGCTGTGTACAGCTCGCGCCGTGGAGCGCACGGCGAAAACTCAGCCGTGCCGGTATCGCAGCCAACTCCGCCGCCGGGATTTCCCTGTTCCTTTCAATATGCGATATTATTGTGAACGCATCGTAAAGCGGGTAACAGCGGTAGCATAGCTGGACTTCTTTATGAGCGTAGGCTATTAACCGTACACCGCCGTTTCGAAGCGGTAGGCCTAGCGACGATACCGGCGCCGAGCCACCGGCTGAGGCCGCCGCCGCCAGCCGGAGCGAGCTACTGCTTGTCCGCCGCATTGCGTGTGCCGCCAAAATCTCTTACTGGCTCATCCATCCCTTATACAGCAGGAAATATTATGCCATTCACGAGATTTTCGTGATGTTAACCTTTGCCAAACGGCATGAGCGGCCAGTCACTGTTCAGCGGACGCGCCTCTAACCTGCTTCACAGCGACCGTTTTATCTTCATTCACGTTTAACTTATTACTGTGATTGAAGTCCTGCGTTGACAACACAGTCTACATGGAAAGTGTCGTTTCGACAAAAAAAAAAAGCGCAATAAGCTTCTTTTTTTTTTGGTCCCCTTCGGCTTTTTTCGCAGTTTGGGCAAGTTATTTTCCGGATACTGTAGCTTGTGTCGCTTGCGTGCTTGCTTTCACTGGAGAAGATATTTGCTCTCATGATGATGGGAACGTGATTTTTCTTTTTTTATTACTAATATTTATTCAGCAAAACGAGGCAAGCTCATCAACCCGACGAGACCACCTCGGCACACGTAAGCACTATCAACTGTTCTTTTTTTCTTTTAGCGCTAGGATGCAGTTAACCTGAAATAAAATAACATACGTTGGAGGTGCGGACACAGTTTTCCACCGCGTTCAATCGTCTTGCGTGTCGAGGATTGGTGCAAAACGCCAATATACGTGAAACACGCAGCAAGCAGCCGCACCAGCAGCGCTCCGAGAACTACAACTAAGATGGCGACAGTGCCACTGTCGGAAACTCGCGCATGCGCAGATGGTCTGGTGGGATCGGTCTATTTTGTTATACACTAAGTTAAGGAGACGGCTGCGGGAGCGCCCAGGCGTAGGCGGCTAGATAGATAGATAGATAGATAGATAGATAGATAGATAGATAGATAGATAGATAGATAGATAGATAGATAGATAGATAGATAGATAGATAGATAGATAGATAGATAGATAGATAGATAGATAGATAGATAGATAGATAGATAGATAGATAGATAGATAGATAGATAGATCGATCGCCACCTTTTCGGGCGTACTCTCCATTTTCCAGATAGCAGCCGTATATCGCACCTGTCTTTTTTTTTTCTTTTGTGGCGCACGTCATCGTTTCAAGATAACCAGGTGTAATGTATTTTAATATACGTTTAGTATCGAAATCCCATGAAAAATCGTCTAAATATTTTGAGTAAGCTAAAAAGGTGGCGCTGCTCGCGGTACTGTTTGGTCTGCTTGCTTGACACGTCATTATTATGGGTTCAGCGCTACGGCGTGCTTCATAATTATGTGGGTACGGCACGTGAAATCCCGGTAATAATCAGTGAATCAGTTTTGCCTAGCTGTATTCCAGAGATATGCAAAGTCGGGCTCATAGTTAACATTTACAGCGAGAAAACAAGAACTAGGTGGTTAAGAGCTAAACTATGAAACTCGGAATGCGTCATTGATGAATGGTGCTGCGAAAGTCGAAGCTGACAACACAGGCAAAAAAACACTGGAAAAAAAATGCAGCAATGCCTTTCGTCACGTTTTGCGTGGCCGAGGCGGAGCGTCGCATGAAAAGTGCACGACTCGTAACGTGCTCGAAAGGGAATGCGCGCAGAAGCGTGATAACGGCGAAGAACAATCAGCCAGCCTCGTGGAGTCTATTTCGGCAAAGCGATGTCAAAGAAGGGCAGCGCGGAAAGCGCAACGCTGCTCCCGGAAATGGCCTCGCACGGAAACCATGCGACCGATGACAGCGTGCGGAAAGCGTGCACCTGTTGAGTGGGAAAAGGAGTAAACTAGAATGCGGCTTCGGGCGAAGGCCGTTTTGACGTGGAGAGCGTGACTATCCCATCCTTTGTGAGAACGACACACGGGACTTTTTTTTTTTTCTTGGAGAGTGCCAGTGTACGCCAGCAGCTTCACGGCATGTTGTTGCTGGATGAGCTGGCGATGCGACAAGGGTCGACATTTCCGCAAAGCCCGTAACCGCGAGAGCAACCCGCTACTTGACGGTAAGGAACCTCTGATATACCGGCAAGCATTACTTTGTCGGAATTGAACGTGACTTGCATTGTGAGCTGTTTGTCTTTCAGCGTTACATTATGGAGACGAACGCGTATCGGCGATGCTGCATTATGATCACTAAGGTGGTTTTGGCAGGCAGTCGCCTCTAGCAATGCCACCACCACATGCACCCCGTCGCGTTTGAATCACTGTGCCTCGTCTGTGTTTACTAAAGTGTGCTTGCAAGTCCAGTTGACATGACAAACACAGAGTTTTTTTTTTAACTTCGACCAACTTTTAGAGTAACACTCTGCATTCATTACACGTAGGAAGCTTTATTTCTGTTTCTACAGAGTACATATCGAGCAACGGAGGGTTTACGGGCAAAGGCGGCACACCACCAAAGGCAGCCCTTTTCATCAGAAAAAAAGGCATGACAAAATGACATTCTGCAGCGGTAACTCCCGCTTCATTCTGCACTATTACATTGTTAACTTCACAGTATACATAATTGCAATCCGAGTCATTCAGCAACCTGTACATATTGCCACATCAGTAATAATGAGAAGTTGTCTTTACCCTGCAAATGGCAGCCAAGATATAGCTGTGATTCATTAGCAGTTACCGCATGTTGTGGAGAACAGTGCTGAAATATGGCTGATTGGGAGGACCAAATGCATATGTGATATGACGGCTCGTAGGCGAGGACCACGCAACTTGTTGCTAATACCCAAAGTACTGAAGATGCCAAATCGCGAGTGATTTGCTAGAAATGTTGCAACATTATGCTTCAGAAATGAATTGGTAGATACTGTGATAACAAATGGCGCTTATGACATGTTTGCGAAATACTGCGCTGTCAGTACTGATACCCACATCCCCAAGGAAGCACTTTTACGAGCGGGTGCTGCCTCTGTAATGTCCCTTTTGGAAAGTCTTTTGTATTATGAAACTTGGCAGGCAGCCTGAGTCGTCTCTTTTTCATTGCCTTATCCAAACACCAGAACCAATTTTCTAGGACAAAGTATGCTCATGAATCATGACCACACTGTGAGATTGGTGTACCTAAGTCTTCGCCTGTGCTTCAATGAGTAATATTACATTACGAAGCATCGGTGGCAGCACGTGGAAGTAGTAAGACACGTTAAAAACAGCATGGGCGGGTGAATTGATGGGAAAGTCGAAGGAGCATACGAGAACACGACCTGCACGATTGAAGCTACTGACAACGAAAAAATTCACTTCTTCCTCATGGCATTTGTAGATGTTGTAGGCGTGACTTGTAGGGGCGTTACGTGGGTGGCCCGACAAGAGAACAAACAAAACAAAAAAAAGCAGGTACAGCTTCGTGGAGATCACAATTTTAAGGAGGCAACATCATAGAGGCAAGATGAGGTTTGCAATTAATAGCACGATGAACACAGCGAGTGTTGCCGCGACGCGCGTCTGACTTGTAGCGTCCTCGAGCTGCACGTCACTCCTCAAGAACCACGTGACAGCTAGCTGGGTGTCCTCTGAAGACAATTAGAATAGCGGCTGCACTTCAGTGGAAGGCAACAAACCGCATAGGGTGATCGCAAGGACTTCAGAGCCCTCAAATTCAGTGTCCTACTTAACACTGTCTTTCGTTTTAAAACTTACGTTGAACCACAATTCTTATTTTAAATGTTAGAGACATCTACAAAAAATACAATTAATTAAGGAGCCCTGTGTCTACTAGGCATAATATCCAGCTGTAACAACCAGGTGCACGAAAATCGGCGGCGCGTGCTTTTCAATTCGATATAGAATGAAGTCGGTTGAACGGTCGCCTAGTTCAGCGAAGCTGCGTAGGCCAAATAGCCACGCAATCACCCTGGAAAAGTGCGGCGATACCACTGCACGGTAGAAACTGGGAAAAGGTTGAGTACTGCTCAATATGGTCATTTTATCACGAATGGGAGCGGCCCGCTGCGCGCTAATCGCGCGTACCGAAGGACTAAAATAACGTTGTTTATCCATCCATCCATCACGGATGGCGCCAATAGTCGCCCTAGATTACACGCGCTGGGAACATCAAAGGCAGCATTTGACTGTATCATTGCCAAACCGAGCGTTATGAAACAATACGTATTCTTCCTGTCTCAACTTGAGCGCGTTTTGGTTAGATATTCGGGGTGCAACTTACTTTCGTTCAAAGGAAATTCGCATTACCCATCTCCGAGAACTTTCCACGACGTATTCCCTTGCTCTGCACTGTTCAGGAGGCTGTTTTGACCGGCCAGGGCAGGCACCGGAACCTTAGGAAGAATATGCAGAGGCTGGATGCAGATACTCAAGGGAAACGTAACAGCAGTTTAATTACATGCATTACATGACGAACGTTCCGTGTCGAGGCTGAGCTCGATCGCTTATTATAAAGGGTCTACTCTCTCCAGATCATGAGATGGGGACATTGCTCGAAGTCCTTGCTGCGTTGAGCTCGTAAATATCACTTTAAAGCTTCTACATATTATTGAAGGGAGTAAAAGTGCTGTAGTTGGTTTATTCGCATGCAGCATTGAAGTGCTGGAGAATAATTTTGTGGACCTCTTTAACGTGAGTCAAATGCGAGGTCCGTATCCCGGCACGCCCACGATTTTGTCCCTATAAAAGAGGTTCGGCTCTCTGTTACTCTATGCTTTGTCCCTATGTAGCTGGAACTATTTTTGTTGAGCGATATTACAACGCAGTCGGTAAAGAGGTAGCTGCATGGGCGGGTGTGACGAAGAGAGAACATGATGAGAAACACATGCACTCCACGGATACGAACGGTCTCAAAAGCAGGCAGCTATCGAGTAAAGAAAGCCGCGAACTTCCTTCATCTCGCGTTATATGCCGAAACGCGACGACATATCGCGCAAGTTCTCCATCGCATCTAAATATAGAACACCCGCGACACGCATTCCGCATAATGTTGAGTGCGTCGCCTTATGTTCGCAGTCGTGTTGTTATACATACAGCGTTAAAATGCAGGCTGTGCTCTCACTTACGCTGGGCCCCATTCGGTAGCCACAGTTCCTTTTTCTGAAGCCCGAATATACGTTTGCTTACATCCCTGATGCGCAAAAAAGTCACTGTTTTTCCGCAAGGGCGAAGCAATGAATGCAATAGCAACAAATTTGAACGTCATTCGAAGAAACGCTAGCAGCTCACTCCTTTAGCAATAGCCGACCACTGCAGCGAGCGAAGTCACTTTTGTGCGGTCTGTGGCTTAAAGCAAACCTTGCGATGACAGCACAACGTGTAAAAAGCTCCTCCCTCGAGAGCACGGGCGACCACAGCCTGTAGACCGAAGTACGGAGCCGGGAGCGCACGGCCCCACTCCGGCGAAAGCCGGGAGAGGCGCGCGAAAATGTTCCGGCCAAACTGAGAAGGCGATCGAAATAGCAGCCTGGAGTGAAGTGTTGCTTGAAATGTTCGTGAAAAAGCGCATGAAGTTGGCGGCGTAGAGAAAACAGAAATAGCAAGAAAATAATGGTTGCTATGGTTCGCGCAAAGATTGCTGCGTAAACCTGTGCAATTGTTGAGCACCTTCGTGAAGCTGATCGTTTGACCGAGTGCCGGTCAAACGATGAACATGGGAATAAACGCGAATAAAATCGGTGCGTACATAACAGTTTCGGCAAACTTGTTGGGTGATGTCCTAAGGAAGACTTCAAACGAATGCTTGCTGGACATTGCAGTAGTCGTGATGAGAAGCACATTGCTCCATATAGAACAAAAGAAGGGGAATTAGCGGCTCGTTTTTTTTGTTAGACACAACATTAATGAGAACCAACAGACAATCAATTGTTCCGAAAGGAAGAGTGTTGTGTTAGTAGGTTGTGCTTGTTAGCGCATTAAAATTTATCAGATTGTAAGAACGGAGCACAGTGGCAAATAGGGTGGATGTGAAATGTGCTTACGAAAGCGTGGGTGACGTTTGCAGTTCCGCGACACATTTTATTAAGTTTCAAAACTCTGGGAAAGACAACGTGACAACATCAGAAGAAGCCTGTGGCCATTCTACGAGTAGAAGTTCTTTATTACATCAAAATTGCCTACACTTTGGCCTCAATCGCATCGTGGTTTTGGCACGTAGAATCCTAGATATTATTATTGTTTATTATTACTATTATTACTGCTATTATTATTAGTGAGTAGAGCGATCGCTCTAATAGCATGGAAAACTGGGCTAGTTGGTTGATCTTCGTGGTGCAAGCAGCGCAAGAACATGGCAACACGGAGTGAAGGACGACGCAGGACATGCGCTGAACGAACACTTTGTTAGTTCTTATTTTAAATTTATCAAAATGGAAGAAAGAAAATCTGTCGATATAAAAGAGGAGACGGCTGTACTCGTAATATAATGCAGAGACACTTGAGTGAAAGCTGTTATAAAGTAATCTAGTTAATATTTATTGTTTGATGAAGTGACATAAAACGATATGCTAATGCTGAGAGTGACGTGGGCAGGAGCGAAAGATATGCCGTTGCCAGCCAAATAAATTTAATAAAGCATTGCTGTCTTCTTTCGCGCTCGATTTTTGGTTTCGAAAAGTATTACGGAGATCAGAGCGGGCCGAAACACAATTCCAGAAATGAGAAACAGTGTGAAGGTGTCGTACTCGTGGCTCTTGTTAAGTCGTCAGACAACCGGTCATAACTTAAAGGTTCTGCTGTGCAGTTGCCGGCCAAAAAGGGGACGACTTCCAGTGCCCGGACCAGTTCGGCTTCTACCCGCACCACAAGAGCTGCGACAAGTATTATGCTTGCAGCAACGGCACTGCGTCTCTCAAGACCTGCGGCAATGGACTAGTCTTCGACGATGTCGACCCACTCAGGGAGAACTGTGCCTACCCATTCTCAGTCAACTGCGGCGACCGAACGGATCTCGGTAACTGTTTTGTCTCATTGTAAAACAACCTTCTTCTGACTTCTGTGCTGAACATGATAGGCACCGAAAAGACGCCGCAAGCAACTTACCGCATGAGAAATTAACGTCCGTTCAAGCAATCGGTTCTCTTCGTAATGGTGTCTCTTCTGCATCCATCATCTCAGCTTTTTGTTTATGGCAACTGGCCCCCTAACGACGAACAGCAGGGGTCGTGCACCGGCTAAACGCTGTAACGTTAACATTGCAGCATAACGTTGTTTTTTTCTTTTTTCACTAAAGTGCACTCAACTAACAGTGCTTATCTGCCCGACAACGCTGAAATGAAATGAGCACTCTTTTCTCCATTATATCTGTGAACAGTATACATCATGCAGTTGTAGCGCTCATTACGGTGCGAAAAATTCATTCCGAAACGTTCGCTTTTCAGCCGTATGCCTCGCGCGCCTTACTGTCATTGTAATTTCGCTCTTTCTTGAAGGAGCCCATGCGATAAACATCGCCCCCTTCAACATATTGGCCTGCCTATTTTTTCTGTCCAAGTTGTTACTGCAGCTTTTCAATGCGTTTAACTAAATTGTCAAATAGGACAAAAGAAAATGAGAATAAAGTACGTATGTAGATGTTTTTCCGTCGTTGAGACCGTGCCCAGTCGAAACGCTTGGCAAAAGTCTTCATGCGTAAAAGACTTTTCTGCGCAACATTTTCTCACCGAGTGAACGTCTGTTCATAGTTGTAGTAGAAACCAAAATATAGCAGCTACCCGTTTCCTATGCTCGCAATGTAGGAAACCAGGGCCCAATCCAACTCTTCAGCGTCCCCATGTCTGTGTAAGCGCATACGAAGTATACAAAAGGCTGAATAACCTATTTCGAAAACATCGCCCAATATCTAATTATGATGCAAAAAAGCGTGAAGCCGTTTTTTGCTAAGTAGCGAACAGTCCATAATGAACTGCGAGCTCTCTGTCTGTTAATTAATCGATACACCGATGAAAAAGCATACAGTATATTAAGCATAATTTCAACGCCGAAAGAACATCGTTGCTTCGCATGTCGAAACTTCAGTTTCCTGACTCGCGTAGTCCTCGACAAAGTTGTGTGCATGCAGTCAGCGATTTATACTTGAAAACCTGGCAACGGTCTTTGACACACCTGTTCGCACTGATGACGTAGTTGAAGCAGTTATTTTCGACATGATACGACACGCATAGCAGGAAGAAATTTTAAGAAGCCAGTCTATTAGGCTTCTCGGCCACTTCGTGGCGTCTGAGAAAACGCCTTTCGATCAATTTGCAAAATGTCGGTTTGGTAATCTGCCATCTCGTTATGTATCACATGCAGCTCCGGCACTGTTCACACCTTAGGAATAGAATATGTTAGCCCAGTGCTGTGTATATCATTAGACGAGCCGGTCGGCCAATGTCAAAAAGCACTTACGAAGAAGGCTTCTGTCGATTCTGCCACTGATTCATTGTAGTTTCATATGGTATGCAACTTTTTTCGATAGTTACTTGCAATACACATTTAAGCAAACCCGAAACACAGCGATATTGAACGTTGGTCTTACGCTCTATCTGTCTACTTTTATGGTTGCTTGTGTTTGGTCAACACTCCGCATGTTGAACACTTCCTGCTGATCTTTCTCTGCCTAATACCAATATTTTGTAGACAGGGTATGTTATGCAAAGTAAACGCCTGCTCAGTTTCCGAATAAACTGCGCTGTGGTGCAGCTCTTTTTCGCAAATTGCCTTGATCCGTACCTGGCTTGCATGACCTTTGCCATGCAAGCCTGTGGTGATTTGATGCAATCCAGTATTTTTGTTTTGACTCGCGCAAAGCAAACAGGCCACCTGAGATCTTTTCCTCGTGCCTGCAGAGCCGCCGATTAGCACGCCCAACTGCCCGCGCCTGTACGGCATCTTCCCGGACAACCACAACTGCCGCGTGTTCTTCTCCTGCTGGAACGGCGAGAGCTCGCGCTACGAGTGCCCGCCGGGGCTGGCCTACGACAACGACCAGCGCGTGTGCGTGTGGGCCGACCTGGTGGACCGCTGCGACCAGCGCGAGGTTGCCGAAGGTTTCGTGTGCCCTGACCCCGCCGAGGTGGACCAGCCAGGAGTCTTCACCCGCCACGCGCACCCGACCGACTGCCGCAAGTTCTACGTGTGCATCGAGGGGCAGGCCAGGCCGTACGGCTGCAGCCTGGGCACCGTCTTCAACGTCGACTCGCTTCAGTGCGACGACCCCGAGAACGTCCAGGGATGGTGAGTGAACACTGCCCCCCTTCTTGCTTAACAGAGGCGAACGAATAATTCCCGAATCTCGCCTAGTACAGGGCTTCCTGAAAATTAATACAGTTCGAGAACTGCTTCCACACTGCAGACGTCTCAGCAGATACTCTCGCGTACTTTATGTACTGTCGGCCACAAAAGTTTGCGGAATCTGCAACGCATGGCAGAGCGACGGAAAACTGGATTGCTGCGCCACCTACCATCACGCGACGTGGTGTTGATGCTATCGACCGTGGCCTCCGCAATAAGCTCCGTCAACGCATTGTTGCCAGGACTAATCGCAGAGGCCACGGCCGATAGCCTTAACACCACGTGGCATGACGGTAGGTGGCGCAGAAATCCTGTTTTCCGTCGCTCCGCCACGCGCTGCAGATCCCGCAAACTTTGGTGGCCGACAGCACATTTAAACAAACACCACGGAGTGCTATGGAAAATTCGGGTTGTCCTTGTACCCCTAGTCACCGATTAAACAGGGGAAATTCTGCTGCTTTTATTCGGCGAATATATTTCGGCTGTTAGACTACTGCTGGTTGCGTGTAGCGTAGGTCTCCAGTTGACAAGTAAACATCCATAGGAGTTAATAATTTCTTAAGCCATCATACATTGTAGCGAAAAAGGGTAATATTACTGCTAAAACGTTTTTACGGTTTATTTCTTCATTATTGGTTGTCAGAGGAGGAAACTAGTAGAGTTATATTTTAACAAGACTGTTTGTTGGCCTAGTTGGTACTTGCTGCGATAGATTATGCTCATAAAATCTTCCATAACCTGAAAAAGGTAGCAAGCCGGTATGGGGTACCCGTTGCCTTTTCCGCGCCCGTTAAACTGGCTCAGTTGTATCCGAGAACTGCTCGGGAGGAAGCGAGCCGACAGGGATGCGGCAAGGACCATGGCACGACGTACGGGAAGTGTGCCAAATGTGTGGTGTATGAAATTCCCCTTTCTTGTGGCAACTCCTACATCGGGCAGACCGGGCGCTGTATTAATGAACGAGCCAGGGAGCATGAACTAAATTCAATGAAGGACAGCTTGGCATATTTCCTATGCATTGCAAAACCTGCAAGTGTGAATCACGTTTTAAAGAGATCAAGATTATAGGCAGAAGCAAGTATCAAACTGCGCGTGAGTTGATGGAAGCCTATTATATGAAAAAGAAAGGAGAAAGGAGTGATACGTCGGTGACGTTGTACGGATGAGAAAAGTGATTGTTCGATAGCTGGATAGCATAAGGCTGTGTTGAGACTACGCATGTATGTATGTTGTTTATTTATTTCTGGGTTTGCGCTCAGTCTAATTCAGTTGGAAGTGCCGCCCGTCCTGTCATTGTGTGTTTCTTTGCTCTGTGTATGTGCTCTTTCGATGCTAAAAAATAAGCTAGTAGAGTTACTCGTCGACTTCAGACCTTAAACTACAAAACAAAAAATATCCTATCCAGCATTTACGTATTTTCAATCGCGGTCCTTCGTACACCGCTACAGAGCTTCTTTCATACTTTTCTCCTCCACTGTTTTCCACATGTTTGTTTTAAAAAGAATTTACGCAGTACTTGAAAACTGACGTAGTGAGGTTGTTAAAAAATCCGGCAGATCCCACGCATTGTGGGGATCACATGCATGCGAATCAGTAAGCTTACATAGGTAAGCTGCTTACTTATTTATGACCTCGGGCACGTGCGCTGCTTATTGAGAGTTTTCACTCATCACGAAGCGTACGATTTGAGTGAGTGAAAACTGGGGCAAATCTCTATCTTGCTGAATTAGCAAACGACTGCTTTATGCGTGCAGATCATATCTGGGAACGACCTGCTTCAATTTCGACCCGGCGTGTGGGTTTAAAGAACTATGTCAAAGAAGGTCAGGATGCTCCGCGTGTGCGAGAGTGGCTGGAGCGTGGCCTTGTCGACGCAGCCCATCGTTTGCGCAATGGGCGCGCTTCAGGGAGCCAGCAGCGAGCACGAGGAGAAAGCCGGGCTCAGCGGCACGCATGGTCGGGCGTTCGGCGTGCAACATGGCGAATACATTGCTTCGGCGCGCTCCAGGAAAAGGGCATTCCCTCGCTCCGCCGTGTTGGTCTCACGCCAGCGGCCGCTACCTCGGGCGGCTTAGGTGGGCCGAATCCGTTACGCAGTTACGTCATGCGATATCAGAAGCAGTTGTCTGACGGGTTGTTCTCCGTCTGGCTTCTGTTTATTTATAGGCTCACTTTTCTCGTCAACGCCTTATCGTACGCAAGGAGTGGACGTGGTGACTTGGAAGGTCGTGTAAAGGCGCCCGGTTAGGTCTTCGTAGGTTATGCCGTTCAGATCGCAACGCTTGAGATGCCTACAAAACAGTGCGCTTGGTTGTAGCTGACCGATATTCATATGCGCTAGTTAGGCACTAGTAAACGATTCGTTGCTTCTACCCAATAGAATATGATTGTTGTGGTTTTACGTGCCAAAGCCGTGATATGAACGCCGCAGTGGAGTGCTCCAGAAATGTTCGACCACTTGGGGTTCTTTAACGTGCACCTACAGCTAAGTACATGGACCTCTAGCATTTCACCTCCATTGAAATGTGGTCGCCGCGGCCGGGATTAGAGATAGCGTCCCATGTCTTGTTATCGACGTGTCCGATCATGTCGGCGAGCGTTTTATTTAGACCCTCGGTGAGGCCATTAGTCTGCGGGTGGCAGCAGAATGAGGGTTTACTTTTTTCTGCCCTAACATGACCTTAAAGTTTCTATTACGGCGATACACGAACCTTGGTACTTAGGGAAACGCTCTTCTAAGGCGCTCGCTGCTTGCTAATATTGTATAATACTTGCGGAGGATATTATTAATGTTTGGGAGCGTATTTGAGCATTTAGTTTTAATACCATGAGGACAAAGGGAATGCTGAATAGGCTGGTAAAGCTGAAAGAGTTCACGATTGCAAACCATATATTGGAGGAATATGCGTGCCTAGGACAGCTACTAGCTGGAGGACCTAATCACGAAAAAGAATTTCACCGAAGAAGGGAACGGGCTGGAGAGGATTCGGAAGGCACTCCCAAAGAATTTCAGGAGATCTGCCACCGTCAATAAAGAGAAAAGTATACAACCACTGCACACTGCCAGTTCTAACATATAGGGCTGAGAGATGGAGGGTAACAAAGCAGCTAGAGAAAAAAATGTGGACCACACAGCGTGCAATAAAACGTAAAATGATAGGAGTAACATTAAGAGATCGGAGAAGGGCAGAACGGGTCTGGAAACAAACAGGGGCTGCAGACATCCGAGCCAGGCACGTAGGCAAGGAGGGAAGGCAAGGGGGGCCCCGGCCCCCCCCCCCCCCCCCCCAAATTTGTCCAGCCTTATATATTCCCGGGCAACTTTCTTTTTCTTTTTACAATGGAAAGACTTTCTTTCAAACAATTAGGCCTTGGCTACGTGCCTGATCCTAGCTGACACCAAGCGAAAGAAATGGACCTGGGCTCGCCTCGTGATGCGTAGCACAGACAACCGGTGGACAGTAAGAGGAATAGAATGGTTACCGAGGGATGGGAAACGCAGTCGAGGACGGCAGAGAGTTAGATGGAGTGACGAAATGAAGAAGTTCGCACATATCAAATGGAAAGGGGGGCTCGCACAGGATATGGCGCAGGATATCATAGGGAGAGGCCTTCATCCTACTGTTGACTAAAGCAGGCTGAGAATGATAATGACTAGCGGTTAGTTCGGCTTTGCTTTAGGGTTTACATGCTTCGTTTTAGACCTTATTTAGAGCGTCGTGCGGGCAATTTATTTCACTGGATATTTCCGTTAAGTTGCTTAAGTGGTGAACGTAGTCACCCTTGTCGCTACTTCTTATATACCTCGCCTGTCTGACAAATATCGCTTATTTGCAGTGTCGCGGGTGATGACTAGTGTTATCTAGGTATTGTTAGCTATCTGTTGGTTTTCTGTAGGTTGTCGTCTTTAACTTTCCTCTTTCAAAAGGTACTATCATGTATGGGAAGTTCATGTCGCTGGAAAAGTGCTACATTGTATTTTTAATACTAAGGAAACTTGTTAAAATGGTCAATGAATGTGTTTGATGCACCTTCGACATGCTCCCATATATTAAATATGCCATCTATTTAGTGGAGATAGGTTCAAGGCTTTAGCGGAGATGATTTCAAGAGCTCTGATTCAATCTCATAAAAAAATCACAGCATATCCACGGAGTGAATGATGATGAGTGGGCGAAGCTGCGGAGGTTCATCGGTAAACCGTGAATCTTCCGTGAATTCTGCCCAGTACATCATCACCGACGTGAGATCGGGCGCGTTTATACTAAAGGTTCGATGAGTTATGACGACTTGCAACGCACTTTAATTTTACATGTACGCTGTGAATTTTCATTGTTTAGAAAACCATTGCTTAGAAAACATCTGGCGTCTTTCGTTAAGCAGCTGGCGTCTTTTCGTTTTGCTTTAGAAACATCTGGCGTTCTTTCGTTTTGCTTTTACAAAACATCTGGCGTCTTTCGTTGGTTTATTTCATCAATCAACGGCGTTTTGAACAAAATTTTTATTGTTTAATCACGCACAGGAGAAATCTCACCAGGCACTACCTTGGAGGTAAACACTGGCTGCTACTGGGAATGGGAGACAGCAGAAGTCGGCTTTTAGCTAACACTTACACTTCTACTTCTACTAACGTTTCCTAGTGGAACGTGCCAATGGCTGCTAATGGGGAATGAGAGACAGAAGAATTCGGCTTTTAGTTAACGCGCACGCTGCAAATTTTTTTTATTGTTCAACAACGCACAGGAGAAATCTCCCACCGGCACCACCTTGCAGGTCAAAGCGTAAGACTGGTTACATACTACGCTACGAGGGACGAACGGGTGCCGCTATAAGGAGCTTCGCCCCTAAAATGTTGGCGTACACTGGTGCAAAAGGGCTTCCCATAATAATACCAAAAGTTTGTGCAACTATGAGAACCCCTTTTACAAATTTTGTAAAACTTTGTAAAAACGCGAAGATTCACGCGTAGCGTTACTCTATGCACGCCAAAGAACATTTCACAGCGCGACTGGCGTGCACTATTTGTGTTTGCGAAATATCAAATCAACTTTCACGCATACGAATATTCATTTGTGTGAGGAAGCGCGCCTTTCACAGCGCGCGGTGCCTTAAAAGGTTACTAAACAACATTTTCAATTAATCATCGAGTGACTTCAGCATCGGAGTTGACTGCCTCACGAGTCGATTTTTTTCGAATCCGTCAAGAATAAGCGGAGTTGCAGAGCATGCTTTATGCACTTTCTATCTTTCGTCCAGAGGAGCGCGTTGGTAGCTACACAGGAAGGGATGACACGGGAAAGAAGTCACCTTGAGGGCGCTTCATGAAAGGCGATCGCTAGAGTTGCTACTGCAAATTTTACCACACAATAGAGCGCAACGCCGGCACATGGCAACACCCCGTGGCAAGAAGCGCTACTGATCCAACACCGCTTCTGATATCAGGATGTCGGGATTTTTGTTCACTCATGTCAGAGAACTGGCGCCGGCAGCTCCGAAGCGAGTGGGGAGCGAGAGTCTGTACAACGAAATAGTGACAACTCCGCTTGTAAACTCTACTTGCCGTGCACGACTACTTCGGCTGAACAGCAGCGTTTGCTGTTCATCAAGCCCCAGGGTCTGTTCATCACACCTTTAAGCGGCAGCTTCACGCTCGGCGTCCATACGAGTAAGCATTTGAGCGCGTTGGTACATATAGATGATCAAAAATCAAACAGCGCAAGAAACGTAAGAACAAATATACAGAACCCATGCGCTCACTCTCAAGCAAAATTTTTATCATGGTAACAGTATAAAGAACATCGGAACATCACCCAGTGTTCACACTTCGCACATGACGCACCATTCTCTTGTACAGTCAACCACAAAAGTTTACGGACCGCGCGAGCGCGTGGACAAGAGCCTCTTCGCGGCATTTCAGCTACGTAGACGTTGTGCAACAGCAGCGCTACGGCCAAGACGCATTCATCCCTTAATCGATGGGCTGGCTATTTCCCCACTGGACACGAATATCTTTCACCTTTGAGTTTTTAACGCGACGTGCTCTTCGGCAGTCGTGGCCACGTGCTTCTGTCTCGGGAGCAGGCTCTCAGCATAAGTGTTATCAGCCGCAATCTTTCTCACAAAGTGATATCTACCCAACGGCACACCGCTAGAAACACGGCGTGGTAGCTTTGGTTCTGCTATGAAAGTAAAGTGTGACGCTCCTACGGCAGATTAGCGTTTTGCGTGAACTAAGAATGTTCTGCGTGGTAGCAGCAAATTGATATACCAGTGACTAACACGAATAACCGTTTCCGGCCGAGCGTTGCGGTCGACGGTAGATGGCGCACCGCTAGGTGGCGCGGACAGGCAGTTTGGCATGCGCTCGCACGGTCGGTAAACTTTTGTGGTTGACTGTACATACAGCCCATGCGTTTGCCACTTGAGAAGAAAGTGTATCTCCTTTTCTGTCACACCGATCTATGGATGGCTGATGCAGTTGTCTTGTTCTTTGTGATTGTGGTATGCCCCAGTGATCAAGCGAGTTACAGTATCTTTAGGTTTCGCGGGGACGCGAGTGTTATTATATTGTGGGACACACCTGCATGCGCGCCCGTGTAGCCCTACGGGAGTCATCTCGTTACAAAATGCAAAGCATTTCTTAGCGAACCAATGGATCTTTGACCATATCTATCTATCTATCTATCTATCTATCTATCTATCTATCTATCTATCTATCTATCTATCTATCTATCTATCTATCTATCTATCTATCTATCTATCTATCTATCTATCTATCTATCTATCTATCTATCTATCTATCTATCTATCTATCTATCTATCTATCTATCTATCTATCTATCTATCTATCTAGCCGGCTACGCCTTGGCGCTCTCGTCGTCGTCTTAACTTGGTATGTACTAAAATTAGCATCGAAGGCCATGAGTGCATGACGACCATGATTCGCAGGTGATGACAAGAATAGCTTGACTTCCCGTCCCGTACGTCATAAAATACTTTCCACTGTGGCACATAACCTCATATTCCGTGGTACGCGGGCATGTGCCATACGTGACCGGTGGAAAGGATTTCATGACGTGCGGGACAGGGAAGTCACGTTATTCATGTCATGACGTACACGATTGGCAGGTCATGACATGAGGAGGAGGTGGAGAGGTTGAGAAGAGGAAAATACGCTATTTATGCAACTAGGGCTGCCGGAATAGCGTCTTTTCTTCTCCTCAGCCCCTCCGCCTCATGACCTGCGAATCGTGTTCGTCATCGACTCACGTCCTCCTATGCTAACCCCCGCATACTATAGCCGCTATGCTGTACTCACATACCGTGACCCGTGTTATACGGGTGGTCGCTATTCAGTAGATGCTCATGCTACAGAAGCCGAACTTACGTTTCAAATAAGCCATGATGCAGATTTGCTGGATTGGTTTTGTACTCTTGGCCGAGTTTGCAATGCCGGAAGTGATCCTAAATAACCAGAATTTAAAAAAAAACAGAGAGAGAGAATGCTCGCTACATGGAACGGTTACAGTGTTACAGTTGCGATGGTGTGTACTTGTTGCCTTTCATTGATGATAGGAGCAAAGCATCCATATGTGCTATGTAATTCATGTTCAGTTTTAAACAAATTACATTTGTGTAAGATTTGATGGTGTGCGCTGAAATGTCATTACACTAGATCTAATGGTCATGGCAGTCGTTAGTTGATATTGGGCATATACGTTATTGGCAGTATGCGTTCCGAAAAAAAAAACGCGAAGGAAAAGGTAAGTTCTTTTGTGGGAAACGAACTATCAGTATAGATTGTACAAGGCCATAATGGAGGTGAGTCAAAGCACCTCGTATAATCTAAATAAACGAAAAGTCCTCAAACCAGTTTGATGGGCAAAGCGCCTAGTACTTCGTCGTATGTTGTTTATAGTGGTTACACAAAAGAAAATCAGTGCCGCTACAAATATGTAGTAGGTGCCGTGGTTTTTCATATTTTATTTATTTACAATACCTCAGGCGCCCCATGAAGGTGTTTTCCAGGAGCGTGGGCTATTACAATTTGTTGAATGTATGAATGCTCGATCGCTGCTTTGGAGAATCAAAGAATCTGAGAATAGCAAGTTTAATTTCAGCTCTGGTCAAAGTACAATACACAAAGTGCCACTCTTATAAAATTTGGACAATGGAAGCTATTGTGAAAGCAGTTCAAATCATTATATTGCATTCTCTCACAGTGATATTAACTACTAGAAACAAAGGCATCTGCCGGACAAATTGTTCTGTCGCTTCGCGGAAACTATGCTACGTATTTGAATGCACAGTACTCGTTTCCTCCACTTGAGTGAACTCAATGCGCGCCCTGTCCTGGGAACTTCTGGGACGCTTATCGTTCCTAATGTATCACATGCGTTTGTGTTTCTACTTCGCAGTGAAAACTACTACGGAGACCTGGACGTGAAGACGCTGAAAAAGGCCCAGACGCACAAGAAGGGCGGTCGCCAATCAGCGCAGTCGGATGAGGCCTCATCTTCGTAGTTAACGCATCTCCATCCGCGGCTCAAAGCGGCCTCCACACAACAAGTCTCTGCTCCATGTACACCCACCCAGCTATCGTGCATTCTGCGCTAGAAGTTGTGGCTGCTGCTCCACTCTGCGGGATCCTAAATTCAATGGTCCTCGTTCACGCTCATATAAGGAGTCTCATTTCACCATGTCTTATCGATGGCGGTCTTCACACCGCAGCAAGGGACGAGAAACGGTTCGACGTGTGCCCAGGAGAGACTGCGTACATTTTCTCTTGACATGAGCGTTGTTGTAGGGAAGTGCTCATCTTGATGCGCTTTCTTGCAAGAAGTTGGTTTGTGAAAGTTTTCTTTTCCAATAAATTGAACATTAGTCATAGAGTTTCCCTGTGCACAGAAACTAGTGTGATTGTTTAGACTTAGTGCCCTGAGAATAGATCGTATTATTGTACTGTAGGGAGCACCTTTGTATTTCCTAAGTGCCTGCTATGGAGGAGCTTCAGCGACGCCTCCTTTCTCGGAGTGCAATCACAGGCGGCGTCCTATTCAAGTAAGAAACAATAATAATGTAAAACAAGTGCGCCGACAGGGCATCATGGTTACTAGGGGAAAATACTGAGCGCACATGGACGCTTGATTCCGGCTGTATCTCGCCTTATTTTCCTAAATAAAATATTATTTCTCTACACAGTGAAAGCTGCTGCTTTATTGTTTATACCTTAGTGTTCAGTTTTACGGATGCAGGATACTACCTCATGTGAGTGACTCTGGATGCCGTTCTTCACGGAGTACACGGCTCCGTCTGGAGGTGCCAAGCAGTAGCTCCTGCCATCCGGAGTGAACAAAGAGGGACACATGCTGTGGAGGCACCACGCAAAAATCTCGCTCAATCCGAGTGAACGAAGAGCAAAAAGTACTCTATAGCCATCACGTAATAGCTCTGGCCAGCCGGAACGAAAGTACAGCGAAAATACTGTGGAGGCGCGAGTGTATAACTCCACAAACCGGTGTGTAAAATTAGCGACAAGTACTCCAGAGGCGCCACGCAATAGCTACGGCCAACCGGAGTTAAAAAACTCTGAAACTTACTCTGCAAGCGCCACGCAATAACAACTCCGGCCAGCCAGAGTAAAAACTCTATACCCGAGGTACGGAGTATAAAAACCTCGGAATAGGAGGTCACTAGAGCACAAGCATTTACTCCCAACTGGGAGTTCTTTTCTAGTTACAGTGGACAGCCTGTAATCGCACGTGGAACGAAAGATAATATCAGGCGCTGCCGTCGCAGGGAGGTGAAGTCCCGCGACCTACATTGCCCGCTTCAGACTCTCTCGACGCATCTCTTTCTGCGCACATTGAAAATGCATGAGCTGTTTCAAGTGTACAAAGATTTGACAGGAGAGATGTACATTCGAAGGTTATTCACGAAATAATTGATGCGCGCATGTACAGTCAAACACGTGGCGAGGTGTAGCCATGCAGGGCCAAAACGGCTAACGATAAAGAAGTGTTTAAACATCACGAATTTAATTACTCAGAAAAGATATTTCTTTAACCGTGAGGCCTATAGACGTAACACCCGGGCGCAAGGTAGAATGCGGGTAAATATGGCCACCTTCAGTAATCTACATTGCCAGTATGTCCTCTGACTTTCAAAATCGACCGCACTACAAACAGTGGAGTGTACCCGCATTCTCTACAATGCGCAGACGGCTGTCAGCCACTGGCTTCAACCTTTAAAGACAACGAATGCTCCCTTAGTCAGATCGATGTAAACATTTCTGCAACTCAGCAGCATCTTCTGTACAACCTCATGAGCGCACATACCAAAGATGTTAGTATGGTATTCGTGTGTGCTAGCTTGTTCACCTTTCGTTCGCACTGGTCCTTAACCAGGGAGCACAGTGGAGATAGGTTACAAGGGGTTGTGAAAGGGACGTCCACCCTCTCTATTTGGCCGAAGTTCTTCAGATTGTTCATTACCCTGTCTACATACGGCATAATAGTAATATTTTTTATTACGGTGGCAATTATGCGGACAGTCGCGGCACGTTTTTTGCCGTCGTCATCGGCGTTGGCCCCGCCGTGAGCTTCCGTATAGAGTCTAAACCGGTAACATTGCTCCACACATCGTATGTTCCTTGTACGAGTAAAAGAGTGCGACGAACGGGGCTCAAGCGGAGAGGAAACGTGCCGGGCGACTGCATGGCTCCGGCAGAAACAACGCACAGTAAGTGCAAGTGCTTCATCTTCCAGGGATCAGCAGATGGCTCATATGTGCTGGTAACTATGCTGGGTTTGCGATGAAGTGACAAGACAACACGAAGGTCGCTTCGCTCGCTGCAGCGGCCGCGTTTCTATACGCCAACGTTTTGCTGAGTTATGTGAGGTAAAGAAGTTAACTGCTAGCCTTACTTAGTATAACAATCCAATATGTTCCTATCGCATTCATTGCTTCCCCGTTGCGGCTATATTGTGACTTTTTTTTTGGTGACCGCCCGTCATGGAAGCTTGCAGCGCTTGTGCTCTTGAACATCTTCGACAGCGTACCTTCCAAATCAATCAGAAAAATGTCTAGAAAACCCGAGCTGGTCACACGACTCACTTGCACGCTGATGCACTGCTCGATCTCTCGATCTTACGCATACAAGACTTTCCTAATGAGGAACTAACAGGACACAAAGCAAAAAGGGATATTCAAAACTTATAGTGCCACTTGTCGACAAGCCCGTAAGCTCGATCCGCCATGTTTTGTTGGGCGCGAAAACAAAACCATAGCATATCGGAGCCTTTCAGGGGCTAGCTGCTGGTTTTTTATCTTCGTTCTGCGATGACTTCCCAATGCTTCGTGCGTTGCTCAGACTATGAGGGAGCCGGGATAATGCTGGGAACAAGGTAACACTAATTTTAATCGAATGTATCAGTTACCTTAACGAAGAAAAAGAACGTACCGACGCGAACTTGCTTCGTCAATGAGATCGCCACTGCGCTTTTGTTCTGAAATGACCGGCGCGCGCTTCAACCTCAGTTCTCATTGCTCCGTGGTATTTAGTTGCTTGCTTGCAACGTAAGCTAGACTTGCAGAACATTCTTATGATATACGCATTTTAAAACAGACGGCCGACGTCGCATCTGCGCGAGAGAGCATGATTGATCACGATTATGTTGTCGGTGTTGCTGATCGACGAAAGCGATGACTTACATATATAAACGAGTGTAAGCAGTGCCACACACGCAGCTGCGCACGTCTACATTAAAAGAAGTGCCGCCACACGAGACGAGGTCGGCTCGAAGATCCCAACAGGCAACTCTATGCAAGCTTCGCAGAGCAGTGTGCGCCGAAGTACATAGGCCACATGCCGCGTCTGCCCTTCGCTTTACACCTCCTTACCCCTCCCCTTTTATTACAGCGAAAGCTGTTATGAGATCATTTCACCGGCTGTTTTTGGCGCCGTAGTTGTCCGCCGCCGCAGCCGCCGGTGTCCGTAACCAGTATCGCTCGAAATAAGAAAAAAAAACGAAATGAGAAAAAGTTCCAGGATGGAACGAGGTTCGAACCTGCGCCCTCTGTGTGGGAGCCCAGTATTCAACCTCTGGGCCATGCCGGTGCTTGAAACTGCTTTGCAAAAAGGTCCTATACAGGCTTCATGTCGGGAAGGAACCACATTAGCATATGTAATATAGCGTGGTAGAAGAGTAAAATAAGCACCAAGCGTCGCACAACGCGAATTCTGTAAACAGGCGTCACACAATGCGAATTGCGCAACGAGTAGGTTGTTGAATGCTTCCAACCCATTACAAAGGGCTCTGCCATAATTCTTCGTCGTCATCAGGGACAGCATCAACAAAGTGCGCATAATGCCTTACATGCGTTTAGCAGGTACCACGGCTCTCCGTAGAATGACGAAAAATGGCACACTGCCTGCTGCCCTACTTCTCAAAAACTACAATGATTTATAGCGTAGTGGGTTCCTCGCAAGTGCAATTGTATTGGTTGCCAAGGAAGCCCATAAGCGCATGATCCATTTCCTCGGGGTCTCAGTAAAATTACAATGATTTAGAGCGTAGTGGGTTCCTCGCAAGTGCACTTGTATTGGTTGCCAAGGAAGCCCATAAGCGCATGATCCATAGCCCATACGCGCATGATCCATTTCCTCGGGGTCTCAGTAGAAGTACAATGATTTATAGTGTAGTGGGTTCCTCGCAAGTGCACTTGTATTGGTTGCCAACGAAGCCCATAAGCGCATGATCCATAGCCCATAAGCGCATGATCCATTTCCTCGGGGTCTCAGTAAAGTTCTTCGCCCCCTCCCCCTCTCTCTCTCACTTCCACGTATGTTATACAGCATGACGGGAGAGGGAAATAGCGACCGGGCGTCACCCAATGCAAATTACATTCCTGGTGGGCCGTTTAAAGCTTCCAACCTATTACAAAGGGCTGAGCCATAATTCTTCATCGTCATCAGTCGTCGCGTCAACAAAGTCCACATAATGCCTTACAGACGTGTAGCTGGTGCCTCGTTTCTCTGCAGAATGACGAATAATGGCTTAGTAGGTGCTTCCCAACTTCACAAAAATTGTTATTTATGGGGTAGTGGGTACTTGCAATGTACTTATATTGTGGCCCCAAGAAAGCTTACAACGGGCTCAAGAAACGCAGCTCTTCCAGCTTTCGCTGTGACTGTGCTGCGGTTTCAGCGCAGGCCTGGCGTTTTTTTTTTTTTTTTTTGTTTTCTTCAGTCAGCTTGCGCGGCGAACACGTTGGAGCTAAAAGTTATGGAGCCCACACAGTAGATGGAGCTATTTGCTCGGTAGATCATCGCACTCATCTTTCGCGGGCTCGCGTATGCTGTTCGAAATTCGCAATGCCCATAGACTGTCACGCCACCAAGCGGATGTCAGGAGAACCCCAAGGAAGAGGGTCAGCAGATGACAAACTGGCAGCTCTGGCAGCCGCTCCCTTGTTCGGCTGTGCTAGCCTGATTGTTAACACTTTCGCAGGTAAGAAACACCGCGACTTTGCATGTTTCCTGCATCAGTGAACAAACGGGGTCCTCCGTGACACGATAAGTTTGATTCTTTCTTGCGACAAGCGACGTTTTCGTGAAAGTACGTCGTAAGGCACCATGGGCAAGTCGCGCTTCCAATGAGAACACACAGAGTACACATTCCGCCTTCGCGATGTTTTCTGTAGCCGCGTAGCTTAGTGAAATGTTATTGTCTGACATCTTAAGTATAGAATCTGTCGGTGTTTTTGTAGTGCAGTAATCCCATCACATTGTACGCGGGGTGTGGCGCGAGCACGCGATGTACTCTCTTACAACTGAGCAATATCAAATAGGCGATACTTTAAAGTTGGGCTGTTTATCACTCGTCAGACAAGCGCTGTTATAAATTGTGCGAGTGACCATTGAGCCATTCGAGGCTGCGTTCGCTTCCCGGCTATCCCGGAGCGAACGCTCTCAACGTCATCCGTCACCCGTGTGTTGCTTTCATAGCCAGCATTGCGCCGCTTGTTTTGTTATCTTGTTTATAAGTGGCAGCACACTGCAAGCGATATTGTTGTTGACAGTTTTGAGAGCAAAATGTTGTCCGAGTCCAGACGTTTCTCGAATTGTAAACACGGTGACGCGGAGAAGTCCAAAGCTCTTGGTGGAGAAAATTCTTCAGACTGCTTTTAACAGTGATGCTGAAAGCAACCATCTTGACGACAAGGACTTTTCACTGGACATAGAAGGCTGTGAAAGCACCAACAGTGATAGCGACTATGGAGATAAGCTGCTTACGCTCGAGAAACCAGTGAGACTTCACGTCCTCTCCTGCGTTAATGTATTTTTCACGCTCGTCAGCCACTTTCATTGTATTTAATGTATAATGCTGTTGAGTGAGATCAAAATAAAAACACATTTTTACTTTAGCATTGCATGTAGCGCAACTTATCGTGGATATTATGGGGCACCGCATGCCACCAACACGCTCGACCAGCGGAAGCGAAGTCACGGCCACAATCCACGCCACTGTGTTAACTTCACCTGTACTTCACCCGTCCGAATGGCGTTGCTGTTCGACAAATGTTCGACGTCGCGAAAAGCATGCGTGTGCATTCTTTTTTCTTTATGTTTCGAGGTGATAATCGAACCTGCAACATCCGAGAGAAGGGAATTGCGCATGGCCAGAGTCGAAGCATGTCTGTGACCTAAGCAGAACTGAATGGGATTTTGAATGCTTGTGCTCCGTTGAAAAATTCACGCCGCGTTCCTGACTGCGCAAGTAATGACGACGGCGTAATATGTTTGGAAACCGTCGTCGCGTTAAAAATGCGGTCCCGTGTCGCAGCGATGGCGCTACTCGCTAACCGCCAATTACTGCGGCAAATCCGTCAGTGCTACCTCGGAGTGCCGTTCAATTCAGACGTCAATTCTAGTTCATGCAATTTTCTGTAGCACGCACAAGATTTCGCAAAGCATCGATGATGCGCGGTATGGGAGCCAAAATGTATCCTTTCATACCGCGGCAAATAATTAGGCGGCGAGCATTTAGTACTTTCCACAATTTGGGCAAGTATTTTTGTCTCATATTCATTTCAATGCAGCTCATGACTTTATCCAGTAAAAGCGGCACGGGGCGTGCGTCCGCACGTCCTATCTGTACCTACTGTTGCAGACGGATCGACCCTCCTCCGGGCGCCACCTTGAATCGCACAGTGCGCCACCTATAGTTCGGGGGCATTGCGAATAGCCCACGGTAATGCAACGCCGCCGTGGGATGTTAAAGCAAAGAGCCCAATATTTTAAAAAAGATATGTCAAGGAACGCGCACATATAGCGTTCAAAAAACCAGAACGACAATACTATCAGAACGCATTATAAACAACCAGTGCGCAGTAAAAGAGCATTACGTACTCAGACCGCTTTCTTTGTTTATAGCTGAAACGCGTGATCAGTATTATTCTTTGATTTGCGGCGCACCGTTCGCGCACATGTCCATGACTTGTTTCTTTGGAAAAAAATATGAAACACGCCATTGCGAAGGGTGCAGAGATACCTGTTGCTAAAGGAATATGCCGAGGAATGCAGCACAGCGTTTCACAGGTCGCGCAGAAACAAAGTGGTTTCGATATGTCACGCGTGTTTATAATAACTGAGAAATACAATGGAGATGTATTCTAGTGCAATGTTACCATAGAAGTTTTACAGTCACACCTCCTCTGCAACGAAGAGTTTTCGTGGACGCCTACCTCAGATCGGAAGCGCACGCCACTAGAGAACAGCAGTGCCGCTTTGCGAAGCGGTGCACCTCTTTCAGCTGCCATCCTGATGGGTTTTTAGGGGCGCAGAACTCCGATATTGTGTTTTCGTCGATTTGAGGCAGCACACTGAGGTCCGCTGACCGCACGGAGCTGGATGTCGGAAGAAACAGCCGCATTTTCATGGTCTGAAAGTTCCACCAACGAATGCTGCTCAGCCTCTCCGTGGCCTCTCTTATGGAGCCGCTAGTAGACGATGTCGCGACTGTGCCCAGAAGAAAATGGCTGACGCACCCAGTGTTGCCGGAACCCTAATCATTCTGAATATCCCCTATTGATCGTTTCAAAGCTTAGTTTGTGAGGAATAATAAGGAAGCGGGATTTGTGCGAAGCAGAGTAAGGCAAAAAAAGCTACAAAGCAACAATAATTGGCTGTTTACGGCTGAGCAAAAATTAGCCCTGCTCCACTGAAAACGTCGCGAAGGTTGATGAAACACTGAAGCCTTCTCCTTCGCTACGTCTTGCCTCGTTCTAAACTCAGGGTCCGATGCAAGCCAGTCACATCTAACCCAAACTTCTCTCACTCGAAGCTTTGGATTTTCTGCCCTTCACTTGCACTAGCTTCGGCATCTCTTGCGCGGGCTTCTGGATCATAGCGGCGCTGTCGTGGCCATTCCGGCCACAATTCCCGTTGACGCGTCCGACGGGCAGCTTCTTCTTGCGGAGACCTCACACTTCACCCTTCTCGAACACTCGAGATAAACCAACGGGCTCCTCGATGAGGGTGCCTCGATGTGCTCCTCCGGAACAGGGTAGATATACTGCTTTTGTGGACGCCATATTGGGTCAAACGTTCGCGTTCGGTGGCAATGCCTGGCATGCAAAGATTGAACGCTTTCAGCGAAATGCGCGGTAATTTGGCTCACTTTATCGCTTCTGGCGGTAGGGCTTGCACATATAATGTTGGTAACAAATAGATTAGGCACTAATTATTACGCACGAAGCATTTGATGGCGAAATAAAGGCATTTAGAGCGTATCTATCGGTCTATCTCACTGGCTGCGTAGGTCCTCGTGCTCTCGCGGCCGATTCATTAAGTTCACGAGTACCAAAATTGACATGGTATGACAAGAACATGTGAGAAACATAAATGACCACTCATTACATGAAAATCATGACATGCCTTTAATGTACGCCATGACATACGTGTCATGGTCAAGGAGCTACAACGGCCGTTTGGTCAACTTCATGTATACCAAAATTGACATGGTATGATAAGAGCATGAGGGAAACATACATGACTCGTCATCACAGGAAAACCTTGTCATGCATGTCATATAGGCGATGACATACATGACACGGTCAGGAGCTCTTACGGCCGCTTTTTAACCTGATGTGTACCAAAACTGACAAGGCATGATAGGAGCGTAAGGCTAACATGAATGACTGGTCATAACACGAAAATCATGTCATGCATGTCATGTGCACCATGACACACATGACACAGCCCTAATGTTCTAACGGCCCTTGTATTAACTTTATGTATATGAAATTTGACAGGCCATGATAACAGCGTAAGATGAAAAAATTGACTGGTCATAACACCAAAAAATGTCATGCATGTCATGTACGCCATGACATATATGACCCGGTCATGGAGTTCTAATGGCGATTTTATTACCTTGTTGAGTACCAAAGTTTACATGGCATGATAAGAGATTATGAATAACATAAATAGCTGATCATAACACGAAAAAATTCTCATGCATGTCATGTAGGCCATGACATACATTACCCGGTCATAGAGCTCTAATAGCCACTTTATTAATTTAGTGTCTACCAAAATTGACACGACATGATAAGAGGGCATAACTACCATAACTGACTGGTCCTAACATGAAAATCATGTCATGCATGTCATGTGCGCCATGACACGCATTACCAAGTAATGGGGCTTCAATGGCGGATTTAATAACTTGTTGATGACCAATACTGACATGGCACGGTATGAGAGTTTGTACTAACATAAATGACTAGTAATAACACATAAATCATGTCATGCAGGCCATGACATACATTACTCGGTAATACAGCTCTAAAGGCTTTTTTATTAACTTTCAGTATGCCAATATTGACACGGCATGATAACAGCGTAAGATGAATATATATGACTCCTCATAACATGAAAATCATGTCATGTACGTCATGACATACATGACCCGGTCATGGAGCTCTAACATGCTCTAATATGACCCGGTCTTGTAGCTCTAACAGGCAAGACAATCTCACTCCAAATTCACTTGTTTGTGATTAGCTTAATGCGGATTAGCTTAATCCGGCTTAATCCACCCTGTTTTGGGGCCATACTCTATCATCCAACTGACTAGACAAACTGAATTTACTCAGAATGGCTGGTTCGGGATTACATTAGTCCGGATTAGCTTAAACCAGGTTAGATTAATCCGGCTTGATCTCAACTGTCTTATTGTGGCCATACTCAGTCATCCAAATGGCTAGGCCATTTCAACTTACCTTAAGAGACTTGCTCAAGAGTAGCTTAATTCGGATGAGCTAAATCCGGCTTCATCCGGATGGGCTTAACGTGGCCATGCTCCGGCATCCAAGAGGCTAGACAATCTCAACTCACTCCAAGTTCACTTGCTCGTGATTAGCTTAATGTAGATTAGCTTAATCCGGCTTAATCCACATTGTCTTATTGTGGCCATACACTGTCATCCAACTGGCTAGGCAATCTCAACTTACTCAAAATTGGATGGTTCAAGATTCGGACTACCTTGATCCATCTTAATCGAATGTAATCGGATCGGCCTAATGTGACCATACGCAGTCATCCAAACGGCTAGTCATTCTCAATTCACTCAACATTGACTTGTTCAAGATTAGCTTAACCCGGATTTATTTAGTCATGCTTAATCAGAAAGAACATAGCCTACTCGGGTCTAATGTACCTCATGGCTATGCCATCTCATCTTGGACCGGATTAGCGTGATCCGACATAATCTCCACTAATCTTGCCTAATCCCACTTGATAGGTATCAATCAGTATAGATTGGTATCGACTAGCGTTAAATTGGCTTGTCCAAATTCAATTAGGCTGCGATATACTGGCTTAACTAGGCGTTTTCTAAGCTTACCCTGGTTTAATCCGGCGGCTTGATTGGTATCGATGAGTATCAATCTGTATTGATTTGTATCGATTACTACTGATTGTTTTGACAATGCTTATTTAGCATGAGCTATGAATAACTTGTCTCGACCAAGCTTATCTAAGCTTATCGGCAAGGTAGCCGAAGCATCTATACACTCCGCACGGCTTAACGCAAAGCTTAACATCCTATTTATAAAAGCAGCTTCACGCGATGATTATGCGATGCAGCTATAGCGAGTCAAGCAAGGATTTCTTTGTGAGAATGGCAGACTGGGCTTGTTGGTTTAACGTATTTGAAGTTTAAGGCGCGAATAAGACACGGACGAAGATAAGAACACACACACGGAGTGCCACTTCCAACAAAGATTTATTTCGAAAGAGCACAGAACATATTTATACACCACACGCGCCGTCAACGTGCCTCAATGCGCAGTCGCATTCAAGTAGCGTAACTCTTTTGGCGATAATGAAATGGAGGCAATGCTGACGCATAGATCACCTTATTCGATTATTTTCTTGGCCTCAATAATTAGTCGTACTGATTTATCGGGGCTTCGGCCGACTACCGCGCAGGCGCTAAAGTCAGGCACGCAATGACAATCTGGGCAGTGTATCGCGAGGTGGCCCTCTCTGCCATTTCTGACGTTGTTATTATGCTGTCTTAGCCTGTCATTCAGGCATTGTTCGGTCTGGCCTACGTAACTTCTACCACACGACAAGGGGATCTCGTAGACCACATCATTCTGAAAGCTTACATACTTGTTCTTGTGGTTCACAATGCAGACCGGAGCTTTCCTGAGGAAAGTGACCACAGCCTTCTGCCCCGTTAAAACTTTCCAGGTTCTGCAAGATGACTAACCTATTACAGGTTCCACTTGCCACAACGTGGTTTTCTGTCTCACTTGTTACATTGGTGAGACTGTTCCACTTGCAGTTTCTGAAGTGGTCCTACTTGCTTTGAAGTGGATATTAAGACGCTACAGCTTGGACCATAACAGGTTCCATTTGCTGCCAAGCGGTTTGGTATTTCGTGCTTCTGTAATCATGCTTTACAGAACGAGTTAAACATGCTCAAGTTTTGCTACATCAAACGCATGCCACATGCACTTGCATTAACTATTGACACATTGCTGTACTTCAAAAAATTTATTTATTCGGTACAAAAAGGAACAGAAACAGATATTTACGCAATTTACACAAGTAATGCCATAAGTATATGTGAAAAAGGGAACTTATGGAGCTTTTAGTTACATATACACTCATCCAAGCAAAATAATCAACAGTAGAGCTTATGTAAATGCGTAATTGAGTACCATTAAAGGTGGATGCATGTTGCGATCGTGCAACATATTCTGACAAATTTTTCGAACAAGACGTTTCTCAGAAATTGATACAGTCATTTTAGCTAAGCAAGAGGCCATAGGGCCACGATAGAATTTGAAAACAAGAGAAATATTAATCACACACACAAAAAAACAGGTCACCCTTAATACAGCAGGGAGTAAAAACAAAGTTACTACATCCCTAGATAAAAAATATAATTCTTTTCAACATAGATGGAATGAATGAAACTAACTACACTGATTTCTGGAGCAGCAATTGAAGTTGGAGATAAGGCACCAAGCCAACAAGAAAGCAAACTCTCCACAATCACAAGATTAAATAAACAAAGGAAAGCACACGACGAGGACTAACATAAGATCTAAAATGATCCATAGCGGTTGCACAATTCCGTAAAAAAAACGTTGTCCCATTCAACTCAAGATATATGCATGGACGAAGAGACCTTGAAATTGGATGAATAACTTTTGAATTAGATTTGCGTGCTCCCTTTAAGTGGCTTACTCCTTCAAAACTTTTCACTTGGTAGATGTGAGAGATGATGGAAATGTCAGAGCTTCCATCAACTTTGCAAACGTTCACCAAATTTTCTACTTTCACATAGTCATTGCCTAATTTTGCGGCGGTTGAGTTTCTTTTTTTCAATGCTGGATCGTAGTTATCACTGTGCACAATGCATCCATCCACACAGACACGGCTATACTCTTCAATCTCTTCCACACCAGAGATCTTGCTCTTTACAGTCTATCAAATCGTGTGAAGGGACCTGGGGCCTCCCGAGAAGTACTCCCATGCGCTCCTTTCTTTTTGTTTGTAAGCACAGCTCCTTAACGTCTGCAGATGCCATTGAAAGAAGCGGGTTGAAATTGCTCGTTAGAAGAATTCGCGACAAGATTTAAAAAGGGGTGACATTTGAGGATGACACTAGTTTTACAAGGTTGCCCATGTTACTTTCGAATTCGAAGCATGAAATAGCCTAAAGTGGTCCATGCAAGAGCACACACTTCGGCAAATGGAGCAGAGTGCGCATATTCGAAGTCATCTGTGCTTTTCTATAGGTGAACTCGGCGATGACAACAAACTTTGTTATTTTTGGAGTACAGTCGTCAGTCTCTTGCAATGTCACATGACTCTTCAACAAAGTGTACACTGACGACACCAGGAGAACAAAGTGTTCAAGAAACTTAGCTGGCAGGAAGGAAGGAAGGAAGGAAGGAAGGAAGAAACAAGCGGAAAGACAGGGAGGTTAGCCAGTTCTTAGACTGGCTGGCTACCCTGTGCTGGGGGAAGGAGTAAGGGAGATAAAACATGATAGAATGCCTTTTAGACATGGCAGGCTGTAGAAGCGGAGCCAAGACTCCCACTCCGATGCCTTCCAATACTTTCGAAGCTTAAGGGACCTCGGTGTTCTATTAAAGCACATGGGAGGTCCCTCGCTTAGGAGACGCTCATATGCTTCCCTTAATGTCTGAGGACCACCAATATAGCATGCCCTTCCCGTGTCCGAAAACCAGAGTTCTGTGATTTGGCGTACAACTCCAAGCAACACAGCATGCATGTAGTCAGGCCGAAAGCTCCAGACAATATCGAATCCAGGGACGTTGAGGAGAGGGGAAGGTCCCTTGACCCTTTGATGGTGCGCTTCGATGTCGCTGCCATCTGCATGTCAGCCAACCTGCCAGCTGCACTCTTGTCTTCAACAGGTGAACCTGCAGGGTACTTGACACATCCTGCACAAGTTGACACGAGATTTAGGTAGCTTTGGTCAAACACACAGCAGGTGACACACATAAACTTGCATAACCTGCAATGATGTATGATATACCTTCAATGAATTCCCCGGCATGTAGGCACCAGGAACAGCCATAGTACCCGTTAAATTGTAGGACGTTCTGCATGGAAGCCCGGGCTGGTGCATCAGCAACAGCAGTTATGCAGTACACCTAGAAAGTGCGGGAAGGCTGTCATTTTAGTTCCTAACATGACATCTATGTAACCAAGTAAAACAAGATAATTGAATAGGTACCATATTTCTAAGGCGACACAGCATACCTTTGAATGCACTTGTGGACCATTCACATTCCAGCAGTTTCTTTCAGTAGAGAGTTCGCTCATTTGTTCTGCGAATGCCTGGAGGACCAATGTCATGTCTGGATGTTCATTACCATACCACAAGAGCGCACAAATGATGTTGCTCCAACGTCTGTGTGGTGGCAGCTCATTCACGGTCACATGTACAGGCCAAATGGAGTAGTTTGATGACTTAAATACCGGACTACCATCTGCACTCACAGTTAAGGTGATGTCATGTTTCTCGCAGCCAAGCTTTTTTCGCTGGTTCTGATGGAAGGCAACGTTCGTCAAATCTGACACACTACCGTGTTCTGTGTCTTTTCTTTCACTCAAAAATTTGTAGAGCTCTTCTCTCAAATTATCATCTGCGAGCACAGATGCAATTTGCTTTTTCAATGGCAGGCCAACAAAAAAGCAGCCTTCTGCTGTCAACTTCCGGCCAGTGTAGCCCTTTCCACAGCACATGCCAGACACAATGTTGCGCTCACTTAAGCTGCCGCCCGTCTTGGCCAGCAGCCGATTACAAAACGGGCAGTAAAAGTAGAAATTCATGTCTTCTGGTGAGGTTGCACAGAAATTTTGGAAAAGGTACTTGCTGTCTGGAAGCACACTTCAGCCTAAAATATTATTACACAATCTCAGGAGATCTTCTACAGAGGTCCATGACAGACCATGCTTTATGGCGAAGTCATAACAAGTACAAGTGCATCCCCAACAGACAAGGAGTTTGCGTTGCCAAGCGGGCGCGC
Organism: Rhipicephalus sanguineus; assembly: GCF_013339695.2. NCBI lineage: Eukaryota > Metazoa > Arthropoda > Arachnida > Ixodida > Ixodidae > Rhipicephalus > Rhipicephalus sanguineus. The sequence goes on from NC_051176.1 coordinate 39,630,181, forward strand.
AAACTCCAATCGGAAGAAGTCCGAGTTTGGGAGTCCATCACACGGCTGCGTCGCATTAGACAGATTATCTTCGGCGGGTGCGAACTCATCGTCAGTAGTGTCGCAGTCACTAGCCGACTCATCTCCCACAAATGAACTCCCGTAGTTTTGTCGTCCAATATCCTCGGCTGACTCACCAGCTTCATTATCGTCCGAGGATTCAGAAGCGCTTGTGACCGTACGTTCTCCCGAAAAAAACGTCCGTTGAAGGCTGTGCAGGAGCATTCTTCCTTACTTTTTGTTGCGTCGATTTTGGCAAGCGGTCATTCCAGGCTTTAGGCTCCATATATCGCTTGCGGATTTTTTTTACTCGCGTTCATCACGCCTGACACAGATTGTCTATTCTTGCTGGTGAGCACACTGCAGCGGTCTAAAGACGTCCAAGTCACCAATGAATAATAAAAAAGTCAACAATAAAAGAACATCATTAGCCACGTACGCACGCGTGCGCGTGCAAAGACAGTGGCAAAGATTACCGACATTGCTTGACACGGCTTGGCCTTGGCTTGACCGTAGATACACAGAACACTTATGTAGATACGTGGACTATTTTTTCAGTGCCAGGCAAATTACTATTAGGCGCCTGCAAGCAGTACTTTATATTATATATTCTGTTCATTTCATTAAATCAATAGCCATTTATATTTTGAGGTTATGACGTGTTTTAACAGTAATCTCTAGCCAAGCCAAAGACGAAGCACCACGTTTTGACTTTGGTGACGGTCGGACACTTTTGTCTCGTGGTGCACGGCGTGTGAGCGTCAGGATGTTCGCGTTAGTGCGGTTCTTGAACAGTTTTGATAAGAAGGAGTATATAATACCTGCCAATAACATTAAGGACTTTTACACAGAAAGAAAGGAGGACTTCATTAAAAGTAAAGTCGACAGGACAGAGGGGGTTGATGATGAAGACCCGCAAAACACAGGATCGTACACATGTTGAATTCTGCTGCTGGCAGGTAAGTAAATGAAGCTAGAAATTTATTGCGATTCGACACATGCTATATAGGTAGTGTCATTGCATGCCAAACCCATCACCCATCACATGGGGCTCTGGCCACAACCTGTGCCCGCGCTGACGCGATAGCGCCTGAGCGATCGAGAGGCCGGCATATGCTTCCACGTGCGTACAGTCATGTGATCTACAACTAACGCTATTCGTTATTGGTATATGCTTGCAGGATCAATATAGGAATCATCATCTAAATTATGTTGCTTGCTGAACAGTGCCGGCCGCGTTGAATTAACCAGCATTACTCTTGTTCGGAAAAATTCGGACATTTTTATTGTATCACAAAGTATGTCCTTTCAGTAATGTTGATACAAATTATGGCTTGTTGCCTTTATCCTAAATTTAATACCTATGCTGAATTGCGTTGCGTTTCTGACTGGCACAAAACTGCTAAACACACACAGAGTGTTTATATACTATATAGCAGCTTTTCCAGACTAATATTGGCGCATTTTGACTTCTTACTTGAGCCTAACAGACTCGGAACAAGAGCTACATGAACAAAGGGGCAGCAAGCGCCTTCCACGGCCTCTGATACACCAGTCAGATTTTGACCAAAAGGAAGAGCCCATTGACCTGCAGCTGTCAGCAGTAAACACCAAGCAGACTGCAAAAGAGGTATTACCTTAATAGCGCTAAACTTTTGGCACGTTTCTGTGTCAAAAATTGCTTATTGGTTTTCATTTCTTTTTGCAAGCACACAAAAAAATCTAACAGGATCAGGCAGCATAAAAAAGTGCTGCTTATGAGGAAATTCTGAGCAAGCATGCCTCCCTTGTCCTAGAAAAAAATAAAGCCGCCCGAGCTTCTCAAGTGGGCTTTAAAATGTACACTTCTCGGTTTTATTCAGCACTTTTCAACTCCTTACTCTCTTTTCTTGTGCACAGACATCCTCAAACAGGCGTGTGGTGTTCAATGAAGACACCACAAACAAAGAACGCAAACACAAGCAAATGAGGAAAGAGACTTGGCAGGAGCCTTATGAGAGTGTGTTGAAAGAGCGCAGTGAACTGCGACAAGCGGTTGCCAAAATCAATGAAAGAATTGATCGAATAGACGTGAAGCTTTCAATGAGTAAGTATATTGCCATTTCTTATATTGCTATATCTTTGTTGTGAAATGCTGCTTTGGTAGAACCTCTAAAAAGTGTCAATGATCTGGACGGCGTGCACTATACCATTTCTAATGCTTGCGGCTGTTCTTGCTTTATTTGACGCGGATAGCACAACATCTTATTCTATGTGCTCTTTATATTTATTTATAGTGTTACTGGCATATATTTATTAAATGTTATTTTCTACGCCTGCAGTTGCATAAATGCTACAGGCGAGAAGTGCCCCTCAGCCTCAAAAGGCACAAAAAAGTTCCCCGCTTCTCGAGCAAGCACAACCGTCCCCTACAGGTAAAGTCTGCACAACTGCATGAACATTAATGTTGCTAAACTTTTGTTGCTGGTGAAAAAGCTGAACCCTCAGCTTTTTGACTAGATATTGAGAATTAGAGTTACATCTTGATAACAGCCACTGCAAATTGTATACTTCTCTACTGTGGGTGCTGATCTGTGGGAGGATGGCCAAGACCTTAATGGTTTGGATTGCGAAGTTGAACCGTCGCACACAGCCCCTAGACCGCTACCACCAGCACACATGGACACTACATCCACGGCAAACCGGCACAGGACATCCAAGCCTGCTGCAGACGCACTCTAGATATTGAGAATTAGAGTTATATCTTGATAACAGCCACTGCAAATTGTATACTTCTCTACTGTGGGTGCTGATCTGTGGAAAAATGGCCAAGACCTTAATGGTTTGGATTGCGAAGTTGAACCGTCGCACACAGCCCCTAGACCGCCACCACCAGCACACATGGACACTACATCCACGGCAAACCTGCACAGGACATCCAAGCCTGCTGCAGACGCACTCTAGATATTGAGAATTAGAGTTATATCTTGATAACAGCCACTGAAAATTGTATACTTCTCTACTGTGGGTGCTGATCTGTGGGAGAATGGCCAAGACCTTAATGGTTTGGATTGCGAAGTTGAACCGTCGCACACAGCCCCTAGACCGCCACCACCAGCACACATGGACACTACATCCACGGCAAACCTGCACAGGACATCCAAGCCTGCTGCAGACGCACTCTAGATATTGAGAATTAGAGTTATATCTTGATAACAGCCACTGCAAATTGTATACTTCTCTACTGTGGGTGCTGATCTGTGGAAAAATGGCCAAGACCTTAATGGTTTGGATTGCGAAGTTGAACCGTCGCACACAGCCCCTAGACCGCCACCACCAGCACACATGGACACTACATCCACGGCAAACCGGCACAGGACATCCAAGCCTGCTGCAGACGCACTCTAGATATTGAGAATTAGAGTTATATCTTGATAACAGCCACTGCAAATTGTATACTTCTCTACTGTGGGTGCTGATCTGTGGGAGAATGGCCAAGACCTTAATGGTTTGGATTGCGAAGTTGAACCGTCGCACACAGCCCCTAGACCGCCACCACCAGCACACATGGACACTACATCCACGGTAAACCGGCACAGGACATCCAAGCCTGCTGCAGACGCACTCTAGATATTGAGAATTAGAGTTATATCTTGATAACAGCCACTGCAAATTGTATACTTCTCTACTGTGGGTGCTGATCTGTGGGAGAATGGCCAAGACCTTAATGGTTTGGATTGCGAAGTTGAACCGTCGCACACAGCCCCTAGACCGCCACCACCAGCACACATGGACACTACATCCACGGCAAACCTGCACAGGACATCCAAGCCTGCTGCAGACGCACTCTAGATATTGAGAATTAGAGTTATATCTTGATAACAGCCACAGCAAATTGTATACTTCTCTACTGTGGGTGCTGATCTGTGGAAAAATGGCCAAGACCTTAATGGTTTGGATTGCGAAGTTGAACCGTCGCACACAGCCCCTAGACCGCCACCACCAGCACACATGGACACTACATCCACGGCAAACCTGCACAGGACATCCAAGCCTGCTGCAGACGCACTCTAGATATTGAGAATTAGAGTTATATCTTGATAACAGCCACTGCAAATTGTATACTTCTCTACTGTGGGTGCTGATCTGTGGAAAAATGGCCAAGACCTTAATGGTTTGGATTGCGAAGTTGAACCGTCGCACACAGCCCCTAGACCGCCACCACCAGCACACATGGACACTACATCCACGGCAAACCTGCACAGGACATCCAAGCCTGCTGCAGACGCACTCTAGATATTGAGAATTAGAGTTATATCTTGATAACAGCCACTGCAAATTGTATACTTCTCTACTGTGCGTGCTGATCTGTGGGAGAATGGCCAAGACCTTAATGGTTTGGATTGCGAAGTTGAACCGTCGCACACAGCCCCTAGACCGCCACCACCAGCACACATGGACACTACATCCACGGCAAACCTGCACAGGACATCCAAGCCTGCTGCAGACGCACTCCCCACACGTTGAAGCCCAAACGCTTTAATTGTCATTACGTTGCTATTATTTTGCTGTAAACATCAACTTCACTCCTTATTTCTCATCAGTTGCAGACCCAAAAGTCCACACTCATTTTATTGACATTGGTGATGGCAAGGTAAGTGCACGACTGTGTTCCCTTCATTTCTGTTTTAAAGATTTTGTTTTCATTTAAAGTATCACGTGAAGGACGGCCTTATGATTGGAAGCAAGCAGACGGAAGAGATCCTGGGCCATAAAAAACTTTCGCTCGACCCCATATGGCCCAAGCCATATGGGGTCGCGAAGGATTGGCGGAGCGAAATTATGGAACCAATCTAGCCCCCAAGGACTACAAGAACCCCAAAGCCGTCGTGCGGAAGCAGCTGAGTCCACACAAGGTTGCTTTGGTTATTGGTAAGATTGTGGTTAATTTGTGCTGTACATAATTATGTATCCCACGGCTGTTTTATTTTCCGCCTCCTTTGCAGACACCGTGACACATTGGGGGTCGAGGAGCGGAGTCTTAGTTAAGGAAACGCTGGCCAATTTGTCCACTATTTTGCCTCAAAAAATTCAAGACATCAGGAGGACAAAGAGAAAGGAAGATTGAATGCTTCAAAAATCTTTTCTTTTGACTTCACATTATTTTCTTTTTTTAAGTGTCACTCACTTATCAATAAACTATTGTAAAAACAAGTTTTTGTTTCTAATATTCATTGAAGTGCACCAGTGGATCCTAAGACCACTTAGCAAGATGATACGTTAGGCAGGTGGTTCCACATGCGAAGTGAGACCACTTGGCAAGTGGAACCGCTTGAAGTGGATTATTGAACCTGGATTTGAAGTGGGACCACTTGCCAAGTGGGACCATTTCAATTCCAGGTTCAATAATCCACTTCATTGGTTCCACTTGGAGAAATATTTCGCCTGGGAATAGCATCAATCAACCTTTTGTTACACTAAATCCTAGTCCTAGAGCTTCACCTTCCCTTCCGCATATATCCGCCAGCTGCTATATGTCATCTCGACTGTCAGCAAATAAGATAATATTGTCAGCATAAAATAATCCTGGAAGCTTCTGCTAAATCATGACGCCGCCCTGTTTGTCCGAGAGATTAAAACCAATGTTGCTAGCTTCTAGTGCTTTTTCCATATTCACCATGTACAACATGAATAACAGCGGGGACAAAGGACATCCCTGTCTCAGCCCCTTGCTAATATCAACGCTGTCCTTGCTACTTATTCCTTCCCATTCTATACAAACTGTATTTTCTCGGTATATTTCCCTCAAAACTGTATACAGTCGTCGCCTGTACCCATTTCTTTCAATTTATCCCACAAAATTTCCTGATTACCGTTGTCGTACGCCCCAGTGATGTCTAGAAAAGCAACGTACAAGCAACGTTCTATTTTAGATATTTTTATACACTGAGTGAAAACAAACAAGTTATGGTCTAACCGCCTGTCGACTCGAAATCCATTCTGGAGTTCTCCCAAAATATCGTTATGTTCTGCCCACTTTCCTATTTTCATTTTTACTGGTTGCATCGCCAACTTGTATAGTACTGATGTAATGGTTAGTGGTCTATACGAGCGAACCTTGTCCTTTTCTCCCTTGCCTTTATAGATTAAGATCATTCTACTTTTTCGCAAACAGTCCAGTATTTGCCGGTCCTGTAAGCATTTTTCTACGGATTTCAGCAGTGCTTCTTTAGTGTTATGCCCTAGTTTGTTAAGGAGGCTAACGGGAATCCCACCTAAACCCGCGGCAGTGCGCTTTGGAATTTTTCATTCGGCCTTTTTCCAGTTGAAAGTCTCCAGTACTAGCTCTTCCTCGATTGCTTTCTGCGCCACACTTGTTCTTTTTACACGAATCGGCTGTTACCTTTCGGATGTAACCTAGCGCTTCGTACCCTTCCAATTGATTTCCTCCTTCATCTACAATATATTGTTGCATTGTGACAGACTTCCTACCTAGCTCCTTTATGTGGCTCCAAAATATCCTAAGCGCGGCCTCCTTTTTTTCGTGAATCTCTGTCACCCAGCGTTCACTTTCACTTTTAATTTTTGCCTCGACCAATTTCTGTACAACGGATTTTTTCTCTAAATATATTTCCCACATTTCGTTGACTTCGTCCTGCGGCCGCTTCTCCTTTTTTGCCTTTATACGCTCCCGTGATGCTTCACGCCGCTTCTCGATCACTTCCCGGATTTTCTTGTTCCACCAACTTTTTGGCTTCCTCTTTCCTTTCCAGCAAATGGGTTTCTTCTCTCTCCCTATCTCTTTCGTCGTTAAATGTAAGAGCTCAATCCCAGTCCTTGCCTGGTATTTTGCCTACTTCTTCCTCGACTCTTGCGGCTATATTTGGTATTTGTTTGCCATTTAAGAACGACCCAGACTTTGACTCCGTGCTCTTATTTACAGTTTTATATGACATTTGTACTGTCATTCGTTTATGATCACTACCCAAGCTTTTAATTCCTTCCACGTCTATTCTCATTTCTCTCAGTTTGTGATAAATTCCTTCAGACATGAGACAACAATCAATACTTGATTGTTTGTTTCCGACTTTCCACGTGATCTGGCCGTCACATTTAGGCCCCATGCTAACTACCTCGAGACTACGTTGCTCGCAGAGACCTAGTAATAACTTTCCATTGGTGTCTGAATATCCGTCAAGGTCATGTATGTGGGCATTCATGTCCCCTAGAAGGATGACTTCGGCCCCATTAGCAAATTCCTTAATATCCGCACTCATGCAATGCACTATCTCGTGACTCTTTTCTCTGCACTTATTTCCCGTCCACAAGTAGGCAACCCCTAGCCACGTTTTCTTTCCACCTACTGTGCCCAAAACCCAGAGGTGCTCTGAACACGTCTGTTTCACTCTAACCCATATGGCGCCGCGGCAAGGGGGTGGGAGAAGAGCGCCGAGTCGCGGCGCGCGGCGGAACTACCTCAATTACATTTTTCAAAGGGGCCCGCGCCGAATGGGACGGCCGGCGCAACACCGCCGCGCGCCGATGATCCAGGCGGCCGTGCATGTAGTATTAAACGCACGCATCAGTTCGTCAAATGTACAGTGGTCAACTATCATATCTATAACGACGGAGCGTCGTGCTCCGAACTGCACCAGCGACATCTGCAGTTGATAACGGGGCACCTCTGAGCATGCGCAGCCCCACTGATGCGCCTACCTTGCTTTTTCGATCGTTGGTTATCACCGCGAATGCAACAACTGCTTTGGCCGTTGGAAGCGCTGTCACCAGTTTATCACAAAAACAAAAAAAGAAAGAAAAGAAAAGAAGGAAACGAAGCGAAGCGAAGGGAACCGTTGTCAGCGCGCGATGAAAGCTATGCTGCGTGTTGATTTGCCGTTCGCGGTCACATTGTCTCAGCAGCAGATTTGCGTCCACTTAAATGTTTATCCATTGTCCGACGCATTGTCGGTATGATATGATACTGCGAACCGAGAATAAGTGCGCAGTATAATACACGCCGACCCGGTGATTGCACTCTCTCTTTTTTTTTAGGCGCTATACGGTTGACAGCGCTTCTGACGGCGAAATCAGTTGTCGCGGCCGCGACGATAACAAGGACGGAAATTACATGGCGAGCGTATTAGTGACACTGCGCACGCTCTGATGTGGCCCGTTTCAAGCTGTAGATGTCGCTCATGCAGTCCCGAGCACGACGCTCCGGCGTTATAGACATGAGAGTTGACCACTGTACAAGCAATGTAGTGTACGTAATTCCTTTGACGTGTGGTCATGTGTACGTAGGGCAGACTGGTAGACGTATAAGCACGAGGCTAAGGGAACATATTTCGATTCTGAAACCCACATTGAGCGCTTCATTGCAATGAGTGCGCATGCACGCCTTGATTTAGTAGCGCGGCTATTGAATACAGATATCCCAGTGAAACTTCGAGGTAGATAGTAGAGGCGTTTTACACTCACAAGCAGAAAAAGTGTGTTAGCCACCCCTCCGTTGCCTAGCTGGAGAAAGTAATTTTGCTGTTGTCATGTGTACGTTAAGGCATGTGACCACGAACTGTGCCATGTGCGCTTTTGACGAGTTTTTTTTTTTTTTACTTGATCGTGCAGATCCGAGGGTTGATAAAGGAAGGTTTTTGAAAAAATAAACCAGTTGTTGGATTGCGCTAGTCTTTGTGTATCTCTTCTTTGTCTCCATGTGCTCGCGCGAATCCGTGACGATGAAAGCCTTATAGCCTTGTTACACGGGCAAGCTAACCTCAGTTCTGAGCAACCGTGGTTAACTCGTTCCAACTGTGGTTAACGCTAACCGCAGTCCACCGGAGTTACACGGGCCATCCTTGGTGCGATCTTGTACGCGTTCCTAAAACAGACGGTGGCGGTCCGTGCTTTACGTCACAAACTGGTTCGCGAGAACGAGGGGAAGCAAACAGCCAATGAGCGAAGTCGAAGCCTGCGTTTCAATCCAATCCAAGCCGTCTGGCAGCCATTTTAATCCATTCGTTTCGTTTCGATGGTCTCTCCGACCGTTCTTTCTCCTCCGTCCGAAAGCAGACACGTAACGTGACGGCTCACGTGACAATTAACGTCGCGGCGCTCGTCACGGCTCACATTGACCAATCGCATGCGACTCAAACGGATGAACCACCTCCGCCCGTTTTAGGAACGCGTGCAAGATCGCGCCGCCTGTTCACAGCTCTTAGCTTGACGACATGTCAGGTGACTGCTTGCGCACTGGCCTTATTTTGATTTATTTCTCTACAAAGCATCAGTGCAAATGTGTAGAAATGTTATTTTTCATCAAAATGATTGTCATGTGTGACAGTTTTAATGTGTTCCAGTGAGTTTTGCAAGTACTGGTTTTGCATTTAGCCTTATTTGTGAACAATCTGTCAACAGTGGTCGCAATCGGCTCTGAAGTTGCATTCACAGCCGACGAAATCCGTTGCACGCAAGCCGTTATCGTTCGCACGAGGCTGTGGTTGTGTTTATCGTCGTTTGGTTCCTTGTTCACTGTGTGGTGAAATCGCGCGTCTGGTAATCTTGTTTTCCTTCTTTTTATTTCTCACGTCGTTATTGCGTTCCGGGTTCTGTAAAAGTGCTGGTGTGCCGTCGTCGGTTTTCTCGCGATGGCTGTTCTTTGGCCGGAGCAGCATCTCAGCGATGGTCGGCTTTTCTGGACGATGTTCACAGCAATGCAAAGCAAGCTGCACCACCAACGCATAATGCAAGCGTCCGTCGTTCAAGCCATCAGGAACTTCCAACGAGAAAGGGAGCATCCTGACCAGCGGCGCTGTCGACTGATGCTCGGGGCTGCACTGCTTGTCGCGCGCGAAAAGGCAAATATGGATGTATCCGTGTATAAACATGGTGGTATGAAGGTACATTGCCTCAGCTACCAGACAGCAAATTCCATCGGAACTTTCGTGTCAATCGATGCGCATTTAACTACATTCTGACCGTGTGTGAAGGCATGAAGAGACAGGACACTGTCATGCGCAAAGCAATTTCTTTGGACAAGCGCGTCGCGATCGCCTTGTATCGTCTCGCCACCTCCGCCGAAGAGAGAACCGTGGCTAACCTTTTTGGCGTGAGCCGCTCTTCCGTGGACCTCATTTTTCGAGAGTTCTGCGGTGTCGTTGTGCGGTGCTTGGAGGCGCGCTTAGTCCGATTTCCCTGCACGCGGGAAATGAACACCTGAGACAGTTCGTAGCAGTCACCGGCTTTCCGCAATGTGTGCGCGCCCTGGATGTTTGCCATATAGAGGTTTGCCCCCCTATGGAACACGCAACCGATTATTACAATTACAAGGGGTAGTATGGTTCAATTCTTTTCGCTGTTGTGGAGCGCCGATACAGATTTACGTACGTGAACGTGGGGTCACCCGGAAAGAACCACGACGCTGCGGTGTTCGAAAGCTCGCGACTGCCTAAGGTTCTAGCAAGCGAACTGTTTCAACTGGAAGAAAAGATCGTGGAAGGTGTTTCGGTGTGCCCTGTCCTCCATGATGATCAAGCACTTCCTTTGCAGTGCTACCTTATGAAGCCATTTTCTCGTACAGGGCCAGCTGGTTCCCCCTCGCGAGTGTTTAACTGCCACCTGTCGAATGCTAGGCGTGTGGTAGAGAATGATTTTGGCAGACTTGAAACACGCTTTAGAATCATGCACAAAGGTTTTGAAGTTGATATTGACAATGTCAATCGCATTATTCGTGCACGCTGTGTACTGCACAACAAATATGAGGAGCTCAAAGGTCAATGAGACATCACCTGGATGGAAGATGTGGTGCGCCAAGACACAAGCCAGCCATAACCAGAGCGCAGAAGTCACCGGGAAGAGCCACTTGGAGTTGCAGTTCGAGATGCTCTTGACAAGCACTTCACTGTTGGCCAAGCTAGCTGAGCATGCAGTTCTTGATACTTCAGATAGGAAGTGTCCAACGTATTTTGAATTGTTACAGCTCATGTTCAGCTTTCTCATTGTTTTTCATCATTTAAATATGCTCTTGT